>NW_026781941.1:0-652500 GCF_031769215.1 Ylistrum balloti | reverse complement strand
AGAGCTAAAAGGCTAATTTTGAAGAACTGCTGCAGTGATTTTAACAAACTTTGCTGTTTTCATCCGTTTTACCAGATACTCTTGTTTATGTACAAGTAATTATCTATATCCGTTTTACCAGATACTCTTGTTTATGTACAAGTAATTATCTATAGATGGCAATATCTTCTAACACTAGTTTTGTTACAATGATTGTTTGACCAGTATTGTGCTGCACCAGAACGTCACATGTCAGGAGATGCACAGAGACTTGCCAGTCAGGTGAATCATTTTATGACCTGACAGATACTATAAACCAATTCTAATTCATTACATCCTATCATTTAAGCATCTCTGAGAATGATTGAAATATTTTCTATGTTAAAGTGTGGAAAGCTTTGGGTGCTGTTAAAATCCAGAACAGATTTCACCGTAATTTTGCATCTGATCTGCTGTTTCCTGACCATGGTCAGTGGCATAGCTAGATGTGGATTGTTTTGAAGACTTGAGTGTGTGGGGCAGCCAACAAAAAAAACCAAAGTGCAATATACATTCCACCTCTAAATCTACCATTGCACGTTTGGAAAAGTTAAATCGCAGGGGAAGTAAGTAGCAGGCTGAATGATAAATGTTTAAAAAGTCTCAAAAAATTACAGCCAGATAGTTTTTCACATACTTAAGCATTGAAGCTATGCCATTGATGGTGTTCCTTTAGTTATTTTTGTTGTTGGTATTTCTGAACTGTTAAATGAATCTTTCACCATAGAAATACAGGATTGATAATTCTCAAATTTTATACAGACTTATAAACTGCCCTTGGACCTGATGATTTTGGACTGTTCATGTGCACATTCTGCCTGTGTCAGCAACTTTCATATTTGAAAGCTGACATTTCTTCTTTTCATGATATGAAGGAAAAAGTTGAGCATTAAGAAAAAAACTACAAGTGATTGATAAATGTTTTATCTAAACTTTAGTGTGTTAACTATGAAGGTTGGAATCAGTCATGCCAATTGTAGTTCCATCCCCATCCAGGGAAGCTGTGCCATCCATTGTCCTCGATATCTACAACAGATAAATACAATTTACAAAACTCGACATTCATTCATGCTTTTTATGGTCAGGTATTGGTATTTAGTGGGATCCTCTTTTAGGTATGTTTCTGTCATTTGAATGATGAGAAACCACTCCCGATCTGTAAGGGAGTGGGGGTTGGGGGTCGGGGGTGGGGTGTGGCACAATTACAGTGGATTAAACTTTCCCCGTCTCATGCACAGGTCGCTCAGTTTGTAGGTTGTGTTGCCTGGTAGTTAAGTGTAATGACACAAAAAATTGGCAGCATTCTAGTTCACATCTTTACAAGACTTAAATCTGTTACTACATACTGAATGATGCAAGTCATGCCAAACTAATCATGCTATTGCAGTCAATGATATTGTTGATTGTTTCTCAATCCAGTCTCCCTCTGGTCTACAGCCCAAGTATGTTTCTCAATCCAGTCTCCCTCTGGTCTATAGCCCAAGTATGTTTCTCAATCCAGTCTCCCTCTGGTCTATAGCCCAAGTATGTTTCTCAATCCAGTCTCCCTCTGGTCTATAGCCCAAGTATGTTTCTCAATCCAGTCTCCCTCTGGTCTATAGCCCAAGTACCTTTTTCGTTCAAAATGTGTTTGTCAGGTAAAGTGGTAGGAAACTTCTGTCAATTTTCAGTACTAAGATATAGAAATTGAATTACTTGCATTTCCTAATGTTTTCTGCAAAATAAGTTTCAATGGCAACAAAATGTGAAATAATGTAAGTTTTTTAAACACGATCAGCAAGTATTCATCAATACAAAATATTATATGGTATAAATGATATGTTATTTGTTATATATTATATGTTACATTGTATAAATAATATGTTACATTGTATATATAATATGTTACATTGTATATATAATATGTTACATTGTATAAATACCATGTTACATTGTATATGTAATATGTTTCATTGTATATATAATATGTTACATTGTATATATAATATGTATATATGTTACATTGTATTTATGATATGTTACATTGTATATATTATATGTTACATTGTATAAATACCATGTTACATTGTATTTATAATGTTACATTGTATTTATAATATGTTACATTGTATATGTAATATGTTACATTGTATATATAATATGTATATATGTTAAATTGTATATATAATATGTATATATGTTACATTGTATTTATAATATGTTACATTGTATAAATACCATGTTACATTGTATATATAATATGTTACATTGTATATGTAATATGATACATTGTATATATAATATATATAATATGTTACATTGTATATATAATATGTAATATGTTACATGTTACATTGTATATATAATATGTTACATTGTATATGTATTATTTTACATTGTATATATAATATGTTACATTGTATTCATAATATGTTATATTGTATACTACTCTATTTGATACACTCACCGTTATTACCATACCACCATCCTGGCCCCCTGATCATGTACTGGGCATGTGTGACACTTAAGACCAGTAATGTTGCCGCAGTTACAAACATTATGAGGTTAAGAATGTTTCTCATCTGCAATATATAGCATGGTTGAATTTCTAGTCAGATTTCGCTGAAATACTACTAATGAAATACAACAAAGTGGTTGAAAAGTAAGCAAATGCGAGTTGAGAAAATTGTAATCTTTATTCAAAATAAAGGCATGGGTGGTCGGTGGCCCACTCGCACGTGCCTTTCACCTAGACGCCAGGGGTTCGATTTATGAAAGGTTCGTGAAAGATATCGGATTGCCTGGGCCGACCACGTGGGTTTTTCCAGTGTACTCCGCTTTCCTCCCACAGAACCTGAGCGCGCTTCAATTCAGGCCAACAAGAGTAATTAATATGAGCTAGAAAAAACTTGTTTCGCAATTGTTGTCAAATAGATAAAGTTAAATTCAAAGAGCAAAAAAAAAATAATAATAACAAAAGACAGATTCACACGGAGACCATTGAAAAATTAGACCAGATGTTCCACCGATAACAACCGCCATGTTAATCTTGATCAACAACATTAAAACCATCAACATCATCCTCTCTGCACCACTGGAATATACCATGGTAAAATCAAAGGCATAAACGAAGTAATTTTATTGGTTCTATGAAAAAATAAAAACTGACCAATCATAGGCTGCTACGCTCTTTCTAAAGATTACAGAGGAGCGACACCAAACTTATAAGCCATTACGTTATACTGTTATGCGACCGCATGTACATAAAGAGATCGAACTAATATTTTCGTCTTGTCCACAAGGTGTCGCACATGTAAACTTTAATTTTGCCTTATCGTATTCCTTGGGTGCTGAGTGTGAAAGCATTCTTAACCCCTGGAGTATCGAGGATGCGAAAACAGCTCATTTAATATGGACTATTTCCCACACAGACTATAGGTACAGCCAGAAAACTTTTTCATCGTCATCATTTATCTATAATGAATCCCTTTGTTGTAAGCTTTTAAATACATTAAAACCTCTTTAAATCGCCACTTTCCGTTCCAGTCCATTTTTGGCGGTATATCGAGGGTGGCGATTTAACAAGGGAGCTGTACATACCAGTGTAGTGTATTGAAAAGGAAAAGCGGGTACATGTAACCTTGATAGATAGCTACTGAACGGAGAGAGATCAATGATACGTAGTGATGGAATAGTTCTGTGACCATACATTTCGTTTGAATCCGATACAATAAAATAACATTCAAAAACATTGAAAAATATGTCTTTGGAAACAAAACTATTTCTTTCTAACCGTTGAGTCAGCTTTTCAAATCCAAAGAACTATTGCATGGTCCGCATGACTTGAAAACAAAAGGCGCGTTCGCACTTGTCATTCTCCGTTTCCGCAATTCAAATTCAAATTCGTATATTTGATATTTCAATTTTAAAATCCTAACAAGCCTTATAAATCATTGATAGAATTTAAAAGATATGGAAATATATAATGTTTGTGTATTAGAGTCTTTCTTCATGAAAGTTTCAAATTGTAATATATATGCTGAGTATCTCTTCGATTGAATTAAAATTGAATCTAATTACGAATTATTCTAACGAATTCAAATTACCTAAACTGAAAACAAGCAAACCAACGGAAACAAAGAAACACAGTGAAAATAACGAAAGAAATCAAAAAAAGAAATTTAAGAAAAATAATTTTTGAAGCCAGTAAGCGTAGATAACGTAGAAAACAGCAATACTTCGCCTTACCTTTGCAGACCGTGCTGTTTTTGTCTTTACCGCATGTACAACATATGCATGTTAAATACACTTGCTTGCTTTTAACGTTTCCTTCAAAGTCATGTGACTTTACGGAAACGAAGAATGACCAGTACGCACGCGCCTTTTTGTTTTCATGACACGTGTACCATGTAATGACATTTAGTGATTATACAGAAAATGCGAGGTGTCTGGGCGTACCAACAGCGGCAGACAAGGAAAACAGAGAACCTGTCACTTTAAACATTGCGCGTACATAACTTGGATTCTCCTTTTTTTGTAGGATTTCAAAATAATAAATGTGATTTCTACAAATGTTGTACATCTGTTGTGTTAATGGCTATAGTAAATATATAAATTTCATAACGTGTGAAAGTGGATTTCCTTTTTTTACTACTTCTTTTCTTGTAGAGGATGAATTGAACACATTTTTTTTGTGTGTGTGTATATATGTGTGGGTATTTTTTCTTTTTTGTTTGGTATATATCTTTCCTTTTTGCTTTTGGCTGGTAATAATTATGTTTTCAATTTCGGCTTGGTCGACTTTTTTTAACCTGTAGGGCCTTGTTAGACATTAACGAGTCGCAGAACTTGTATCAATGTATTTTAACTTGACCGGAATTTTCTACTGAAACGCTGGCATACGCCGAACCATCTTATTTTCAATTTTTGTTACATCCGTAACCATAGGAACGTATATCACATATCAGTTTTATATCCATAACAAGCTGAACCAGTCTGGACGGCTACAGAATCACTCACCGTGAATTTAACCTTGTAACAGCGTATATTGGCTGTGTTTACAGAAACTTGACAGTTGTCCGTGTTATCCAACAGATATCTGGCAAGGCCGAGAACACCTACTGCATTTTGTAAATGTCCTCAAACAACAGACAGTCGCATTATGATAGAGATGGCAGAAAATAAGGCGAAGAGAAGAGAACCGCTTATTGAAGATAATGCATCCTTCACTGATTTTCAGACCGTCGGCGAAACGCCGTCAAACGCTATGCGAGTCAATCGTCGTTCATATTTATTCGCTTCTCATAGGTTAGAAATATTTTTGGGCGCTGGAAGATTACAAATGGTTATAGAAAATCGTCAAATAAAAACTGTTCTGTGCTATGTGTTGTTATAAACACAATATAATGTAAGTCACGCTACGATGTCATCTAACGTTAGTTGAAATCTTAAATATAGTCGTGAATTAACACTGAAATACACAGAGGTTGAGAATCTCGTTAGATAATATTTTCGAAAAGCAAATGTACTTGAAACAATGTCATAATCTCGTCATGATACATGCGTGGTTTACCTCCCGGGGCGGCCAAGATGGACTCAAGTTGTTTTCACGTTGATGGGAAGACGTCCACTTTCGTAAAGCACTGTAGCAACAAGAAGCAGATCTTGGTCTTTAGTGGACTATTAAGGACTAAAAAAGGACAGAGATTACACAACGAGTGCATGTGGGTAGTATTCCTTTCTCTTGGTTTAGTTATTTTCTAAACGTTTAAAAAAAACTGCACGCACACACACTATCGAGAGCGAAAGAAATCTGATATAAATCAACCACACGTTTGTATGACATGTTTCTACACACGTGTTTTGTTATCGTCATCATTTGGGTCGTAATTATATAATATTTAGTGAAATGTCGTTTAATGATTCGCAAAACAGACAATTTCAGGAAACCCTGAAGATATTGTAACTCATAAAATGATGTAAATATATGCACTGATAAACTGTAAGGTTTCGGGGAACAAATCAATTGAGTTGTATTACAAATTACCGTTAAAATTGAATTGGTTTGTTATCTTCAAAGAAAAAATATATAAAAACAACTATTGCGGTCAAAGTTCACCAAGTCAGCCAATCAAAACACGTAATTTTTATACCACATATAGGTTTTTATTATTTTTTTATTAGTTTAAACATATTTTATTGCCAAACAAAAACAAGACAAATGGACTGGGCACAAGTCATATCAACATTATCGACGCCCTCTCCCGTCAATAAACATATGAATTTTAAGGCAATGGCATACAAGAACAAAATAATGAAGTATGATATACATGTAACAATTACTATATCATTATAATTTTATACGAAGCTGGTTTCTTATCTTAAAATGTAAATCTATTGCTGGACCTTATGTAGATTTGCACTAAATTAAAGTTATTTTCATTAAGTTTTGACGGTAATTGTCTATCCCCAGAAAGTAGTAGTTCTATGTCAATGTCATGATTAATATTTAATACGTTTAAATTATCTAGCTTTGCTAGTCTCTGATTTTGATCATTGTGACAAACAAAAAGAAATGATGTGCATCTTCACAGGCAAAGCCACAGGAACACATTGGGCTAGCCACAAGGTTAACACGAAAAAGATCATAGTTTAATGAACTGCACTGATGTCTTAATTTTGTATGAATGATATTAACTTTCCTTTGACCATAATTAAACTATGGTGGTGAAGTCAACTGTCTTTGACCAGAAAGCAAAGATTTTAAAAATAAACTAAGTAACGGCTGTAATCTAACTGATAAACCTAATTCATTCCAAGAACAAAGTGTAGAGGGGAGAAATGACAAGTTTGTACTAGTTAATCTATAATTAGGTAATGCAAAATTATCTCTATTTCTCAAACTATAGGGATTAATTTGGTCAAGAGTTGGTGGCAATACTTTATTAAGAAAATTTGGTGTTATACCATGTTTCATCTTATACAGAAGTTGTAATTTACGTCTTCTACGTCTTTCTGAAAGTTTTTCAAAACCTGTTTCATAATATAGTGATGCATTACTTGTTTAGGAAGGCAAACCAGTAATAATTCTAGCAGCTTCTCTTTGGGCTTTTTCTAACATATTACATTCATCATAATTACAACCGTCCCACACTTCACACGCATATTCAAAAATAGGTAGAATACATGTAAGATAAATCTTTGATAAAGTCTCCCTTTTTAAAATATGTTTAAGTTTCCTCAATACATTGATTTTTTCATAACCGAAACATATACACCATGGATGTGGTCTCCCCATTTACCTTTAGCATATAGTGTCACCCCTAAATGTTTATGAGTTTAGCTAAAATTTAAAAATATTCTATCAAACTGCAGTTCAAAAACATTCAAATTCATAGCATTAGAAATACTTTATTCAAACATTCGAACTCGCTTAAATCGAACACCCAGTTATCTCGAATCTCGAGGTAGGGAAACGAGTCATTTTCAATGTGGTTCCAGTGGTTATTTCACAAGTCTCAGTGATATCTGATGAATTCAAATTACAAATCACTTGTGTTTGTACGAAGATGAGGCATTTTCAAGGAAGCGTTTAAATAGTGTCTTAAAAGCCAATTGTGTCTGATTATCAGAAAATAGTTTCATATCTCATCAAGAATAGTCTTGTTTCTATTGTTGGATAGTTATAGAACCTCTAGGGTGGCGTACATTGACCAAACCGCGCTATGTAGGAACCGGCCCAATATTATAGAGAACTATTGTAGTTAATATTTTGTATCATAATTTGTGTTATAACGCCATTTTATTTTACCCAAAACTCACCTCTTTAAATAACCTACCTGTAAACATGATATAAATGTACGTGTATGACAGACAAAACTGTATTTATTGTAGTTTAAAGTCATCGGCTCGGTACAAGATTATAAAAGAACTGTCGTAAAATGACATTGATGGCTTTATAAACTTCAAATATATACAGATCAAATATCATATTTCGTTCTGTCCTCAAATACTATATGTTGTTCACGTAAACATACCATATGATCTTAGATAGAAAATCACTGTCGTTCAGGTTATCAGATGTGGTGCCGGAGCCAAATTAATTACTGTCTTGATCAGCTCAGTAGTCCAATTTTTATAGTTTTCTTTTGCAGATAATTCTGTGACAAGGACTGTTATTTCGGGACCCAATTAGTTTCCTGAACAGCTAGTCATGTGTTCCGGAGTTTGGTATCGAGGCCAAGTCACTTTCCTTGTGTAGATAATTCTGTGATCAGAATGGTTACAGAGGTGTGTTGGAACCCAGTTATCTTACTGTACAGCTAGTTAATTTATCCGGATTATTATGTCCGGACCCAGTTACCTTACTTTACAGCTAGTTAATTTATCCGGATTATTATGTCCGGACCCTGTTACCTTACTTTACAGCTAGATCAGTTATCCGGATTATTATGTCCGGACCCAGTTACCTTACTGTACAGCTAGATCAGTTATCCGGATTATTATGTCCGGACCCTGTTACCTTACTGTACAGCTAGATCAGTTATCCGGATTATTATGTCCGGACCCAGTTACTTTACTGTACAGCTAGTTCAGTTATCCGGATTATTATGTCCGGACCCAGTTACCTTACTGTACAGCTAGTTCAATTGTCCGGATTATTATGTCCGGACCCAGTTACCTTACTGTACAGCTAGTTCAATTGTCCGGATTATTATGTCCGGACCCAGTTACCTTACTTTACAGCTAGTTAATTTATCCGGATTATTATGTCCGGACCCAGTTACCTTACTTTACAGCTAGATCAGTTATCCGGATTATTATGTCCGGACCCTGTTACCTTACTGTACAGCTAGATCAGTTATCCGGATTATTATGTCCGGACCCAGTTACCTTACTGTACAGCTAGTTCAGTTATCCGGATTATTATGTCCGGACCCAGTTACCTTACTGTACAGCTAGTTCAATTGTCCGGATTATTATGTCCGGACCCAGTTACCTTACTGTACAGCTAGTTCAATTGTCCGGATTATTATGTCCGGACCTAGTTACATTACTGTACAGCTAGTTCAATTGTCCGGATTATTATGTCCGGACCCAGTTACCTTACTGTACAGCTAGTTCAGTTATCCGGATTATTATGTCCGGACCCAGTTACCTTACTGTACAGCTAGATCAGTTATCCGGATTATTATGTCCGGACCCAGCTTCCATACTGTACAGCTAGTTCAGTTATCCGGATTTTTATGTCGGAGTCTAGTTACCTTCCTTTACAGCTGATTCTGTGATCCGGATTTTTTATGTCAGGGTCCTGTTACCTTCCTTTACAGTTGATTCTGTAATCCTGATTTTTTATGTCGGGGTCTAGTTACCTTCCTTAACAGCTGATTCTATAATCCGGATTTTTATGTCGGGGTCTAGTTACCTTCCTTTACAGCTGATTCTGTGATCCGGATTTTTATGTTGGGGTCTAGTTACCTTCCTTTACAGCTGATTCTGTGATCCGGATTTTTATGTCGGGGTCTAGTTACCTTCCTTTACAGCTGATTCTGTGATCCGGATTTATGGTATACTTAATGGTCGCTTACCTCTCCTCCAGTACACATGTATTGTCTTTTGTCATAAATGTGCGGAATCCACGTCATCTTTGATATAAACCTGGCGTTGTAATGATGTTCAGAACTACATGATTATCATTGGTATGACACATTGATGGATATTACCTGTGGTCATTAGACTTGTTCTGTAGATAAACACACTCTGTCATCCGTCACGGTCTTCCGCTAAGTCCAAAGCTGCAGACGGAGTGTATATACACACAAGTGTTTTCGTTTGTTAGTCGTATCACCTGTATTGCCTGATGAAATTTTATCAGGTCGTGTCCAGTTTTAAGTGTTTTTGTCCGCAGAGACCAATTGACCAATTGAATTTCTGTAACATCTCAAATGAACAAGAATAAAAACTTTAACTCTTGTTCAATATCAAACATTTTCAGTTGTGGTGTCAGAATATTCAGCTAATGAAAAAAAAACGAGAAAATACAAACTAAAAACCGACGAAGGTAAAATCATGGACAAACGAAAGATTTACAGATACCCTTGAAAATAGAGAATAAGATCAGACGTTCCGGAAGGGTAAATGCTTTCTATTTCTTCTTTCATGGAAATTGTTAAAATGAAAACAAGCCCTTGAATATCGAATAAACTGCGACATGTAAACAAGTTACGGAAACACGGATGTTACTGTCTTAAAATGAAACATTCACAATAAGGAAATCGTAATCAGGACATTCATCATACAGCGTAAAATGTTTACGTATATGGAAAAGATATTTCATTTA
The DNA here is from genome assembly GCF_031769215.1 of Ylistrum balloti. Classification (NCBI taxonomy): domain Eukaryota; kingdom Metazoa; phylum Mollusca; class Bivalvia; order Pectinida; family Pectinidae; genus Ylistrum; species Ylistrum balloti. The sequence continues at coordinate 642,164 of NW_026781941.1, read as the reverse complement.
ACAATAATTCTGAAAGCAAATGGAATATCCGGTATTCCACTACAAGTTGATTCATTATGAAAAGTTGACTTCCTTCTCAGTAAAAAACAATTCAGAACAAATTACATCGTCTACATGATAGCTCAATTATAGTAGTTTATTCAAAACTCCAGCAAATATTCACTACTCTGTGACGTCATACCAATGAGATGACGTGGCTGTGACGTCATCATTTTATCACTTGTAATAATATCTCTCTTCTCCTCTCGCTTCACCGTCGTACTCGGTCCACTCTTCTGAAGAAGAAGAAGAAAAAGTGCTGAATAATTAGGTAATCACATAGTCCCATTGTATCACTGAGCCTTGTGACAGTGTCATGGTGTGTTTGGAACTGTTGTTCCACTGTACGTTTAATACTTCGTCAGTTTTAGTTTGTTTTACGACCTAATAAGAATGGTAATTGCGAGTCTCCTTTCATGGCTTGATGTATTCCAAATATTTGGTCGTCTCCTTTAACATTCCTCTTCTGCAACTGTTTTTATTTTATGTTTTGTCACCAAATCTAATAAGATCGAAGAAACATGAAGGGCTCCGTTATATACCTAAGCATAAAAACGACCTTGTGTCAGAAACTCAACAGCATTTTCTTTATGGATGGCTCGACATACGGCTTTTGCTGTGTTGTAGTCATGTGCAACTGTATGCTGTAAAGGATATTCATTGCGAGGGCTCAAATTTTCGCGGTTTTACGGAAGTTGAAAACAAAACTGATATGTTTTTCTCGGAAGTCATGTAAAAGAAAATAATTTATTTATCGATTTTGATTTTCAAATTTTCAAGTAATTTTTTTATTCAGAGAAACAAACAGTGAAAAATTATCCCTCGGAAAAATCAACGTGTACACTAACCAGTTTAAAAAGTGACGTTTAGAAGATAATCGTATTTAGAACTTTTAATATCATCGTATTTGTAAGTCTTGTTCTGTTCTGCTGTCACGAATTCTCACCTCTGCCTTCATAATGAGCAGCTCCTGTTACCAAGGCAATGAAAGACTGTAGTATGCATAGTAGAAGAAGGTAGCGGAAAGCATACCATTCCATCTGTAATACAATAATTTACCAATATTATTATCCCTTTATCGGAAAATGTTTTTATTGTAATCATATTACCGAAACTCAATATATTGTAAAATACATTCTGTCTACATATCATACAAATGTGTCTACATTATCTACATATCATACAAATGTGTCTACATTGTCTACATATCATACAAATGTGTCTACATTATCTACATATCATACAAATGTGTCTACATTGTCTACATATCATACAAATGTGTCTACATTGTCTACATATCATACAAATGTGTCTACATTGTCTACATATCATACAAATGTGTCTACATTATCTACATATCATACAAATGTGTCTACATTGTCTACATATCATACAAATGTGTCTACATTGTCTACATATCATACAAATGTATCTACATTGTCTACATATCATACAAATGTGTCTACATTGTCTACATATCATACAAATGTGTCTACATTGTCTACATATCATACAAATGTGTCTACATTGTCTACATATCATACAAATGTGTCTACATTGTCTACATATCATACAAATGTGTCTACATTGTCTACATATCATACAAATGTATCTACATTGTCTACATATCATACAAATGTATCAAAGTCATTTCTTACAATTACATAGATCATACATAATATCAACTTTATCTATTTTACAAAATTTGCACAACAGATTATTGCAACCTATACTAATCACCTTGTTTTCCCGAATGTTAGCGCGTGAGAGGTCTAATTGTGTGAGGAAACCGGGGTACCAAGGGGAAATCCATGTGGACGGGCAGGTGGTCCCAACCATTTCACGTTCGTGCGGGGAATCGATCCCCGGACGTCTAAGTGAAAGGAGAGTGCGTTACCACCACGGCATCCGACCACACTAGATCATTGAGAAGGGCTGGGAGACAAAGTTTTCATATATGCCAACACGCACAGAGAAAAGTGATTTTCATTGAAGCATCATTATATTGACATCAGATAATTAAATGCAGAAAGTCGGGTGTACTATATGCAACAGATGTATGTAATATATCCCAAAGAAACCTTGGTACATTGCTGTTTTGACGTATTTAATAGTATCACCAGACTATTGAAGCTGTTGTAATTTCTATTGTTCTAATGTGCTATTTGTCATTGAGAACTGAACTGTCATAAATACTTGGACTCCTTGAAAAAATATTTTTTTCCAAAGAGGTATGGCGCTTTACCCGACGGAACACCTATTTTAGTTCATCGGCTTGGTCGGTCCAAAAATACATGTATATTGACGACAGGTAAACGTGCATTCGGTGTTACCGTGTCTAAATATAGATGATTTACGTTCAGAAAGTGGTGTGTTTGCCGCGACAGTCGCTGGCGATATAGTTATTAAAGCTGGGAAAAGGCAAAACAAAATATTAATTCAATGGTGGGATTACTCCTTAATATGTGGCCTGTTACAATCCTGAAGATACGACGAACATAGAAATGACATTCCTGTCCTACACCATCAAATAGGACGCTGTGTTACTAGCACTATCGTGTAACTCATAAGCTTTATTCACCTTTAATTGACGCAATACATATACATATTAACGATAACAGACACTCGCCGCTAGAATCATTTCCATAAAATCACTGAGATTACCTATACGAATTCATTGAAATGTAATAATCATTTTTCAAATTTATTGTTGGACACATTCAGATCGAATCAGATAGTTAAGCGCCATACCTCTTTGTGCCTTTAAAGTACACCAAGAAACACTTTTCTGTATGGGAAATGCTCGTGTTTAAGCTGTTGGGCTGCAATATAAAAATCTCTAAACAGAACAACTTTTTAAAAGGAGTTCATATTTTCCTTCCGTCTTAAATAATTGTTTGTGACTTTTTTTTAGATCCAACAACGACACCATTATGGTGCCGCTGGCACTAGCCATACTTCAACATTGGAAAACATTGTTTTACCTGCGTGGTTTGATAGGAATTTATAATATCATCACCAAGGAAACGTTGAATTTTGATAAACCATGTTTACGCTGTTTTTTCCGTTTTGCTTTCAAGCCATCGAAATGCATACATACGGTACACAATTTAAGAACAATGTAGACAAATTAACTAACATACTATCTTATAAAAAAAGAACATTGAATTGGTCTGATATACCACTGTCACGTTCGCAATCGAAGTTCGAAATTGTTGTCAAATAAAGCTGTTTTTCATAATTTTATGCAATGTCTTCCTTTATAGAATGCTTAATAACTGATATGGAAAGAAAATGATAAATGTTGATCTTCTCTAGAGCTGTAATTTTATACTGAATTAAGTTAACCTTTACATATATGGAAGTACACTCATCAATCTCCTTTATCAAAAGACTCTCACGACTAATCATAGGAACATTGTCATATATCGAAGTTTAGTTATCAAACCCTCTATTAAATAGCTACCTCGCACAACTTAACAAATAATCTTTGTTATGTAAACAAATGCGATGTACACCTGTAGGACAATGACAACAAAACAATGTGGAAAATTACAAAGCCGCTTATAACACCTCAAAAAATTAAAAGCGTGTGCTATAAAGTATGCATAAATCAGTCAATTTTACGAACCAGACGTAGGAAACAAAACTTTACCTTGAATGTGGGCCTCGTTTATCCCTGAATTAACAACTAAAATTTATTCGACAAGGTGCAAATCATTTTATAGCATGCTTAGAGCTTAGATTTATGACAACTGTTCTGCGGATTGACACCTGTAAAGACCAAGGGCACTTCAGCAAATTACATGCACGCTTTCCTTCCACGTCGAAGACTTCAATGAAGAGATGGGTGTGTTCTACCTTGTTAGCTGCCCGTACCTTACCTGCAGCGGTAAAAAGATGTGATCCGAGATCTTACAGTGTGCACAAATAACACGGTGTTTCTGATGTTGTTACATTAAATTTGGGCACGTGCACGAGTTATAAAGAAGCGTTTCCTGTGTTTGATTTGCACGAGAACTAAAGTGTTGAGAAAATAGTTTGAGTGATATTCTGTCAAAGACATCTCAACATCACAGGCGAATTACAATAATATCCCGTAATTCAAACTGTTTTGCAAGGCAGACAGACAGATTGCTGAACTTGTAGTCCAAGGATCACATTGGCTGTACAAGAAATTGTGCAGATCAAGCGAGGGTGTACAGTGGGATAGGTACACATGTATATAAACTTAAGAAGTGGCAGCTCACTGCAACTGATAGAGATGGGTAGATATACAAGTGTATTTCAATAAAATAAAACAGTCTTTAATCGTGTTTCTCAAATTATGACCGTACAATACGGCTGCAACGTCTGTATTTATCATTACATATAAGACGTCTCTGACAAACAACTAATTTCAAAACTTGTTGTCATTAGTAACGAAATTCTAACTATCAAGCATCGAGGCAAACAAGAGTATAAACAAGAATTATTCGCGTAAATCATTCGTAATAATGTCTTCAGTATTTGTACAACGTTGGCCGTGGCATTTTCCGTACGCAGGGCAGACTAGTTTATATTCTTGCGGCAGGAACATCGTGCCACATCGCTGTGATTTTTAGAAGTTCTTGTGGTGCAGGAGCAGCTGTTGTGTAGAATGGAGTCTATTGTTCTTGATTTTACCCCCATAGTTCAGTACATCTAACGTGTTCCCTGGCCATTCTTGGAACTGGTAGAACACATCATTTCGTTGCTTGCATAATTCTTTAAAATTTTTTTGGTCATAATTATCATTTTTTTTCGTAAATACTTTCGATCCGCGTTGAAGTCCTGATTTCTTCGCACTTAAACCACAAAACATGCTCTGGCATTTGTAATCGAAAGCGTCTCGATACATTGATGCTGTTGAATGTCTAATGTAGACTGTTTGTAAAAGCATTTTTGATAGTCCTAGTTGTATTTTTTTTCCAATTAGTAGTGCATCGTTTTCGGGATGATGTGTGTTGCTTATTTCCAGGTTCAATAGAAACATAGGATTGTTATTTTGCTGTAAGGAAACTGCGTTGTCACTACTAACATATTTATTGTAGTTTTGACAAAGCGTCCAAGATGTATCCATTCCACAAAAGTTGGCAATATGTTTATATTTCAGTATATGAAGATTATATTTATTCTCTTAAACCCTAATGTATTTAATATTTATGAGATTTTTAGTTCAAATATTTTCAGAGATGAAATGAAATTACTTAATTACTGCAGTCGTTCGTAGATATTCTATAAAATGAATTGTTGTTGCTTGCCGTCAGTATTTCTCCTTTATGTTCTTATTGTTTGCTCTGTCGCTGCAGTCATTTACAGCCTTTGGTACGGCAGCCCATACACATCGAGTTTACGTCACAGAAAAAAACGATATATACTTTTCCACTGGCCGATTTTTCAGCCCAAGAATATAATGATACCTTCTAACGACAGAAACCATTATTTTCTTTGTTGTGTTTTTTAAAATTTAATTTTTTGAGTTGATCGACTAGCCGAAAAGAGTAAGTACATTAAATCAGTCTTTCATTTCTATGAATTATAATGAACAATTCCTTCTTATTATGAATGCTTTGCGAAATCCGTATCCCTGTTGCTGAGGAGTATGAGTGGCAGTTTCAAAAACTTTTGGCGTTTTTAAGAATTAATTTTTTATGTTGACTGTGTATCATAATTATTATTATCGCTTCTGGCGGGTAACATTACTATCCTTCAGTTGTTAAGGTTTTATAAATATAAGTCATATACCTTATATGACATTGGATGTAATTGCCAGGTAACCAAGATCCCGATGATGGGGGTTGGGCGGTATGGTCGACTGCCCAAAACACTCTCACTCTTCTTCCAACATCGGATCTAAGCATATGTGCTCTATTTCATTTTTTACGATTGAATATCTTGTATGTTTTCAATAAGTATAAAATTTTAGTGTCTCATAAGTCAAATTATGGCTGGGCGTATTTTGTATGTGTATTTTATTATGTAAAACATAACGTAAATTACATGTGATATTTTAATAAAATATTTTATCAGTATTATAATCACCGTGAGCATTTTATCAAATGCACTTGCATTGCATGCTTAATGCGTTTCCACACCTCTTTTACGTTACGCCATTTCTAGCTTTCGGTCTCTCCAACTATTCGTTCTGTTGCTGGGCGTCGGCGCAAGCGGGTGTACATATTTACTGTTGTCAAATAGAAACTGTTTTCCTGACTCTGTAGAATTTCGCGTCGGTGCATTAAAACGAAAATAATTATGAACTTTGTCCCGAGTTTCATTTCCTCGCTACACCGACATGTAAAGTAACAAATAAGTAGTATCATCTTACAACAAATTAAACCGAATGCTGAAATCATATACATGAACACTGAATTACCTTTGAAAGGCATTCATGAGCAATGTGAATGCCAACTGTGAAATTCAGTTTGAAGATTTATTATTTATCTATGAGGAATACATATAATGATGGTTGTCAGAAAAATATCTAGGAACGAGGTTTATATTTATCAATATATAGCAATAACGGACATCAAGCGGTAAAGGCAGTAATGATATAAGAATATACCCATTGGTTTTGCCCAATCAAAGAGCTTAAGTGACAGAGCTTTAATTTGGTAATATTTAAAATATCCAACCTAAAGGCATGTATGACATTGGTGGGCTTTCAGATCAAGAGCGTTACAGACCTTATGGGCCTCTTGTTTTTGTACACATTCTATAAAGCCTGATGCTTTCTACTACATGTGACATAATAAATGAAATGATAGAGTGACTAATTTTTTCTTCTTGTTTTGTATGCTAATGAGCCAAAGACTGGTTCCTAAAATAATGTTGAGCCAAGACTTGTATGCATTGTAATTGTTATCAGTAAACTGTCAAGGATTCAAGGCTCCCAGGATGATGGATTCTGACCAGTTGCATTTTTGAGTAATCATTTATCAGAGGGGAATTATATGGTCTTTTGCCTTTTACATAAAGTGTAAAGGGAGGTACGTGTGTGGCACAAAGTATGGGTACTACATAATTTGACTTCCAAAAAAGATGCAGAACATTTTAAAGTAAAAGAACACACAGTATAGAATTATTATATGCTCCTCTCCATAATATTTCGGAATAAAATACATCCTACATACTATTCTAATGACTTTCATAAATGTGTCTCCTTCCTAATATTTCAGATAGTTGTTCTCTAGATACTATTCTGATAACCGTCATGGATGTATCCCACTCCAAGTATAGGGGGAATACATTTCTGATGGACAAAAAAAGTATTCCCGGATACTTTAGAATGGGGGATACAAATATGATATGACACCGGGTGTCCATGCTATGTATTATTTTGATATTGTGATATCTCATCTGGGACGTATGATCGCGCGTCCATGATATTATGTGTTATTTTGATATTTTTAGATAGCATCTGGGACGTATGATCGGGCGTCCATGATATTATGTGTTATTTGTGTTATTTTGATATTATGATATCTCATCTGTGACGTGTGGTAAGGCGTCCATGATATTATGTGTTATTTTGATATTGTTAGATATCATCTGTGACGTATGATAGGGTGTCCCCGATATTATGTGTTATTTTGATATTGTTAGATATCATCTGGGACGTATAATAGGGCGTCCCTGATATTATGTGTTATTTTGATATTGTTTGATATCATCTGGGACGTATGAAGGAGCGTCCATGATATTATGTGTTATTTAGATATTGTGATATCTCATCTGTGACGTGTGGTAGGGCGTCCATGATATTATGTGTTATTTTGATATCTCATCTGTGACGTGTGGTAGGGCGTCCATGATATTATGTGTTATTTTGTTATTGTTAGATATCATCTGTGACGTATGATAGGGCGTCCATGAAATTATGTGTCATTTGTGTTATTTTGATATTGTTAGATATTATCTGGGACGTATGAAACGGCGTCCCTGATATTATGTATTATTTTGTTATTGTAATATATCATCTGTGACGTATGATAGGGCGTCCATGATATTATGTGTTATTTTGATATTATGATATCTTATCCGTGAGGTGTGGTAGGGCGTCTATGATATTATGTGTTATTTTGATATTATGATATCTCATCTGGGACGTATGATAGGGCGTCCATGATATTATGTGTTATTTTGATATTGTGATATCTCATCTGGAACGTATGATCGGGCGTCCATGATATTATGTGTTATTTTGATATTATGATATCTCATCTGGGACGTATGATAGGGCGTCCATGATATTATGTGTTATTTTGATATTGTGATATCTCATCTGGAACGTATGATCGGGCGTCCATGATATTATGTGTTATTTTGATATTATGATATCTCATCTGGGACGTCTGAAACGGCGTCCATGATATTATGTGTTATTTTGATATTGTGATATATCATCTGGGACGTATGATAGGGCGTCTATGATATTATGATATCTCATCTGTGACGTGTGGTAGGGCGTCCATGATATTATGTGTTAATTTGATATTATGATATCTTATCTGTGACGTGTGATATTGCATCTGTGACGTATGACCGGGCGTCCGTGATATTATGTGTTATTTTGATATTGTTAGATATCATCTGTGACGTATGATAGGGCGTTCCTGATATCATTTTGTTATTTTGATTTAATATTGTTAAGTACATCAATATCAGTTCAATTTTGAACCTTACCTGATTTAACTTTATAGAAATGATCGAACTTTTTCATGTTTATTTAGAACCCCAAATCAAAAACTTTCCTAAGGGACATACCTCCGTACACCTCATGATATTATACCGAACACAGGTCTAGGAGACCTCTCTATTCGGCTCCTTCTTTCTTATTGTTCCAGGTGGAGCAGCTCTATAGTCATAAATAAATTCCTCCCCCCGCCAGGACTTATCCAGTCTAGACTCAAATATTTTGAGATTTGGAGCATTAACAACTTTTTCAGACAAACTATTCCAGGTGTTGATGATTCGAGATGCGAAAGAATATTTGCCAATGTCTTTCTGATCTCTATGAACTGCTACTTTATATTCGTGCCCTCTAGTAGTACTCATGTTCCGCTGGACAGTGATTGTAACATCCTGGTCGTAAATGTTAAATAATTTATATGTATCAGTCATATCTCCCCCTAGACGTCTATAAACTAGTGTTGGAAGTTGGAGTTTTCTCAGCCTGTCCTCGTAACACAAGTCTCTCAAACCAGGAACTAGTTTTGTTGCATGACGCTGAACATTTTCCAATGATGTGATTTTGTCAATTCTGTGCGGGCTCCATACCACATTAGCATACTCCAAGTGGGGTCTAACAAAGGCTTTGCATAGAAGAATAAGGTTGTCAGTATATGTCCATGTATTAAGGCTTCTAGGGTCTTGCACACTCGGCTAGTCAAACTAATTGGCCTATAATTGTTGCTTCTCTTTTTGAACTTGAGGCCTTTGAACTGAAATCGTGCACTGAAGGAGAGAACCATTGGGAGAAAAAAAGCACGGAAACATGACACTCCAGTTCCAGTGAGACATTTATCTGTTATCAAAGCCAAATATAACAGAATGGAGGAGACCTCAGCCTTTTAGTGACTTGTATGATCCAAGACCAGAAGGACAACGAAAAACACTGTCATCAGATGAAATGAGAAAATTTGGTCTCGACCTACAGCAGGTAATACAAAAAAAAGATACATTTAAGAGTTATATTCTGGTACGGTATACTGCCAATATTTATAAAAATAAAATTACAAAATGAGGAATCAATGGAAAATCAGCTTCAAACAAACACTCAGGTATATACATGACATTTATGGCTTCATCAATTTGGCATTCATCAGCCCATAAATGCCAATTGAAAAATGTCATTGTTTAAATATCAGTAATAGAATATACAATGATATATATATTGTTCTATGTTGCAGATATCGGATAAGGCACAAGCACTCGACATTTTATTACATCCTGAGAATTTTAACCATACATCTGAAATTCAAAACATGGAACATATCAGGAAAGTGTCAAACAGTTTAAGAATGACCAAGAGGACATAGAGTGCAGTGAAAGAGAATGTCTACAATTTTACAGTACTGTCAATATTTCCCTGTCAGAGACAGAATTGATCAATGAAAGCACAAATGGTCAGTCTACAAATGTTCTTTGGTTTGAAATGAGGAAGGGTATTCTAACAGCGTCCAATTTTCAACAAGCATGCAACTACAGTGATGAAGACAGACCTCCATCCAAGACTTTTATGAATTCCGTGTTGGGTACTAATCGTCTAGACGAATCAATGTTACCCGCTGCACTTAAACAGAGGAGACAGAAAGAGCCAACAGCTAGGGACATGTACAAGAGATGTGAGTGTCGTAAGCACGTTTGCCTGAGAATTCACGAAAAAGGACTCCTTATCAGTGAAAAATATCCAGTCCTTGGATGCAGTGTAGATGGCATTTGTTCATGCAAGAATTGTTGAAATTAAGTGCCCTTTTTCTCTGCGCCTTTCAAACCCCAAAGAAATTGTAATAAAGGCCAACTGTGCTTTTGACAAAGAGTGTGGATGGTAATGTCATCGTGCCCATATTATGCGCAGATTCAAGGACAGCTTGGCATAAATGACTTGGAGGAAGCTGATCTTGTCATCTATACAAAGTACGGTATTCATATAGCTACTGTGAAATACGATGAAAAATATTTCTTCGAAATGGTTGAAAAGCTTGTTACATTCCACAAAAAATATGTGATACCTGAGCTAATAAAACAAGATTCACCTGTTAACACTTGAACTGTTTGAGTAAGATCTACTGATTAATTGTGATCACGAAAGAAAGAACTAGAACAGATACATCAGATTTATAAAGTACCTTTTAACTGTGGTCTCTATTGGATAAAATTTCATATTTATAACAGTATTTTATCAATTTCATTCTTAACTGAATATTCTATTGCAAAAATCGTCTTCATTTTTCAGTGGATATTAAATGTGATGGAAATTACCACAGTTTGAATTAAATGAAGTACATGTACAGTGTATTAAGATAAAATTTCAGTATTCTCACATTTAATAAACTGGAGGGTACAGAAATGAATACCTCACCACAAATACAAAGGAAAATCATACTATAACTATATGATGTACATTTATATCATTGTCATTAGTGTTGTGCCGATGGTAAATTTATATCGATAATCAATCGATAAAACATCCAATTTAAATCAATCACTTGTAAAATCCCACAATCGATTATTGGATTGAAGGTATTGATTCACCCTCGTCTATTTATTTCTGTCCTTAAAGTATATAAAGTGGTTATATTTATTATTATTCAAACATCCAAATCTCAGATATTGTTTTCTGAGTACAAAAAAACAGTTGTGGATTGATAACTGAAGCATGTTTTTAACAGTAAGCACCATGTAATCATAACTCATGGCAACATTTATACACTTTTGGGAAAACTTGTGAACCGATTATTAATCGATAATCAATCAGAATACCTCATTCGATAATCAATTGTGAATTTCCCAACCAATTCCCAACACTAATTGTCATAATGATAACACCAGATCTTAGTTAAGCATTCGCCATTACTGAGTATATATCAATATTATTAAGGCACAATACTTTTATACAAATCTATTAAATGTCACCGTGAAAAACTATGGGTCTGTCTCATTGTAATGTCTCAAGATCTACACAAATGGTAAAGTCCATGACATGACAATACTAATGTAGCCGCAGCTGCATGATCATTCGTATAGTGTATTATCTTGTACTCAATCTTATTGTACAAGCTTTTTGTCCAAGTTGCACAAGTATGCACACACTACAATAACTTGGTCAAACAAGGCATGAAGTCTTAAAGGTATTGTCTCTTGGAAGATTTTGAAAGTTTTTAGTCGTCCGATAGCACGCTCAACATGAACCCTAGCGCTTGCTATTCTCCTTGTTTTGGTAACTGCTCGACTGCTAAGCTGTAATCCCTTAGAAGATGGTGGAATGTTAAGTGTTACATATCTTTTTGCAAGAAGGTCTCGAATTAGAAATCCCCTATCAGCCATAACGTCATCTCCATACTCCAACAAATCCAGATAGCCACTTTCCTCCACAATGCGACGATAAGATAAGCTTCCAGTGAATAATTTAGAAATGAAAGTAAATGTGCCAGATGGGGATATTGATATCAAGGCTTTTACAGTATTGATGTTTGTACTGCGACCATGTAACTCTCTGTGATGAGGTAAGAAACAAGACCGAAACAAGACAGAGCTTTTTAAGTAATTTGGCGGGTGTATTTTCATAACAAACCTCTAATACAATACATTTAAGTTTATTTTCTTAGCAAATAAAAGTCCAAGATAATTTATATTGATTTTAAAAGGTCTAATGTAGTTACCGAAACAAGAACACAAAGTGAGAATACAAGGGGCATAACTCGTACGTTCTTATTAATGATGTATCACAGCCTGCATGCATTATGATTCATTATAGTAATTATTAATAATTATGTCCTTGATTTTTCCTTGGTTTCAGAATTTCCAGAATCCAATGCCTGACAGAAGAGATATGAAAACTGACTGTAACAAAAAAAAGAAGATATTTCAGTTGAGCTATTGAAAAAATAACTCTTCATTCATCTGACCATACAACAAGAAAAATGCGTCCCTGCTCAGTCGGAATCTCTTATGTGTCTCTGAGAGCATGAACTGTCCAGTACCTATCACAGCACGTCTTTGTATTGTACAGTCACCAAGTCAAATGTCGTTTGTATTAGGTCAGTCAAATTCTGGTTTTTCCAGTCACATGTTTGTTTCAAGACATGATTGATGCTTTCGCAATCATTGTTTGTCCAGTTTTTTTTTTCTATCAGTCCAAATCGCTGAGGTTTTGTCACTTTATGTCGCAGCAATTCTTTGAGTCGTTTGTCAAAGTAAGTCAAAAACTTTGGCGCTGAGGTTGGCAGAGTGTTACAATTTCGTCACATTTGTCATCAAAACAAATGAAGTCGCCGTCAACTAGTCCATTGTCTCCAAACAGTTTTCTTTCGATAATTTTTCTTTCACTTCTGTCAATTTTGTCATTTTCTAGTCTGTCAACTGCATTTTGCTTCAAATGTCTTGTACAAAGTACGTGTCTTGCGTCATGAAAGTCGTCGGTGATTGCGTTCACCATGGCTCGTTCGTCATCTGTCCCTATAATGATGCAAGAGATTTCCAGACGGGGCAAATCCAGCAATGGTCTGACGTTTGAAAACTTAAATAAACAAAGACGTGCCATCAACAAGAAACTTAGAAAATAAAAGACAAGTTAAAGATGGACCAGTCATCTTACCCGGGAGATTATTCTGAAGATTTAGTTCACTACAACAAGAAGGGGCTGCAGAAGTATTTCCATAGCGCCAGAAGACACCTATTATCAGCTCTGATAAATTGATATTTCAATATCATTTATCGCAAACAGCTCTTTTCAGAGCTACAAAAAAAATCATGAAAAGAACCATTTTTTGTTCTTGAAATACACAATTCCCACTTAAATATTATTTACACATCACTTTCCCGATATTATAAAAGTTTCAATTAATCCCCAAAAATAAAGTAGGCCCGTGAAGTTATGTCTAAAACAGATCTGTAGTCATAGTCCAGCTGGGAGCGCACAAGACATTTGTATAGGGGAACGAATGATTTTGTGTCTATAAATTGGAATGATCTTCATAGGAGTGCAAACATAGAATTGGCCTTTTTAACTTTTCCATTTATGTGGTCATCGAAAGAGGGGTCCGAATCTATTATTACACCTATATATTTTTCCTTTGTTATTGTTTCTAGAATTTTTCCTTTTATATTGTATTTTACCTCGTCATCCTTAGATTTTGCCTTTCCTATTCTCATGTGCTTGTATTTACCTGGGTGCATTTTGAGGAGCCATGCATCGCTCCAATCGCACATATTATCAAGGTCTTTCTTCAGATCCTAACATTGGTTATTATTTTCAACTATTTTAAATATCTTTGTATCATCAGCAAAAAGGTACATTTCCGATTTGACAATTTCTGGCAGGTGATTAACAAATATAACGAAAAGTATAGGTCATCCCATTCCGAATCGACTCCGTTTACCGTTACTTTTTGGCTTCTTCCAGTTAAGAAAGATGATATCCACGAGGTGATTTGTTCGGAAAAATTATATGATTTAAGTTTGTTGATTAATCTTTTGTGGGGAACTGTATCAAATGCCTTTTGGTAATCCATATAGATACAATCGATCATTTGACCATTGTCCAACGCTTCAGTCCACTTATCCATTACCTCTACAAGTTGGGGGCAAGTGGATCTTCCCGATAAAAACCCGTATTGCTTTGAAGAAAAGTAGTTATTGGCCTTCATAGAATTTATAATGTGTTCCTTTCCAATAGTTTCCAATACTTAACATAAAACTGATGTTAGGCTGACTGGTCGGTAATTTCCTGCCATACATTTGTCGCCTTTCCTAAAAATTGCGCTAGCTCTAGCATTTTTCCATTCCTCTGGTAGTGTCCCTGTAGATAATGTTCGGATAAATATTTTGGTTAGAGGTTCTGCTATTGATCTTGCGATGTTTCTCAGGTACATAGGGTGTAGATTGTCCAATCCCGGCGATTTTTCGGGTTTTAGGCTCGTCAGTAGTTTGAGAACTATATCGTCTTGTACAGTTAGGTTAGCCATTTCTTTTACTACCCGTTTGCGTTGTAGTTCTGGTGCCGCTCAATCTTGTTCTTTTACAAAGACACTACTAAAAAAGTCGCAGAGAATGTTCACTTTTTCTCCATCAGTTGTTATTTTGACTGAATTTTTGTCCGTTGGGTCCTGCTATAAATCTGCAATATCCGTTTTAGTGGTAGACTTTGACTTAATATTTTTCCAAATGACTTTAGGATCAGTTTTCGCTTTAGTTGCAATGTTTTTCTCATACTCTTTTTATTAATTTCCGAGTCAGCTTCTTTACTTTATTCCGAATTTTATTGTATTCCTTTCGTGTACCTGGGTCCTTAGTTGTCACTGCTTTTCTGGATAAGGAGTGTTTCTTCTTAATGGTGTCTAGTGTTACCTGATCCACTGGAAAGCTGTGCTTGTTATTTCTTCCTATGATTATTATTTTTTGTGGGGATAAATCTTTCTTTTACTAATTTCATCATCATTATCATTATCATTGTTATTGTTATAATTATACTTATCATATTTATCAAAATAATAAAAACAATACGAAAAACAGCAAAAAAAAAAAAAAAACAAAACAAACAAACAAACAAAGAAACTATCACTGTTAAGTTTAATCATCACTGCACAGTACTCACAAATTGAATAATGTTTTATGGCATTTGTGTTAATCGAAAAAGAAACGTTCTAAGCTTTAATGTGTCGTCCTAGGTAAAATGACATTTTTATCAACAATATTTGTTACTAATATTTGTTAATCATATAATAATAAAGTAATAGCTTTACACGTAAAATTGGATATATGTACATTTTCCCGTATGTTTCAACGATGTTTCATGAAACAGGGGATTTTGCCTAAATAAATATTATTATATTATCCGTCATTGCCGAATACGGCAAAACTGTTAGTGCTACCTCGTTTACATATTAAAATCAGCTTCCGGTTACTTTGTTTACTTCCGGTATGCAACGGCAATTGAGAAAGGTGCGCAACGATTACGGAATGGTTCTCAGAGGTATGCCAATAATTTTTGTAGGGTTTTATTTTGGCGACTCCTGATCACCATTTAAAGTTGTATGATTAGTCCATTTGCAAAGATAAAATAAGTTCTTAAAATTTGAGTGAATCTCATATGAACAGCATGAGTTAAGGACTCAGAAATAGTACCCTAAAAATCACTGGGTTCCGGTATACCACTCGTTAATGACAACAGTTGTCAATTTTACTTTTTACTTATCTTTATTGTTCCTTAGATATTCCTTTCGTAAGCCATTATTTGTTTCTAATGAGTATCTCGAACCTCTTAGTCTTGTTGACTTTTCGATTTCACGACGAGTGACAAGCACTACAAAAGTCGTCTCTGTCAATTGATTAGGTCCCTCTGGTCCCTTAATCATGTCAAGTCAAGTAAATTTTAAAGTCGGTGCATATGAAATAAAAGGAGAGTACGTGGCTACTGTGTTAAGATTTAAAATGAATTTTGTCATTCTGTCTCGAGCCAAAATCCGACATATATTTTAGGACACTGACCTTGTATTGACTATTCTATCTATCCTGCAACATTGGTTGAAAATCAGATCATTGAAACAGTCTTGTTGTTCAATCTGTGTTTACCTCATGTTGACATTATGCTAAATTTTGCCTGATGACGAACGTCAAAGTAATAAGTCTGCATGGAAATATGATTTCAAACTTCATCAGATATAACAGCAATTTTATGAATTTTCTTGAATCAACCTGTTCATTTCCAACACTTAAAATCGCTTATTTCAACAACTGTTTATATTTCTAATAGTAATATTTAAGTAAACTCAGAGAGTAATTCTGTCAAATTACCACACATACTAAAATACAGCTGTCACTGCGGAATACAGCAAAAATATATATGGCAGGTGTATTCCAACAATGACTGTGCCAGTTGCAGGATAAATAACATTAAACACAAGCCAAAGGCTTTTGCAACCTATTGTATGTAATGTGTTAACAAAATAACACACATGTACATACAAAAACACAAAGATTGGTACTGTTTTATCAAAAAGAATACATAGACACATAGCATTACAACAGCTTTAAGAAACAAACATATTAATGTATACGCACAATGTAACACAGACTAAAAAGGATAATAATGATATAAAAACAGAATACATACCGGTACTTAAAGCCAGATTAAAGTAAATGCATGACTCAAACAAATTAAATTAAGCAAAATGAATTAAATAAAGTAAAATGAAAAATTAAGCAAAAGAAGTATAAGCATTGATAATCTACAAGTGTTACAAATCAATGAAGAAGTATAAGCATTGATAATCTACAAGTGTTATAAATCAATGAACAAGTATAAGAAGCACTAAATTACAGTTTGAAATTAATCTAAAGCCTGTAATACGTACATAAGGCATACGATGAGACAAGCAAGAAGGAGATCAAATTACCTGCAAGCTAGACATTTAGAAGTCTGTCCACTGCACTGTCTGATCACAGTTTTGAATTCATTAAAACAAGTAATTTTGCACATGTGGTCACTTGCCCGACCATGTGGGTTTTGCCCTGGGTACTCTGGTTTCATTCAAAAGGAAATCCCTCACGTGCTGCCATCCGGGCCAACAAGAGTGATAAATATAAGTTGGAAAACTTATTTCATAATTGTTGTAAAATAAATAAAGTTTGTTATTAAAGATGGCATGATGAGCAGCTTTGTAAAATTTCAAAAATTTTTATAGTCAAGTATAATCAAGGGAGATAATTCTGGTTAGACTAAACTTGATACATGTATTTTTACTCATACAGATAAATTTACGTCTTGTGATGGTGCAATTAGAATTAATTATCAGAGTATGAAACATTTGATATTGCCTAATGTTAGATTGTCTTAAGACATGTAGATGAGAAACTGGAAAATGTTAAGCTGAATAATGATTAAATAACTTGTTGAATATGTCATATTTCATTGAGTGCAATTGAAACTTCCATGTTTTTCACATAGCTGTTTTTCATCAAGAAACAAGAAATATCTACTATATATTGATATTTTCAGCCCAACTTTATCAAATCACTCTGTGTGGTTGGTCCATTGTCCATTGTGTGTCTATCTGTTAACAATCCTTGTTAATGCTATTTCTTGACATGTACTGGAAGATAATTCTTAAACCTCATATGTTCCTCTTGGTCCCTGGTTATGCTTGTTGAATATTGAGACTGATTATGATCAGGAAAACGACATGGCCAACACACAGCCATCTTGGATTTTGGCAATTTAAAATTGTTATTGTTATATTGAGAAGTACTGACAGGAAACTTCTGAACATTATGTGTATGTTGTGCCTGTTCAATTTTCAGATTGATTGAGAAAACAAAATGGCTGAAAACTGGCCATTTGCATTTTGATAGCTTAAGTTTCTTATCATCATTCCCTAAGAAATATTGAACAAATCTTTCTCAAATTTGTTACTTAAAGCAGCCTAAACTTACCTGATCAATATACATCAACTATGAGTTGTTTCCCTTGATTAAGGACTGTGCAACCTAGACACAAACAGTTATGATTTATGTTTGTAATGGCTCTTTTGCCTCAAGTCATAATCATGTAGGTCCTAAAACAAACAATGTTGATTACATGTCATTGTATATTCAATGTTGGTCAAGCTTTGGCTTGCTTGATTATATTTCTTTTTTATGTTCTCAGTAACTATTGTCATCAATAACGTCTCATGTTTTACTTCAAATTTCTTCGTTTAACTTTACAAGGAGACATGTACAGCTTGACAGGCTTATTTTCTTATTTCAGGTTGAAGCGATGGCAGAGATAAGGTACTGCAGGGACACTAACCTTCAAATACCAACATATTTATCTAATATTTGATGTCAGCAGTTTAACATGAAGAAGGTGACGCCACTGTCAAGTCATTCTTTTGATGCCAAGCTTTCTGAGTATGCCCCATCCACAGAACCTGTTCTCGACTGTGTGACACTAACAAAAGGTCCAGAGAAAGCTATTGATCCAAATGCATCACTTGGAAAGGAGTCTGCTGTTACAAATCCAGAAACAGTTATGTCTTCTACTCCAGCTCCTCCAGGAGCAGCAGCAATGGCATTGGAATCTGCAGCTGGACCAGCAGATTTCAACGCTGAGAGTGGATCTGGTCAGCAAAACACTGTCAACAGAGCTGATATAGAACCCACTGGAAATGCTACACAGAGTATTGTTAACCTCATTCAGAGAAATTTGAAAGATGCCAACAGAGATTTGGGGGAGCTTCACAAAACACTTTTGCCAAAGGAACGACAACTTTTGATTCATAAGGAACAAACAGCTTTAGAAGTTGCAAAATATTTTGCAAACATTAAGATTGAAGTTAGTAAATATCTTCTAGAACAAGAAGAGAAAATCCAACGAGAGCTGGAAGCTCTGACAAAGAGAGAATCACAACACCTACAACAAGATGTAATCAACTGTACACAATTGATGAAGAATATAGAGGAAAAATCAATGGAATTTTTGTCATTGGAGTCTAGGAGTGACAGTCCCAGGACAGATATGAACTCTGACCTCCATGAACTCAAGCGTACAATAACTGGTTACTCAGACATGTGTTGTCAGATGAAGACCTATGCTGACGAACCTTTGGAAATGAGATTCATGATTAATACTGACCTGGAGGATATGTTGACCAACTGTAATTTGGTAAATATTGAACTGATCAGTGCTAGGCACATCTTGCGGAGTCAGCAGTCAGTGTCGACAGAAACATCATCTACAAGACCTTCTACTTCAGAAGAACCAGATGTAGCTTATGCAGATGATAGTGGATCAGATGGCTCTGATTCTGAAAGCTCAAATTCATCTGAATCAGAAGAATCAGAGTCTGAATCTGAATCTGATGAAGATGATGATGACAATGATGATGAAAACAATGTTACTGTAGCTGAGCAATCTAGGTCATCTACAAATGACATATCGAACAATACATCATTGCAAAATATAAACAGAGCATCTACAAGCAGCACTGAACCAGCACCTGTATATGAAGAGGAACCACCACCTCCTTACCCAGGTCTACTACAGAACCTTTCTGTCCCAACCCTACCTGGATACCCAGTTACTCCAGTCCACACTCAGCACAACCCAGATGCCTCAATTCAAGGTTCGGTCAATGTTATTCCCCCATCTGTAACAGTGTACTCACCAGGAGAATCTGTTCCAATGCGTCGGTCATCTGGTTCCAGTTTAGAAGGAAGGAATGAGTCTCACTCAAATTCACCGAATCTTCACCGACCAGCACGTCGTCAGCCACATCACTACAGACGACATTCACCTGATTCCATTGGGTCATCTGGAAGTTCTACATCACTGCAGGATGCTGTTTCAGATTCAACAACAGGGAATCCAACACCTGTTGCCAGGAGTAGGTTTTATGTGGATTTGAATGAACACAATGAAAATATTGAACTTGTTCACCCAGCTCTTCGCTTGCCATCTGCTGTCAACTCCAATCCCTCTGCTCCTCCTCTTTCTTCAGCGCCCTTCTTGCTTCCTGAAGGCAGTGAAAGCCAAACAGTACAGACTGCCTTATACCCACAACTTAATCAGCCAACTAGCATGGTGAGCCGTTCTCCTATTATGGGTCGACGATCACACAGACCAACATCATTATCAAGTCAGCGTGGCCAGCCCAGACCAAGCCATCGTTTTAGAGAAAAGAAATACACACCCCCTTTCACTCTGAAGTTTGTTGGTCGATGTAACACCTCAATTTCTGCTGATGAACGGCCACCCGGCTTGGTAGGAATATCCAACATGGCAGACTACACAGTTGTAGTTGACCGTTGGAACTGTAAACTGAAACTGCTCAAATATAGAGCAGTGAAAAGTGTTTTATTCTTTGGAACCTTTGAACCATGGGATGTTACTGGACTGTCTGATACACG
Source organism: Ylistrum balloti (assembly GCF_031769215.1). NCBI lineage: Eukaryota > Metazoa > Mollusca > Bivalvia > Pectinida > Pectinidae > Ylistrum > Ylistrum balloti. Next base: position 621,494 of record NW_026781941.1, on the reverse strand, counting down.
TTGTGCAGTGACTGTTCCAAAAGCTTCTGAAATTTGTTTCGCATCCAGACATGGCTCCAAACTGAAGTTAGAAAAAAGAATATCAACATCCCGTGGATATTCCTGTGTTCAATACCACAAACGCAAGGACTTGTTGATCTGTGGGTGTTGCCCACAGTTTGGTAGACCCCATATAGCTATATTAACAATGGAGGGGAGGGTTATAAAATCATTTCACGACGATGCCAATAACACTGCCATCTTTGCATACCCAAGATCTATTTCAATTGTTGGTGAAGAGGTCATTGTGGTTGTTGACAATAACAAGAATTGTGTCATTTTCCTAAGAATGGATGGAACAGTGTTTGAGACATACAAAGGTTTCCGGAACTCGATGCTTGATGATGCCCAGGGCATAGCAGTACATCCCTACCTCGGATATGTTCTAGTGTCTGATGCAAAAAAGAACAGCCTTCATGTCTTGTCATCAAAGGGGCAATACAGGGGATGCATTTCCGGTGGATCAGAAATGTCCAACCCACGACGACTTATGGTTGTTGGTCTCAACAATCCACAGTTGATTGTCGCACATGGTAATGGATACGTTAGCAGGTTTGACTTGGTTTCAGAGGGAAGGGTGCAGCACTAAGAGCCAGGAGTCTGTATGTGTTGATGTTACTGTGTAGAATTATATGTGTTTGGTAACTGTGTAATAAGACGGCATATATTTGGAGGTGAATAATGGTAATATCCTGATAACAAACATATTTTAGTGGTAATTTTATTTTCGCACATTTTGCACTGAAACTATTGCACAAAAATATGACCTTGTTAATAGCAGTTTCTATGTGTTGTTTAAATAGCAATTTTGTGGATGTACAGCTCTAATTTGCAAATTATTGATTATACACTAAACTACAAATTAATTACATTAACAGTATTATGTGAGGGGAGGTAATCCAAAATGGCGAATAGAGAATAATAACCCCATGAATGGCATATTTCTGAATATAGCATGCACCTCCTTTTTGACATGATAGTTTTTGCCTAAAAAGTGTGCACTCTACGTGCAAATTTATGGTTTCTAATGCCACATTAGTTAATGTTTTAAACAAAGTCTATCTGGTTGAGAATAAGCTTTCATGCTATAGTTCAGATTGTGATGTGTACAATGTCTGCAAACAATGGTTTCACTTCCATCAGGAAAGCCTTATTGAACATTAAATAATTAAAACCAAATCCTATGACAAAAGCAGATGTCTTAGATGTCTTAGAGAACTTCAAAAAGAAAGCAGACACCAAAGAAATGAATGGAGTTTTAATTAAAAGTCACTTGTGTTTTGTATGGCTGGATTGGAGATGGTAAATACCTGATGCAGACGGGTTACAAAGCATGATGCATTATACAGGTGTAGTATATAGAAAATAACAAGGAAGGACTTGTATAGTAATGCATTGTTCAATGCGACTTAATATACAGGATGACACATAGACAGGGTTGACTGTATGTACATGTGTATTTCAGCTTAAAGAGGCTGATATTAGCTCAGTAAGCATCAGCGGTGACGCACTTCAGGCTAAAATTTTGTGGAAAGGTTTATATCAAGTATATTACTACATCACCAAAGCTACAGGGATGAAGAATTTACCTGGTGTTTCATCAATATGCTAAATAGTAATGTTAATGGGACCTACATTTAATAAAAGGGTAATTAGAATTTTTTAAAGCTTTGGAGCATGTCCAATTTTGTTCATGCCTTGCTGAGACAGAAGGAACAAAATATAGAACCTCTGTGTCCATTTCTTGGACTGTACTAGGGTTGAACAGAGTTCCCTAAATGTACTTTATCATTGCTGTCTATATTTAGGGCTTTATTTTTTTATAATTAAGTGGAAAGATAAAGACGGCCGTAGTGCAATATTTTTAGCTTGAAAGACACTAAAATCCAAGCACTAGTGTGTATAAATACATTGTGTTAGTCCTACATCTGTGGTCCATCCTCCATCGCTCTTTCCATAATACTTGTCACTAGTTCTTGAGAAGTACTGCATTGATCTTTCTCAAGGTTTGTATGTACAGAGGCCTTGTAGGTTCCCCCAGTTTCCTAATTGTACTCATTTGATTCTGGAACTTATCAGGAAAACAAAATCGCTGACAGGTGACTTTCTTGCAATCGGCATTTAAAGATTATTTGTTATTGTCCATGCTGTTTTTTAAAGGAATTTTTACAGTGTCAATACTTATGAGCAAAAACAGAAGAAAGAAAAGAAAATCAGGAAAAAGCCTGACTATGACGACCAAACAAGTGAGTGCACCATGATGCCTCCAGGATCTCCTGTACATCGCTATAGTATTTACGTTTAGTGAATGGTTTACAATTTGATATACCTTATTTAGAAATTTTGTGGCCCACAAGGGTTAATTGATGTACTAAACATCCTTCCACTTTTTCTAGCAGTGCTGTAATTGTTGAGCTGATTAAGGAGTCTGGTATTGTGTAATTTTAGAGGTCTAGAAACGATAAACCTTTGAGCAACATTCATGGCTTGATTTCATTTGGATTGCTGAAAGTCTCAGAATGAAGTGCTATTAACTCTGTTTGGATTTATTGTGCATGAAATGGGTGTATTTGATGCAAGCTTTAGATAAGTGCTTTTGTATTTTCCACACAAATCTTTAGTCTACAGTACCCTTAAGTGTTTATATAAATACTGTTCTCCACATGGTCTTGCGGGGAAAAAAGACTCAAGATTCTTCAACAAGTTAGCAAGGTCATCATGACAAAACACTGAATCTTTGTATCTCCCAACACAATGAAGTGTATTGCAGGAGACTTTAAACTGTTAAGGTATCTGCTGATAGCGGCATATGTGTCTAATTTTACCATGTCAACAACCAACACCCTATCATTATTTTATACAGCCCCTAAAGGTGTGACTGGTAAAGATTTTCTAGTTCACTGATTATGGTGCATTTTATTTTTAAATATATACACCCATGATGATATTAAAAATTCAGAAATGCATTTATTAACAAATATACATGTACCACAGATAGTAACTAGTTTTGAAACTTTCATGTCCAAAATGTACACTGCTTTGAACAAACAGTCCATGATATGCTGTGTGTAGAATTCCACTGTGCATCATTTTGTATGCTGTGTATTTTTTATATTGTACATGTAGATTTGACTGCAGATTAACTTCAAGATCTGACATATATCTTTGAGATTGTCTTAACTGTGCCTTAGCATATTGTAATACATGTTATTCTCTAGCTTTGCCAGTAGAAATGCTGGGTGTAGCATGAATCAGTGGAAGGCATGACAGTAGCTACATACTTATGAAAAGTGGGCATTCTGTCTGCTGACTGGAGACATGAGGGGCACCATTGGTAGTTACGAGAAACTCCTATCAGGTACCACATCTGCTGACTGGAGATATGAGTGGCACCACATGTAGTGACGAGAAACTTCTATCAGGTATCACATCTGCTGACTGGAGACATGAGGGGCACCACATGTAGTGACGAGAAACTCCAACCAGGGACCACATCTGATGACTGGAGACATGAGAGACACCACACATAGTGACGAGAAACTCCTATCAGGGACCACATCTGATGACTGGAGACATGAGGGGCACCACTTGTAGTGACGAGAGGCTTCAGATAGGTGTGACATCTTTGATTGGAAACATGATGTGCCATTTATCGTGACCAAAGAAATCCTGAGGTGTTCCACATGCTGTGACAGGAAACTTGATTGGCACCATATCTGGTGACAGATAACATGATGGGCACCATACCTAAAGACAAAAGAACTCCTGATTGATGACATATGTGGTTACAAATAAAATGACAGGTGGCACGTTAAGATTTTTGTTGACATCACATAGCTGATCGCTCATAGCAGTAAAATAGGTTGCTTACCGGGGGGTATGTTGACTCATGTATTAAAATTCAAATGTGTTGCATTCTTTAAATGGTAGAGAGTTTTGGCAATCATGAATTGACTGATTCTTCAACTTGATTTGTTTTGTTATTCCTTTTGGGTTCACTGTATTCTAATATAGACCTTTTCTCTTTGGATTTAAAAAAAAATTCATATTTTACAGATGATGGTGATAGCACTTCATGCATGTGTGAATGTTCTTATTTTGAAAGTGATCAACACATATCATTTTAAGGTCTAACTTTCTGGGAGCATTTGAAACTATACATATTTTTCCTTCTCTAAATCAAAATTTCATATGTTTGTGAAATAATTTTGGAGTTATGATTTTAAATTTACTTAAACAATTCTACTCAACTGTGATAAATATTACAACATTTTGATGAAATAATTTTTTATATGAAAATGTACAATGATTTTTTTTGCCATTTTGTCCATACCCTCATTGTAGATTACAAATTCACATACAAATAGTATATATATTGAATAACTCAGAATACTCCTAGAAGTATGAGGTACATGTGTATATTTTCTCATTTTCATTTTTCCATGCTGCTTTAAGCACATAATTTATTTCACAATTTTCTGAAAAGGAAAATATTTGCAAGTTTTAGAAATGTTAACATTAGACATGACCTGACAACCTCTGTTGGAACATACAGCAGGATTTGTTTGTTAACAGGTTTCAATGTGTTACGTACATTGTTATCAGAAGTCTACGTACAACTTTTAGAAGATTTTCCGCTGGACTTTGCATCTCATTTTCTTTGTATGTTTTATAAATGGGTAGCCACCCATATATGGCAGGGTAACATGACAAGTTATTTCATGCCATGTCAGCACAGACCAATTTGTCTCTTAGCTTTCTGAGAAACACAAACCACTACAGGTGGGGAGCATCAGACCACACACCTCAGGTCTTTATCCGAGATTACGTTGACCAACTCTCTAACCTACAGAGCTGACTCCAGTCATTAGTCCCTATCTCGTGATATTACATATACATGTAAGTAAGCTAACACTGTCAGACCTTTCATATGTAGGTATATATGTTTACTTTTGTTACCTGACAACTACTCTATTGTTATTGGTCAATATTCTATGAGATATAAGTTTACATCTATCAATCAACGTTACATTTATGTACTTCATGACCTTTAATTATTTATTTCTTGACATCAGTATGTGGTTAATTCACAGCTACAGCGAATTATTCTTTATGCAAACTTTGTGCATTAAGGTGTACTGTTTTTAACTTTTTAAAATCTTATCAATTTTGAGTGATATGTGTAAGAAAATATTCCTGCAAGAGATTGGCGTAGTTTTATTAAGCCGTCCATGCTTTAGGTTGTCGTGCTCCATGATTCCCACTTAATCGATGCCTTTTGTTGATAGACATTCATGTTTATCATTGTCAATAATGTTTTCATGTCACGTTGATCACAACAAGAAATCCTATTAAATCTTAATACATTGCAATGCTTTTCCCTATAGATTGAACAAATTACCAGTTATAGCAATATTTTTAAAGTTAAAATCATATTTATATTTTTTAGAATCACACATCTGAAGCTGATGATGAACACTGACTTTTGACAAGGTTTAAACTAACATTGGTAATTTAAGGATGTGCATTGAAATGAATTAAAGATCTCTATTTCACACTTTTTTCACTTTTCAGTATTCAGCCAAAGACATTCCAGTTGGTTTTAACAATCTTATTTCCTGACAGGGTTCTGTTTTTTTTATATATTTTTTTTTAGTCAGTAATTTTACATACTTTATACATGACTAGTTAACCTATCATTACCAAAGCAAGGTTTTATTGTATTGTTTTATGTATTTATTTATATACTGTACTGAACTAAACCATTTTAATATATCATATACATGCATATACAGACTTTAACTTAAAAACATCTATTTTTGGAAAATTTTAGTTTCCTATTTATCATCTTAAAAACTTTTATCATTGCATTTTGTGCAAAGTATTTTTTTCATTCCCACTTACCTGTCTTAAAAAATTTTATCATTGCATTTTGTGTAACATATTCCAAGAAATACTGGTTTTGAAATAGGAATTATGCTGATTTTATGTTGAGAGAAATTGTATTTATACTAAAATATACAATTGTGCTTGTTTAAACTGAGAGAAACATGACCTCATTACTTATCAGGCATGTGAACAACTAGGATAACAAGATAATAAGAATAGGGCAAAGGTGTTTTACTTTTCATAATATTTATTGCTGTTTGTTTGTAATGTCATTGTTTCATAAATTGATTGTGTGAAGTGCTGATGGGATTATAATATACCTAAAAAACCAGATTAACATGACCAGGAATTGTTCACTTTTTACATTTTTGATCCATTTGCTTATTATAATATCTTATTGAATGTCATTATCATATGTAAATGTAAAGTTCATCAGAGCTTGGATTCCTTTAGACATTAATGATCAACAAACAATGGCAACACTGAATGAAATGATGTATTTATTCAAGCATGTTAATCATGGTCGTTACTTCAGTAAAGACAATCAGTTATCTGTCAACGTCATGTTAATATCAAAACAAAAAAGGATGATGTCATAAACAAGTCCTAGATATTAATTTTATATCTTCTGTTTAATGAGTACAAATACCGTGCTAGGCTTAAGTTGACACTAATGATAATTAAAGTTGATGATTCTGTTTTACATAATGCAGAGTCATCTACCCCGGTGAGTAGATAATGACTGTTATATCATTGTTTGCCAGAGAAAATTATATGATTTTCTCAAGACGATGATACTCTTACAAACTAATGACGTAACACTCAATACCTGCTCAGCATTACGGAAAAAAAACCTGAAACTCTAGGAATGTATGAAACCATTTTCCGGTAAAAAAATTTTAATGCTTCATTTTAATACTTCTTTTCAATTAATCTATTTTAATGGATTGTAGAATGATTAATGTAATGTCCATGAATATGTCCTTAAAATCCGACAGTAGTTGTCCAAAATCTTATTCAACACTTACAAAATGTTTCCTATGTGAAATTCCATATTTATAAATGGTTCATGTTCTAAGTTTCTTCTATCGAGTAGTTTGTACAGTAATTGGGTTGGGTTTTCACACATTTATTGTATTCCATACAAACCTGTTGTTTTGTTATCGCAATACAGAATGCAGCTAATTAATTTGTGTTTTAAACTGTTAGAATTAGGCCTATTTTATTGTTGTATGTTGACATGATTTAGACACTAATATCTTAATTACCAGTATAGTGGCAATGTGTTTGAAAATAAAATTTGTGATCCTGTATCGTGTTATGTTGTTTTCTAAGAATTTCTACTGGTGTGAATAGGAACAATGATGATATCTGTGATAATTGTGACACTTTGTGTATTGGTAGGTCGCCTGTATTGAAGTATCTCATCAAAACTCCTAGACTTGTCTTATATAGGTTTCTAGCTAGATGTCCTCTGTATGTCATTCAAACAAATTTGAATTGCCTAGCAACCATGGCAACTCTCTCAATACCAATTCAAATTCATTTGCATATTTGTCCTTCTGTAGATTATTCAGTAGAAAAATCAAATTCAATATAATCAGTATAATTATTTTTCAAATGTTCAAATTTTTGCAGTTTTACCAAAAACATGATTCCAAATTTATGTGTTTTCCTGATGATTCTTTTTCAGTGTGTCTTATTCACACGGTTTGGTAATATCCTCGAAAAATAGCACAGAGATCCCTTAAAAGAGCAACTTTACAGTAAGTGAGTAAGTGGGTTTGAAGTACTAATTAGTATTAGATTAAAGTAAAGCTTTTGCATGATAATTTCTGGTAAATTACTACCAATATGACATCAACATTTTATATCAAATACTTTGTTTAACTGTAGCAGTCAGAAAGGAGACGGTAAAATACAAGGCCAAAACAATAAGCAGACACCAAAATGAGGGGGAGAGAAAAGAAGAGACAAAGAGACAGACAATGAGAATGGAAAAGAAGAGGCAGAGAGACAGACAGACTCGAAGCGAAAATGAATATGCTAAAGAAGGAGATCAGTCAACACCAGAACGAAAAAACAACACATGTACACTGTTTATTAGGCTGTGTTAATAGTTTACAATAGTCTGTTTCAATGAAGGCTCTGACCTTACTTAATAACTGTAAATATAAGTACAATAAACATTCTGACGGTTGATAAGATATTCCTGTCCATATCAATGTTTATAACTTGGTTCCTTATCCAGAATTTAACAACTAATCCTGCAGAGTTTATTTTTTATTCGCTTGATTTCATGTCGTTGGATAAAAATCCATTTTTTTTATTCTTTCGGCAACGAATTAAAGCTATATTAAGTAACATAAGTTCTTAATTTCTTATTTCTATTTCTTAAATTTAAAAATGTGTAGCTGGTGTTGTATACATGTTCTTTGATGCTCGTACTGTAATGTATTTTTTAGAAGAAAAGCCAATTAGAAGCTCTAAATACAGGAATTCTTTAAATTGTCATGTCCTGAGATACGTTGCTAGGTACACAACATTACCAACTGCAGTATGGTTACTGGTAAATATAAACCCAATTAGAAGTCGTTACTACAACAAGTAGTGAAACTGTTGGATAACCTTAGTTTGTTTTCAACTGGAGTGGGTGTGTATATTTGTAAATAGTTACTATAAACTATGATGCAGTATAATATTCTTGTTCACAAACACAACAAAATGTCACAAATAAAAGATATTGGAGGACTGAGAAAAACAACATATGGTCAATATGTCTGGAAGTGTCATTTCCTTTTTATCTCCGTTACATATGACATTGCTGAGAAAGACACTAAGGGCACAACTGTATTATTTTGTTGTGATAATTCCTCTTAGTTTCATTCTCCGTACCTTAAGTTGAATCACAGTTTGAGGACATTGGAGTGATCGGGGCAGATGACCTCCATACCATGACTGTTCCACGAATCAGATTCCGGACTCTGCTCTATATATTTGCAAGCGACTTTCAAATGACACGCTTGCATTGTACCCACGTCATCGTATGACAAGTATGCAAGCAATAACAGTTAAAAAGATGCTTTGTTTAAAGATAGTTCCAAGTTTTGTTGTTGATGACGTTTTAATCGCAGACATTTTGACACAATTATATCTTCGTTATATTATCTCCTCGTCTTTATTTAATTATTTTGTTTTGTCTGGAAAAAAATGAACCTCTTAATAAAGCAACTCACAGGTTACAAAATTAATGCCCCTTAGATTCCGTATAGAAGGATGGAATTATTGCAGTTAAATGTAGTTTAAATTCGGGATTCGCATCAAAAAGTGCAATTTATTTATATGCCTTTTTACTATCTTTAACATAAAGAGGTACTTACTGGTATCATGTATGGTTATATAGTACATATAAGTTGGATGATGTACTGATCTACAGCTTTTCATCAAACATTCACAGGCTATTAGGTATACAGTATTGAAAGGGGACATGCAAATAAAGGCGTTAATTAGTAAGGGTCAGACAGGTTTATGACTGTGTACCTTGATACATCATAATATCTACACACACAGGAGGACAATAGAACTGTAGTATATTGCTATTTATATTGGCTGTAAGTCAAAAGGTGTAAACATTGATCTAAACCTTCAATTTACCGATCTCCATTGATCAATCTTTCTGTGATTTTTTTTGGTTTTGTTTTGTTTTTAAATCAATTTACAAAATAATGCATTATTAAAGGTGAAATAACGAGGATGTTAATATGTTAAAAATTTTTATATGTTAGAGACAGGTATGTCAGAATGACATGCTTTTTCCGGTAGATTCCAGGGTGTGTAAATATTTACATATTAACCTTTTCCAATTCAATGTATCAATTATTGTCATTAGTCATAAACATAATTAAGTAATGTATCATTGTGTGCTTCTAGGTTAATATCGTTCACTAACAGCTAAAGTACAACCAGATCATTGACATTATAAAAAAAATCATAAGTGAATTTTCATTAACTCACATCTATCATTTATTAATGATTTATCAACTGTAAAAGGGGGCGTTTCCAGAGCCGTGGTTATAAATACAGCTCTGTGTACCCTTTATCGTTACCATTGTCTGACCAGATATTACAAGGTAAGTAAATAGCATGACTATTACCGGCACATATTTTTTATCTTTACTTTGGAAATATTTTAGTCGTATATATTTCATGAATGTAATATATATAGAAATATCTTACATGTTGAAATAAGGTAATGTCTTGAAATGGAAACTGTAAAACAAACCATGATGCTTTATACAGATCAACATTTATTCATATCTTGATAAAATGTCAACTAATTCCGTATTTTGGGTAACTTTGTAGCTGTCATGTGTTTCATTCGAGATTTTTTTTACTCTTTCAAACCAAGATTAAAGCAAAAGTTTCTTTACCGATGTCAAAGTTTCATATATAAGATTCGATTTAGTTAAGTCATCTGAACACACCTGTCGTGTATGTGAATAGAATAAGACGTTAATAAGGTTCTTGTAACTTGTGTCCAATCCTTTCGCTGGTTTTGGCGATAAAATATGTTTAAAAGTGCAACCATTTTGTAGATGTAATGGAACAGACGGACATTTTAGATGGCATGTGTTCGATCAGTTTTATTTCATGACTTACGTGAATTCGTTTAAACTAAAGAAAAACAATACTACTAGTGTGTTTGCTGTATATATCACATGCTTGATGTTTATATATTTTTTTGGCGATAAAAAGTGTGTAATATTAAATTGTAATATAACACAAGTTTAGAAAACACTGGACGAATGATGAAGTTTTATAACCATTTTACAAAATCTGTGACATTTTTCGGGAAAAAAATCGTATATATAGTCACTTTTTCAAAAGAAATGAAAAGATAGCGAGTTAAAATCACACGTATTTTGTTAACCTTAACGGATAAACAACAGATACCAGGTATACAACAAGAATATATCAATTATTCAAATAATTTCTACTTTGGAAGGTGATCTGGCCACTATACACACACACGACAGATGTGTCAATTCAAATTTTTAGTACATTTTCAAAGTAACATTTCTTTGGGGAAAAATAAAAAAAATATAATAGGTATTTTTATTGAGTTAGCTCCCATTGATCTGTGAGTCATGAACAATTAATATCGATCTATTTACATATTTCAGATGAGAACTGCATGCCTCAGTCTGCTGTGTGGGTTAGCACTATGTGTGGCCACAGTTTACTCATTTCCACAGTACAGATCAAGGAACTATTTCACCTATCCGTCATTCACGTCCTATAATTCCCGACCATCGTTCTCTTCCTTCCAGTCGTTCCCTTCGTATCCTCAATATGTACCCCAGTTCATGAATTACAGAAGTGGTAAGTTATCGAGAATCCAGTCGTTCCCTTCGTATCCTCAATATGTACCCCAGTTCATGAATTACAGAAGTGGTAAGTTATCGAGAAAAGTTACTTTTTTTAGCTAAGTATTCATTTTAGGAGTAGTAGAAATAAAAAAAAATTTCTGGCTTCATTTCTCATTTTGATTCTGAAAATGTACATTTCATTGTGTTATATGTGAATGCCTTAACTTTAAATAAGTACAATATATTTATTTATTTATTTATTTACTATTCAATGGGTTTTACGTCCACTATGACGGCCTGTCAGTCTTTCACCTTGCTAGTATAAAATAGGGTCAATGGCTTAGAGTATTTATAATATGCTTGCAAGCTTTATGACAAGCAAGTTTTTAAGGTTATATTTTGTCTAAATAGTGTTAACATTAGACATCAGATATAATAATTTACATGTGGTCTTGTTGAGCAAATGAATTAGAAAATGAATTAAAGGCAAATAGAAGCAATACACATACATTTCGATCGTATGAAATTACGCCAAATGACTTTCTGGTTCTTATTGTTACGTAATCCTTAGGTTTCTTGTAAACGTTTCTCAGCAGCACTGTTTGTTTTAAAAAGGTTGTTTATAACACAGCAATTTATTTCACCCAATGAAATGAAGTATAAAATATTGGTAAATATTTTCTTTCTATTTATTTAGAATCCAAGAAATTAATCAATTTTATTTCCTTTCAGATGACATGTTCTCCGATTTTAACAGACCAGACTACAACACATGGGAAACACCAGATAATTACTATAGTCCATACGGTGGTTACCGCCGGTTTGATTGAGTCTTCATCGTCACTTCCTGCCGTGACGTCATATCTGTGAATATTATTTGTCACGGATAGAGGGATGGTGCAACAAACGAACAGGACGGACCAACGTGGTTATCGAATTATTTCATCATTTCTAATTGGGCAAATGAAAAAAAAACTAAATACCAAACACTTTTCACTTTATGTTATGCTTAACAAGCTTTCTCCTTTCATGTGATAATTGTAACTGTTTATCATACTTCAGCGCTATTAATATTTATTGGTCATTTTAACCTGATTTTATTTGTATCAAGATTTGCGAATGTGTTCCTTGTTTTGTTCTTAATGTGTTCCCTCTTCATTCGTACATCCCTCCAATTGTAAGAGATTTTATTCTCTTTGGTGTATTGTAGTAATGTATAATCATTGTTTTCAATTTTTCAAAGACAATGTTGTGAGCATAATGTACCAGCGTACTTGCTTTGCTTGTCCGTGATAATTTGAAGTTTCAGGTTTCAGTGAAGATTGCAGAAAATAAATATGACACAATGTTAATAAAATATATAACATGTAACAAATTCTGTGTTATTGATATGTTTGGACTTTTTGATTTGGACTTTGAACAAGTATCCATACTCAAAACTGCTCCGACAGTTAAATCACTTCCACTCATAGACCCTATCTCTAGTGGAAGACTTTGTACAAGTATCCATACTCAAAACTGCTCCGACAGTTAAATCACTTCCACTCATAGACCCTATCTCTAGTGGAAGACTTTGTACAAGTATCCATACTCAAAACTGCTCCGACAGTTAAATCACTTCCATTAATAGAGCCTATCTCTAGTGGAAGACTTTGTACAAGTATCCATACTCAAAACTGCTCCGACAGTTAAATCACTTCCACTCATAGACCCTATCTCTAGTGGAAGACTTTGTACAAGTATCCATACTCAAGGCTACTCCGACAGTCTAATCACCATATCAAAATTTTATGGAAACGGTTGACAAGGTCCACTCATTGACCGTCCGTGCGGGACGGACGGACGGACAACCTGATTCCATTATACCCCCTTACTTCGTTGCGGGGATACAACTTAACTTAAGATCCAGGTAACTATAGTTGATAAATACAGATTCAGAGTCATTTGTTTCGCTGTCTGCCACGCGTATAGCGTGAAACCAGGGGTCATTTTACAAAGTAAGAGTTGAAACAAGGCTGACAAATTAAGTTTTGGATAATTAAATAATTATGAATAGTAAAACATGTATGCTTAAATTACAAAAAGTGACATTTCTCCAGAAATCTAATACACGTGAGTTATAGAGACAATGAAAACTGGAAGCGCTGCATGGAGTAAATAAAGGTGTTATAACTTGTAATACAGGTAAACAATATTGATATATCACTTTATATGTTCAACTTTTTAAGAATCTACAAACGTATAGAATGAAACGATGATCGAAAACGGAAAGCATTCCCTTCATTTCAATGAAACTTGGATATTTGCAATAATAATTTGGAATGAATTTGCTTCTAAGTTGTGATATTTGTACATTATCTGTTATATAGATAATGGTATTCTTCATCATTTTCATTAGCACAAAAAGGACTCACCAGCGTCCTGCTTCAATAGGAAATTTCATAATGGAAGTTTGAAATTTACATACAATTGTTCGATCTTTCTCATAAGATTTAATAAAATACTTTCTACTACAACCTGCGTATGTTATTTCACGCCCAGACTATTCATTAAACTCCATATCCATTGTTTATTCATACACATAAACACACGTGTATTATTGGTGACAGGCCTACCGCTGAACCCCGTCCCATTTCCGACAATATCTCAGTATCAAATGATCTTAAACTTAAATGTACAGCTGAGCTCCAAGGATGTCAGTATCGAGACCACCTAGAAACACTGCAAAGAGTATTAGAAACTCAGCCCCAAAATTACACGCCATCTTAATCGTGTCTGCAATCACATTTTCCCGCGAAGAAGCACTACTGTTATCTGCAATAAAATCTAGTTCCATTTTTTTTAAAATTAACAATTTGTGTAATTTTGTAACGTGTTTCATTGAACTAATGTTACCGGATATTTCTAAACAAGATTTCTGAATAAATAAGTATTTTGCTTCAAAAATTGCGATTTTGTCTCTTTTTGCATATTAATGAGCCAATCAGACAACCTACTATGTATTCTTACGCAAAAGTGTCAATGGGGGCGAAACAATGTTGTACACAATATATATATTTTTACGTTAAAAGGTTATGGTAGAAAGAAGTTCTACAACTCGTGGCAGTTGATTATCATCGTTATCAAACTCTCGTGAGTTAATCTTCAAATTTGAAAATTAACTAACTCGAATTAGATAACAATGATAATCAACTGCCACTTGTTGCAAAAATGAATTTATATTTGAACGTGTCGTGTAAAATCGCTTAGCTCCGCCCACTGTCACGTGACAAACGAAGAATAAAGATGGCGGCGAAAGCAAACCTTGTATGTGTGCCAGAATTGACCTCTATCAATAGTTCTAATGACGATTTACTGTCAAAACGATCAAAAGACATTTTCCCGTTACCGGCTCCAGTCTTACCATACCGATTCAGATAGTATAGCAGTCTGTGAATATTAAATCAGAGGCTATCATTATCAGATGGATAAACCGAAGAGCTACATATCCTAACCCTTACCTATCAATCATAATAGTTGAAAAATCAGTCTTGTATGCATTTGACATGTTTGATATCAAACTCTGTAAAATGTGGCCAAAATAATGGAAAAATCCCAGTTATAAAATTTTGTCGAATGTTTGGTGACAACACTGTTAAAATGGCAAACTTTGACTATGTAGACATGTAAAATGATGGCGAGCTGGTATACTTCGGAGTTACATTAGCTAGTATAAATGTGTGTGTGTATATGAAACATGGACCATTTTCAGTATACTTATGACCAATACCTGCAAAGTGCTATGTAATGTAACTTAATGGTAGAATCATGGAAAATATTAATATATAGAACTATTTTTTGTTATCTAATGATGTTTTTTGTGTGTGTGTTTTTTTGTGTGTTTGTGTGTGCGTGTGTGTGTGTTTATTTATTTTTTTTTCGCTTTATAAAAATCAATAATCTTCGTTCATTGGGCGTTATAAGCACTGACAGAACAGCCCGACATCTGATGGAATAGCAAAACAGCCGATTACAATTTCGCGGGAAAGTTTGTCAACTCAAGGAAGTAAACGGAAAAAAGTTCCAAAACAGCGTCATCTTTTTACTTTATTTTTGTGAGATATTTCAATATTTGCATTTTCATTCACATATTGCTTGGGTGTTTTAGTTTATATAAAATACATGTACAGAATTCAACAAAATGATCAAACGCAATAGCAAATTCACGTTCATTTTTACCGCAGATGTACAGATTTGACGTTTACCTGTAACTGTATAGCATATACTAATGTATATAAAAGTGTTGACATAAAATATAATTATGTCTTATGAATAATATTAGATATAACTGATATATTTTAATATCACTTAATTATGTCGGATGTAGAACACGTAATATATCAGGTATTGTCAGAAGTGTTCGTTATATATATAGAGAGAGAGAGAGCGGGGGGGGGTATATAACTCGTCTTTGTATGTTGAGAATACTTGGTTTATATGTAGATAACACATCTGTGCACATGATAAGTTACAGCGTGACATATTATAGATTATTTTGCAAAGAAATTATTTTAAAAAGCGATGAACTAAACATTTTCCAACAATCCTCAAATTTCTATGAATACCCTTATTATTATCGGGATATGTTATGATTAATTAGGGAATATCTTTTAACTTGTTTGGGGTGTATACGTGTTAGAGTTAAACAAACAGGAAATCAGAATAAAAACTACATTTGTTTTGTTGTGTGTCTAAATTGTATGATGTGTTTTGGGTGTTTTTGAGGTGATTTTGGGTGGGTGTTTAGTATGTTTGAGGTGATTTTGGGTGGGTTTTGGGTATGTTTGAGGTGATTTTGGGTGTGTTTTGGGTGTTTTTGAGGTGATTTTGGGTGGGTGTTTAGTATGTTTGAGGTGATTTTGGGTGGGTTTTGGGTATGTTTGAGGTGATTTTGGGTGGGTTTTGGGTGTTTTTGAGGTGATTTTGGGTGTTTTTGAGGTGATTTTGGGTGGGTTTTGGGTATGTTTGAGGTGATTTTGGGTGGGTTTTGTTTTTTGGGTGATTTTGGGTGAGGTTTGATTTTGGGTATGTTTGAGGTGATTTTGATTTTTGGGTGGGTTTTGGGTATGTTTGAGGTGATTTCGTTGGGTTTTTGGTGTTTTTGAGGTGATTTTGGGTGGGTGTTTAGTATGTTTGAGGTTATTTTGGGTGGGTTTTGGGTATGTTTGAGGTGATTTAGGGTGAGTTTTTGGTGTTTCTGAGGTGATTTTGGGTGGGTTTTGGGTGGTTTTGCTAAATTTGCTACACTACGTTGTTTTCCTGCAAGGCAGCTCTGTATATAGCACACTACTGTCCGTGGGGACTTTTCCGCAACTCCGAAGATGTTTGTGAGCAGCTCCTCTAGATCAACAGTAATGATTCCGCCAATACTCTGCAGTAGTACTACAACCAATCCGCTATAATCCGATTACTCAGCCTCGTACCTACTCCACAACAAATCCCCTCATAGTCTACAACCACTTGGATTCTCGTATCTGTTACTTCTGGACCAAAGTAATTCTTAAAACAAAGGTGTTGGAGTTATCTACCTTCTACCACAGTTTCCTACACAATGTAGATCAATACCCAGCCTCCTCCTATCCCTTGCCGGATTGAGCGCAGGTGGTAGACAGACTGAAAAAAAGATCGTTATTGTAGTCCAAGTAATTTATGGGTTTAACATCAAACTTGTTTAGCCTATAACCGTGATGGTGTATTCTCCCATTTCAAACTTGTTGAGAAAACATGAATGCAGTGTTATGACAATAGTTTCCGTTTTACTTGTGTTGTTCTCTAACATGTTTTAAATGTGACGTTCTCCCATCTGTTTTACCTGTGTCGTTCTCCCACCTGTTTTACCCGTGTCGTTCTTTTACCTGTTTTACCTGTGTTATACTCTCACCTGTTTCACCTGTTACGTTCCCCCACCTGTTTTACCTGTAACGTCCCCCCACCTGTTTCACCTGTAACGTTCCCCCACCTGTTTCACCTGTAACGTTCCCCCACCTGTTTCACCTGTAACGTTCTCCCACCTGTTTTACCTGTGTTGTTCTCCCACATGTTTTACCCGTGTTGTTCTCCCACCTGTTTTACCCGTGTCGTTCTCCCACCTGTTTTACCTGTGTTGTTCTCCCACCTGTTTTACCCGTGTTGTTATCCATTCTGTTTTACCCGTGTTGTTCTCCCACCTGTTTTACCCGTGTCGTTCTCCCACCTGTTTTACCCGTGTTGTTATCCCATCTGTTTTACCCGTGTTGTTCTCCCACCTGTTTTACCCGTGTCGTTCTCCCACCTGTTTTACCCGTGTTGTTATCCCATCTGTTTTACCCGTGTTGTTATCCCATCTGTTTTACCTGTGTTATACTCCCACCTGTTCACCTGTATTTCCTGGATTATACTCTCATATCTGAATGACCACACTGTACTCTGTGATTATAATATGGATAGAATATCCAAGCTGTATATTATTTGGAGCATATAAGAAGGTCAGATGGTAAAATTAATTACATATCCCCCACAAACTACCAACATGACAAATGTACAAATTCAAGTGGCGTATCTTCGCAGCTTGTCTGGTAGACCGAACACTGTGTGTAACAGATATATCTACTGGAAACAGACACAACACTTACAACCACTTAAAGGATCATGCTAAGATTGTGTTACTCAGGAGGTATGGTGTCCAACGATGTTAGAGGTTTATTCAACAAGAAATTTATGAGAATACGGTCAGATAATAAGTCGGCTGACCAGCGCTACAGGAGTAGAGGAACTCGGACAGACATCAACATGGAGGAAAATGGACCCAGACAACTGCCGTGCAGGAAAACCTACTACTTGATGAGGGTGACCAAGCCTTGGCAACATCCGACAATTTGATCAGTCTCTATAAAGCAGATACTCTCTTCTGTTAACGAACATTTAACATGCCCGACTCATTTTCACCAGATCTTCACCATCTATGTCGGGAGACGAGGTATACCTATTTGTACACATTCTACTCCCCCGCAATAACCAGACAACATGCCAATGGTTTTTTTTCACGCTACTCAAAACCTAGATGACAGACCTCTATCTCAACTCAATTTTCTTGGAGTTCCAGACCAGCAACTAGATAAGTCACATCCAACATGAAGCAGAAGAGCAACTGACACGCTGAGTAAAAAGTTAATATTGACAGCCGCCTCAACAACTCTAGGAACATTTGGAGAATGGTACAGTTGATGTTATACTAAAAGCAAGCATCCCATCTTATAAATTTAGAGATACATTAAGTTAACTGGTTCCTTTCGTTTAATTAAGGACTATTAATTATCAGTCCTTAGTATGCACATTCTAATATCAAATCAGTGTTATAAGTTAGTACATGTATTAAACATGTATATTTGTGTCAAAGATATGTGTGTATTTCAAAAATATGCTAATTATACAAACGTATGCTGTATATTACCTTTATTACTACCATTACATTTGTTGTGTAATAGCATTATATATGGTTTTGTATCTATGGATCTCATTAATATGTAGACTGAAACAAAGTGAAACATATTCCCTATACTTTTTTGAGTACCGTCATATTGCTTCATTTAATATCAATGTGTTATTTTATCCATCATATACTTATAACGGTAGTGTTTAGCGATTTAGTGTCAGATAAAATCACTGATATTGATGTGTTCCTATCAAATATCAGCTGGAATCTGGTAAACAATTGTTTAACATATCACCAAAATACGAAAAATATGACTAAATTGTACTGTAATTTACACTATAGTAATAAACAACACAGGCATGGACTTAGAATAGATATTCTAGGTCCGTGGTACAGATAAAATAGGTAGTGTGTTAGAACAGGTAAATAATCTACCTGTATATAGGTAGTATATCAGAACAGGTAAATAATCTACCTGTATATAGGTACTATATCAGAACAGGTAAATAATCTACCTGTATATAGGTAGTATATCAGAACAGGTAAATAATCTACCTGTGTATAGGTAGTATATCAGAACAGGTAAATAATCTACCTGTATATAGGTAGTATATCAGAACAGGTAAATAATCTACCTGTATATAGGTACTATATCAGAACAGGTAAATAATCTACCTGTATATAGGTACTATATCAGAACAGGTAAATAATCTACCTGTATATAGGTACTATATCAGAACAGGTAAATAATCTACCTGTATATAGGTACTATATCAGAACAGGTAAATAATCTACCTGTATATAGGTACTATATCAGAACAGGTAAATAATCTACCTGTATATAGGTACTATATCAGAACAGGTAAATAATCTACCTGTATATCGGTAGTATATCAGAACAGGTAATTAATCATCCAGTATATAGGTACTATATCAGAACAGGTAAATAATCTACCTGTATATAGGTACTATATCAGAACAGGTAAATAATCTACCTGTATATAGGTAGTATATCAGAACAGGTAAATAATCTACCTGTATATAGGTACTATATCAGAACAGGTAAATAATCTACCTGTATATAGGTACTATATCAGAACAGGTAAATAATCTACCTGTATATAGGTAGTATATCAGAAGTTCAGGTAAATAATCTACCTGTATATAGGTACTATATCAGAACAGTACAGGTAAATAATCTACCTGTATATAGGTACTATATCAGAACAGGTAAATAATCTACCTGTATATAGGTACTATATCAGAACAGGTAAATAATCTACCTGTATATAGGTACTATATCAGAACAGGTAAATAATCTACCTGTATATAGGTAGTATATCAGAACAGGTAAATAATCTACCTGTATATAGGTAGTATATCAGAACAGGTAAATAATCTACCTGTATATAGGTACTATATCAGAACAGGTAAATAATCTACCTGTATATAGGTAGTATATCAGAACAGGTAAATAATCTACCTGTATATAGGTACTATATCAGAACAGGTAAATAATCTACCTGTATATAGGTACTATATCAGAACAGGTAAATAATCTACCTGTATATAGGTAGTATATCAGAACAGGTAAATAATCTACCTGTATATAGGTAGTATATCAGAACAGGTAAATAATCTACCTGTATATAGGTACTATATCAGAACAGGTAAATGATCTACCTGTATATAGGTAGTATATCAGAACAGGTAAATGATCTACCTGTATATAGGTAGTATATCAGAACAGGTAAATGATCTACCTGTATATAGGTACTATATCAGAACAGGTAAATAATCTACCTGTATATAGGTACTATATCAGAACAGGTAAATAATCTACCTGTATATAGGTAGTATATCAGAACAGGTAAATAATCTACCTGTATATAGGTAGTATATCAGAACAGGTAAATAATCTACCTGTATATAGGTAGTATATCAGAACAGGTAAATAATCTACCTGTATATAGGTACTATATCAGAACAGGTAAATAATCTACCTGTATATAGGTACTATATCAGAACAGGTAAATAATCTACCTGTATATAGGTACTATATCAGAACAGGTAAATAATCTACCTGTATATAGGTACTATATCAGAACAGGTAAATAATCTACCTGTATATAGGTAGTATATCAGAACAGGTAAATAATCTACCTGTATATAGGTACTATATCAGAACAGGTAAATAATCTACCTGTATATAGGTACTATATCAGAACAGGTAAATAATCTACCTGTATATAGGTACTATATCAGAACAGGTAAATAATCTACCTGTATATAGGTACTATATCAGAACAGGTAAATAATCTACCTGTATATAGGTAGTATATCAGAACAGGTAAATAATCTACCTGTATATAGGTAGTATATCAGAACAGGTAAATATCTACCTGTATATAGGTAGTATATCAGAACAGGTAAATGATCTACCTGTATATAGGTACTATATCAGAACAGGTAAATAATCTACCTGTATATAGGTACTATATCAGAACAGGTAAATAATCTACCTGTATATAGGTACTATATCAGAACAGGTAAATAATCTACCTGTATATAGTTAGTATATCAGAACAGTACAGGTAAAAAATATACCTGTATATAGGTAGTATATCAGAACAGGTAAATAATCTACTGTATATAGGTAGTATATCAGAACAGGTAAATATTCTACCTGTATATAGGTACTATATCAGAACAGGTAAAATCTACCTGTAATAGCTATTTCAGAACAGGTAACAGTGTATCTGTATATAGGTACTATATCAGAACAGGTAAATAATCTACCTGTATATAGTACATATATCAGAACAGTGTAAATAATCTACCTGTATATAATATATCAGAACAGGTAAATAATCACTTATATAGTACAATCATCAGAACAGTGTAATCTACCTGTATATAGGTATTCAGAACTTGTGTACACTTATATAGGTACATATCATCAACAGTGTATCTGTATATAATTGTATTCACTTGTGTACACTTATATAGTACAATCATCAACAGTATTTATATATAGCTTATTAAAAATGATTAACATATAACTTATCAAACAGAAAAAAACATAAACCTATCAGAACAGGTAAAGATTTTTTTATCAGAACAGGTAAGATGTACATATATATAATCGTGATAAATAATGTGTATATAGTAGTTATTGGGGCTTTTCACTTCTGTTCAAAATACTTTTTTTTCTAAATTATTCCTACATGGTTTGGATCAACAGTGTATCTGTATATAATTGTATTCACTTGTGTACACTTTTGTACAATCATCAACAGTGTATCTGTATATAATTGTATTCACTTGTGTACACTTTTGTACAATCATCAACAGTGTATCTGTATATAATTGTATTCACTTGTGTACACTTTTGTACAATCATCAACAGTGTATCTGTATATAATTGTATTCACTTGTGTACACTTTTGTACAATCATCAACAGTGTATCTGTATATAATTGTATTCACTTGTGTACACTTTTGTACAATCATCAACAGTGTATCTGTATATAATTGTATTCACTTGTGTACACTTTTGTACAATCATCAACAGTGTATCTGTATATAATTGTATTCACTTGTGTACACTTTTGTACAATCATCAACAGTGTATCTGTATATAATTGTATTCACTTGTGTACACTTTTGTACAATCATCAACAGTATTTATACTTGCTTTTAAAAATGATTAACATTATACTTAAAACAGAAAAAAACAAAACCTTCGGGAAAGATTTTTTTAAGTAAGATGTACATATATATAATCGTGATAAATAATGTGTACTAGTAGTTATTGGGGCTTTTCACGACTGTTCACAATACTTTAACTAAATTATTCCTACATGGTGTCAAACGGTCAGGTTTAATCGACGTTCCCATCTGAAAAAAAACTGACCAAATTTCCCTGACTATGTGGTTTTTTGTTAAATTCTTTCGTTAATGAGGGATCATCAGTATAAAGATCCTTTTATATAAAAGTTTCTTGCTAAAATCGGGCACAAACAGCACCAGCCAGCAGTTTGATGTCTGTAACATATGATAATGTTGAGATCGTTGAACAGCACCAGCCAGCAGTTTGATGTCTGTAACATATGATAATGTTGAGATCGTTGAACAGCACCAGCCAACAGTTTGATGTCTGTAACATATGATAATGTTGAGATCGTTGAACAGCACCAGCCAGCAGTTTGATGTCTGTAACATATGATAATGTTGAGATCGTTGAACAGCACCAGCCAGCAGTTTGATGTCTGTAACATATGATAATGTTGAGATCGTTGAACAGCACCAGCCAACAGTTTGATGTCTGTAACATATGATAATGTTGAGATCGTTGAACAGCACCAGCCAACAGTTTGATGTCTGCCGAGCGATGACAAGTGAAACATTGTCTCCATTTCACAAGAGATTCTAATCACGAGAATTACTATCGCACACTATACAAACATTTACGAGCATTTTTGTCCTCGTCAGGAAGATTAGGAAAACCATGATTTGGATCTGTGTTTTGAAAATATCATTACATCATGAATATCGATGAAAATCGAGTGTCGAGATTTTTAAAGACGTAATATGAAAAAAAACCCATTGATACTAATATTGATACTAAATGCAAGACTCAAATTCAATAAAACTACGAGAAAATATGAATACAAGAAAGATTCACACGGCGACTCCTTGGAAAAGTACAAGGATATTAAGACTAGGTGTTCCGGCAGAGTAAGCGTCCTCTGCTTCATTGACGACACCAGCTAAGTAAATTTTAGGCGATCCATGGATGCAGAGGTCGTTTGTTTCTCATAGCTTGAAGTATCTTCCTATGGAAGTTTGAACCGACGTTTTCCGAAATAAGAGATCATTTAACCCAGTATTACAGCCAAATCAAAGGTCAAGGTGAGGTTAAGTTTTGTTTGTGTTGGGTATTGTTGATATAGTCAGACGTCTTTTATGAAGTAGATATTTCGAATTTGTTTTATTCCTTAAATGATTCTTGTTGTACGATAGAATATTAATAGTATTGACAAGAATATGGTACAAAAATTTACTCTTGTCTATTGTTGTAGTTGTTTGTTGGCTGTTTGGATGGTTGTTAAATTCTAATGCATTTTTCCCTCGATATGTTATGTTTATATTTCCTTGCAATAAATGAGCATTGTCTGATTTTTTATCAGTTTTTATCTTTACGTGTTGGAGACCAGCAGAACTGATATATAATGGCCGAGTGTCTGCAGTCTGGCTTTGAAACTGTGCAGTGTTACTTTTGTATTTCCATGACGTAATCATTACTTGTGTTTTGTAATAATATCACAGTGTCATTGGCCTCAAAATTTGATAAAAAAGAATTGATAAAACATTCCACAGGACAAATCTTAGAGCAGCTATTTCTTAGCTGTTGAAATCAATTATTGTATGTTTAGCCTATAGTGATGTATGTAGCATTTAAAATTAGATTGCTATGACCTTCACCTCAGTTTCTGTAAAATCATAAAAAAAAAAAAAAAAAAACACACTTAGCCTTCACAATATGATAATCGTATAATGCTAACCAACTCATCAGTATTTTCACTACTTTGACTTTTCTGTACATTGGAATTATAGTTAGGGATATCTGACTTGGCAAACATAAAGATTCATATACATGCATGGTTAAAGATGCACACGTGTACTTGACATTGTTTTGAAACACGCAAACACTGATATTTTTTTTGGTAGATGTGCTGAATAATGATGCACACTCATATTTCATTTTACATTAATTATCTCAAATCCCATTCTGGATTTCCACACAATAGGCTCCTGGTGTGACTTGGAAGCCCTAGACTGTAGAAATAGTTAATTAATCAACACATATTATATATAATTGTAAATCTGTGTTAACATGTGATATTCATTAGTTTGTTGATTAAATACCATTCTTATTAGAATTTATTGATTAGTGAATCCCAACCTAACCAGCTGTAACGATGTCTCTAGGGAATAGTCCTGTAGGTCAGTGCAGTCTCACAGGTCTATCAACAAAGCTGTAACGATGTCTCTAGGGAATAGTCCTGTAGGTCAGCGCTGTCTCACAGGTCTATCAACAAAGCTGTAACGATGTCTCTAGGGAATAGTCCTGTAGGTCAGCGCTGTCTCACAGGTCTATCAACAAAGCTGTAACGATGTCTCTAGGGAATAGTCCTGTAGGTCAGCGCAGTCTCACAGGTCTATCAACAAAGCTGTAACGATGTCTCTAGGGAATAGTCCTGTAGGTCAGCGCAGTCTCACAGGTCTATCAACAAAGCTGTAACGATGTCTCTAGGGAATAGTCCTGTAGGTCAGCGCTGTCTCACAGGTCTATCAACAAAGCTGTAACGATGTCTCTAGGGAATAGTCCTGTAGGTCAGTGCAGTCTCACAGGTCTATCAACAAAGCTGTAACGATGTCTCTAGGGAATAGTCCTGTAGGTCAGCTCTGTCTCACAGGTCTATCAACAAAGCTGTAACGATGTCTCTAGGGAATAGTCCTGTAGGTCAGTGCAGTCTCACAGGTCTATCAACAAAGCTGTAACGATGTCTCTAGGGAATAGTCCTGTAGGTCAGTGCAGTCTCACAGGTCTATCAACAAAGCTGTAACGATGTCTCTAGGGAATAGTCCTGTCAGCGCTCTCACAGGTCTATCAACAAAGCTGTAACGATGTCTCTAGGGAATAGTCCTGTAGGTCAGTGCTGTCTCACAGGTCTATCAACAAAGCTGTAACCAGTAACGATGTCTCTAGGGAATAGTCCTGTAGGTCAGTGCAGTCTCACAGGTCTATCAACAAAGCTGTAACGATGTCTCTAGGGAATAGTCCTGTAGGTCAGCGCAGTCTCACAGGTCTATCAACAAAGCTGTAACGATGTCTAGGGAATAGTCCTGTAGGTCAGCGCTGTCTCACAGGTCTATCAACAAAGCTGTAACGATGTCTCTAGGGAATAGTCCTGTAGGTCAGCGCAGTCTCACAGGTCTATCAACAAAGCTGTAACGATGTCTCTAGGGAATAGTCCTGTAGGTCAGTGCAGTCTCACAGGTCTATCAACAAAGCTGTAACGATGTCTCTAGGGAATAGTCCTGTAGGTCAGTGCAGTCTCACAGGTCTATCAACAAAGCTGTAACTATCAACAAAAAGCTGTAACGATGTCTCTAGGCATGTCTCACAGGTCTATCAACATAGATCCTGTAGGTCAGCGCTGTCTCACAGGTCTATCAACAAAGCTGTAACGATGTCTCTAGGGTCCTGTAGGTCTGTGGTGCCTATCTGTATGGTGTCTGTGGTGTCTGTCTAACTTTTTTCAATGCATGTTGCTGTTTTATTGAATTTTATTGAAGACAGAAATGCTATCACTGTGTTTCTGTACGTCTCGTGCAGGTGCAATCTTTGTTTTCATAACCATGGGTCCAATCATGAAATCTGCGATGCCTGATTTCGGACAGTAAAATTCTGAAGTCTCGGAAAAAACATATTTGAATGCATAGCGTTGCCAACGCAACTTGGCCGCTTTATGCGAACAACAAAACATTGACTCTACCTTGATGATGTTAGTGATACCATTTAGATATTGCAGGCATCAGATAAAGGGATTTTTATATGCTTATCATAAAATATCACAGAGCTTCGGTTCTTAAATCATCAAAGAAGTAAACAAAAAGTAAACAAAACGAAGTGAAACAAGACATTTCCTGTCGGTGCCATCGTTAATGTCAAACCAACAGACTCAAAGCAATTTTTTTCAAAGTTACAAAGTACGAGCTTAGCGATTTTTAAAAGCCTATACAACAACCGTGAGTTCGTGTGACCTGCTTCCGCCACAGTAAAATAACTATTCCGACGATGAAATAATCTGTTCAGTAAAGACGTAGGTTTTGTTTCCGACATCAGTTCGGGGCGAAATGTCGCTAACATGTACACCTAACAATTTTTTCAAAAACCAAAACCAGCAAAGTGCTCCCGGACTTACAAAATACGGTCGTCGATTTCCATAAAAAAAATTAGACGAAATGATATAACAACACACGGTGTGTTTTAGACATTTTCCCCGTCTCGTTCGTAGCAATTACCGTTCCGAACAACTAAAAGGACCTGCTGAACGTAATAAAAACAAATACTCGTAGGTCTTGCGGGCCCATAAATTGTAAATGCATGACATCTTGAGCTAGGCACGGCTGACATTCAATGACACTAATACGGCATACATTTATCGCCAGCCAACCTAAGTGGAGACACAATTTTATCACAGTTACAATAATAACCCACCTCGCATTGGATCACCAACATATACCTTTATGTCATAGTCATTTTTCTGACGGTAATACCAACATTACTCACTGCTAGATTGATAACGGCACAATATGCTTTTCACGCAAAATTGATTATGCCCATGTGATTTCGGAACCGGTGAGAAATATGTTCAAATTTTGTATCATTGAGAGGATAAATAGAGGAGTGAAGAGAAGAAAAGTGAATAGGTCTATCTTTTAAAGAACAAATAAAGATCAAACAATGCTGTGCGCCATGATCCCGCTGGCATATTTTGTATACATTATGACGAACACATTCATTGACGAAACATATTCCGACAATTAAACCTACAGACGTATTTTTCAGGGACACAAATAGTCTTTCTTCAACAAACCCAACTTTTCAAATGACATTTTTAACTGTAAAAACAAGTAGGATCTACAATTACGCAGATGTACAACAGCGGACGTCATAAAAATAAATGGACAGATGACATCACATAATACCTAAAGATGACGTCACATGACTCCTAAAGATGACGTCACATTATACCTAAAGATGACGTCACATGACATCTAAAGATGACGTCACATGATACCTAAAGATTACGTCACATGATACATAAATATGACGTCACATTATACATAACGATGAAGTCACATGATACCTAAAGATGACGTCACATTATAACTAAACAGATTACAGGTTGGGATGCACACATTTACAGAAGACATCACACGTGTGTATATACGAGGTCAGATAACAAATGTATAGTGTTTTATGATATGGGTCTACAAACTGCATTAAGTCTGGTTAAGTCTTCGCTAAGAGTAGAAACTTTCCGATATCTCACCACTTGACGAAAACATGCTGGTAGACAATTGTCCTGGCCATCTACTATATAATGCGGACGGCATTCTCATTATTTCTTGTAAAGTATGACACTTGACATCCTAAAGTACCGTTCAGTATTAGGAGATCGATCAAAGCCAGGCTACCTCACTGCCAGTGCTTTATTAGGAAGTATTTAATGGTCCCCCTGGGTATCGTCGGACTAATTTGATGTGCCTTTTGTTTTGTTAAATATGATGAATGTCAACGATTCATTAAGAAAGAAGTCTTGTCCATCAATAACAGCTGGTGATATGGAGGATGAACGGCACCACATCCCGATACTGGACGAACAGACGGACCAACCTTGTACGGTATGCGTTATTTACCAGATATCGTAGAACCAAATACATTTCATCATAAACTATTTGTGGGACTCTTATAAGTCAAATTCCAACGTGTATGGAGGCGACTAAAGGAAATCAAATTCGTTCGAATCAATGCCGTGACAGATAGTTCATATCTGGCTTACCGTGTTAACATTATGCGAGCAAGCAGAGTATACCCCGTGCCACAAATGGTTGTGTAACACACACAACTGTCCTTAAACTGAAATATATCATATGTATATTTTATCGTTTACTTCACAACACGAATGACCATGAGGTACTGTAAACAGAGGCTTTATCCCCTCTGATCTGATAAAAAATGTACATACAGACTTTATGAAAAAAAAAAATGAAAAAAGTCCACTTTCTGTCATGTTATAGTCTGCACCTTCTGAATTCGTTTGTATTTTACCCGGGAGTGCCGAATAATTAAATATTGATTGAAGTTAATTAAAACTGATAATTGTATATTGAAGTCAGTTTGTGATAACGTTAATAACTAAATTTTATTTATTTGTTTTTTTAACGTTTTTTCAAACATTGCCTTGTCGTTGGTTTTATTCAATTACTAAATGAGTATGTTGAAAACTTAACAAAATATTATCTATACAAATTGTGTAAGACACGTTTAATTTACAGCACTTTTTATCAAAATCTGTTCCAGATAATTATCCTCGACTTATATCTAAATTTCGGTTATATTCAAATCAGCTGCGGTTAGAATAATGAATAATGCATATATCAAAAAATGTCAAGAGACCATAACATTGTAACTAGAATTCAGTAGCAGACGAGTTCCATTTTATTCTAATCTGTCCTCTGTAGATAAATCTACGCGACCGTCCTTCGTCTTGTACAAACATGCGTTATAGGGGGAAAATCTTTGTTTTTAGCCTAATGTGTGTTGCATATTTATTAAGTTACCTCCTGTAAAATTATTTTGTCCGCCACAATTCAAATAATGATTTACTTTTGTATTCAAATGTATTTTTTCTTCTTGCATCATACAATATAATTTCATTCTATACAATATCTAAATATTTTTTTTTGTAATACAATATAATACAACACAATACAATATACAATACAATGCACCACAATACACAATACAATACACAATACAATACACAATACAACACATTACAATACACAATACAATACACAATATAATACACAATACAACACATTACAATACATAATACAATACACAATACAATACACAATACAATACACAATACAATACAATACACAATACAATACACAATACAATACACAATACAACACAATACAATACACAATACAATACACAATACAATACCAATACAATACACAATACAATACACAATAGAATACACAATAGAATACACAATACAATACCAATACAATACCAATACAATACACAATACAATACAATATACAATACAATACAATATACAATACAATACACAATAGAATACACAATACACAATACAATACACAATACAATACCAATACAATATACAATACAATACACAATAGAATACACAATACAATACAATACAATACAATACCAATACAATACCAATACAATACACAATACAATACAATACACAATACAATACAATATACAATACAATACACAATAGAATACATAATACAATCCAATACACAATACAATACACAATACAATACAATACACAATACAACACAATATAATATACAATACAACACAATACAATGTTACACAATACAATACACAATACAACACAATACAACACACAATACAACACAATACAATACACAATACAATACACAATACAATATACAATACACAATACAATACAATACACAAGACAATACACAATACAACACAATACAATACACAATACAACACATTACAATACCAATACAATACACAATACAACACAATACAACACATTACAATACACAATACAATACACAATACAATACACAATACAACACATTACAATACACAATACAATACACAATACAACACATTACAATACACAATACAATACACAATACAACACATTACAATACCAATACAACACAACACATTACAATACACAATACAACGCACAATACAATACACAATACAATACACAATAAAACACAATACAATACACAATACAATACACACACAATACACAAAACAATACACAATACAATACACAATACACAACACAATACACAACAAAATACACAATACAATACACAATACAATACAATACACAATACAATACACAATACAATACAATACACAATACAATACGCAATACAACACAATACAATATACAATACAATATACAATACACAATACAATACGCAAAACAATACACAATACAATACACAATACAATACACAATACAATACAATACCAATACAATACACAATACAATACCAATACAATACACAATACAATACGCAATACAACACAATACAACATACAATACAATACACAATACAACATACAATACAATACACAATACAATACACAATACAACACATTACAATACACAACACAATACAACATACAATATACAATACACAATACAATACGCAAAACAATACACAATACAATACACAATACAATACACAATACAATACAATACCAATACAATACACAATACAATATATTCTCTACCGTTATAATGGAAAGACTTTTTCTCCACAAGACAAAAGTGAATAGCACCTTCTAATACAGTATAACCAAATTATGAAATACACTGCATTGTTTTTCCGGTTTTTTTCTACCAGTGATATACATCTTTATGTTTTACCAATGTTGCCGTACGATGCTAACATAGACAATTACATTCTACTGACACAAACCAGTCGATACGCAGCATGGAAGGAACAACTTCCAATCTTAAAGAATCTAGTATATGTCGGCCAGAAACCTAAAGCCTACCTCACAAGGACTAACAATAAATCAAGACCAAAGAAGACGCTGTCTCCATGGAGAAATGTAATTGTTTAGAAACAGATAAGGCCACACATATTAAGTTGCTTCTTTATGGCAGCAGGCACATTTCTCACGCCTGAAAAGCAGACAAACTCGTCCTAAAAAGCAGCTTGTGGCTAACAATTTGAATTGTTAACACTATTGTCATCATTTGGAATTCTTTTTTGTACAAGATGTGCAGACAGTATTTGAGAAGTCATTCAGTCGTTTCGTCTAAATCTGATACATAAATATATTTTCACTCGAAAACATGAATATTTAATTATTAACATTTACACATCATTTTGTAGATGCGAAACAATCTTATTTTCTCACTGATGCAAATTCCATGAAGCAGAAGACGCTTACTAACCAGGAACGCGTGGTCTTATTCTTCTAGCTCCTTTTCAAGGGCTCCGTTTCGTTTTTTCTGTCGTTTATATTTTTCCCTCGGTATTTTTTGTCGTTTTTAACTTTTTTTAATCTATGTTGCCTTTCCTCTGTATATCCAGGGGCGGATACAGGGAATTTAAGTTAGGGGGGCGTTATAATTAACTTACAGAGCAGAGCCCTGGTGGGGGGTTCAAGGGGGCGAAGCCCCCCGACGGAAAATGGTTTAAACAGGTTTAAACCTCCCAAAAAACCGTTAGGAAATGACTTGAGGAGGCGTTGTTTACGAAAAAATATCATATATAGGAAAACTAAAAAAGTAAGGAGTAAGAAAAGCTACTAATGAGCATGTCATTAGACATTATTAATAAGCGTTGTGATATAGACCTTTTTTGGTGTGCTTTTGTATTTGCACTTGTATTTGCGTCAATGTGCCTGGCTGCCTGTATGAAGTTATTAATGCTCTGTTATTTCTACTAATATATACAAATGTAATACCCTTTAAACTTCTGGATAGACGGACAAATAAGGTGAATTTCACATAATCAAACTTCGTTAACTTACGGAAAGTACTATGAACACAACAAAGAATAAGACTTCAAAATTTGAATTATAATACTCTTTAAAAGTTCTTCAAAAGCATTCGCCTCGGATTTCGTCTGGCAAAGTTGTCAATTATTTTGTCTATATCCACCGTAATATCTCGGTGTATAAACAGAAGCATCAAACAGTTGAAGCGGTCTTCTGACATCGTAGATCTAAGGTATCCTTTGTTGAATCTCAGTGATGAATTAGCTCTTTCAACAGAGCTGGACGTAACGGATGTGAGAAGCATGAGATGTAGAATTGTAGTAATGTTTGGATAAATGGTGGGGCAAGTCAGAGGATCCTGTAATGTTGCCTTCAGTGTTTTTGGTCGATGACTCTGACGACCCCACATGTGCTTCCAGAGCACTAACTCATGACCGAGAGATTCAACATGAGACAGATCACTTCTATGAACCACTGTCAGGTCATTAATGTCATCTTGAGTTATGCCTGCCACGTTGTCAGGAAGCAATAGCAATGCTTTGGTGCTTTGCTTGGCCAAGTCTGAGAAGCGCATCTCAAGTTGTTGAATCAATGTGTCAACATAAGGAACAAAAATAGACCTCTTAAAGTATTCTTTAGCCGTCGAAGCTGGAACATTGCTCCTCTGCGTCTGCTTTCCGCACTGTCTCGGAACCTGTAGAGGGGTATTTGAGGACCTTGACATCTCGTCCATCTTACTGTAGATTTGGTCAAAGTCAGGGGCGATGGATCTGGAAGTCGCAATTACCTCCCGTATGTCATTAACCATTCTGTATCCTTGCAAAACGTCTAAAGATGAACCTTGTAGTTTTCTGCTGAGTCCCGACATGTAGCGAAAATAATGTAGAACCGTCTGGAAAGCAGCAACAAATACAGGTTCTGATATTTTGTGTAGCAATCCATTTGCCTCTACCACTGCTTTAGAGTCCCATCCTCTCTCCTTGGACGATATTGCATCCAAACACAAAATGATAGGCTCATAGAGGTCATCAAATGCCTGAAGTGTTGTATGTTTTTCAACCCATCTCGTTTCAGAAAAAACTTTGAACTTCTTTTTGTCAATCTTCTCTGTATCTTCAAGGCCATTATTAACCTCGTCTACTGCTTTTTCAAACCTTCTAGTCCGCTTGGGTGAGTACTTGAAAAAGATTCCTAGTCTTTTCAATGTATCCAGGCATATCTGAACCTCTTTGAGTTGACAGCTTTTACTAATAGCTAAGTTCAGATCATGACTGCTGCAATAATGGTAAATTGCTTTTGGATTGATGGCTCTAAATCGTGCGGCTGCTCCAATATGTTTGCCTGCCATATTTCCTGCCCCATCCATAGTCTGCGATCGACATTTCTGCGGGTTTAGACCAACACGTGTTAAGCAGCTGATTATTGAATCGCAAATGGCTTCTCCAGTGACACTTTCACATGGGATAAATTCAAGCAAGCGCTCCGTTGGTTGGCCATCTACCAGATAACGAACAACAAGTCCAAGCTGTTCCCAATTACTAGCATCTGTGACTTCGTCACATTGAATACCGTAATGGGGGCCAATGGGTTGTGCATTTATTTGTTTGACAATCTCTTCCTGAATGTATATTTTCACACATGTAAGAAGTTCATTCTGAGAAGTTTTTGAAATGTATGATGCATTTTTGGCACATGATCGAAGATGCTCCTGTAGAATCAAATTCCCCATATTTAAACTGTTTTCTCCGTTTGATTCGTCGTCTCGATGGCCTCTTAAAGCTATGCCTTGTCTCCCGCAGAATATAAGTGTCTTGATTATGGAAGACAAAATTTGCCTGTTCTTCTTTAATCTTTCTTTTTCTACAGTTCTAATGGAAAAGTCTATTCTCTGACTTGGGTCCTTATACGCTGCAATGAAAGAATTCAGTTTTGCCATAGACGACAAATGATACACACAAGTCGAATGCTCTTTCATGTCTTCCACAGCATCTTTCCAGTTAAAGTAAGGTTCTGAAATCAGTTTTTTTGGACGTCTATGTGAGGTATCAGGGAAAAGACAACACCCTAAACAATACAGACCGTCCTTTGATTCTGAATAACACAGGAATACAAAGGTTTTCATCCACTCTTGCTTGCATCGACGGTGTATGACGCCGCTTTTCCTCCTTTTATCTTTGTATATACGTGAAGGAAACCTATAATTATCATGAGGAATTCTGTTTGATATCAATGAGAACTTAATATCATCTGACAGATTATCAGGTTCTTCAATAACATTTGCTATGTCAAAGGATGAAAGAAGCGGTGAACAAGCATCAGAGGTACCGAGACCCATTTCGAAATCTTCCTGTATCTGTTGATTATTTACAGATTCAGATACACCAGTCTCCCCAAGTAC
Organism: Ylistrum balloti; assembly: GCF_031769215.1. NCBI lineage: Eukaryota > Metazoa > Mollusca > Bivalvia > Pectinida > Pectinidae > Ylistrum > Ylistrum balloti. The sequence continues at coordinate 586,989 of NW_026781941.1, read as the reverse complement.
ACCAGCCTCACCAGTCTCACCGGGTACACCAGATTCACCAAGGACATCAGTCTCACCAAGAACACCAGTTTCAGCACGAAGAACACCAGTTTCCCCGGGTACACCAGTCTCACCGGGAACATCAGTCTTGCAAATATCACAAAGTACATAATCAGAAGTCGATGCGAGGGAATTAGGATCTGCCCTAGAAGACGGATTTTCGGATGAACTGACGGACAGCAAAGGAGACTGCTGGTTGAGACTAATCTCAAAATGAGCACCAGTAAGTTCAAATTGTACATTTTGTAATGATGACAGTGAGTTGGCCATGTCTGTGATATAGTCGCCCAATGCTGGCAAAGATGTTGTTTTTATCACGACCGCTTTACCATCGGGAACACATAGACCCTGTTCATTACGGCTGTGAGAATCCATCACGAAGTATTTTCCTTCCCAGGACCTAATACCAATGGTCGAGCCACACACTGTAAGGAAAGCAGTATCTGTTTCTGCAAATGTTTGCCTTACAGCAGAATTTAAGTTGTACGTAAGGTTACCAGTGTTATCATACTTCTGATTTGTAAGACCACATTTTGGTTCCAGAAGAGAAACTTGTATTGTTTTATCGTCGGTATTTATTGCTCCTGCCAATTCTGTGACAAGCATATACCCTCCTCCAGCACACTGCTTTCTATAAAGGGCAGTTCCTTTTTCCAAAAGGTCGTCAATTTCGTTAGGTGTTGAAGGTATTGAATCAGCAGTTAGGTAGGTGAAAGCAATACAACAACATTGACTTCCTCCATGATCAAGTTGTCCTTGATGCTTTGTGCCTCTGCATATCAACCTAAAGAAAAAAATTTGTAAAACTCAATTCGGCCAAAGCAAGCATTTTAAGTGGCAATGTATGCCCCTGACGACATCGGAACAATTCTCTCTTACAGAATCAAGAGCTGAACTTGACATGATATTCCTCAAATCTACTGTAAATTTCATGAATTTCTGTTGGGATTTAGCTGTCGTTAATTTTGTACGTACATTAAAGGGATATTCCGGGCAAGTTGCAAATTTCTGGATTCTCTGTATCTTTTAAGAAGCCTTCCTTATGACTGTTTACAGAAATGTCACCATCGAAATATTTTTTTTTTGATCAGTTTGACAACCAAACTTTATACGGAAAATACCTTTGGCCAATTTAAATACAGAACATTTTTCACGTGATGATTTTGAAAACGAAACTAGAAACGTGATGTCCAAGACCAAGCAAGCGACAAGGTAAGTAAACTTGAAAGCGACTATTTTCTCCCGTTTTATTCAACTGCAATAATTTGGATTGAATCGAACACGTCGCCATATTTGTTTTTGTGTATTAGGAGGGTGCATTCGTGTAGTGAAGCAATCGGAATCATTTGCAAATCGATCTAACTAGATCTATATAGAATTTCCACAAATTAAATATCGTAAGTTGGTTTATATGGAAAATTGAGGCGTACGATTTCCATAAGAACATAAGTAGATACTTCTGTACAATTTTTATAAAACAGCATCTAAAAAAATCTAACTTTCACGGAATATCCCTTAAATCCACGAATTCATATGCCTACGAATTATCAAATTATACTTGTACAAAATCATGTTTCAATCATGAAAGCGAACCGATTTGATAATCACGAAAATAGACCCCTCAGAAATATGTTATTTTACAGTACATGCCATGTGTCAATGGAATCCGTTATTACACGACTAATTAGAAATAGTAGTCATAAAAACTGAAGCGTGACAGACTGATTGACTTTAATATAAGGGAATCAAGCAGAAAGTCTTTAGACGAATAAATACTACAGTTCGTACATATACTGTAGGCTAACTTGTAATAATCTTGTTCTACTAACTAAAGTAGTAGTAGACTATTATACATTAACTCAAAACTGTAATGAAAAGTGGGTTTTTTTTTGCCAAACTGAAGATTCACGAATATTTTGTGGATGATAAGACCAAATCTTTTAATATTATATTGTTTGCTACAATATCACTCTGACACACACAAAAAATATCTTAACGTGAATCATGAATGTGCAAAGATTTTAGTAAAGTCAGATTTCCGCGTGTCAAATACTGTTCAATATTTTACTTTCTACCATAACTTGCACAGTTATTTCATGAAAAAAAATGGTGTAAACACGAATGCTGTTATAACACATTCGTAGCATTTCATTGGTCAAAATAACATTATGACGTCAGGAACTTGAACTTTGCACTGCGACCTCATCTCTCAGTGTGTTTTATGACCGAAACCAGTGTTTTTAGTTAGGTTATGGTAGAAACAGGTTACACATACTCGTGGTTGTTGTATATAGTATTTTTTCATTCTCGTTAGTTATTTTTCAAAAGTTACAAAATACAATCGCTAAAGCTCGTGTTTTTTTGTAACTTTTGAAAAATAACTAACTCGAGTGAAAGAAATACCATATACAAAAACAACTACTCGTTGTGTAACCTCTATTTATCTCATGATTACTTTGATATTCAGCAAATATCCTGGTTTCTTATGTTCTGCTAGATCATATAATGTTATTATTTAACTTTTAGTGACGTAATTTCTTATACAAAAAATACGTCAATTTTACTACGACGACACAATGGAGATAGGAGATTTTGAATCAATAGTATTTTTGCAATATTTGCCCGAGTGGTTGATCGTGTCACGTGATAAAAAGAATCTTACACGAGTTTCCATTTAATACGTATTTTAGGAAACTCGTTTCGAATTTTTAATATTTGTGAGCCCCAATAAAAAAATATCTAGACTCGTTTCATAAATTCACATATTAAATGGAAACTCATGTAAAATTTTTATGTACGTTTTCGGTTGGGAGTAGGGGTTAATTACTTACAACATTAAAGTTATGATAATTTAAGGTACTTGAATGACAAAGAAATGTCGTTTTGGGCTATGTATTTCAAGAATTACATGTATTTTAAATTTTTAAATGCAACACATGCCAACACCTAACACTCTTTATGTGCAAAGCCGGAAAAGTGTTACCAATTTTAGCTAGAATGCGGAGAAAATTCATGTCTTTTCTGGAGGTTCTCTAGGCAGTTAAAACTATTCCAAATTTTAGCCTATTTCCCAAAATTTGCAGAAGGAAAGACGGCCGCTGCGCCAAAATACATGCCGGCCATTACGGGTGATCGAATTTTCGTTAAAATTTAGAAAATTGTTTTAAGAAATTTGTAGGCTTCAACAGCTGTTTTGTTGAATGCATTTTATAGTACACACATGTTTCAATATATCCAAACAGTTTTTAGTTCAAAATCCTGCAAAATGAAATTGTAATCGAAGATCGTTTCTTAAGTGCGCCATAACCGGTGACACAAGGCTACTACAAAAGTGTGTATGATCATCCACCGCGGGGGCGATGGGAGGGGTTGGGGGGGGGGGGGGGGGGGGGGGCAAGCCAAGGCCTGCTTGTCTACAGTTCATGTGACAGTTAAAGAAATTATTTGGCATAAATACTTACTCTCGCCTTTTTAAAAAACATTCAATTTTCTTTTGAAACATATTCGAGACTACTGTACCGTCGTTACAGTTTCATACTATGTCAACAATGACACATTTTGCTCTAATATGGCCTTCATTTTCGAAAGAGTTCCTATAATCGCGATAACTCTTTCTGTCGTTATGTGATCAACTATAATAAAGTTACTGTATACTTGAAAATTAGCCCAACTTAAGTCATCTATAGCTGTTTAGAACAGTGATAGTCATAACATACGACCAAGACCATCCAGTATACTTCGTAACTCACCCTTACTCTGCCAATTTTAGGGGGGGGCGTGCGCCCCCCACGCCCCCCTCTAAATCCGCCCCTGATATCAGCTCCATTTTTCTGTCACTGATACCATTTTTTTATTCAGGAGATAGATGTCACCATTGATATACCAATGTCCTCCCAGCGGACATCAGGATACAAGAGATCATGTGTAAAAGCCGTCCAGTCTACCCTGACTGATTTATACCAGAAATGGTACGACTTGTGCTGGAGGCTTATCTACGGCTTCGTAGTGATGGCCTATTTCGTTTACTTCTCGTACGCAATGTTCCACAAGTTTGGAGATGAAGGTTCGATTCGGCTCCTTGTGTGTACCGTGTTGGTCACCATGTTCTTCGCTGGGAAGTATCTGTGCAGACGGTTTGATGGTAACAACTGCTGTTTTGGTTTCTGTATGGACAGGAACAAGTCACAGAGGATGCTCGATGCGTAAGTTAAATTTCGGTTTGTTGATTGTTGTTTTAAGTCCCATTAATAGCTATATGGTCATTTAAGGACTAACCAGGTTTGGATGATGGAGGGAAGACGGAGTTCCCGGAGAAAAACCATCGGCCTGCGATCAGAAGCGATTCAACTATTGAAAGTTTGACCAGTTTGAGCGAGGTTTTCTAGAGATGATACGACTTTTGAAAGTTTGACCAGTCTGAGCGGTGTTTTCTAGTTATTACTTCGAAGTTCGTCGATTTTTCTGTCCGGACGCAATTGAAGCGAAAGTTGAGTTTCTATCCAATTTTCACCGCGCTTATTTCGTTTTTTCTTCATGCTGGTGTATATATGGTTTTGTAATCGATTCTTACCAAGTAACAGTACAAAATATCGGAGTACCAAGTCAGGCAGTCTACTCATAATGTCACCGTCGTCTTGTCAAGCGTAACGGCCATCAATCTGACGTGACGTTGTTTCTTGAAAATGTTATTGAATAAAATCTAATGGTTTCCCTTTAAATATCATAGTTATTTCACTCGAATGACAACATATATTTATGTTTTTCACACGTTCTTCGCACCCGTGTGAAATATATATATGTTACACTCGTGAAATATATTTATACATTTTATAGAAAATCACTAAGTATCCTTTAAAAAAGTGAAAACGTGCCTGTTAAGCTCCCTCGTTATCTACCCTCTAAAGGATCTATAATAATAGGATGCCTATTTCAGTACCTGTTGATGTCTGTATGTTTATTGTACATATTTAGTATGTCAGTTTTATTTCCCTAATCAGTATCTAAATGTTATGATGATGTTATGAACTGATGAGTTTTTGGATTATGTCTTTTTGTATCTCCCTATGTTCTCTGTTAGATAAACAGATATATTTATCATTCAAGGTTTATTATCTCAGTAGTATCATTTATATACATAGCGATACAACCGCTATCATTTATATACATAACGACATAACCGCTATCATTTATATACATAGCGACACAACCTCTATCATTTATATACATAGCGACACAACCGCTATCATTTATATACATAGCGACACAACCGCTATCATTTATATACATAGCGACACATCCGTTCTCTAACCTTGATGATTGTCTGATATTGACTCGTTGATAACTTTTATCTTCAGACTTCGGATGCCTGTTGCCATTGGTATGGCCTTGTTTATTGTTATTTACCTAATAATGGACATCGCCATGGAAACGCCAAGAAATCTTACGTCCTTGACTGGAATTGTCTTTTTTGTGGTCATCCTCTTTGTCTTTTCCAATGATCCAGCCAGAGTAAGATACGTTGCTTTTGTTGAAACACATGTAAAATACCAGAAAAACATGTACACTATCAGAAAGAAAGAAATTCGTTAGAAAGAAAAAATAAATTTCTGCATGCATGACCCAGTTTTTTCTTTCATGTTTCGCAAATCTTAATTTGAAAGAAATTTTTGAATGATAACACGATACCACAGAAAGCAATCAATGTTATCAAGCTTTAACATCATGTTAAACAACATAAAAACAAGCAGAGTCACATCAAAGTTTTATTTATATCTACAACGATTTTGCTGCTTGTTTCTACAGGTTAAGTGGCGTCCTGTATTTTGGGGTCTCGTCCTTCAATTCCTATTCGCCCTTCTCATCCTTCGATGGCGGTTCGGATTCCTTGCATTTAAATGGCTTGGTGAGCGAGTGTATGAATTCCTGTCCTACACCGACAAAGGCTCGATATTCGTTTTCGGGGAGAAATACACGGACCATTTTTTTGCTTTTAAGGTACGATCGTGTTTAGTCTTGTACACGAGGTTTATCCATCTTAATTTGGAATATTTTATTTTAAAGTCAAAATACTTGCTTAAAATCATCTGAATTGATAGAAAACACGGGGAGGGGAGTGGAGACAGAATGAATAAACAAATCTATGTATTATTCGTTTAATCATTGGTTCGATTCATTCCATTATTTCTAACTGATAATCGATACTTTTTATGATCATCACAAACAAGAAATCGACCACCAGAGTAATATATTTTAAACCCACAATTTTCATTGTTTCTAAGACACACAAGACATATAACATTATATTTATAGTGTCAAAATGTATGTTTCATGATACATAAAAACGTGAAAGATGTTTCGTTCTAGACAGATACACGGACACGTGGCATTGCAAAGATAAAAGACGGCACAGACAACAATTAGATAATGTTCAAACAATTCGAAATTGGAGAGAGTAGAGTCTCCATCAGAAGCCTTATCTCAGCTTCGATATAACCTTAACGTCTACATTATTTCTAAGCCAATATAATCCTTTCCCGAGGTAACCTTAATCCTCATGATAAGGACATTTTATAATCGACACTCCGCTGACACGCATTACGCTCAGTCACCTTCTATGAATCTAGGTCCTAGAATGGCTGATTATGCCTAAAAGGGCAAAACAAATGATTTATTGTTGGGATATGTTGTAAATCTGTATCTTTTGTATAGCTGCTAAATTTTTTTGTGTCTTTCGTTCAATCCACTGACATATAACATCAATTTTCACCGCCTCAACACTTCGAAATACGCACGCTTCAAATCATGAAAACATACAATGTATCTATTTTCGTAACTTTAATCTGCGTTCTAGGGCAAGATACACTTTAAACGTCGAAAGCAAAATCATTATTTTGCAATAAATTCACGTCAACAGATTATAAGAATTAGAATAAAACAATCAGTTTTGGTTCGAAGGTACCTTACCATGTCAATACATTTCAAAAAATTATTGTGATTTAAAAGAAAAACGTTTATGCATGTATATATCTTATCTTCTTGCAGGCTCTGACAGTGGTGGTGTTTTTCAGCACGACTGTCTCCGTCCTTTACTACTTAGGAGCCATGCAGTTTATCATCTGTAAAATCGCCCGGTTAATGGCTTCCACTCTAGGCACCTCGCCCACCGAGTCGCTTAACGCAGCTGCCAACATTTTTATTGGACACGTAAATATCAAACACCTGTGACAGAGGATTTACTGCGGCAACAGGATGATAAAATATAAACTGTGCTTTGTATCTAATATAAATTAGTATTGTCTATAAAAACAGAGGTACAGTGCATCGAGTCAGCGTATCAGTATTTATCGATGTTGTACTTGTACTGTCGAAATCACGTGCGGCGTCTGAAAGGTAACGAAACGCTTTAATTGTTGTCAACGGTAACATAAGTTCGAGACATTAAACGTCGAATGACACAAGAACTCTTCACCCAGGATGTTTGACATACAGATCACAAGCCATACATATCACAAGCCATACAGATCACCAACCATACAGATAACCAACCATATAGATCACCAACCATACAGATCACCCACCATATAGATCACCAACCATACAGATCACCCACCATATAGATCACCAACCATACAGATAACCAACCATATAGATCACCAACCATACATATCACCAACCATATAGATCACCAACCATACAGATCACCAACCATACAGATCACCAACCATATAGATCACCAACCATATAGATCACCCACCATATAGATCACCAATCATATAGATCACCAACCATATAGATCACCAACCATTCAGATCACCAACCATATAGATAACCAACCATTCAGATCACCAACCATATAGATCACCAACCATACAGATCACCAACCATACATATCACCAACCATATAGATCACTAACCATATAGATCACCAGCCATACATATCACCAACCATATAGATCACCAACCATACAGATCACCAACCATACCTATCACCAACCATACAGATCACCAACCGTATAGATCACCAACCATACAGATCACCTACCATACAGATCACCAACCATACAGATCACCAACCATATAGATCACCGACCATATAGATCACCAACCATACAGATCACCAACCATACATATCACTAACCATATAGATCACCAACCATATCGATCAACAATCATATAGATGACCAACCATATAGATCACCAACCATACAGATCACCAACCATACGGATCACCAACCATATAGATCACCAACCATATCGATCAACAATCATATAGATGACCAACCATATAGATCACCAACCATACAGATCACCAACCATACGGATCACCAACCATATAGATCACCAACCATATCGATCAACAATTATATAGATGACCAACCATATAGATCACCAACCATACAGATCACCAACCATATAGATCAACAACCATACAGATCACCAACCATATAGATCACCAACCATACAGATCATCAACCATACAGATCACCAACCATATAGATCACCAACCATACAGATCACCAACCATACAGATCACCCACCATACAGATCACCAACCATATAGATCACCAACCATACAGATCACCCACCATATAGATCACCAACCATATAGATCACCCACCATATATATCACCAACCATATAGATCACCAACCATACAGATCACCAACCATACAGATCACCAACCATATAGATCACCCACCATATATATCACCAACCATACAGATCACCAACCATACATATCACCAACCATACAGATCACCAACCATATAAATCACCAACCATACAGATCACAAGCCCTGACTAGAAAAAACACGGAGACCATTGAAATTAAAAAAAGAAAGAAGACGCAGATTTTGTGTTGATCTGTTTCTAACTCTTGACAGGATATTTGATGAAATTGAAATGATCCATGGGAAATAAGAACAATAACATGGTAGTAACATCAGACGTCATTAATTCGCAACTGTGACAGAGACGTTGTTAAAATCTAGTAAACATCTCAACAACTGGCAGTTCGATATCAATCGATCTCTCGAGAGATCATTCCAGGCAATATACAAAGATTTATTTAGAATCAATATGAGTTAATGCTGAATCAGATTATGCTGGATCAGAGCGGGTGTAATAGATCAGGTCCTTTGTAACAAACAACTGAAAACATAAAATTAAAAATAAAACAACGTTACAAAAGTGTCTGGAATTGTACACTTAGGTAAAATAGAGTAGCCGGACTGAACAACTGTCAAGCTGACCTTTTGACCTTTTGACATTTCCCGCGTCATCCAAGAAGTAAAATGCCAGTTGACAAATATGTCGGAAGATAAGCCTCATGATCAGGTTTTATAGAACACGGGATTCAAACGCTGTCAGTGTCAGACGCTTAACTAGGTCATCTTACAAACGTCATACTACATCCACCGTTATAACTCATCCTCATTGTGACAAAGTAGATCACCTGTCGGTAAGCGAGTTTTCACTGGCTATTTAGATTTAATATGAAGACTTTTTATATGTACGACGCTATTTAAAAAAATAGTTAAACAAATAAAAACCATATTTATGTTTTCAATTAAAATTATGAAATATTTAATCATTCATGAACTCCGACTCTCTAAATAATGATTTTTATTTTTTCAAGACGTCCGGTTCTAGAAAAACAACTGAATTTTCTACATTAATCCTCCTGACAATTAATAGCAAGATAATGGCTTAATTGTCTTATCAAGTATAGTAGTGTACTTTTACGGAAAGTATTTCTTATAAACAGTTAAAATCCCTGTTAACTATCTGTCTTGCTATCAGGCGTTATTTCGTCATTTAAAGGTAGGAAATTTTCACATAAAAGGCATCCTTTTGTGGGTGATACCGCTAACTCGCTAATTTTACGTGAAAATTAGCTTCATGTCTGTTAATGTTATGTCATAACAGAATCAGTTTAGTTTAGAAATATTTCATTACCAAGAAAAAGACAATAGGATTGGGCACATGTTAGTACAACATTAGTAACCCACTCTCCTGTGATATTTCAACTATACATAGATATTGACCTTTCTGGGTAAAATGTTTAGTGAACTGCATACAATTAAAAACAAGAGAGAGAGGGGGGTAGGAAGGAAGGGAAGGAGAGAGAAGAAGGGAGGGAGAGAGAGAGAGAGAGAGAGAGAGAGAGAGGGGGGGGGGGTGAGGGAGGGAGAGAAATGTACAAGTAATATGATTTTTTTATTAATCAAACCTTCCGCTGGTCTTTATAAATCTGAGCACGCACACTTCGAAATACATCAAGATTGCTTTATTAAGTCAACTCAGGGATACCTGATAATAGAAATCAAGGTTGATATTCAAACCTTGAAACAATTCAAACCTCAATTGTCGATAATTAGGACAGCAACAACAGATCATCAAATACTAGAATTGTATAATGTAAATTCATAATATTTTCATTGGGGTCGATTTTCTTGGTCTTTCAAGTTTGGGGAGTTTATAATTTATGAAATCAATGAAAATCTAGGGATATGAAACTCATTAATATCGTCACATAGTTCGGTTGTATAACTTTTAACACATCCGATATTTCCGTTTTCAGAGTGAGGCTCCTTTACTAATCAAGCCGTTTCTACCGGAAATGACGAACTCGGAGTTACATGCCGTATTAACAGGAGGTTTCGCAACAATTGCTGGAACTGTAATGGCTGCGTATATTCTGTTAAACGTGAGCGAAAGGCTTTATTCTAATGTGTGTGTTTTTTAAAATTAGTTCTGGTGAATATTAACTGTTGAGAACAAAAGATGTTCGAAAAAGCGTTATGAGTTTCAAATTAACGAGAAACTTTGAAATACGCATTTCTTATCAAATTGGATTATGAAAATGCAAAATTGATTTGTTCCGTCATAAAAAGGAGAGGCTGTTGATGAGGGTGATCAATTTTACATGTCTTTAAACTGCATTATGTTTAATTTGGAGAATATAAAATACAACTTATAATGAAGTATTATAAAGAAGTAAAATAATACAATCAAATTGCCTGACAATATCAGAAATCCTCGCCATAATATAGGTAACTCAATGTCACATATATTACAACCATCCACTATTGAAATTTCCTATTTGAATCTTTTTCAATTACAAGATTTCCTTTGTCTATCTTTCGGCATAATATGCTTTCATTGAACATTTGTAACGATATTGTGTTTCGTGATATTGTTAAATATTGTGACGTGCTTCGTCAGCGTAATTATATAGCTAGAAATTGGATTACCTTCAAACCATCTTCATTGCGAAATTGTTCAATATTCAGTAAACTGTCATTCCTATAAGTGGGCCATGTATTAAGGAGCCGAATTTTGTTTGTTAAGATATATAGATAGAAAGTAAGAATTTGTTAGTTTAACCTCCTCGCTTTATGAAATTGTTGATGTTTGTAAGCAGATCTGGTGTTGTTAACCTTGTTCTCTTTTGAAAACATGACATTACTGGATTGATCAAGACTTGCATGGTGGGTGTCGTCTGCACATAGCCGTTCGGATCTCTCTTTTTTTATCTTGTACTTTTTCAGGATTCTCTGTGTAAGTCTTTCCGTTTTGTTCATATATTGCCCTGGTTTCATCGAATTTTTATTTGAAGGAAATTCTATCTATATGTCGGTATTTGTATATTAATTGTTTATTGAAACTCAAACACAAGATATCATATATAATGTACAGAGGGACTAGTTATGTGGATGGGTCATACTTGGAGGACTTACTTCACTCAGCAATATGGCTCCTTAAAACCATGAGATATTACAATAGGACAACGGATTGTACACTGTGATCGCATAAAGCAAAGACGAAATAATATTGCATTGTCTGGTCTCAATATGATAAATACGAAATAACATTGTATTGTCTGATCGCTATTTAATAAACAGGAAATAAGAATGTACTCTCTGATCGTTATATAATAAACAGGAAATAAGATTGTACTCTCTGGTCGCTATATAATAAACAGGAAATAAGATTGTACTCTCTGATCGCTATGTAATAAACAGGAAATAAGATTGTACTCTCTGATCGTTATATAATAAACAGGAAATAAGATTGTACTCTCTGATCGCTATGTAATAAACAGGAAATAAGATTGTACTCTCTGATCGCTATGTAATAAACAGGAAATAAGATTGTACTCTCTGATCGCTATGTAATAAACAGGAAATAAGATTGTACTCTCTGATCGCTATGTAATAAACAGGAAATAAGATTGTACTCTCTGATCGTTATATAATAAACAGGAAATAAGATTGTACTCTCTGATCGCTATGTAATAAACAGGAAATAAGATTGTACTCTCTGATCGCTATGTAATAAACAGGAAATAAGATTGTACTCTCTGATCGCTATGTAATAAACAGGAAATAAGATTGTACTCTCTGATCGCTATGTAATAAACAGGAAATAAGATTGTACTCTCTGATCGCTATGTAATAAACAGGAAATAAGATTGTACTCTCTGGTCGCTATGTAATAAACAGGAAATAAGATTGTACTCTCTGATCGCTATGTAATAAACAGGAAATAAGATTGTACTCTCTGGTCGCTATGTAATAAACAGGAAATAAGATTGTACTCTCTGATCGCTATGTAATAAACAGGAAATAAGATTGTACTCTCTGATCGCTATGTAATAAACAGGAAATAAGATTGTACTCTCTGATCGCTATGTAATAAACAGGAAATAAGATTGTACTCTCTGATCGCTATGTAATAAACAGGAAATAAGATTATACTCTCTGATCGCTATGTAATAAACAGGAAATAAGATTGTACTCTCTGATCGCTATGTAATAAACAGGAAATAAGATTGTACTCTCTGATCTCTATATAATAAACAATAAACAAGATTGTACCATGTGATCTCTATATAATTAATACTGTAAGGCCGGTATAGGTAAATAAAGGTTGGTGATTAGTCTATATAAACTTAAGGTTAAACGTGTCATCACTTTAGAATTTTTGCTGCCATAAGAGTACGACACACACAAAATATCTACCATAAAGACTCGTTAGGACCACATGTTTGGTTCGATGTCGTCTGTTTCATTTTCAGAACATCCTTCGCTAGAGGCAAAATCCGTAAGCATCTGGTCATTACTTCCTTCGCCTGTTTTCCCTATATAATCGCTAAAAGATTTTCTATCACAGCAGGAAGATGAAAGCAATTAGGTTAGGGGAGGCATTAACTATATGGAATTGTCCGGAAATTGCAGAAACTGTTCTTTCGTAACAGCATTTCATTTGATCTACAAATGATTTGGTTCGCATTTAAATTAAGATGTATGGATGATGAGTAAGAGATGGACTTCCTCCTACACAAGGACACCGAGTGTTGCGGATAATATCTTCATTCTGTTTTTTGGGTTTCAAAATATCTTTTCATCTAAAATAAATCAAGACACGCTCACACTCAAGAATTCAAAAAAAAAAGCTAATTAATGTGATTTGCTTATTTACTTCCTAAAATTTGAGTTTTCTTAATTAATTACAGCTCGAAGTTGGAACCGATCGTAGTTGAATGTGATCGGTTTGATATTGATATCTCTATAAATTATTATAGCAAGAATGACGTTATTTTAGTGATGTTTTTTTGTTCTATTCTATATTTTAAAAGGTACCCGCCAATCACCTCCTTTCCGCCTCAGTAATGTCCGCACCTGCTGCTTTAGCTATGTCCAAACTGATATACCCAGAGACAGTGAGATCACATGCTGATCCTGATCAAGTCTACCAGATGGATAAAAGGTGACTGTGATGTTTGTGGTTTACGTGTACGTGCAGACGTGCAAACTTGTCAAATAAACACGTCTTAAAGGGTTAGATATTGATTTCATTACTGAATTTTTTTTAAACATTTTAATATATATTAGAAAATGTTTACTTTCTGCTAATTATGATATAATAACTCAAACGCAAAGGAAAAAATAACGAAATCTGACCATTTAGTCTCTCTAATTCTCGACGACTAATTTTCACTTCTTCTGATTGCGAAATCGTCACAGTAAATTGCACACAGAAGAAAATTGATCGATACTATATATTACACGTAAGTTATCACTAGTTTTCGCTTTTTATTCAAAATTTCTACCACAATTGTTAAAGGTCATTAATCAAACATTACAACTGTTGCCAAACAACACATTTTAAAGTACACGTGGATTAAACACTTAAAGTGTTTTGATTGGCTGACACAGTGAACTTTGACTGGAACTGCTTCGTGCTGGTTGACGTCATTATGCCGAACGTTTTATTTTGGTCAACATTTGAAATATAGTTAACTCAAGTGAAGAGAGGACCGTGTGCGATAACCTTTACCTAATACTTGATACAGCTTTATACAACTTTTAACATCAGTTTAATATTGATTAAGTATAGGCCAAATAGTCACTTTACTAATATTGAATTATAGGTTTGGTTTTGTGGTATTATATTACTGATACTATTGGAGCCATTTCATTATAGAGAGTAATTAATCAGAACTAACACCCTGATTGATAGCGATCGCTAGTCGGGTATGTACAGGTATTGATAATGATGATGATGGTGGTGGTGATGATGATGGTGATGATGATGATGATGATGATGATGATGATGATGGTGGTGGTGGTGGTGATGGTGGTGGTGGTGGTGATGATGATGATGATGATGATGATGGTGGTGGTGGTGGTGGTGGTAGTGGTGATGATGATGATGATGATGATGATGATGATGATGATGATGATGTGGAGTGAAATCTATGTTTTATGATTTAATATAAAATGTCAGGCTATTCTTTTAACACACCCCGTTAAACATGTTCACTAAACAGAGTTTAAAGACTGACATTAATATTTGTGTTATATTTCTCTTCCTTATGCAACTGTTCAAAGTCATATCTTTAAAAGTACAAACTGAAGAGGATGTTGTGTAAATACTTGTAGCTAGTGTAGCGCTTGTGAATGAAACCCAAAAGATAACAAGTGCGAAGAAAACAAAAAGTGAAAATTTTCACACATACTATCAGCTGTGTGGCGGATAACAGCATGGCGGTCATAGCAACAAATAATATCACTCAGCAAGACGTTCATCACGTGCGCAGTCAACAAGAGTCTGGCTGAACGAGATTGTCCAAAATGATAAAATAGACAATAATATAACACCATGAACGAGTAAGGAATACCGTATTTACAAAACATGAAATTTATTTATTATTTATTAATTAATATGAAGTAGGCACTGCCTAAAAACGAGCGCAAGTTGGTCAAGAAAGTGCACATTTTGAACAACCTGATCCATGTTTGCACTGAAGCGTATTTTTTTAATATATTTGTTGTATATTTCGCAAGATTTGAAAAAAAACATCGACACATACAAATGTACCAATATATCATCATCAGCAGCAGCAGCAACACATCTTCTTCTTCTAGAAAATATTGTATCACCATGATCAAGCGGTGGTTTGGTGGCACAGTTGTAACACACTTGTCTATTTCCTAGCCATTCGGGGTTCGATTCCCCGAAGGGATAGAAAGGATACAGGTTTCCTCCCAAATTTAGACCACTCTCTTGCTTACAACAAGTGTGATTTTTATAAGTTGAAATAACAAAGTTTCCATAAGAAGAACAAAACAAGGACGACAAGATAACGCAAAATGTGACACTTTCCCTTCGCGAAGCTGTTTAAAAGAAAAACACACAATCATATATATATATATATATATATATATATATATATATATATTAATATTACAACAAGTTAATTTCTATTTGTTATTTCTAATTGTTCCATACAAAGTATTGAAATGGAGAACTTCTACTAGAGTACTAGCTTGATGCCTGTACAATGTTTTGAGTATCGGGTAATTACCTTGAATGGTTTAAGATAACTAGTTTGAAAAACGTTTTGTGGTTTGGCCTGTATGTTTCCATGGTAACAGAAAAAGTATTTAAATGGCAATCATCCCCATAGCAAAAGAGACTACTAGCTTATTAAGTGTAAACAGTTTTGAGCAATTACCTTGTCAGAGTATTGGCCCAGAAAAACTGAAATTTTGATGAGGGTCATCGGTTTCAATGATAACAATAAATGTATTAAAAAAGTCACTGACAACATATCTAGACTATAACAATTGATAAAAAAGATCTTCAAAATAAATGCATAAGAGTTTCCCTTTTAGAGTTACAGATATTGCAGAGAGGACTTTCTATCATCTTTGCTTTAAAATAAGAAAGGATTTTGTCAAAATATGGTGAAAGATAACATATTATAGTTTTAGTCGGATTTGTAAAGGTGGTGCATATATATTTAACAAGTTTTCATTATTAAAATCACAATGTTCTCTCCCGCCGTTTTCTTTTCTCTTTGCTATTGAGAGTGTTCGTTCTGTTCATTAACAAATCATAAAATGCTTCAGAACCTTTGGTTTTTTAAGCAATTTTAACTTGTCCTGGTAGCAAAAAGAGGGTAAAGTTATAATCACTGTTGAGACTATTCTGTTATACATTGTAATTAAGAAAATCAATATAAATATAAATGTTTAAATAAAATTCTTATGAAAGCCACAATATATTGCATAAACTGCATTATTCTGGACACCCCCTCTCCCCCCCACAAAAAATCACCACTAATAGTTATTTTATCATTGTGCCTTATAAGTGTTTGCTGGAAATTTTCTAAACACATGATCATAATTAGTTATCGAAAGAACATCCTTATCTTGCAGAATTAATATAGTTAGGAGATGGACGAGTTTTTCGTCAAATCGGGACCTTACGTCACTTTCCGTGAACGAGAAACACATCGTCTCGTTCATGGAAAGTGACGAAAGGTCCCGAACATTAAACCGGAGATCAGGTACATCGGAGCACAATCGAGCTCAAATTTTGAATGGTTAAAATTGCAATTTTCCAACGAGATATTTGTTATATACGTTTCAAACCATTAAAGTATATGTTTGTTAAATTCATCTGATATATTTAAGACTTTTAGTATGATTTCATTTCTACATGAGAGCTTAAAACGATATTTTGTTGGTCAAAATAATTTTTAATCCATTCAACGGGTCGGCAGTTCTCATTGCGTGCTGCGGCAAGTGTATTGTAGGTAATGAAGTTCCTGCCACACTTCCGTTTTAAGTTGATCGTATGGGCAGGTTGTTGGAGTTGAATTATCAAACACACACACAATACCATAAAGCGCTCGCTGCGCTCGCTATTATTGTCGCCAGATATTTTGATGGGTTTTTTACCACGAAGAAATACATAAGTTATAACATTAACCTCGCTGCTTAACGGCTTTGCCATAATTCATATAACTTAGGAAACTGAATAGACTGTCAATGCATACAAGAGCCATTTTTCAAAAAAGAATACAGCACTAACTGAGAGACCAAAAATTCTTACTTATGGTACATGTGTGTACATTATTGTTAGGAGGCAAACTTTCTTGAACTGATGTTAAAATAACTTATTTTGCATTTTTTTTTTTTTTTTTACATTCATCGGTTTCGGCACCACCTAGTCCAGAGAGAAACGTGATCGAGGCAGCCTCCAATGGAGCATCCCAGTCGATTAAACTCATAGCAAACATTGCTGTGAATATGATCGCATTCATTGCCATGCTTGAATTCGTCAATGCTACTCTGGATTGGTTTGGGGCAAGAGTAGGGCTAGAACCACCCAATCACGAACGACTAACATTTCAGGTTAGTTACTTCCGTTATGATATGAGTTGTTACGGAACACACCTTAGGTACTGTTTATTTTTTTACAAGGTAATAGAATTAAATCATCTAACTGGTATGTAATGGTGTACACTGTGGACCACTAATTCTGTGATGAGATGACATAAATATGTAGCAAGGTTCAATATCATGTAAGGCTCCCAATCATATTTTTCATTTTTGTTCGCTATAAACTGATAGCCGTTTTTGTATATACCTCTATTAATGTTCATCTTATGTTGAATAGTCATCCAGTAATGTTAATGACAATAAGGACAGACCGGAACATGATTCAGTATGGGCAAATACAGTAACGGGACGAAGTGGTTTGAGCTTTCCACACAGATGGCCGTCGAATTTTCGTACTCTTCGTGAAAATACTAATTGTCAATCAAAAATGAAAATTGTCCGTTCAATATTAAAGTCTGTGTGTGATATTCCTGTATTACTCCGGTTATTTTTGAAGATATATAAATAAAATAATTTTATCTTATTTTACTTCTCACTGCATGCAGTTGATACAATATTGTATTTTTTTCCTTTCAGTTTTTGTGTTCCTATATATTTTGGCCCATAGCTGCCATGATGGGAGTAGACCTTACTGATTGTCGGAAAGTAGCTGAGATGATTGGCACTAAAATATTCATAAATGAACTAGTGGCTTACACCGACCTTTCTGTTTACATGAATAACAAACTTAATTTTACTTGGTATCAACAAATAATGCAAAACATGACGTCATTAGATTCCAACGGAAGTGACGTCATAGGATGGTACTTCTCTGGAGATGACATTGTGTACACGGAAATGAACATAACCCTTCAAAAGGGAATCATGTCGGTAAGTAAGATTTCGTTATTTGGAGGATATTGATTATAACAGATGATATTACTTTAGAAATATACGAACGAATCAACGAAGGGTGTTTGTTTTACCATTAAATTTTATTTCTGTAAGCTGGAGGCTTTCAAGTGGTGGTAAACGTTTTCATTTCTTTTGAAGTTTTATTCCAATCTCAACCGTCAGAAGTTATCTTGACTGAAAGGAAAAATCAATGAAATGTTTTATTGGATCTTTACGAGAAATTTAGTACATGTACTTTATAAATATGCTGTCGATTTCCCGCCGATTTTGAAGTGGAAAAAAGTTAGAATTGCAGTAAGAGTCGTTATATATTATGTCTGCATCCTGCTGGCACACGTTATATCGTTAACAAATCATAATCTATATGCAGTTTTGGGTTAAAGTAAAAAAAAAAAAAAAACAAAAACAAAAACAAAATAAAAAAAACCTCAGAATCCCGTAAAATTACTTTGATAAAAAGATACACATCAAGTGATCGGGAACTAAACCTAACGAATTCAGATGAAAATTTGTGCGTGTTATTTTTCCTGTAGCAGGCACTGACATCGTCGGAATACACCTGCCACGTGTTGTTTTTGCTGTGTTCTGCTGTGACGGAAAACAGCTGTACTTTAGCACGTGCATGAATTCTACAGAATTATTCTCTGGTTTACTTAGACGTTTTCGTTTGAAAATGTAAATAGCTGCTTAAATAAGCGATTTTATTTGTTGTAACAAACAAGTTTATTTACGAAAATTCATAAAATTGCGGAGTAATTGTTTTGACGTACATCATCATGCACAATTCAGCGTAACGTCAACGTCAGGTTAACAAAGATTGAGTAGACCTAACTTACAGTGTTGATGGATAAATAGAATACATGTCCAAAGACAAAATTTGCTGGCCCCTTGCTTCATCCTCGCCAAAATATATCTATATCTTAGGACACTAACCATGTATTCTCAATATATCTCATTAAATGAACTACATTTCGTTAAACAAGAGCTTTTGAAACAATAGCAAGGCCCTGGACAATTTCTGGCAAGAAATAAGAAAAACCGTGCAAATGGCGAACGCTACTCGACCAACGATACTCAGTCAATGAGAAAACGTGAGGTTGTTTCAATACTAAAAAACGGCTGGGAAATGGTGTTATCAAAAAGTTCAATTACCTTCCAAATAATCTCTGACGTCATCTCATTTGGACTCTAAGTATGTTAAGTTCAAATAATGTACAGTTATAACGTGCATTTTCCCAATCACTTTCAAACGAACCCAGTTTACACCACTACGCAAATAAAATACCCAAGCAATGTTAGAGACCAAAATGTTGTCATACCAAAACAATACGAAATATGTCCATATGAGAAAATGATTGTTTGTTTTTCAACAATATCTTAATCATTCATGCCCTAAAAAAGACCACGAATGAGCACAATCTCATTCAAGACGTATAGGATGATTCAAACTGTTATTAGATGATGAGGTGTTTGTGAATCTGTAAAAAGTGATTGACAATTTCACGCTTAGCTTGTATTGTTATAGCGTCGTTGATTTAATGATAATTGATATAGGCAAAAAATATAAATTAGGTAAGCGCGTCACGGATTGGTAACAAATATCATAACGGGTATTACAGGGGTCAGTTTTAGGGCCTTTTGTTTTTGTTGTAAAATCTATTTGTTACTGTTTGTACGTGTTTGATACACTTTCAGTCACGTTTCTATGCTATCCCGATATTCACAGTCATTTTCCAATTTCCAGATTGATCACTTCTTTGGTTCAGAAACCCATCTCAAATTTAACGTCAGAAAAATACTAACGAATAGATACCTTGTTTCCTCTATAAACGGTCAGACTTGTATAGAGTGTATTATTTGGGGGATTTTAAAAGTGCAAGAATAGGGCTGCAGGGTTTGATATGATGGAGATAAGATATTTGATTTTTTGCCATGTTAGCGTAATTATTCATTAATGTATATCTGAAACTCACCCTTAAAATACTGACCACATGATTGTTATCTTTGTTTTTCTTGGTACATGTATTGCATTCCATACAAATACAAACACAAGGTAGCACAGTGGTAAGCTCTCTGCTCTCTCGCTGCTGAATCTACAAATCTATGTATGGATGTCATACACATGAGTTTATATAGACATATTTCATATAACCTCGAAACGCTTATGACATCACTTCAGTATTTGTTCTCCTTATACTGAGAACATTTTGTTTTTGTATTTGATTACATCGGAAAAAATCGAATATTTTAATAATACCAACCCCCATACCCCCACACACATAGTAAACATTTCACAAGTGTGATCTCTTATTGAGGAAACGAGGTATGCATTCTTTGTGTGTTTTTTAAAATAGCCCGCATTACAGTATAAAATGACTCTTTCAGTAGGTGTTAACATTTTCCATGAATTATGGCATCCTTGCTTTAATCCTTTCTTACTGGCTGGTGATATCTTATTAAATTAAATATAAACAAGTTCATTTTATCATTTTACTGCGTTTCAATGATACTGAAAAAAGTGGATACAACTTCAGTCCTTCATTTTTACAAGTGGATACAACTTCTGTCCTTCATTTTTATAAGTGGTGTTTAAAGTTTTCACAAACGAATAACTATTTTCCTAAAACATACAACTCTAATGTATCTACAGGTATACAGAATTCATTATATACATGTTTCTATAAAGTAAGTTCACACTGGTAATTGTTCTTAATATGTAGGTGTGTCGGTAGGGCTCTGCCGAGACTATGTATCTTAACAACATATATTTTTGTTTCGTAAACTCGAGATCATTCTGTTGGAATTGTTCTGTAAAGTGCAGTTTCAAAAAATCAATGAAAATTTGTGTTACTTTTATATACAGGAGAGATCGATTGTTATTTCAACGTATGCATTGTGTGGATTTTCCAACATCAGTTCCCTTGGAATTATGTTGGGAGCACTTGGTGCCCTGGCTCCGTCCCGGAAATCTGATGTATCGTCTGTAGTGATCAGCGCCATGATCACAGGAAACGCTGCCTGTTTCATGACTGCATGTATTGCAGGTAATGGCCTTGTCAACAGTAAAGTATTGATTTTGTCATGTTTTGTTTAATTTATGTCACACAAAAAATATTTTTTAAATAAAAAAAAAAACAAAAAACAAAAAAACACGATAATGTTAATTATTCATTTGCTAATTCATTTATTACTGAGTTGACTTTCTAAGCAACGCAGTATCCTTGAGAATTTATACAGGAAATGTTTAACAGTCATTTGGATCCATTTAAACAGTTTGGATATCAGTTTGATTAGCGCGACAATAGAGCAAATCCATTTCAATGAAATTAGTATATCATAAAAATTACCTTATATCAGGATGTGGAACATCCGCAGAGCAAAATACGACAAAAAATGTGTAGAAGAATTCAAATGGAAAAGAACGATTGGTTTTAGAAATCTGATATGAAACGTTTCACCACTGTACTTTAGTGTGGTTTTGTCACGTAAACCTAGTCTTTGTTGTGGTAGTAATTGAAATTAGTTTTCAGTTCAATACACACTTTCATTTAATCGATTTTAATCAGTAGACGTTCTCATATGATACCAAACTATGGTACAATATTTGCAATGACTTAAGAAAATAAAATTTTCGGTTGAATTTAAGCCTGTGTACTCAATGTCACTCCTGTATATGATATAGTGATCAAACGATGTCGTTCTGACTGCTGAAGATTAAACTACCAGTAAGAAATTGGTCGATCGCGGTGGGAGTGTGAAAGGTGTAAACAGTGATGTGTGTGAATTCGAGAGCTTACACAGAAGAAATTACGTCAATGAACAGCTGACCACACTACTGCATGTCTTGGAATTCTAAGGAAGCCTCGAAAGTAATTACGTAGAGTTGGAAACCAGTGTTTGGTACTGCTTTCAGATATATATTCTATCGTCTGCCTTCAAGTCATTACATACAAATATCATAAAAATGATAACTCGTGACACTCCCTTTTCGCCCGGCTTGGAATGAATTGTACAAGTACTTGTAAGACAGATGTCAGTATAATGTGACCATGCGGGATGTCATGATGCCGAGCCTAGTTGATGACATCTCAGTATGTAAGCGACAGTCAGTGACTGTATTTTAAGTAGACTCCGTCCTTAATATCTCGTTCTGTCGAGAGAATGTAAACTCAAATACAACTAGCCAGACATTTCGTTCTATTTATGCCCTTCCCCATTGTGATAAAAACCGTTTTACGTCATTTCCGCTTTCGGTGCCCTCTTAGACATACCATTGTCTGTTGCTTACTTAGTTTTTCTGTTTTCTTTTTCTTTTGTATTCTATTGAAGTTTGAAAATATGTCTTAAAAGTCTGCATTGGAGAGTTTCAAGGTTGTACACCGTATATGTACAATATCTCTGCTTGTCACTTGGCTTTGGATTCGATGCACCAGGATTGGTGAACCGCTGTCGTTGTACAGTAATATAACGTAGAGACGGTGTCATTATACTGTGCAAAAGTATGACATTTCAGTGTGACGACACTATAAAAACTTTCGTCCGTGGCCCAATCATTCGTGGACATCGTCATCAAATATAATTTTTTGGGTGTGTCAATTCAGCGATTGTGGCCAAGTTTTCTGCATTTTTCAACTGCAGGAACTGCACTTGTACCTTAAACCACAAGAAGCGTCAGTTATGACGCTTTAACCCTATCATCACTAACGAGTCTGATATGATCGAAACAGCTGCATGATGAAGTTAATCCATCATTTGACTCCAATGTATCTCTGTATATAATTTTTTATCGAAACGTTTCATTCACTTGTCTGATTGGATCAAATAATTACATGGTACTGCCAATATTAACTTCATTTGATTATCTCACTGGAATGTCTCATATCAATCAGTACCTTTTCATCTCACTATTCGATCGGCTATTTTATCAGGTCTGTCCACACTGTAGTTAGAACATTATATGTTGCCGAGCTTGGCTGTGAGTAAACAGCTTTTGTAGGATTTGACGCTATGCTCTGCAAAAGAGTGCTTGACTTCTCGTCGTGAATTCCTGAGACTTTCTCCATAAGACAACCCCTACAAACAGGTATCCTGCGACGTTGGTTTACACAGTTACATGGTAAAACCTTTAAACGACTTCTTCCAAAATACTGGAAGGCCGAGAATCATTATATATGGCTGCAAGGTTCCTTTGATGAAGCTTAACATAGTTTGTGAAAAGAAAAGACCTTTACCCATATTCAAGATCACAGAGGTCAAATGTGTTAAAACCTTTGAACGACTTCTCCCCAAATACCGGAAGGCCTAGAATCATTATATTAGGCTATGTTCCTCTTATGGTGTCCCACAAAGTTTGCTAAAAGAAATTACCTTGACCCATATTCAAGGTCACAACGGTCAAATGCGTTAAACCTTTGAACAACTTCTGCTTAACCAAAAGGCCTAAAATCATAATATTTGGCCGAAAAGTTCCCTTTATGGTTCCCACATAGTGTATGAAAAAACAGTTTTACCTATAAAAATGTTTAAGGTCACTGCGGTTAAATTTGGTAAAATCGTTAACAACTTCTGGTCAGAAACAGTTTCACAAAGGCTTATATACAAATATGTAGAACCTTCCAATGACTTATTAAAGGAATATATTTGGCTGGGAATTTTCTTGGCATAATTTGAAATAAATTTTAAAGACCTTTCACAGTGATGTCACACTGTTCCAAAAAATAGATTAGGCCAAGCCCCTGGAGGTCTGAGAGGCTTGAGCTAAGTAATGTGAAAAACTGAATGTTAGCCAATTACTAACGTTCTATTTACAACATTAAAATACAGAAAACATGATCGCAAAGGGAATTGCAAGGTTCTTCATAATTATAGCATAAATAAATAAATAATAAGGTGATCCCATTTGCTATGCAGTGTTTATAGGCCTACAGTAACCGGGGCTTAACTGACCATGGTGACATCACTGATGATATGCATGAAGTGTTTTATTATTGGTTTTGAGTTAGGATTGTGGTTTATAATTACATGTACCTTAATTTTTCCTGTCTTTATATTTAATTGTTGCTATATATTGTTGACTTGTGCAAGTCTCAAATATGCTGTATCTGTGTTTGTAAACAATGATCTAAAGGGCAAGTAAGCTTCTGCTGTCCTGGGTCATCCGTCCAGCTATAACTAAGAGTTTTTCTGCTATATATTTTGAACATCTTCTTTCCTTGATTTAAAAGAAAGCTATCAATTATACTTAACTGGAAACATCATAAGATTGTCTCAATTCAACATTGCACAGATGAGGGGGCTGACTATGAAGGGACAGAACCAATATGGAGTAATTTGTCATATTGCTTTAAGCATCTACTGTGGAACATATGCATATATAGCACTGTTGGTCATAAAGATCCAGGTGAGCGATACAGGCCCTCTTGTTATATTTAAGATTATGGAGTTAGGAGCGTGTCTTCTTAATGAATATTTTTACCACGTGTCTGTGATGTGTGATGTGTGATGCGTGATGTGTGATGCGTGATGTGTGATTCGTGATGTGTGATGCGGGTAATTGTGGATTATTTATTTAATGTGAGACGACATTCTATAGTAAACCAAAAAACGACTTTTTATAATGTTCGCGTATCGCTCCTTAAACATTAATCATAGTGAAAAAATTACCTACTGACATGACACTCCATGAAATTGATATAATAGCTTTTGACAGTGTCTGCCGAAGTATTCGAAATATTGAAAAATAATTTCAAAGTCATTCATTTCGCGAAAATATTTTGCAGTCAAAATCACTTATGAGAGAGTAAAATCGCAAATATTATTAGCCGTGAAAAGGAAATGATCTACAATCCTGGAGAAGCCTTAATAAACAGAGTAGAATCTCCACGATCTTGTTCCTCAGTAATTCGTGTTCTATAGTAATAATTTCCGACCCGTGATACGAGACAGATGATGTAGGATATTGGTTTGTATTATTGTCTCTGTAAACATTTATACTTCAGTCACGTCGCAGAGCAATTATGATTCCATAACAATGTTTATCCGTGTTCTTATCCAAAATGAAACTTATTCTATATCATTTTGGTTGGATATAGATGTGTTTCTTCAGCGAAATATTAATCAGCATCACAAAAATTCTATGTTTCAATGTTTGTCTCTTTCAGCAGAGATCAAATGATTCCTTGGCTTGCTTTTTCGATAAGGCAGCTGATTGAATACCATGGAATATATTCCCTTAGCTAGTTATCCTTAAATCGTATGCTTTCTTTTGTTAGATTTTAATAAGAAGCTATAAGGAATAATGTAATAACCTAACAAATATTAAATACTGTAGAACACTATATTACTCGAAATGAAATACAGAGTTGGTGACGAAATATCTTGTAACTGGTTTCGTCTGTGGTAAATGGATTTCTTTTCTAAACATAGCAACAACAGTGACTAGACTCATTTATCTCGCCTGAAAAAAGCCGGAATTATATCTTATTTCATATGAATAGCACGTCGTTTCGATATTGATCAAATTTTAACAAAAACATGTTTACATGTATGAGTCCAGTATGTAAATGTGAAAAAGATTCACGTGCTGATGGCAGAGACATTGTTAGGAAGATCGTGTAAACTTTGGTCAATCCAAGTAAGTAATGCCATGTTATTATAAAGAAACCATCAGGAATATGATAAGAACACTTGATCTCATTTTCGTTGTTCTTTGTAATTGGCTCTTGTAATCATATTTTGTCCTCATGTCGTTGATGTGGAGTTTGAAATATGTTTCTTTCGACATATCGGTGTTTCCTCGGCTGTTTTTACTGGTAACGCGTGCCCATTCCAGTGTATCTTCATCGGCATGGAAGTATATTTATATCACTTCCTGTCTTTGCTCACTGAAGCATCGCTATGCATTGAGTGTCCACTATCACATAGCTGCAGCTCCAAACGAGGGTTAGTCACGGTATTGCTAAAACAAGAGACATGAAGCAACGAGTCGGGATTGATTCCTGAGCCTACAGAATACTTACTCATAAACCAGTTGCCCCTAATGCTGCACATTACATATTGTAAAATAAATATTTTTCGTCGGGAATACATTTTCGTTCATTTCGTGGTTAGTCTTAATCCAAAAAATTACACGAGCTGATTTCTTTTTTTTTTTTTTTATTTTTCGTAAACGATATCAACAGTCTACGGGACAATTGATTTGAATCTGAAGGATTGAACAATAAAAGCGCCCAAGCTTAACCAAAACTCTGTCCTTTGTTGAATCATATCCCTGTCGTATTCTACAGTATATATATCGAGGTTTTTTACGGTAACAACAAGAAAATACCAGCATGTCAACATAATCAAACTCAGTTTCTTATAAAAGAAATATTTCTAAAAGACGGAGATGAAGATCAGTGACAGTTCTTTGGAGTTCCTTCAAATCCACATACTAGACAGTATCACAATACAACTGTTATCCAAATTTTATAGTATTTAAAATGGTAATGAGTAGTTTTGACTAAGGTTTAGTTGGAACAAGTGGACGAGTTTAGGAATCTCAAACAAACCGGGAAAGTCCACGTATAGGCAATCAAAAGGATTGTAATACTAATGTCTAGTATAGAATAAGACGTGTCGTCTGTATGTATATAATTGTACGTTGAGGTTCGAATCATGTGTTTGATACTTTTGAAATTAAAAAGAAATATTCTTATTATTTTTTTTATTTATTTTCAGGTCTGTTGTATAAAGAGGAAGTTGATTTTTAGCTGCTGTTGAGGAAGGGCGTATATCTCGCCGTATTGGTACTGGAGAAACTCACCTGCTGGAGAAACACTAAAACACTTAGACATATTAAGACAGGCTGCAGCAAGCATACATATGTACACACTATTACGGTGACTTGTATCCCTGGAGAGACTGTAACTGGTGTTCAACCGCTTACGCCTCTATGTTTCTGATATTATTTCAACTTTAAAGTGATATCATCAAGCACAGCAGACATTGTTTCATAGCTGATTTTTTACAAGGTAGGATTATATGTGATGAATACTTGCATACTCAAGTTATACGCGGGATAATTCAATGTATTCAGCTTAGTTTGTCCGAGAGTTCACGACTTAGCTATACATATACTGTGTCTAGTTCTGGATTTAATTGTGAAAATTGTGCAAAAATGAAAAGCATTTTTTTTATAGTTTTAGTAGTGCCAAACAACGAATAGACATCTATTTAGGATTCGGCAATGATACTAAGGATCTAAATTTTAAACCCAGGAGGGGACCGAGGAAAATCCAGAGTGATCAAAAAAATTGCGCCACAATTCATTAAATTTCAAATAGCTGGTGATTTTAGTATACCGTCAAGTAAATATATATATTCTTAACCGCACCACTATTCGAATGAATTAAAACGAGGCATGCATGTTACGGTCAACTTCTGGGACTTACCGTCCAGCAGCAGTGTGACAAGGCAGGGTGTTTCGTATCGTCGACGTGGTTGAATTATTGACGTGACGTTGTGAATTGTAACTGTGATGTCATGCAATTGTCCTAACAAGGGAAACACCCACTCGGCACACCTCGACCAATTCCGTCCTTACATCGTTTTGATGCAAATATGGAATCACCCAAGATTTTGCCGATCGGAACCCGCCGAGGATGAAACAGGAAAATCTCATGCCTGTAAACGTCGACGAGACAATTTACAGATTAAGTGTTCCACAACATTATCGTGCCGTATCTGTTTCCAGTCCATAGTTAACATATATGACGCATTTTTCAAGGATCAAGGCCATTTAAGATTTGAATAAGGGTGTAATTTTTCCGTCGTAGATCAAGCCAACCAGATAGAAGTTTTATATGTCTTCAACCTCACCAAACAAAACGATATCTTGCATCAAACATTAAAACACGTGTGACATGGTCGTTACATTAGATTTAAACGATATACAAATTGAAAAGGATATTATATATTGTAAACGTGATGCGGCTGTTCCCCACAGCTATAGGAACTTAATATCTGATGCTGTGGACATATTCTAAAAGTATTGACATTTTTGTACCGTTTGTTCGGTTATAATGAGGTACTTCAGTTAATCCAACACCTGTGAAAATGTGAGAGAACTCCTCCGCTACATGTGTAGTACTAGTATATATTAAGCTGAACTTTGTTTTCACTGTATTCAACGCCTGGAGCAAAACGCATCAGCTTGTCCTGCATTGATCATAGTCTGTGTCAAATGTATTTTTTTTTTACAGATCAACGATCATTGTCAAGTATTCCTTAGTGTAGCGACACCTGAAGTTTTCTGTGCCACAGCTAAAAAGCCCAATATTTCTTTTATGATTTGGTGGATTGAAGTTGTCTCATATACAAGGAAATATATCCGTTTTAAACACAGATTGGTAACAACTGTATAAATGTTACAGAACCATTCTAACGTTAGCATCTTTCACTGTCAGGTCATTACGCTTGTTAAAGTGCATTTAGAATCTCTCCATTTTGCATTGGTTTAACAATCCCAATTTCACTCTCGAATTCAAACATGAATTATTATTTTGAAAATAACATAGTATTTGTGTTCCTTTGATTTAAGATAATGTATCTTTGTGCTTTATTCCGGATTTTATACCTTACATTGGATATTACAGTATATATCAAAGTTTTTGTGAAAGCATCAGACATCAGAAAATGCAGCCTTCTACAAACATGTTAGAAATGCTCGCAAAATTAAGCAAACAGAATAATATCTATGTAACGATAATAGGTTAGAAAAATCCTGAACTCTAAATGTACTTAATATCGCGTTGTCAAATTCTACTGCAGTATCACGTTTTGGTAAAATATGTTTTTTCGCATCAGTGGTAATTGTTATTTGTAAACATTACACAGAAGACACACATTGAAAAACACAATCCATTTTTACGATAATCACATGATCCTGTCTGTAGATAGAACATCAGTTTATCTGTGAACACAAGTACATTTTCTGTTCTCAGACCGAGGGATTCGTGACGTAACTTAAACATAATGCAATCTTTCTACAGATAAAGAAATTAGCCAATCATGTATTACACATACAGCAATATGTTTGAGAAAGTAACTGATAAGGATATATCTCATTTCATGTGAACTCCTAAACTTTACAAGAATCCTTGTAATATATATTACTTGTTGCTTAATCACCCTTTGAAACCCTCTTTCTCAGTAGTATATATACAAAAGACGCCACTTCCAACACAAAAGATCATTTCGATCGTATTAATTGATGTTAAGATAATAAGTTATCATCCATTTCTGCTGAAATGTACGGGCGTGTGTGGTTCAGTTATAGTAATTGACCCTCTTGTTACCCTCACACTATAATACCAGCTGTGTTTATATACGCGTTTTTGTGTTTAGCTCCACATTTAAACAAGTTGAATGTATACACACACAGTACCATAAGGGCTTGCTAGCGCATGTTATTACAGCCGTTCATTTGCATAATCCTGAAATTATTGGTTATGTTTGAGATATACAGGTATAGCATATATATATTTGTAAACTACATCAAATTACATTGATAGGAGAGATTGTGTAAATAAAAAAAATTCTCTGATTTTGACATGTGATTGCCATGGGTACCGATTCAAAAAAATGCATAAATAAAGAAATTTATTTCCGAACAACTGTCTTGAAATTAACAACATTGTCATGGTAACAAAATACTTACATTTCAGCAAATTCCAACTCGGAACGCCTTCACAACATGACCACGTATAAACACTATGAAAACTCCACTTCCTGTAAAGCTAGCTTTTGGTGTGTAGACACAGATTCGAGACTGTCCAAATAGTAATCTTCGTCACAATGCAAAAAAATTATTTTGACAAATATGAAACCCCTTCGACATGACAAGACCAGTTTAAGCTAGGATTTAAAAAAATTCTAATCAAAACCTCTATAATGGAGTAATTTAATGAACAAAAATATCTCGCATGGCCACACCGAGAAACTGTGTACTGCTACCTTTTTATGAAAGTGCAGAAAAGTAAACTTAGAACTCAAGAGCTTATGATCAATGTAACACATCTGCTCCTGAAAAGTTAGGGGTGATTGATGTTGGTTCTCTATGGGACTTTTTACTCTGGATGTATTTTCAATCAAAACTGTCTTTTCGAAAACATGAGCGATGCGATTCTGTTCTTATATATGGTTGTGAACTTCGTGGGTGCTGTTTAGCATTTGTCCTAAAAGCCAAAGGCACCTTCCAAGAATACTTAAATTACGACTTTATTAATTAGAATGATTCTTTTATTGATTAACAGTAAACTTCCGCTTTGGTAGCTAGATAAAAAAGAAAACAATTGACACACTTTAGAAAATAAAGAGTGAACCTTTCTTTGACCTTCTAATTTAGGCCTTTAAGATCACTGACGAGTCATAGAACGAAGAAACAGCAGTATGGAGCATTTTGCTTTTTTTGTTTTGCTTTATATAATTCTAAATTTGTAATGATACATATTGTAGATGCCATTCCCTTGAATGTTTATAGTCGCTTTACGTCCTATGAATAGCCGAATGATTTAAGGACGTGCCAGGTTTGGATGTTGGAAGAAAGCAAAAGTTTCCGGAGAAAACAATACGGACTTGTGGCCATTACCTGACGACTTCCCTGCTCGTAGATCTTGCGATAGAGGGCAATTGATAAAGACTGTCAGACACGTAAACCATTCAGCCATTGTCGTCATTCTCTCGGTCATAATCCAGTTTTTAAGGTCTGTAATTTCAGTGGCGTGTAGAGTCCTATAATGTATAACGGTAGAGGAAAATCATCGAGATAGTACAACTGTACTTTCATACGACGGCTGGGCAATTGGTGGACTTTGGTAATGTAAAGCTCATGCATCATGCAATAATCCAACATGGCATGAGATGAATTCTCTATAAAAACAAGAAGAAAATACCAACATGTCAACACAATTGTAATGCGAACACAAATTCAATAAAACTGGTACAAAATATGAACAACTTCACACGGAGACTCTTTAAAAAGTACAAGGATCGTAAGGCCAGGTGTTCCGGTAGAATAAGCGTATTTTGCTTCATCTACGACACCCGCCATGTATACCTTGGTCAATCCAAGTAAGAAATAACACGTTCTTAAATCAGAACACGGTATACAACAATGGAACGAACAAGCAAGCTAACAAGCATAAATAATAATTGATCTTCTCTTGGATGCTATGAATGTAATACAATCTTCGAAATTCGCTACCGAGAAGGAAATTTGAATTTGATTAATTTTATAACGCAATGGCACTCGTAGAATTCTCGGCATAACCACACTGCAATGATGTTACCTCTCTGAGAAGATGAAAATGGCACTTAGGAGAGAGTTTAAAGTCATGTCTGCTGGCTGCTGGTATTGGTTTCGTAATGATATGATATTGATTTTTTTTTCAAGATATAATCAATGACTGAATAAAAACATATAGTCATCCCGTGTTATACTTGCTAGTGTCGTTTCCATGAAAATAATAAAATCTAGATTTATACCGTCATATGTCTTTTGTAATACAATCTTCATATACAGTGTGTCAGTAGAATATCCTTCTACAACGTGTTACTAATGATATACCATTTGTTTGGCAATCTTATTACTAACATGCTTTGCTTTCATTATCTGTAATCTGTCAACATGCAACAGAGGTCATTATTTATTTCAATAACAAACTTAGAAATCGAACCAGGGACCTCTGTGTTATATACTCACACCCAGTGTTGCATTCACCGAAATGTCGTTTGTATATATATATGAGTATATGAGAATGTATACTACAATTGACAGTGATTCGGGTGGTTAGAAATATGTCTTCTCAGTAAAACAAATGGCCTGTGATCACTCTCAGTTTCTTATATTATATACTTATATTCCGAAGCTGTTTAATTTCCTGTATTGAATAACAGTTTTATAATGTAGAGTTGTAAATAGTTTGAGGGTTCAACAAAGAGCTTTAAAGATATTTCTGCACTCAAAAGTTTTTTTCAATACAAAATGTTTTTTTTTTACTCTTCAAATATAGTCAGAGATAACAGATTATAGGATCAGACTGGTGTCAGGAGATTATAACCGAGTCCTATACCTATGTGTCTTCTTTGATACAAGTTTACATGGAAAAGGATTCACGCATTTACAGAGCAGAAAATGTGTCATCATACATATGTAGCTGCCTCTCGGTTTTTAGATATGTCCCCTTAAAGATTCTTTGTCCCCGTCAATACTATTAAGTCGTTTTTAGTAGGTATAAGCAAAATGCATTGTTTTGGCTGAAATGCTTGCTGTTTTGAATATGTACAATTTTGTATTAAAAAGATGTTCATTTCAACAGTATCAACCGCTTTAATCTGTTGAAGAATTCTACGAAATCACACATATTCCTGCTGGAAACCCTAGTCATGCGGGTATTGATTTCCCCACTGTCTAAGTTGAAAAAATAATTAAACCTGCATTGAAAATGGTTATGTATGAGACACATCTATGTGTAGAAACCATATGTAAGTAATTTTACAATCTTAATTTGTGCCTTGGGTTTAGGCGTAAACAGGTGAAATGTCCACGGTATTGATATTCAAACGCGTATATTGTGAATCCCATATCATTGGGGAAATTAAACTGCGAACATCACATGTAAATATCTTCCTGGATGGCGCGAGGAATGTAATCTTCTCTGAAAAAAGGATTATGTCTCGTGGTTAAAATTAGACTTTAACTGAAAAGAACGTCGAAGTCTACAAAAACAAATCTTTGGACATATGCAGTTGATGTTGACATCCAACAAGATATGCCCTCCTGTCATTTTAGACATTTTAGAGGTTACCAAAGGTTTCACTTATAGTATAGTACCTTATTACACATATAAATATGCTCTTGCGTCATTTCTCAAAACAAGACTTTTCTGTTGATAATTCAATATTTAGTTTACGTTAATAGCTTGTTTTAATGAAAAAGTTTTTTTTCTCATAATAAGCGTGTTCCAATATAATGTAGCTATGCCGTTGCATATCGAATTTCAATTTCGACAAAGCTGATCTCAGACGAATAATAATTAGGATATTGCCTGCCTAAGACCTGTTTGCTGGAAGGCCAATGTCCTGAAATCTCTATCAGAACAGGAGTGATTATATCAAGGACGTTATGAATGAAGTAATAAAAAGAGATTGTAAGAATATACAAAGTAAAGCAGACGTGACACAAGTACGATGAAAGATTCTTTATTGATCTACAATTATTCTCTTTATTTTTCGTTGTTGTCGGACAAAAACAACAAAGAAAATATCGAATCATCATTCACACACATATTCGATGAAACTAGGGCAAGATATGAAAAACAAATTACACGGAGACACTTGAAAAGATACAAGGAGAACAAAAAACTGTTCCGCCTTTAAATCTTGGTTACTGCAAAAGAAAAGTGTAACGTTTCCAAATAAGAACAAAATAGAAAACAACGGAACCATCAGACATCAAAACGAGTACCAAACATTCCAAGCTTCATATCGCACAAGGAAACAGAATATATTCTCCATGATAGTATTATGGTAACATAAAACTTTCCAATAGTCTCCATTAATATTAGATTGCATCTGCCTACATCCTGAGCTGTAATTTGATCAGTTGCAGACTTCTTGCACGAAAATCTTGATAATAGGAACAACCCCTTGAATTTCTTAATCAACTGCTAAAGGTAACCAACATAAGATGGGGATGCGGAAGAGTTGCTATGCAGAAATGGAAAAAACTAGTTTGGGAAAAGCTGTACCTGATGGTTTCATGGTAGAAAAAGATAAGCGGTCGATGAAGAAGAATTTGTAGTGTCCTTGATTTCAAATTCTGGTTGATATATAGACCCATGGCGTCATCAATATATCTGAAAATGAAATTTAAGAACTTTGCAAGGTCTTTGTAACCTGTTGTGATCAACTTTTTAATAAATTCATATGGCAAACAAAGGGAGTGGATAAAGTTGTAATTGATTGTAACTGAATCTATGTTTTTATATTTTTATCAAAATTTTTATCAAAATGTAATGCATTAAGTATTTCCCAGTGTGTTCTGTACATTCATTTTCAGTCTCGATACTCCAGGAGTTACGATCACTTATGCTCTCTACACTTCTGAAACATGGCATCGCAAAATTGAAGGTTCTATACGGGACACCCTATGGACAAGACGAAAAGACTAGTTTGATACTCTGATGTACATCAAACGAATCTCAAGGTCGCATAACGGTATATTGTAATGGCTTTGAAATCAAGTATCCCGCTTATGTAATCTTCAAATGGATCGTATCAGCCTGTGATAGGTCGGCAGTTTCCTCCTTGAACCAATCAAATTACTTCGCTTGTACCTTCAATTTTGCCATGACATGTTCCAGGGATGCAGAGAGTGACAGTGAATCGTAACCATTGAAGTATCGCCGCCATATCACATGATGGTGAAGTCTTTAATCCCCTGCCCGTAACCATGACAGCTATGTCTAAACTATTCTGAGCAGTGTTACGGATAAGAATTAACACATTATTTGACGTATCTAGTATTGAGAAATCACCAAGTGAAATAATTATGGTGTTAGTGCTTCTCGTCTATATTCAGGAGGATTCTCGGGTGTATTATTCTAACCCTCCCTTTACATGTTCAGTGCACAATACCCCATCATCAGTGACGAGATAAATGATCACATAATCAACATAGATAGCTTTTTATTTGAGAAAATATTTTCATCTCACAGATTTTGTTTTGTTTTTTCGTATTTGTTAATTTGTTTTCCATTTTTTCATTTTTTTCTCTTTTTGCCAGCGAAATACTTAATTAAGTTCGTGCAGCACAAACAACACTAATTCATTATGAGCATTTCTTTTGTTTGCAATCCGTAGGTCCGCATACTGTTGCTTTACTCAAGGGATAAAGAAAAAAAGAGAGACATTATTTTTAATATCTTGCGAACGCGTTGTTCAAAAACAGTGAAAAACAATGAAAATCGGTGAAGCAACTCTCTGGGTTACAGTGCACGTGGTCCTGTATCGAATGGTGCATTATTGTATTGCATGATGATGTCTTCCGGGGAAAGCACGAAACGGGAAAATCTCGTGCACAGCAGTGTTGTGACATTGAGTTACACTTCTCGTCATACCATTAGGTAGTCTTTATACAGACACATTTTTTCCCGATATTTTATTTCTGAAAGC
The DNA here is from genome assembly GCF_031769215.1 of Ylistrum balloti. NCBI lineage: Eukaryota > Metazoa > Mollusca > Bivalvia > Pectinida > Pectinidae > Ylistrum > Ylistrum balloti. The sequence continues at coordinate 551,144 of NW_026781941.1, read as the reverse complement.
ATTAAACAATGGCACGGCTGACGGAAGTTCAGAGGGGTCAGGCCATCGCGATAATTATGCAAGGTCAAAGGCAAATACAGGTTCACACATTTTGATGCCCATACTTGCACTATAGAATGTCTTGTTAGACGTCTAATGGAAACCGGATGGGTTGCTGACAGACCTAGGTCTGGGCGTCCGCGAGTGACGTCACAACGTCAGGACTGGTTTATTCGTCTTGCGCACTTTCATAATCAGCACCTTACTGCCACTCCCTTCATACCATAGGTCCTCATAACCGTCCCATCCATGCAAAAACTGTAAGGAAACGATTGCGGAAAGTTCGACTGCCGGCACGTTATCCGTTTGTATGTCTGCTGTTGCCAGCACCATATGGCTTGGGTAGCGGCACATGCTCCCAGAATATTCCCATTGAGACAGAAGAGGCGGGTCTTGTTTATTGATGAGTCCAAGTTCACCCTGTTTCGAACAGCCGTTCGACGTCATGGAGAACACTTTGCCGATTGCTGCTTAGTAGAGACGGATAGGTTTGGGGGTGGATCGGTTATGGTGTGGGGAGGAATCTCACATGGAGTTAACTTATCACTGGTTGTGGTAGCGGGTAATTTAACTGCCGCTAGGTATAGAAATGAAATTCTCCGACCCCTAAACTTCAGAGCCTACTACTTCAAAATGAAGCTTTTACTTCTGAGTGTGTAAAACAGGAGGAAAGATTAACGATGTATTGTAAAATTAAGTCCTGACACACACCCGTCTTTTAAAAGTTCAATGATGAAAATATTGATTCTGTACGTTTTGTTTGTTGCGTGAATTGTTTTAGCTTCTCCTTGATTAACTTAGGACTTATTTCACTGAAAACAATGCGGAAGGTCCGTCGCATGCTGTACGCTTTGTCCAAGAACACAACCATGGGGACTGTCAGTGGATTGTAATGGATCGAATCTTCATGTGTGGTTGTTAAGTTATACCGACTGGATGTAAATGGCATAAAATCAAGAGATTGTGTCAAGACGTGCGAAAAGATAACCAAAAGAGATTGAAACAGAAAATCATCTTAAAATCCGAGGGCATAAAAAAATTAAAGGATATGTAGCAACATAATATAGATCTTCACCTCATTGTCCCTAAGATATATAAGACTTTACTTACCACGCATAAAGGAAGAGCGTCCGCGTGGGAGGGCGTCTGCGGGGAACGTAACATTGGAATAAGTCAGATAGTGTAGTTTTTTGTTTTTGCTTTTTTTTTCAAATGTATGGTCATATGATATTTTGCAACTCGAAGTACGTCCATGATTGTAAAATTTTCAAACAGTGTGATAAGAATTACTTCTGTGAAGCTTACGTTTTATAAAATGATTACAATCCAGGCTGAGGATTTGTGTAAAAATCATAAAAAGGAAAATCAAGGACACGTCAGACTAATGTTTATTTCCTTTTTATGAATTTTACGTTTTATGTAGTAATATGCCAATTTTCTCAACTTAATGTGTTTCCATATAAGGATTCCCATGAAAGACATAGACAGCTAACAGATAACATTTCAAAACAGGGTTTCTCAGCTTTACGAAGACTATCGGGATTTTATCGGGTGTCATTGAACACAAATTTTTAATCACTTTTCCAATAAAAAGTTGTAGATAAACGACGACGACGACAAAAATGTCGTATATAGGTGTTAAACAAAGGTAACCAATGAAACATAGATTTAATATACAAACTGGAATTAAAAGCTACAAATAAGATACAGCAATGAATCACCTAGCATGACGCTCGGAGATCCGTACGCTGTGTGTACGTCATTATAAAACGGATGATATATGCCACGATAAGAATCAGCAGTTCTGTTGCATACTTCGCTTCCTGAGACTGCATGTCATGACAAATAATGTGTAGAATCCTTTAATATTGTGGTGTAGTACGATTACGGAAATTGGTACATCAATGATATAATGGCACAGACATTCATAAATGACAATACCACACCAGTCAAGGTTATCTTCTTCAATAAAAACAATGCTGAACGGTAATGAAATGACGAACATCACGCATTGACTTGTCTCTTCACGAAAAAACAAAGTCAAGGATATTGGATGTGATCATGAGAGACAATGGTGAAATGTTCCAACTTGATGGCAGGATTTTCATTTCATCATAGAAAGTAATGCAACCTCGAAAAGGTTCCGGCGGTATTGCACTTTACTCTCAGTTGGCAATCATTTACAAATGGGCATACGTTTCATAAAGCAAAACCTCTCGAAGCATTGATCATCCTATACAAAACATTAGATGGAATTACCAGACATTCTGAATATACATGACACATACGACAATAGGCTTGTACGCCGGATATGACGTTTTTGGAATTTCTTTCGATCAATTTTCATCGGTCCTAGGTCTCAGATTTTAGGCCCTTTTAGCATCACTTTGGAGTTCTAGAAGGACGAAACAGCTGCATGATGCAGTTTCATACATTGCTTGGCTCTACTTTCTAATTATAAGTTCGTATTAAAAGGTGATCTTCACTTGTGTGTCCTTTGCACAGAGGACCGAGCGACGTGCCAACAAAATACAATTCTAAAAATCGATAAAAATAAACAGAATAGACGGGTTCTCTATGCGGATACGAGTCCCTCACCAGTAATATAGGAGTGCAATTTGAACGAAAATGCCTCGTTTTTGTAATGAAATAATCCGTCATTTAAACAGTCAGTCTTGAAACTGTATAAATGACAGGGCTCCAAAAGGTGTCTTTTTGATAGGATCTACGACAAGAATTCAAAATAGCCTATCTCAGAATCCAGGACGATAACGGCCCGTCTTTTACAAGTCAGCGTTAAAGTCAACCATGGATTACCACGGAGCCAAAGAAACTAACAAGGCGGAAACATTGTGCCTATAAAACATATCTTGTCACAATAATTACAGGAACACTACGATGCATACAAATATCTGAAAAATATAGTCCATGTACTTTGCATGCATGCAATTACCGTCATATGGACAGTGTCATCGCTATGTTTCAACTGCTTCTGGAATGGCCGATCCTTAGCCAATACCAATATTGGACTGTTTCAATAAAATTATTCTGAAATGAAATCAAAACTGTTCAGCCGCTGAACTGACATTTTCTAACATGTCGGCCAAGGATGTCCCAAATATGCTCCATTGATAACTAATCAGGCGAGTTTGACGTTCAATCTAACATCGGCATGACATTCTGCAGCAGAAAATATCTGCTGATCTGATTGTTGTCTACAGGCGAGTTTGGCGTTCAATCTAACATCGGCATGACATTCTGTATCCTGGCCACACTCGTCCCCTTCTATCACAATATATTATATAATTTGCGGAACGCTTCTCCTATCCTGTCCACACTCGTCCCCTTCTATCACAATATATTATATAATTTGCGGAACGCTTCTCCTATCCTGACCACACTCCTCCCCTTCTATCACAGTATATTTTACAATGTACTATTAAGGTTCTATTTAGGTAAGTGTAATGTTGGATAAAACAGAGCTTTTAATTACGAGTTTCTAGAAATTCTTTTGGTTAATATTTGTGTAGTTATCTAAAAGTACGTTTATACTAGCATAAAAATGTTCTCTTCTCCTACGTTGGAAATTGGTGATATGAGTTCTTTGATCTTAAAGTTGTCTACGTTCCCTCTAAAAACAATCTTTTAAAGTTCTTTTTATGAAGCCTATTTCCACTTCTAATTTCACTCCTCAGTTTTGGTGTAAACCACGTTTTATCATCCTGTCTTATAGTTATCATACACTTAGTTCGGTGCAATCATAGGCGTACTCCAAAAACTTTTCAGTAAAAATTGAACAATTCAATTTCAATTCATTTCCGTAAGTTATACAAATTATTGGATAAATAACAGTTAAAAAGGGCAAAGACACTCGCTCTTACCATCATACACACTATGTCATCAGTCATAATGCTGGTTTAATAGTTTTAGAGGAGACCACGAAAATACTAATGAACTTGAGACAATAAATCTTTACTACGTTTATTTGCTGATGTTTAATACTTTCTTGAGTTATTTAGTTATTTTTATTTCGACTTTGAGCAACTGAATTAATTTAAACATATTAGGCTTATTAAGATAATATGGCTTAACAAATTTGGTACGAATATCTGCACAAAATTTACATTTAATCATAAAATGTTATTTGTCTTCTATATCGTTCTCATTAAATGAAATATACTTTCTTTCTTCCCTTGGTAGTCCTTGTACCGCCCACGTTCGAACATGTGTAGTCACGCCAAACGACAAGACGTACAGGTAGACACTGGGGACATAAACGCTCTAATATCTCACGTAAAACACTTATTTAATATTGTGAACTAACCCCACTCCCCTACACACATCTCCCTAGGGTATGCATAGAATGGGTATTAACAGCAAGCTTCTGGACACATTTCAACGGCTAGAGTTAGGACAAGGCATTATCAGGCTCTGGAACCGTCTACAAAAACTAGTAATATCAACGATCACCGCTACAGACGGTTCCATCCCATGGAGGGGGATGCAGGTCACCCCCTGGCGTCGACAGAACACTGACGTTCGTCGATGAGACAATACCCGGACACAGGAGGCGTCAGGGAGGGGTGTTCTGTGCGTGCCAAAAATAAACTATGTGATACCTGTATTGTTTGGAAGATTATAAACTCAATTTGTAAAAAAAAAACTAAAATTTCCACGTATATTTGAATGATGGTTTTCCATATTAATTAGAGTCATTTCACTGCAAGTAAATGTTCCCTCTAAGTCCGCGCCCCTCCTGCCCCAGTGGGTCTGAGACCAACGTTTGCATAAACACTATTTCCCTTCACTCAAGAATGATACACATCGAATTGGGACAAAATTCTGACATTCCTACAGAAATAGAATTTGAAATTTTTTAACCCTATTTCCTCTTCTGGGTACCGCCCCTTCCGCCTCAGGGGCCCCGAGGCCCAACATTTATACAATGTTGACCTCGTTTCAACCAATGGTGCTTCTGAGGAAATTCCAACAAATGTTAAAGAACTTGCTAAATTTCCCTGTTTTTGGCCACGTCCCTCAGATCTCTTGGCCCGGGATCCACTATTTATACAAACTTTGTTAATTTTTCCCAAAGAGTTTTTTTACACCAAATTTGGTCATAATTGGTTTAGTAGTTCATGACTAGTAGGTATTTTTTATAGAGAAAAAAAAATGTTGGGAGACGCATGGCGGGAAATAGACGGACGGCTGTCACCGCGCCTTGGTGTAAGCTCCCCTGTCCTTCGGGATAGGTCAGTTAATACAATGTTACTATAGTAACTTAAGTGAAAGAAATACCATTTACAGCAACCACACGTTTTTTAACCTCTATTTATTCAATATGTCCGTAGGCTGAGATCCTTTTTAAATGTCTATATTCAAAAGTTTTGAAATTTTGATAATCTAGGTAAAAATACGTAAAACAGCCACAGGAAAGTTTTGACAGAATTTAGACAAAGATAAGTGAACAGGTCACATTGTCATAGTGATGTAAGTAACCTTAATTATAATTTATTCCACTTCAATTTATTGACAACCCGTCCTGTCAATGTGATCATAATATGGAGGACGCCACTCACTTTATTTGACATTGTCCAAGAAATACAATGTTTAGACACTTAATATGGTACACAAATATTACATATGAAAATCTTTTGTAAGGTGATAATTCTTTAGACATAAAATAAAATGAAGTAATTTGTAAGCATGTTCGGAACTTTATCGTTGATATTAAAAGATTGACTTAAATACAGGTCAATATGTAGTGTATCCTGCCTAGTTGTCGACTCCTAAATGTTTCTTTCCGATTTCTGACTCCCTGTTGTATTTTCTTTATTCTTTCGGCTGTTCCAAAAGTTCTACAACTTTGTAAAATATATTATGAACTGATTATTGTAAAGTCATTATTATACTTTGCATTTGTATAATTGTGTTATGGAGAGGACATTGATAAGTGGTGATAACATGCGTCCGATCTATCTGTATACTTGTGTTATGGAGGGGACATTGATAAGTTGTGATAACCTGCGTCCGATCTATTTGTATACTTGTGTTATGGAGAGGGCATTGATAAGTTATGATAACCTGCGTCCGATCTATTTGTATACTTGTGTTATGGAGAGGACATTGATAAGTTGTGATAACCTGCGTCCGATCTATCTGTATACTTGTGTTATGGAGAGGACATTGATAAGTTGTGATAACATGCGTCCGATCTATCTGTATACTTGTGTTATGGAGAGGACATTGATAAGTTGTGATAACTTGTGTCCGATCTATCTGTATACTTGTGTTATGGAGAGGACATTGTTAAGTTATGATAACTTGCGTCCGATCTATCTGTATACTTGTGTTATGGAGAGGACATTGATAAGTTGTGATAACATGCGTCCGATCTATTTGTATACTTGTGTTATGGAGAGGACATTGATAAGTTGTGATAACCTGCGTCCGATCTATTTGTATACTTGTGTTATGGAGAGGACATTGATAAGTTGTGATAACCTGCGTCCGATCTATCTGTATACTTGTGTTATGGAGAGGACATTGATAAGTTGTGATAACCTGCGTCCGATCTATCTGTATACTTGTATTATGGAGAGGACATTGATAAGTTGTGATAACTTGCGTCCGATCTATCTGTATACTTGTGTTATGGAGAGGACATTGATAAGTTGTGATAACCTGCGTCCGATCTATCTGTATACTTGTGTTATGGAGAGGACATTGATAAGTTGTGATAATCTGTATACATGTGTTATGGAGAGGACATTGATAAGTTGTGATAACATGCGTCCGATCTATCTGTATACTTGTATACTTGTGTTATGGAGGGGACATTGATAAGTCGTGATAACTTGCGTCCGATCTATCTGTATACTTGTGTTATGGAGAGGACATTGATAAGTTGTGATAACTTGCGTCCGATCTATTTGTATACTTGTGTTATGGAGAGGACATTGATAAGTTGTGATAACTTGCGTCCGATCTATCTGTATACTTGTGTTATGGAGAGGACATTGATAAGTTGTGATAACATGCGTCCGATCTATTTGTATACTTGTGTTATGGAGAGGACATTGATAAGTTGTGATAACATGCGTCCGATCTATTTGCATACTTGTGTTATGGAGGGGACATTGATAAGTTGTGATAACCTGCGTCCGATCTATTTGTATACTTGTGTTATGGAGAGGGCATTGATAAGTTGTGATAACCTGCGTCCGATCTATTTGTAAAATTGTATTATGGAGAGGACATTGATAAAAGGTGATAACCTGCATCCGATCCATTAGCATGATGAAGGAGGGTAGGGACGGGGCGGGAGAAAAGTTTATCTCTAGGTATTGAAATCATTTTCCACTAAGTGTCCTTATTCAAATTTCAATATAACAAGCAATAAATTGCAAACTGACAGCGTAAAAAACAAGGGTCCCATCGGGCTTGTATCGTTCACCGGGTATTCGATATATTTCCATAAATATATGTGTTACTGACATTCTACAAGTTGTGTCTTTATTACAATTTTACAACTTTGAAACTTATACTATTGCATAATATGTTTGAGTATTTCAGCTAATTTGACCACTCTGAGCTTGAAGGTCGTTTCATAAACTTTGTGTGGCTTCATACTAAAGAGGAATGGCGAGGTATTGCATTCATCTCCTTGGTCAGCCTAAAAAATACACTGCTATGATGACAAGTAAACGTTCATTCGGCGTCACCGTGTCTAATTATATAGAACACGTAATCTCTGTACAATGGTTCGTTTACAATGTGACGATCACGATATTTCAATTAAGGATGAGAAATATACAAGAAAAGGCAAAACAAAAGATTAATTATATGACTGTATTGCTCCTTAATATGTGACCTTTTATAATCCTGAAGATACATTGAGATGACATCCCACCATGTCTCCAACACTAAGTCATCAGCACTATCAAGTAACTGCAGTCAGGTTTTGGCCAGTAATTTTCCCAACGCGTACGTATATGAATAATTAAGTTAAACGAGACTTGACATAAAAAATAGTTCATCAAAAATGTGTATTGGACAAAGAAAAAAAACCCAAAATTAATATACTATAATGTTAGCAGCTGAAAACGTGCGAGCCCATGAAAATTTCAATGGCGTGGGAAACGATGATGAAGAAATCAGTGACATTTTATTCGTAAATTCAAAGTCGAAAGCATTAGCACTTAAATTTTGGGTGAATTTCATTTTTGAATTTTTCAGTTTAGCGCACGCTTGTACCAATGTTCGATAGGATTCACGTTACATGTAACGACACTGGATTAGGTGCAGTGTGTCAAAACCCCGATGTTTCAGTGCATATCGCTTCAGGCAGCAACTTTGACGATTTGTGAGAAAATGGGACATACCACATATATAAGATATTTTTTCTGATAACTGGTATCTTTATATATCTCATTGAGATTACCTTTCCGAATTAATCAAAGAAGAAAGCTCATTTTTCCATTTTACTCTTGGTCACATCTAGGTCGAATCTGGCAGTAACAGTAATTCTTGAATATGAATCAAGGACGTTTCTTTTCGCAACATAAAGTTTCATCACTGAAACTCCAATTTTAAAACTAGAATAAATATCGGCCGTTTATTATTGTGATGCAGTCAAGGAAAAATTTAAACAATTTTGACCTCTGACAGCGAATATGGACCAAATTATGATTCTTTCGCAAACGGTGTTGTTCTCCGGAACCTAGAGGATACAAATCATAATTATAGTCTTTTCACTCTATATGGAGAAGGCTTTTGAGCATTACAATGAAGAAAATAATCGAGCCGGACAATCATTTGGCCGTTCGAGCCAGATGGACATGAAGGGCAGTCTCATATGATCCTCTGCTTATGAAATACAGTCCCATTTCAACATATGCAAGGTATAAATAAACAGAGAAAAATGCTTATAGTTGTTTTTTCATTTTCATTTTATAGAGTACAAAACTTTCATTTGTGGAAATGGTGATACTTTCGCAAGACTGGCGGCCAAAACTTCACATTTTCATATATATAGGGAGCAATTTCAAATATGTACCTCGTCTAAGACAAAAGTAAACTTGCGGATAGATAGAAATCTTTGGACCAGTAACTCAGTGGAGGAGATGTTCTTAACACACATTTAAACGGGCGTACAAATTAAATGTTAAATAATTTACATACAAGTTATTTACTTGCTTCAAAAATGTTACAGCTATTTGCTTTTTGGGTGCAATCGCAAGATGTCATACGGCGTACGTTAATCGCCTACATAGAAGGCATTAGAACAGACTTAATATCATCCAATAATGAGATAATAAAACACTGTTTAAACTACCTCCTTAACTGAATTCCAATATCACCAAAAGGTATATCAGAGCATTTAAATAGCGTTCCAGTCAATTTTTTTCTCATCGTGATAATAGACGTTTTAGTGTGTATATTTCATCTGAGAAACGGAACTCTTCACATAAGTGTTCACTTCAAGCATACCACTTGTGGTCGGGTGGCGCAGTGGTAAAGCACTCGCCTAGCCGTCCGGGGTTCGACTCCTGTCACAAATGTGAAAACGTAAGGGTCACATGGGTTTTCCCCGGATACTCCGGTTTCCTCCCACACTACGACCCCCCGCGCGCTTACATCCGGGCCAACAAGAGTGATTTATATAAGTTGAAATAACTTCGCAGTTGTTGTAAAATAGATAAAATTTATTATTATTAAGCACACTTATTTTCCTTTAATAGTTCTAAACTTTACAGCATTCAAGATTTCAAATAGACAAAAATAACAGCGATCAAGAAAGCATTTTGTTGTTTATACAATTTCAATGTGATGTTTTCAGAGACGAAGCGGTTTTAGCGTCGAGGGAGCGATTTTTATGCTCACCGATCTGAGCGTCAACGTTTGTGTGTGGTGTTAACATTAACCTTGTTCATAACTATTGTATCAGGTATGGCTTTCATATTTGGCATGTCTGTTCCTTGTGACAAGATCTTTCTGGTGGTACAAAAAGGAACATAGGCTATAACTTTTGAACTAAAACTGTCAAATTATTACCACTATAAAAATAAGTGATTCGCGAAGTGTGCATGCAATTAGCACAAACCTTACACAGTACAGTTTTAATACCCCACTTCAGAATTTTGCTGTAACCGGGGCCATAGCGTTTCATAAACAAGTCCTGTTTTGTCTGTAATCATCAGTTTTCATTCTACTTCACATTTGACAATAGCGCAATATTTCAAATATAGATAAGACACAATCAATACCTATAAATAAAAAGAGCGACGCTCTATGCCGATAACAATTGCAAGACCACTTTTCATTAACGTCCAGGACAAGAAGGCACAAGAATTGATCCTTCACAGAAAAAAAAATTCCGGAAGTTTAAGACATGGAGCATCCGGAAACGAAAGACATGGAAAATCGGTGTTTACCTAAATTTGTTTGTCTTACATTTGATTATTACTAAATATAAAGACGATTTTAGACAAATTAAATTGACATGAATTAAAACTTCTTTATCCTTCCAAGTATGTGGCGTACAACGCATAAGAAATATCATGACGTCACAACATATTCATAAACACACAAAACGTCAACGTCACAATAATTTTGCGATCAATCACTCGCTGTTACGCGCCATTTTTTTCTTCATTTTCAGAAGCACTAACCAGCTAACCAAAATTTATTGGTGTTTTTTTCTTGATACTTTCAACAGAGAATGTCATTGTGGCATCTAAGCTTCGCTCTTTCATATTCATTAAAGGCAACACATACACAGAAATGTATGGATCAATAAGCAATGAGAACACAATGGTTGAATGCCTCTGGCCACTGGTCAATACAGAATGGTTCACAGTAGACGTCAGCGATAAATTAATTCTGGCGGATACATTATGATGAATAATTTTTGAATAATTTGATTAACTTACATATTAACTTTTAATAGTTCATGTATAGTAATTTATTAACAAAATGTCGCAAACTTTATTCAGTATTGAAGATATCTATTTCGACTCAAATGAAATGTATAAATAAGCTTGACGATATCAGTTTCCTGACGTGCCGATGTTTTGACAAAAATTAATTTCGAGACAACGGTTGACTTTTCCCTTGCTTTACAATTGAAAGGACTGAAAAATCGCTTCGACTTAAACGAAATTTTGGCTCAATGAAATTCGAGTCATCCGAACTAAAATTACAAAGATATAGAATGAAAAAAATCGAGACTTTGAAAATAATTCCGACTCAAACGGAATTTCGGTTCGGACACCGAGTTTCAACTGTAGTTTATTTTCACGATTTTAAAGTCATTTGAGACATAGTCTCAAGGTGACCTATTGAAATCACGTTTCTCCGACGTCGTGCGTCCGTAAAATCTTAACACTTTCGTCTTCTCAAACACCGCTGGACCGGTTTCGATGAAATTTTACAGAAAATTTTCCTGACCTAAGATGAACCAAAATAGTGAATTATACTGTACTCACCCCATAGGGGCCTGAGGGGAGGGGCCAAAAGGGTCAGAGTGACTCAGATTTCAAAAATTTTCTCTCAGCATCTAGATATGGTAGAATCAAATGCTCTGGATGGATGGGAGCGTCTTTAAGTGGTTTACCAAAATTGTGAATTTCATGACCCCAGGCCTCACTTATTCCCGTTGGGAGAGGGTGAAGTTTACTATAGTTTATATAGGAAAAACAGATTTTTGAGCACAATTTGTTTAATTTCTATTGGAAATATTTCGTACTTGGTAAGAATTATGAACAATGGATGGTATACATATGTTAATCCGTGCTGATCCCTAGGGGCTGATGGGCAGGGCCAAAAGGAGTCAAATAAACTCAGGTTTCAAAAATCTTCTTCTCAACACCCAGATATGGTACAATCAAATTTTCCCTATGCATGGAAGTGTTTAAGGTGCTTTAACGATGAAAATGGGTCTCACATTTTTTCCTGGGGAGGAGGTTAACTTTACTGTAATTTTTATAGAAAAATTGCAGTTTTGAGCATAACGTTGTTCATTTCCCACTGGGAATAACTTTGTAAGAATTGTGAGGGATCGCACAAGACGGTTTCGGTGGTCACGTAATCAGCGTTGAAAGTATATAAAAATAACAAAACGATAGTGATAGTGGATCTGTATCCCGGATTCCGTTTTAAAGCGACCAGTTTGTTGCAGCTCATAAACAGCATCCACTGTTTTTTAATACAGAATACAGTTCAACATTTTTATCTTCATTATCAACCCTCGCCATTGTACTGCGATCACTTTGTGATGATTCCCTGAAATTCCTCTCTTTAAGGGAAATTTCCGGAACATTATATATAAAAACAGTTCCGTAGTGGATGAAGACGGCAGTATTTTATTGACTTGATAAGCGTAAAAATCAAGATAGGAGAAAGGCTTGTTTTGCAATGACCAAGCGAAAGAGAGGAGATCCTGTTTATATTAGCAACGACTGCCTACGTCACTTACTATCTCTCAGTCAGCACCTCCTGCAGCAAGGCCAAAGCCATTAGATTAAAAGGCGGAAACATTTAAATCACTTGAACCGGGTAGAGATATACTATGGACGTCACTTCCGGTCTTTCAGTCAGTTCCCTCTCAAAACCATTAGACTAAAAGGAGGAAACCGTTTAATCATTTGAACTTCACAGCGTCAGGTTATAATAAAACGGCATACATTTTGAAGGCTTATCCATCAAGCCAATTGACCAGTCGAATCAACTGAACTGTATGATAAGGTCAAATCAACCGCAATATGTCTATCCATTTTAAGTCATCTTGCGAGTCTATCTGCCTAAATGTGTATGCTCGATAACTGGTGTATACGATGCATGAAGCCAGATATTGCAGCACTTGTATATCTTTAAAAGCTAGTGTCTCACGAGAGCCAAACAAAATCACTACAGTCCCTACAGCCTATCATTTTCAGGTAATGCTGAATGCCATCGTATTTGTGTAGTTTGTGGTAAGGTCCGGTTGTGTACCTGGGTCCCGACAATGTTGCCCTCGATCTCCACGTCTACTGTGTCAATATGGCAATTGCAGATTTGCAGGAATGAGCAGCGTATTAACCATGGTGTCTAATTTGGCGTATTAATGATACAATCGACGAAAGCAACACATAATGTAAATACTAGGTAATACCAATAATTACTTTACACAGCATAGCATGCAACCATTAAAAAATAATATGCTAAATATTATTTTATTGTGTTAATAGCTGTTTGTAGTGCCACAATAGGCTACAGAAATATCACAAATTGTAGAGCCACAATAGGCTGCAGAAATATCACAAATTGTAGAGCCACAATAGGCTACAGAAATATCACAAATTGTAGAGTCACAATACGTGACGTATATTGCAAATTGTAGAGCCACAATAGGTGAAAGAAATATCACAAATTGTAGAGCCACAATAGGCTGCAGAAATATCACAAATTGTAGAGCCACAATAGGCTGCAGAAATATAACAAATTGTAGAGCCACAATAGGCTTGCAAATTGTAGAGTAAGAAATATAACAAATTGTAGAGCCACAATAGGCTACAGAAATATCACAAATTGTAGAGTCACAATACGTGACATATATTGCAAATTGTAGTGCCACAATACGTGACAGAAATATCGCAAATTGTAAAGCCACAATAGGTGACATATATTGCAAATTGTAGAGTCACAATAGGTGACATATATTGCAAATTGTAGAGTCACAATAGGTGACAGAAATATAACAAATTGTAGAGCCACAATAGGCTACAGAAATATCACAAATTGTAGAGTCACAATACGTGACAGAAATATCGCAAATTGTAAAGCCACAATAGGTGACATATATTGCAAATTGTAGAGTCACAATAGGTGACAGAAATATAACAAATTGTAGAGCCACAATAGGCTACAGAAATATCACAAATTGTAGAGTCACAATACGTGACATATATTGCAAATTGTAGTGCCACAATAGGTGAAAGAAATATCACAAATTGTAGAGTCACAATACGTGACATATATTGCAAATTGTAGAGTCACAATAGGTGACGAATATTGCAAATTGTAGAGCCACATTAGGTGACAGAAATATTGTAAATTGTAGAGCCACATTAGATGACAGAAATATCGCAAATTGTAAAGCCACAATAGGTGACATATATTGCAAATTGTAGAGTCACAATAGGTGACGAATATTGCAAATTGTAGAGCCACATTAGGTGACAGAAATATTGTAAATTGTAGAGCCACATTAGATGACAGAAATATCGCAAATTGTAAAGCCACAATAGGTGACATATATTGCAAATTAAAGAGCCACAATTGGTGACGAATATTGCAAATTGTAGAGCCACATTAGGTGACAGAAATATTGTAAATTGTAGAGCCACAATAGGTGACATATATTGCAAATTGTAGAGCCACAATAGGTGACATATATTGCAAATTGTAGAGCCACAATAGGTGACATATATTGCAAATTGTAGAGCCACAATAGGTGACATATATTGCAAATTGTAGAGCCACATTAGGTGACAGAAATATTGCAAATTTTAGCGTATTGACATGTATCATTACTGATATGTGGTTTTGTGTTTTGCACATCTGATAAAACTACATGTATTCATTTGAATGTGTCAGTTATAACTCTGCTTCAATCAAGATGTTTAGAAATAATCTCCGCTGGTCAACGTTGGTTTGTTCAGACCACTGATTAACCACTCATATTTGTCAACAAATTTACCCCCCCATCCCCCCCCCCAAAAAAGCAATGTTTCTTTTTGAAATTAAGGGAGGTAACATGAACTATTTATCGTTTTAATCCTTTGAATGCAGTGTTGTTAGTGAACGACAGGTTAATGATTTTTTTTACTTAGAAACTTGTGTCATGTGATGAGATTTCCTCAAATTTGGCTTTGTATACATTCCTCAACTTGTTTGAGGAATTTCTCAAAATTAAGAAAATATCAGTACTTAGAAGTTTTTATATAAGCGGGACCTGGTACAGTATTAACATTTCTAGTTATTGTCAGTATAATTTGACAAGATGGAATATCTGGATACAATGCCTGATTTTAGAAATTCCACTTTGCTATATAATTGTAAAATTTGAAAAGCAATCAGGCCTTTCTGTCATTATAGGAAAGACATAAAGGTGGAGTGGTCTTGCAAATGAACACTTCAATATCCCGAAGGTGATTTGACATCCAAATAGTTCCTACACGGTATGGCCTTAACTGTTGTGATAATGTAATACTGACCAACCAAAAAGGAAAACAAACAAAAACAAAGCATGTCAATATTATTACCACTGAAAATATTTATTACACCTCTGGAGTGGAGCAGTAACTTGTACAGCCCTTGTAACACCTACTGACAATGAAAAGCTGCATGCAGTTATGAAATGTACATGTTCACATGTTGATAAGTCAGCTGTAACAACACTGTGTTATGGCATTGTTGTATACAACATATCATGAATCAATGATATCATTTGTATTTCAATGATTGTTTTATAACCAATTATGATCATAATTTTTTTTTAAAAAAGCAAAATCTTGAGTAAGTGCCTTTGTTTCAACTGTCAAATGATTTATGGATAACATACATATTTTGAAAATTATTTCACTACTACAGAACAAAATCTATATGTGAAAACTGATGTGTGGAATAAAAATCAATTTTTAAACACATTCCTTTATTATTCCGGGCAAACACTTAAATAAATTGATGCATGCCTGTCTGAAAATGTTAGTAAAGAGAAAAGGCTAAATTAGCTATCTCTGCCAAAAAGTACTAAATTTTGTTCCCTTCTTAGCACTAAACCCACATATGACAAGATCTTTACTATGTTTTTAAAAAGTCTATTTATAGTAACAGTGACCTTGGTGAATAGAAATAAAATATATTAAAGTAGAGTTAATGGAAGAGAATCACTTAAACGAAAGTGTTTCCAAGATTTAAGTTAAGCTTAGAAAGTTAATTTTAGGACAATCAATAAGTGTTGCAACTTGTAGCAGTATAAGGATGGACTGTGTAGGTAATGAATAATTAACTTCATGAAAAAAATCTACAGCTGATATTGATACGGTAAATGTTATAATATTGTCAGTACAATATTGTAAACAATGTAAATAATTATATCAATGTAACAATTTAACAGTGTATATTCACAGAATCAATTACAGGCATATACCACACTCAATTTGGTGGACGTTTTAACAGACAACAAAAAACCAAATAGACAATGTTAGATCCACCAAACTTTATCTATGTTATATAAAACGATACGATGATCTATAATATTATATGTTTTACAAAGGATTCAACGTAAGTTGACATGAGTGAATGCAAACAGATCTTATTTTTGTCACACGAGACCTGTAACTACCAATAAGAAGGGTTCATCAATAAATTACTAGGCATTGAAAATGTGCAATCATCAATTTCTTATTTAAAAAATCCCATGCTGTAACTGTGGAAATTGTGTGGGGTGTTCATTTTGCATGTTCTCTGGGTAAACTATATGCGTGCTGATTATTTTCATGATCAATTTTCATTTCATTTCATCTATAAAAATTAAGGCCATCAAAAAATATTGCGCATGAGAAAATTTCGTAATCTGATGTAATAAGTGTAAATTTACCCTCGCATAAATTTCCATGTTTACAGTACATCTTCAGTGTTAAAGTTTCTATGACGAATATCAGCATCAACATCAACCATGGAAAAATAAAATGTCACCTTATGGTTTATTTTTATCGAAGTCTCAGAAAATGGGAAACGGGAGAAAATGTCCAAATAATGCTGATAGAAACATGTAGAAACAAACAGAAGAAGTTTAAACACATCTTACAGCTGTTTAACCAGTAGTAAGTCCAGACAAATTTATAAAGTGGCTGGGTCGTGCATTTGTAACACACTCGTCTTTCACCTTGATGTCCAGGGTTTGATTCCCAGAATGAATGTGAAAAGGTATGGATGTCACTTACTGACCCTGTGAGTTCTCCTTGGGTACACTGATTCCCTCCAACATTGAGACCCTTTCTATCCAGGACAATAGGAGAGATTAATGTAAGTCTATAACTTGTATCTATTGCTGTAGAAATGTCACACAATACTGTACAGTTTGATTTACGATTGAATTTTTGCAACAGTAAAATTTACTGCAGAGACAAAATTGTCTACCAAAAGTGATCAGAGATGGATGTTACTGAAATATTTATATTGGACAAGTGAAGTTAAACATACAGTGTAATACATAAAGTGTTTAAGGTAGACCATAAAACACTGAAGACTGATAATTCAACAGACCAACAATTGTTTCACAGTCAAACTGTTTACTTTAAACCAATTGTTGTGAATAACTGGTTCATTCTAAAGGTACCATAAATCTTTTTCAAGAGCCTTTGTTGGGCAACAGTGACAATGTTCTTTGTTGTTCTTGAACACTTGAACAATGTTCTTGCCATCCAGACCAAGAACAACACATAGAACATGCTACAAGAACAAATTTGCACCACTTCCACATCAAGAACAGAGAGAACAAATTTGCACCACTTCCACATCAAGAGCAGAGAGAACAAAGGATCAAACTAGTCTCATCCACATGGTGTTGCACACGCACCCTTCCATTTTGACATGTTCCAGAGGTACAGAGATGGAAATTGATTTTAACCCCTTGAGTATCAAAGATGTGATTGTGGTTTGAATATTGGTTCTTATAACGCCACCAGTAGATTAGAGTAGGACTTTTCAATGACTACATCTTGTCACACTATTTTTGACCTTAGTGTATATAGGATTATAGCGCAGCCGAAAAAATTGGTCAATTCGGTACCATCTCGTACAATATGAACGTCAGTGCCAGTATGCTCCACACTGATCATTTGTCTGATGAAGATGACTGTATTGTCATTGAAACGTCACACTCTAATCTTCTACTATGCTATAACCATTATATCTGTATGTATTTAGATGATGTTCTATGTTATGTTTGGACATTTTTTTTACTATATTTGATAACAAAAAAGGTTTGAAAATTTGAAATATGATCAGAGGTAAAGAAATATAAGGTGATTCTAGCACTTTTCATGATTTGTTTCGACAATTTATGTTCACAATCTGAGCAGGTCATGATATCAGGTTGACCTAATCAGCTGCTGGAAAAACTATGTTGCAACTAGTGTTGTTTTAGGAAAAATTGTGAAATTGTACAGAAACATGTTCTTTATTGGTTTCAAACCAACAGGAAGGTGTTTCCCCAAAGATACTCCTAGTAAAAATAGAAGGACTATCTACATCTTTATCGATGAAATTCTTCATGGATGAAAACATTTACACATATGATAGGACATGACTTATTTTATTATACAAGATGTATCTCATTACAGACAAAGCAGAATATCAACCAATTTGTTAATGAATATCTTATAGATGGCAGTACCAATAGCACTTATTTCAGAGTATCAAAGCAACAGACAGTTTAAAATTAGAAACAAAGTCAACAAGTACATAAACTGCTAAAACGGAGCACTATTAAACCTTTCTGTTAACAAAGTAGTCAAACATATGGGAAAAACTTTGGTAAAAGATTTCAGTAATAAGTAACGCGTCCACTTCACCACAAATCTACGCTACAGAAAAAATATCAACAAACATGTTGCCAACCTTATGGCTACAACAAAAACAGCCACAATTAGAAAAAAATGGAAGGTTATTATCTAAAAAAATTTTTTTTGTAATTCCCAAAGTGGGATATGTTTCCTGATCTGGTCCATCGGTAGATAATACATGCCTTGTGGATCATGATTTGACAACAGTACAGATTATATTGAGACACCTGGCTATGAAGTTGAAGATACAACTATTAGAAAACAGTGGAATCTTTCATTAAAGTCTTCATTTCATAGTCAATATGAATATAAATTTCTGAAAGTTTCGGGTATAAAGTCTCATAAAGCACTGCTGTATTTGTACTATTCAATATATTCGTTTAACAATTTCTTCTTGAGTCAATTCAAAAACATCTAAAACCATTATTATTATATCTAAAAACTAACTAAATGAGTCTCAGTTTGACAAAAAAAAAATTTATATTCGTAAATGTTTTAAAAAAATATTCAATATTTATCACTTTATGTAAAATCGTTGTTGGTATACATTGTTGTCTTTTCAAAGCACATTGGGGGACTACACTTGAGTTCAAAATAAAGTGCAGATTTTTCCTGAGGTAGATGTGCAAGCAAATTGATTCTCCCAAGCATATGGCATTAAACAAACTGTTATTTTAATGAAATTTACAAATTATCTAAATCTACAGTATTATGACTTATTTATGATATTACAGATAGTGAAACCACGATTGTCTGTGTTTGGAAAATATAATCATATCTTTTTTTTTCAAATTTTAACCATATTTTTCAATGAAAAATTATGGAATCTGAATGTGTTGGGACTAGGAGAGTTTTTATGAGAAGTCAGTGTACAGTGTTCTCTTTACTTCGTATCTTACATTTCAGCACTGAAATGTTTTGACATGGTATTTACAGAAACTACATACATATAGCAATTATCTATAGACCAGAAATCCTACACCAACACAGTTCAATGCTTATATTCACATATGGTACATGTTGTAATTGAAGAATCATTTTGAAGGTGAGCTGCGGCTGTTTCCACGTCCACAATAATACAGTTACAGTCACACCTTGTATATCACTTATACATGCGGTACCTTAATCACACTTCTGGTTAGTTTGTATCAGAGCATACC
The DNA here is from genome assembly GCF_031769215.1 of Ylistrum balloti. Taxonomy (NCBI): domain Eukaryota; kingdom Metazoa; phylum Mollusca; class Bivalvia; order Pectinida; family Pectinidae; genus Ylistrum; species Ylistrum balloti. The sequence goes on along the minus strand of NW_026781941.1, from coordinate 531,334 downwards.
AAAGTATTATACAATCCATTTATTGTCAAAATACCATTTGACCAATAGTGATAACTTAAAATTTGGCTAGTACCACTACCATCTTCAGTAGCGTTTAATATCATAATTATCATTTACATCTTTATATCATTTTAGAGATAAGTTTTCATTATCATCTTGATGCCCAACATATTTTCAAAAAAAAATAATATCACCACAGGTATATCAAGCTACGCTAGTTCTACACATTCTGAAGGATGAAAGCTCTACACAAACCTTTTGATTTTATACACAGCTGAATTTTAACAATAAATTCAATATCACTTATTTAACCACAATATCTTAGAGTTTTTTTACATATCAAAAATTTTTAATCAAAACCTAACTATAGATTTCAAAATACTGTTTAAACAGCAATTCAGAAGAAAAATAAACAAAACATGACCAACATATTATCACTAGCTCAGTTTAACAGCACTGCATATAAGCAGATTTATTTTGGTCCCAAAAACGAAATACTACCAGCCATAATTTAGCGATGAAAATTTTCTACTGAGTGGTATATGAGCTAGGCCTGAGTTTAGCAGCAGATCCTTGGCCCTTTTAGAATCCCAAAGATTTAAAATGACAGTTTCCTTGAGTATTGAATAAATATTTGTAACAAAATAACAGTGTCACAGTAAAAGTATCTGATAACAGTGTCACAGTAAAAGTATCTGATAACAGTGTCACAGTTAAAGTATCTGATAACAGTGTCACAGTTAAAGTATCTGATAACAGTGTCACAGTTAAAGTATCTGATAACAGTGTCACAGTGATAACAGTGTCACAGTTAAAGTATCTGATAACAGTGTCACAGTTAAAGTATCTGATAACAGTGTCACAGTTAAAGTATCTGATAACAGTGTCACAGTTAAAGTATCTGATAACAGTGTCACAGTTAAAGTATCTGATAACAGTGTCACAGTTAAAGTATCTGATAACAGTGTCACAGTTAAAGTATCTGATAACAGTGTCACAGTTAAAGTATCTGATAACAGTGTCACAGTTAAAGTATCTGATAACAGTGTCACAGTTAAAGTATCTGATAACAGTGTCACAGTTAAAGTATCTGATAACAGTGTCACAGTTAAAGTATCTGATAACAGTGTCACAGTAATAACAGTAAAGTATCTGATAACAGTGTCACAGTTAAAGTATCTGATAAAAGTATCAGTGTCACAGTTAAAGTATCTGATAACAGTGTCACAGTTAAAGTATCTGATAACAGTGTCACAGTTAAAGTATCTGATAACAGTGTCACAGTTAAAGTATCTGATAACAGTGTCACAGTTAAAGTATCTGATAACAGTGTCACAGTTAAAGTATCTGATAACAGTGTCACAGTTAAAGTATCTGATAACAGTGTCACAGTTAAAGTATCTGATAACAGTGTCACAGTGATAACAGTGTCACAGTTAAAGTATCAGATAACAGTGTCACAGTTAAAGTATCTGATAACAGTGTCACAGTTAAAGTATCTGATAACACAGTTAAAGTATCTGATAACAGTGTCACAGTTAAAGTATCTGATAACAGTGTCACAGTTAAAGTATCTGATAACAGTGTCACAGTTAAAGTATCTGATAACAGTGTCACAGTTAAAGTATCTGATAACAGTGTCACAGTTAAAGTATCTGATAACAGTGTCACAGTTAAAGTATCTGATAACAGTGTCACAGTTAAAGTATCTGATAACAGTGTCACAGTTAAAGTATCTGATAACAGTGTCACAGTTAAAGTATCTGATAACAGTGTCACAGTTAAAGTATCTGATAACAGTCACAGTTAAAGTATCTGATAACAGTGTCACAGTTAAAGTATCTGATAACAGTGTCACAGTTAAAGTATCTGATAACAGTGTCACAGTTAAAGTATCTGATAACAGTGTCACAGTTAAAGTATCTGATAACAGTGTCACAGTTAAAGTATCTGATAACAGTGTCACAGTTAAAGTATCTGATAACAGTGTCACAGTTAAAGTATCTGATAACAGTGTCACAGTTAAAGTATCTGATAACAGTGTCACAGTTAAAGTATCTGATAACAGTGTCACAGTTAAAGTATCTGATAACAGTGTCAGTGTCAGTTAAAGTATCTGATAACAGTTAAAGTATCTGATAACTGTCACAGTAACAGTGTCACAGTTAAAGTATCTGATAACAGTGTATCTGATAACAGTGTCACAGTAACAGTGTCACAGTTAAAGTATCTGATAACAGTGTCACAGTTAAAGTATCTGATAACAGTGTCACAGTTAAAGTATCTGATAACAGTGTCACAGTTAAAGTATCTGATAACACAGTTAAAGTATCTGATAACAGTGTCACAGTTAAAGTATCTGATAACAGTGTCACAGTTAAAGCATTAAATAACAAGTCAAACTTTATTATCACAAAGTAGATGAGGTCGGGAAAATTTTTCCAGTTGTCAAAGTATAAGGGTTCATTATGACTCAGACAAGTTGTCCAAGGTCCTCAAGGCTGTCTGGGTTACTATACTGTATTGTTATTGTCATAAAATAATCTTCTTAACAAAGTAAGGTAAACTACAATATACATGTAATGCTAATGAAAAGTTGAGCATAACATAAACTGCCATCCCATGCTAAGGCCCCTCTCATGTAAACTCTTCCATTCATGGTGAGTATTTAATAGATTCTATCATATCTGGCTATTAACAAGATTTTTGAAATTTAATAAAATCTGGCCATTTTTGGCCCTGCCAATCAGCCTCTGGGGAACAACCAGGTATGAGCATACCATCAAACTGTCATCCTATTCTCATAATTTGAACCAAGTTTGAATTTCATTGAAATCTGTTCAGGAGTTTTCCAAAAGAAGTAAAAAATTTAAAAACTTTCTGACAAACGACAATGGACGCCAGATGATGCGTGACAAAATGGGATCGATCACAACAGATCATCCTGAGACTTAATAAAGAAAATTAAGCTGTATATTTGGGAGTTAAACAGGGTTTTTCACCAAGTTCCTGATAAAATAATCTGAGCTTGTGATACTGTGCAAGGAAACTTAAATTTGTCAGTGCATTTCAGTTTCTGATTAATGAAATATCAAGGAAGTTGAAGGATCTACCCGAGTGTGAAACTATATAATTCAACACTGCATATGTGCTAATGAAACAGAACAACTTCTCTATGATAAGACATTTATAGCCCTCTGAGAGTACTTTAAATGCTTGTTTAACAAAGTATTCATATTTTAGCAATAACTGATTTTTTTCATAAATTCAATAACCATTTGATTTGTAGCAATGAGAACAATTCTTTTTACCAATAAACTTGAAATTGTTATGTTGATGAATACATGGTACACACAATTCCAATGTCCCTTCCCTACTTACACTAGTATATCATTTATTCTGATTTTGCTCCTCATCATTGTTTTTGTAATTTCTTCCTATTTTTTCTAAATCAATCTATTAAAACATATGCTTTCCTCTCAATATATTTAGGTGGATCACACTTTGATACAGACACTGATACTGGATAACTAAACGAAAATGTATACATTACCTACAGGTTACCTTAAAAGTGTTAACTTAAATTTAAACAAAATTAAAAGGAACAGAACAATCTGAATGATTTTGTTTCATACAGCTATAAATATGAAACTTTTTTTTTCATTTCTGCACATTGTCACAGGTCCATGCTTAGGAAAATGCTGAATTTTAAATACTTTCCTAGTTAGTTAGAATGTTACAAAAAATTTAAAAAAAAAAAAAAAAAAGATGAGAGACATTTTTCCAACGGGTTAAAAGATACAATTAAATTTTAACTTCAAATGAGGGAAATTAATACTTTTGTTTTCTACTTCTATGATGTGTGATAAAAATTTAAAAACAGCAATTTAACCTTATTTAAAAAAAAAAAAATTTTTGTACAATGTGAAGAATTGCAGCTATATCGTCATGTATCGGCAGGAAACAGATAAATAAAAGCATATCAATACACTAATCATCAGAATTTGAACAATACAGTTTGGTGGCTATACACAGCCCTATACAAAATATACCGAGGATACCTTACACAATTCATTACATGTATGTACAAGTAGTTTTGTTCTTAATTTACACTAGCACTTTCTACATATATATTTCATGATTTCTAAGAGCATACCACATAAGTGTTTTTGACAATTTTACTTCTTTGTCGAGAATCCACACTCAGTCAAAAAAAAAAATTCAAAAAACATTAGTACCCTCATATCCATTCATACAAAACACTGTGCTGAACATTTTACAATCACTCATATTTTGTCACTTGCTCGATAAACAGCATAATTCAATAAACACTCACACACAAAAGATATGAGCAATTTTCATTTTGGAAAATTAAAATGGAATTAAATTCTAGAAATAACCAAAATTGGAAAACAAATTAAGAAATAACTTTGAAAGTTAATATGTATTCAATAAGCATGCACATTACATTATAGGTGTTTAAAAATATTGATTGATTACAATGTTAATGATAAGGTAGGAGAAATACACTAAGCACATCATAATAACAATCAGTTAACTAAATACTGATAAAAGTCCTCAACCATATCTCATTTTTATTCTGTGTCAGGAATACATGTATTTCCTGAATCATGTTTTTAATCTGTTCGTTACTGGATACGAAACGGTTGATGTTTCTAATAGTTCATATTTTAAGATATTACCAAAAGTTTAAAGGTAAAAAGGATGCCTTTTTCAATGAAATCATAAAACAGACGCTAAGAGTAAAACAGGAAGGGAAGGTAATGATAGGAGTAGGGGCACTTATTACATCAAATATGGTTCACAAACTGTGCTACAACTCAATCGATTATGCAGTCACCATATTTTCATATTTCGTCTGAATATATAGATATGTGAAACATGTTTCAGGTATGATCTTATCTCTCCTAAATTTTTATCATCGATCGTTCAAATACAAATTTTTAAAATTTTATGCATTTTTTTATGTGCCAATTGAAAACCACCAGCAGCCAATAACACTACTCATAAGTCATAATACTGTACATCGAGATAGATCATATTTTATTCTTGTGCATCACAGGATGTAGAACAAAAGCCCTGACTGGCTGTACACTAGATAACCATTCACTAAGTTCAATTCAGATAAAGACCTCCATCAAAGTTATAAAAAAAAATGAAGTTTGTTGAATAGAAAAGATTAAAATGTAATAGCACTAAAAATATAGTAAGGACTATACATACCTGGCACTAATGATTCTGTAAAATATCAGACAATCATTTAGATTTAAAACAACAGATTACATCCATGATATACTTCAATCAATCCGTGTTTACCAACAAAGTAAACATTAAGAAACTTTCAACAACAAGACAAAATAAACATAAAACTCTTAATTCTTAACAATGAAAATGTTTTCACAAGGATGAAATTGTAACAAAATCCTTACCCAAGTTAAATACTGACCCTGTAGACCTCTGTCGAGAACAGGACATGAACACATAACATATTTTACATAAGAACCATGAGGTAACAGGTTATTTTCACATAAGGGACAAAACAAGTTTTATTTTGGAACAGTTCAATTTGTATCCCTCCTATTTTGATGTGCTAGATTAATTGTAAGGAATATATCGGATCTTAAATGAGTTTCATATGAGATTTCATGAAACGAGTCTTTGAAGTTTTTATTTTTCTGAGCCATGGTGAGCAAAAAACTTCAAGACATGTTTCATAAAATCCATTATGAAAAAAACCCCAAATCTTTGAAATTTTTATCACATTGCTCAGAAAAATACAAGTACATTATGACAGACTTTAACGTAAAAATTGGGAGAACAAAATCAAACACAGGCAGCCATTTTGAATTTATGATGTAATGTCATTGTCCGTATAATGAAATCATGCTTAATTTCTACCTGGTACAGCCAATGAAAATTGCTCCTGGGTATATAACACTAGTGACCTAAACACAAATGTATTACAAGGACAATTTCACTGAATAACAGACTGATTATGTGGAAAAATGTCTTTCTTCTGAATTTTTGAGCTATAAACTTTCTTCTGAATTTTCAAGCTGAATTCACAAACTGCATTGACCTCATTGTCTAATGTTAGTAATCTTCTGGAATTCTTATACACGAAGTCAAGAAGAACACCAAGGTAGAGCAAGGCAAATGAAATCTTGATGGCTAGCGGTCCCTGACCCATGTCTTACCTGTCCTTTTAAGTTTCTTGAACACAATTTTCTCAGTATTGTACATATGCTATTCGGTTCTTTTTATCGTGTATTTTGACAAATTCTTCATCTCATCTCTATGACCTGAAACCTTCTGAAATATATGTGTTTATCTAATAATATGTGTATGGTTTAATTAACAACAATATTGATTTCGAGAAACCCTGAGGAGCAAGATGTTGTCCTGACATCATAATAAACAGCAGCGTAGATATTCCTTCACTAAGCTAGCATTATAACACTAACCGTGATATGTGTCATATTAAATCATTGATTGGTCTGTATTGTTTAAGAAATCAATATTGGAAAAAGTTATTCTGTCTCATTGGAAAGATGTCAGGATGAGATCTACATGAAGTCAATCAAATACATACCTGTGGGTATATGCATTCACTTTACACTAAAACACAAATTTCCTTTTAATATCATATTTTCCTGATAATAAAACATTTCAATAACAGGTAACAACTGTATTTATCAGCATCATTATCATAGGGCTTGGAAATGAACTTATAGTAACAGAAATCACTGTACACTCTACCTGTGATGGACATCTGGGTATATGAAATCATTTTAGGCAATAACAAAAAATCTATTGTGGTTCTGGGGCACAATTTTGTGGCACAATAAAAAAAAATCAAATGATTCCAGAGTTATCTGCCCTAATGCCCTATAACAACAGCAGTTGGTATGTATACAAGTATACCCTGAATTCTGCCACACAACCATTTCAACTGATAGAAACATCCCTTAAAATCTGTTTACATCTGCATAAAACAGCAACATGATTAGTGAATTTTATCTCATACTGTCATCAAACAATACTGTTTTATATTTGTCCTAAAATGATTGACTAACATGAAAAAAAAAAAAAAAATGGAAATAAAACATTTGGTAGTACATTGATTTCTGGTTTTTAATATCTGCATTTTGTAAAATTTTAGATAAATGCACATTTTTGTGATTTTTTTTGCAAATGCAATTTTTGAGATGCACATACAAAAGTGAACAATTTTTGAGGAAAGTTTCTACCACGACAAATGGCACACAACCTGTAATGTAGCCTGAGCAAGGAAAACAAATTAAAAATGTACACTGGAAATGATAAAAACAAAATACACTTAGAAATATTCACAAACATAGTGTTACAAAACAAACAGATCAACATTCAATGCACCAAGTACGAGTGAATCCTTGAATCTCTGAGTATTCAATTTGTCCTTGTAACTATTTGAGCAGGAGAGGATTACATCCCTTTGTATCACTTCCTTCTGGAGTGAAAACTTGCACCATATTTACATGATTATAAAAGTTTCTATGATTAAATATGGTAGGTATCTCCAACTGAATATATTATCTAAGTCTCCACTGTATTACAACCCAGAAATTCCTCCTGCACAAGTACAGCTTTACATTTTTCAAGGATTCCAAGTTGATGATCTTCATGTAAACTAAGGGTATAGATGTGCTCTGCAGAATCTTTCTTTAGATCTTGAATCATGGTGTGAAGCTTTGTCTTGACCTTAGAAATGTTTTCCTTAAAATAGGAATATTAGCCATTCAAATCTGATCCTGAACTCCATTCTGCTGTCCTATGAAATCCTTGAACGATCAACATTTTTGGACGGCCTTGAGAGGTCAACATCCACAGATGACCTTGAAAGGGTCAACATCAAGGGATGACTTTTAGAGTTTAACTTTCACAGATGGGATTCCCTTTAAATATCTCCCAGTCACTTTTTATCACTACTGATATATATATATACACATGTATATCCATTAAAAGGAATACTGGCTATATCCAATGCACTAGAATTTCCTCTTGTCAGCAGTTCTCATTCTGTATATAAATGTCTTTGACGACGGGTGGCATGAGACTGTCCTCTATAGGTAACACATTTAGCATCTTGGAATGCTCAAGGCTAATGTTGCGCAGATCTGAGAGGAGCAAAAGGTACTTAGCTAAGGCACAGCCCCCTCGACATCGCTTCTTGGCCTCATACTCATTTAAGGCATCTACATAAACCTTCTGTATCTGTTCCACTAAGTCCTTATTACCTAGCCCTTGTCTGTCCGCTGTAAAATAATCACAAATGTATTAAAATTTCTAAAATTGAACCTATCTATCCTGAAATAATTCCATGTCTTTGAATTCACCTCTGAATCAAAGCAGGGGGTGGGCTTAATAGAGGACAACAGCGGTATGTATCTGTAGGAATATGTACTTAAATTCCTTTTGAGAGGTGGGCTTATTTCTAGGCAAGGGATTATCACTGGATGAATATGGGAATGAAAATGTTTTATTCCATGTAACAAATATGCAACATAGAGAGTATGAATTCCATTCCAATCTTTTCAACTTTCAAGAAAACGTGTTACTTTTAGTTCAATGTTACAGCTTTTCATGTGCAAATGAAACAAACTATCGTATGGAACTGCTAATTAACTCAGAACTTGTTGACCTAGATTTTTCTGTTGTAGGTGTAGCTCTTTGTTGTTTCCACTCAATACCTTACAAAGAAAAGCTGGTGAAAACAGAAACAAATGTTTGATAATATTTCTGAAGGCTATTGATAACGTTTGATAATATTTCTGAAGGCTATTGATAACGTTTGATAATATTTCTGAAGTCTATTGATAACAAATGTTTGATAATATTTCTGAAGGATAACAAATATTATTTCTGAAGATAACAAATGTTTGATAATATTTCTGAAGTCTATTGATAACAAATGTTTGATAATATTTCTGAAGTCGTTTGATAATATTTCTGAAGTCTATTGATAAATTTTCATAATATTTCTGAAGTCTATTGATAACAAATTTTGATAATATTTCTGAAGTCTATTGATAACAAATGTTTGATAATATTTCTGAAGTCTATTGATAATAAAGAAAAAGTTCTCTTTTATTGGTAGTTTGTATGAAACTGAACCTTCGTACTTTAACTTTATTAAGTATTTGAAGATATATAAGAAGTTTGAAGATGATTTTCTAAAGTGTGATCGCACATGTACCACTAGTGATCATGGAAAATTCAGAAAATTTCACTCTCCATAATTCAGTATGAAACATGGTACATATGTGCTGATCACATTTAGGATATTATGATGTTGCATACTTTACTGAATATTTGAAGGAAATTTCTTAAGACACTTTTATGTCCCTGATCTGGAACATAAGTCTATGGTACAGTAATCCGATGTGTTCAGTCACTTCTCGGAGAAATAGCTTCAGAAAGAGCAGTGCTAGCTTATGTTTGATGCAAATATCATTGTGAACAGTGGCACAATCATTGTGAACAGTGGCACAATCATTGTGAACAGTGGCACAAACATTGTGAACAGTGGCACAATCATTGTGAACAGTGAACAGTGGCACAATCATTGTGAACAGTGGCACAATCATTGTGAACAGTGGCACAATCATTGTGAACAGTGGCACAAACATTGTGAACAGTGGCACAATCATTGTGAACAGTGGCACAAACATTGTGAACAGTGGCACAAACATTGTGAACAGTGGCACAATCATTGTGAACAGTGGCACAAACATTGTGAACAGTGGCACAATCATTGTGAACAGTGGCACAAACATTGTGAACAGTGGCACAAACATTGTGAACAGTGGCACAATCATTGTGAACAGTGGCACAAACATTGTGAACAGTGGCACAATCATTGTGAACAGTGGCACAAACATTGTGAACAGTGGCACAAACATTGTGAACAGTGGCACAATCATTGTGAACAGTGGCACAAACATTGTGAACAGTGGCACAATCATTGTGAACAGTGGCACAAACATTGTGAACAGTGGCACAAACATTGTGAACAGTGGCACAAATATTGTGAACAGTGGCACAAACATTGTGAACAGTGGCACAATCATTGTGAACAGTGGCACAATCATTGTGAACAGTGGCACAAACACCCAAGTTTACTGTGATATAATACTTGCTTGTCAAATAGAGATGGTATGCAGGCATAATGCTTTTGAAAGATGATGGCAATACCTCTAGGTAGCATGGCAAAATGGATGGCATTTTTCACCCAATTGGAAAACTAGGATTGGTAATAACTTCTACTTCTAGACAATGAAATATCAATGATTAATAATTTGACTAAATAAACATATTAAATAAATATCTATTGACACATCTTGACCTTATTGTCATTATGTTTCCGTGAAGCATAATTATACTTACTTGAGAAAATACAAATGGCTGTAAAGAGGGCATATTCAGCATTGTCTGTTTGTATATCTGCCATATCTTTACAGAGCTTGAAAACTAGGTCAACATAGGGCTCGGGTTGTCCAACAGCAAGACTGTTCTCCCGAGTGAGAGGTGTTCCATTAGCCAGTACTATAGACTTTGATACAGGGTCGTAACAACGACTGGCTCTTATCGCCATCACCTCACTAGACGCTGCCTGTAACCATGAAAAGCCATATATTCAGAACTGCTCATAAAAACAAGAGGTCCACAGAGCCTGTATCACTCATCTAGTTAGGTTTAGTCACAATTGTTGTATCTAAAGGAAAGGAGAAGAATCTAAAAGAATTAACTTATGCCTCCAGTGGTAAGGTTGGGGAGGGGGTTGGTATTAGTTTCACAATTTTTACACAGAATTGTTTCCCTTTTTATCCAATGATGATGTAGACCAACTTTGATAAAAACACTTTTATCTTCATAGAAGCTGTTTCGTCCTTCTATGAATAATCAGTGATGCTAAAGGCCTAAATGTTGAAAACTTGAGGGCCCAAAGGAAAGTCAAATATGTTTCAAATAAAATGTCAAAATTTATATACGGAGGTATACTAGTCCCATAAATTCAAAAAATGTTGTAATGTTCATACAGCTGATAACTTCAGAAGAATGTCAAGTACATGTTTAACATTCAAATGAACTGAAACGTAGCATGCAGGTCTTATTCCAAGGAAGCTTCAATCTATATTTGGACAAAATCCTGTTGCCCCTACAGAAGAACAATTTTAGAGAATTTGCTACATCACCCATATCTGAGTTTTCTTTAACCCAAGAATGCTTCAGACCATATTTGGACAAATTACTTTCATCGGAATGGAAGAAAGGATTTTAAAGACTTTCCCTCTATGGCACCTGCTTGGCCCTGACCCTCTATATGCTCAAAAGACTTAGAATTATCTTTTATACACAATGCCACCATCTACATTCACTGATGCTTCCAACCATATTTAGACAAATCCTGTCATTACTACATTGTGTCTATTTGCCTCTCCCTGGGGTCCCAGGTGTCCCAGGTGTCCAACACCATACATCAGGAGAAGTAGTGAAAACAAGATTTCTAAGATGGTGGATGCCATTTTGCAGAATGACGTATCACTACATGTATACTTTCTTTGGTTCAAAGTTTAAGTTTTACCAAAAGCTTGAGGAGAAAAATAAATGCTGATGGAAGTCTGGAGAGGAACATTGAGTTGTTTTATCAATTTTGAATGCACCCACTATCTATCATTGATGATGTTAACCACCGATAGAAATCAGTCCTTGTTTATGATAGTTTATATAGCAGTACACATCTCACTGTCCTATCTGTTTACATTCAGGATGCAATTTTATCCAGTAGTGATAGTGATATCTCTGATACTAATTTTACCTTCAGCAGAACAATCTGATCTTCTTTGTCTAGGCGTGTAAAACCAGGCAAATTTTTTGCAAATTCTACAATAAGATGTGTGATTAGAACTGTCATTTTTGCCAGGCTACCAAGTACATGTTCCCCGGACTCTTCTTTAGCATTTGGGTCAATATCCTGCAAGGATAAAAACAATCAACCATAGTCAAATTCACAGACATTGCAAAATGTTTCAAATTAAAACAAAATCTATTTGAAGATATTTGATGAAGGTCAAATATAGAAACAAAATCGATTTATAGATATATGATGGAGGTCACATATAGACACAAAATCTATTTATAGATATATGATGGAGGTCACTATTTATAGATATATGATGGAGGTCAAATATAGAAACAAAATCTATTTATAGATATATGATGGAGGTCACATATAGACACAAAATCTATTTATAGATATATGATGGAGGCCACATATAGACACAAAAATCTATTTATAGATATATGATGGAGGCCACATATAGAAACAAAATCTATTTATAGATATATGATGGAGGTCACATATAGACACAAAATCTATTTATAGATATACGATGGAGGTAGCATATCAACTTACACAAAATTCTCCCCCTATATTTGTCAAACGAGTCACGATTGCCAGAATTTACCTGTTTCATGCATCAATGCATCCAACTTTTAGATGAAGGTGTTTGTACAGCTGTCAGACAGGACAGTATATAATTACAAGATTAACAGCGGTATGATGATATATCTGTACCACCATCTGCTGTTATTTCAATGTTCTATCAGGACTTTCATAATAAATTTGTTTTTCAATTTTATTGCTTAACATAGAAAAATCAGCCCCTGTTCAAATGAACGTTTGTTTGTGTTTAAAACCATTTTACAGAATGGCACATACTAAGTGGGAGTGTTCTGGTAAAGAAATAAAGCTGATTCTCCACCAATGTTTGACAGCTTATCAATTGTTAAAGTGGATTTGATATATATCTACGTATACATACAATTATATTGTAATTATATACTGCTCTCATCTTTGCTACATTTCTCTACATTTCTCTCCATTAAAATTTGAGACAAAATGAAGTAAAAAGTCAATCAAATCTTAAACTGGACTGAGAATTGTTTATTGAACATGTCATTCACAGACACGGATGTTCGGTACCCAATGACCAAACTCTGATTACTCGAATACCCGGTGTTCCTCTGACAATTGACATAGTTACTAGGAGTGTGACTTAGCTGGGTTTTACTGTTTTACCTTAATGAGTCATAAAAATTCATTTCAAATCCCTTATGTAACGGCAGAATTCTCATAAAAAGAATTATAGGCTAAAGGAAGCTGCAGCAGAAGATCTGACAAGCCTCTGTGAAACAGCAGACATCATTTCTGCCAACTTTTCCAAATTCCACGGGGGAGAAAAGTGGGTGAGCCACATTATTGATTTGCCATGATACCTTGTGCATCGCAATATTTGTCACAAAGGAAAAAATAATTGATGTATATGTCATCAATACATCAAGATAACTTTAAATTGATAAAGTGCATGCTTTACTATAACATTGAAAAAATATCTGCTTTATTTAGTAAGAATCAAGTTGAAATTTTTTCATTTAAATTCTAAGAATTCATTGAACTCACACACAAGATACGAAGATTTGTGATGATCTGTTTGGCTGTCAGTAAGGATATAGTTTTCTAATATGAGGCTTCTGAGAAATCCTATGTGTCATCATGACCTATATTATACACTCTATTAATGACAGATGAAATTATAATCAGAAAGAATAAACACATTCAAAGCTGTCTTTAACTACACAAGTGTATGTGTGTTTACATAAACAACACTTTTTATGAATACTTCCATCTCTATCTCTAGAATTCAATTTCAACTTCTTACTCTTCTGTATAAATAACAACAAAAAACCCCACTTTTACAGGAGAATGCTTCTTGTTAAGATTCGACTAGTGACAAACCATGCTGTAGTCATTCAGAGTGAATACTACAAAGCATTAATCTGTTTAAATCATCAGCATGACAGCAGCCATGTTTACAGGAAATCAATTTTGAAGCAGAAAATGATAAGAATAGAAATGGCACTTTGAATAAAATACCTCTGCTGGAAAACTGAAGAGAAAATAATATTCAATTTTAAATCCTAAGGGTTAAATTGAAGAAATTGAAATTTGACTTGTTTACAATGTAGCAATAAGTAGGAACTGCTGTATAAAACAACAACACCATAGCAATATAATTAATGGAGGTTATTTCTGAATCAGTAGGTGTATAGAACATCTGAACCAGTAGGTGTATAGAACATCTGAACCAGTAGGTGTATAGAACATCTGAACCACTAGGTGTATAGAACATCTGAACCAGTAGGTGTATAGAACATCTGAACCAGTAGGTGTATAGAACATCTGAACAACTAGGTGTATAGAACATCTGAACCAGTAGGTGTATAGAACATCTGAACCAGTAGGTGTATAGAACATCTGAACCAGTAGGTGTATAGAACATCTGAACCACTAGGTGTATAGAACATCTGAACCAGTAGGTGTATAGAACATCTGAACCACTAGGTGTATAGAACATCTGAGCCAGTAGGTGTATAGAACATCTGAACCAGTAGGTGTATAGAACATCTGAACCAGCAGGTGTATAGAACATCTGAACCAGTAGGTGTATAGAACATCTGAACCAGTAGGTGTATAGAACATCTGAACCACTAGGTGTATAGAACATCTGAACCAGTAGGTGTATAGAACATCTGAACCAGTAGGTGTATAGAACATCTGAACCAGTAGGTGTATAGAACATCTGAACCAGTAGGTGTATAGAACATCTGAACCAGTAGATGTATAGAACATCTGAACCACTAGGTGTATAGAACATCTGAACCACTAGGTGTATAGAACATCTGAACCAGTAGATGTATAGAACATCTGAACCAGTAGGTGTATAGAACATCTGAACCAGTAGATGTATAGAACATCTGAACAACTAGGTGTAAAGAACATCTGAACCACTAGGTGTATAGAAGATCTGAACCACTAGGTGTATAGAACATTTGAACCAGTCAACTGATTGTTGTGTATCCTAATGGAACAGTTTAACCCTATCAGATTGTTTTGTAGAAATCTTTCATCACTTTACTTTAAGGTATCCATATTATACGAGCTAGCAGACTGATGACATTTCATATCGTCAGCATTTTTGTCATTATGTTGAGGGATGTTGTACATCTGTGTAGGAATAGCAATCAATAGCGAGGATTTAATGTTTACACTGACATACAACTCATCAATGTTGACTTTCTCCCGACACCAGTACAGGTACATCAACTTATCGATTCACTGGGACAAATCTTATTTGAATCTATTGTATAATAATCCAGATACTCTGCCTTGCAACCTGTCTGATGTATACCTCTAGGAAACATACACCATTAACAGGTAGTCGCTGTGATAAACCCATCTGTCGTCATGTTTGCACTTCAGGGAAAATGTACTACAATTGAGGTAGAACCATGCAACCTTAGGAAGCAATTATGTGATATGTTTATCCACGTATACATCTAAAATCTTGGAGGTATGGTCACGTAGTAGTTGGTTGTATGGTAAAAAACACTTACAATTGCTGTCTCAATTTTTTTCTCCTCAGGGAACTCGTACTTGTCTTGTAGTTTTACAAGCTTCTCTATAAGCTTGGCGGTATCATCACACACGCTCATGATTGGCTGATTGTCAATGACCATATATGGAGACATCCCTGGCTGAGGGGCTGCCTTTGGTGTAGTAGGGGGTGATAACTGCCGTTCTAAGTCGGTGTATTTGTTTGGAGACGGACATTCTGATTGCTGCTTTTCTACAATAACAGTTTCTTGTTTTTTCTGGAACCGTGTTTGTTTTGATTTTCGCCGTGCATCCCGCGCTTTACACTGTTCATCAGACAGTAAACCTAAAACCAACAAGATGTGTTTATGAATCACTATGCTCCTGGTTAAAACAAAATTCTAAGTGGGACATTAAAACTGTACTGTGTAAAGCATGTGCTAATTACATGTACACTTTGAGAAAAACTTATGTCTTCATTGTGGTAATACTTATTTTTTACTTTAAAATGTAAGTCAAAGGCCATGGTCAAGGTCACATAGTAAAATAAATTTGGTACCACCAGAAAGGTCTTATCACAATGAAAAATCATGCCAGATATGAAAGCTCTACCTGTTATGGTGCAATAGGTATGATGTAATTCAGAGTCAAGATTATTTAAAAGGTGATAGGTGGTATCCTTAGTTACCGATAAGAATCAGGAGTTTTTACTAGGTTATAGGTGGTATCCTTAGTTACCTATCAGAATCACAGGTTTTTACTAGGTTATAGGTGGTACCTTAGTTACCAATAAGAATCAGGGGTTTTTACTAGGTTATAGGTGGTACCTTAGTTACCAATAAGAATCAGGGGTTTTTACTAGGTTATAGGTGGTACATTAGTTACCAATAAGAATAAGGGGTTTTTACAAGGTTATAGGTGGTACCTTAGTTACCAATAAGAATCAGGGGTTTTTACTAGGTTATAGGTGGTACCTTAGTTACCAATAAGAATCACAGGTTTTTACAAGGTTATAGGTGGTACCTTAGTTACCAATAAGAATCAGGGTTTTTACAAGGTTATAGGTGGTACCTTAGTTACCAATAAGAATCACAGGTTTTTACAAGGTTATAGGTGGTACCTTAGTTACCAATAAGAATCAGGAGTTTTTACTAGGTTATAGGTGGTACATTAGTTACCAATAAGAATCAGGGGTTTTTACTAGGTTATAGGTGGTACCTTAGCTTTGAATCAATTCAATGTGTCTTCAGACACATACTGAGATTTTTTTAGTCTTCAATTACTGTTATTAGAGTCATTACTTCAGGATATATAACCTAAGCTAGATGGACAAAAATATGATCATGTTAAAAATCTTTTTACACTGCATAAGACATGCATGTTTCAACCATTACACTTTATCAAAAACTTCAAAAATCCATTATATATCACAGTAACTTATTTCTCACGAGAAACAGCTCCTCAGCTATCCCATTTCAGTAATAAGGTATGTATTAAGAAAATGTAGGTGGAAATGAGAATATTAAATGTTTAGATGCATCTTTCCTCCACTTTATGTTGATGAGGTAATTAAGTCAGACAAATAAATGTCACAGACCATTTTCCTCTCCTGTCTTAATTGGCCTTCATAGGCAAGAAAACAGCTCATAAAAATGCAGACTTTTCCCCTTGATTGGATTTATATATTATTTTACTCAGAATATTTTATATTTTCATCATCAAAGAAAGTCATAAGATTATATCACCATGTGAAGTACACATTAAAATGCTTCGATTGTCAAACTGTTAGTTAGTCAAACTATCAGTTAGTCAAACTGACAGTTACTCAAACTGTGAGTTAGTCAAACTGTGAGTTAGTCAAACTATCAGTTAGTCAAACTATCAGTTAGTCAAACTGTTAGTAAGTCAAACTGTTAGTTAGTCAAACTGTGAGTTAGTCAAACTCTCAGCTAGTCAAACTGTGAGTTAGTCAAACTGTCAGAGTCAAAATGACAGCTAGTCTAACTGTTAGTTAGTCAAACTGTCAGAGTCAAACTGATAGCTAGTCTAACTGTTAGTTAGTCAAACTGTCACTCAAAAGTGTTGTTTGGTCAAATTGTAAGGCCAAACTGTAGGAAAACACTCAACTTTTCAAATAGTTTGGTCTACTATTGAATGAGATGTTAATGTTATACTCTTGTAAAAGATATCTTTCCAATTACAGCTGTGTGATCCCATATAGCTGTTGTTAGATTAGACAACCTTTTTTGGACCAATTCCAAAACCTATGTTAGGTTTCTCTCCTCCCATTCAATGACGATATATTCAGTCAGAAAATTATCACACATGATATTCCAATGTCATTTCTTACATTCTTCTTTCATTCCAACTTCTCGACATCTTATGAGGCGACAAGCTTGGCATTTCCTTCTCATCCACATATCCATTTCACAGTTCCCTCCATATTTACAGTAGTAATTAGCTGCCCTTGTAATACTTCTTCGGAAAAATCCTGAAAGAAAAAAATGAAGACAAAAAATTTGAACTTATTGCAGTTGATACTATTGATGTGGCCATAAAATGGTACAATGCTTTTCACATTCAAGCATCATTTGCTCATTGAAGTGTTATGTTCATAAATATTTTTAATAAAACTTGGTGATTAAATCTTGGTTTTTTGTCACTATATGTCATATATGGATATGCCAGGTTTGGGCGATGGAGGAAAGCCCCAGTTCCTAAAGAGGACCTACGTCCAGTACCTGACAACTACTCCTGGAGGCCTCGAACCAGTGACTCAGAATTTGAAGGTTAGCGATAATGAAGGTGAAATACCGTTCAGCAGCCATGACCCCACTTTGTGAAACATAAAAGTTTTCATGAAGTATACTTATATAGATCAGGATTATAAATTTTATACCAATACGATAACCAAAGTAACATCCAAATACACTCCTGGAATGAACAGGTCTAAATTTGTGCTTCAATTAATTAAATCACTTTTCGTGATGAAATTTAACAAACAATTTTTGTTTGTTTTTTTATTGTATTGATTTATATTTAAATCTTCAAAAATAAGGTTTTTTTTAAATCTTCTACTGAAGTTTTTTTAATTATTTTTTTTTTCAGTTTCTAAAATAAGTTTTTTCAACAGTAATATATATTTCAAATGTTAATCAAATCATTGGTCTCAGCTGTATTGCTGTTTAAAACGGTCTCCCTTAAGTATTATTCACAAATGTTACACCCAAATATATTTATCATATTCACCTAGCATATAAGTCCATGTCCAGTGATAAGCCCACCCAATCTATAACACTTTAAATAGAAATTCCAGTGAATGCTAAATTATTGTCCTCTAATATTTATGTTGTAAAATAAATAAAGTTTATATAACAGTTTCATTAGAAATTCCAAACTAATGCTATATGACTGTCCTTTTATAAGCCCACCTTCCTGAGACTGACGTTATGATCTGACCCCCTGGTCTATCATGGCATAACTACGGTATCACAGAGGCTGATGATATAAAGACATGATGTCGCACAGGTGAGATAATTATGCAGTAAATTTGATATTAATACACATCTTTTTTAGTACTAAGTACATAAATAAGTGAGGACATTCAAGATGGATATTATATACACTAGCTGACATGATGACAGATTATAAGGTATTTCTAGGAGATAGTCACCCTTGATGCCGAAGTGTAGTTTTGTTTCTATTACATAAAACCAGTTCTAGGGTTTCATGATAGGTATGAATGTTAATACTTTGTATAAATATAACCAGCATGGATATCTAAATTCAATCCATGTTACACTTGGTTGATATCATTACATCTGATACATATATCATTGTCTCCTGACAAAAACAATTGCAGCTCATAAACAGGCAATAGCAGTTGTACATTAGCTTAACAAAACTTCTGATTGTTTTACAGCCATTCAAATCTTACAGACATCCTGACTTTACAGTCCTCTATCTTACATTCTAACTTTACAGTCCTCACAGCTAACACACAAGCTACCTTTACAGCCCTCACAGCTAACACACATGCTACCTTTACAGCCCTCACAGCTAACACACAAGCTATCTTTACAGCCCTCACAGCTAACACACAAGCTACCTTTACAGCCCTCACAGCTAACACACATGCTACCTTTACAGCCCTCACAGCTAACACACATGCTATCTTTACAGCCCTCACAGCTAACACACATGCTACCTTTACAGCCCTCACAGCTAACACACATGCTACCTTTACAGCCCTCACAGCTAACACACATGCTACCTTTACAGCCCTCACAGCTAACACACATGCTACCTTTACAGCCCTCACAGCTAACACACATGCTACCTTTACAGCCCTCACAGCTAACACACATGCTACCTTTGCAGCCCTCACAGCTAACACACATGCTACCTTTACAGCCCTCACAGCTAACACACATGCTACCTTTACAGCCCTCACAGCTAACACACATGCTACCTTTACAGCCCTCACAGCTAACACACATGCTACCTTTACAGCCCTCACAGCTAACACACAAGCTATCTTTACAGCCCTCACAGCTAACACACATGCTACCTTTACAGCCCTCACAGCTAACACACATGCTACCTTTACATCCCTCACAGCAAACAAATATTCTTTACTTACAATATTTGGATTATTACCTTTGCAGCCCTCACAGCTGAGGGCATTGTAGTGATACCCTGAGGCTCTGTCTCCACATATTCGACACAGTTCTTCTTCTATACTTTTTCCTGGTATTCCAACACCCTTTTTCTTCTTTGCATCTGTGATTGTACTTGAGGAGACCGCACGATCTGATGTGGCCCCAAAGTGAAAATCTGAATCCATTCCCCCCATCATCGATCCCTGAGAGCTGAGCACCATGTTGTCTAAGGGGGTTTGTGGCCCTCGCTGATCCACGCTGTCATTGTGTAAAACTGAAAAGACAAGATAAGTGTTTGTAAGGCCTACTACCTTAAAGCTGAAACACACAATACAAAAATCAATAGTTCTCATGAAATTCCATGTACTGAAGTACAGGTGTCTTTGTTCAGTTTAAAAAGTGCAACATTATATTTCTACTAAGAGTGGTGTCCCCTGTATTGATTGAAAATTATTTAAATCTTGATTATATCACATCTTTATCCAAAGTTTGAACTTGAGTCACTATCTTAAATATCAATACCGCAACAAGCCAAGGGAAGGAGGGGGAAGGCAATCATCACTTCTTACTCAAAGTCACGGGATGGGCTTATTACAGGACAATGAAAAAACATTGGTTTATAATTCTGCTAAACTGCAATACATATGTTGGTTTATTACAGGACAATGATATAGTGATGGTTTGTAACTCAACAGAACAGCAATACATATGGGTGGGCTTATTACAGGACAATGATATAGTGATGGTTTGTAACTCAACAGAACAGCAACAGATAGGTGGGCTTATTACAGGACAATGATATAGTGATGGTTTGTAACTCAACAGAACAGCAATACATATGGGTGGGCTTATTACAGGACAATGATATAGTGATGGTTTGTAACTCAACAGAACAGCAATAGATAGGTGGGCTTATTACAGGACAATGATATAGTGATGGTTTGTAACTTAACAGAACAGCAATAGATAGGTGGGCTTATTACAGGACAATGATATAGTGATGGTTTGTAACTCAACAGAACAGCAATAACTATAAGTGGGCTTATTAACAAGGAAATGGAGACTGATAAACATTTATAAAGATAGCTCTTCAGAGCTTTTGTTTCATTGTTCAAAAACTCAACTCTAAATAATGATTCTTGTATCGGTACACAGGATGGATGTGAAAACTACAGCTAACTGCAAAAAAAACCTGAATTACATGTAATAACAATGATTTATCAGCTATATACTTCTGATAGTCATACATACATCAAAAATAGAAACATTAGGTTATATTGTCAACTCAGCATCCGCTCCTGAAAAATTCATCTGTTAGCTCTAACAGAAATATGTCTTGAAGGATGGAATCCTGATATTTGAAGATCAATACAGGTCATGGTGTTTGATGACTACAGGTCATGGTGTTTGATCACAACAGGTCATGGTGTTTGATAACTACAGGTCATGGTGTTTGATGCAGGTCATGGTGTTTGATGACTACAGGTCATGGTGTTTGATCACTACAGAACCTTGTGTTTGATCACAACAGGCCATGGTGTTTGATGACTACAAGTCATGGTGTTTGATCACAACAGGCCATGGTGTTTGATCACAACAGGTCATGGTGTTTGATCACAACAGGCCATGGTGTTTGATCACAACAGGCCATGGTGTTTGATCACAACAGGCCATGGTGTTTGATCACAACAGGCCATGGTGTTTGATCACAACAGGCCATGGTGTTTGATTACTACAGAACCTTGTGTTTGATATGTTTTGTTGGTTGATATGAAATATATAGTAAAGGTGTGCTGTTCAACAAGGACAATGCCAATGTTCACTAGTCTGTCCTTGCCATGGCTGCCATTAAAGTTTGTGACTTTGAATTGATTCTCCAACTAATCTCGATCCATGAGACTTTCATCTATTTCCAAAATTGAATAAGGCAATTTCCGGTACCCACTTTAGATCAGATGATGATGTCATGCATGCAATGGAAGACTTTCTGAACGGTCAAGAAAACGACTTCTTTAAAAGTGGCATTGAGGCCATTAAACTTCGTTGGCAAAAGTGTAGAGATACTAAAGGGGATTATGTTGAAAAATAATGCAATATGTCTGTCAAAAGTCAAACCCTTAAATATGAGGCTCACATCAATCAGCCCTCATATTTCTGAACTGTAGTATTCCTAATACCTGTATTTATATATATATCTGACCAGTAGAGACCCAAATAAAATTATTTACAGGTATATATATATACCAGGTATATATCTGACCAGTAGAGACCCAAATAAAATTATTTACAGGTATATATATATACCAGGTATATATCTGACCAGTAGAGACCCAAATAAAATTATTTACAGGTATATATATATACACCAGGTATATATCTGACCAGTAGAGACCCAAATGATATTATTTACAGGTATATATATATATATACCAGGTATATATCTATATATATACAGTAGAGACCCAAATAAAATTATTTACAGGTATATATATATACCAGGTATATATCTGACCAGTAGAGACCCAGATGATATTATTTACAGGTATATATATCTGGTATATATCTGACCAGTTGAGACCCAAATGATATTATTTACAGGTATATATATATACTATATATCTGAGCAGTAGAGACCCAAATAATATTATTTACAGGTATATATATATACCAGGTATATATCTGACCAGTTGAGACCCAGATGATATTATTTACAGGTATATATATCTGACCAGTTGAGACCCAAATGAAATTATTTACAGGTATATATATATACCAGGTATATATCTGACCAGTAGAGACCCAAATGATATTATTTACAGGTATATATATATACCAGGTATATATCTGACCAGTTGAGACCCAAATGATATTATTTACAGGTATATATCTGACCAGTTGAGACCCAAATGATATTATTTACAGGTATATATATATACCAGGTATATATCTGACCAGTAGAGACCCAAATGATATTATTTACAGGTATATATATATACCAGGTATATATCTGACCAGTTGAGACCCAAATGATATTATTTACAGGTATATATATATACCAGTTGAGACCCAAATGATATTATTTACAGGTATATATATATACCAGGTATATATCTGACCAGTTAAGACCCAAATAAAATTATTTACAGGTATATATATATACCAGGTATATATATCTGACCAGTAGAGACCCAAATGATATTATTTACAGGTATATATCTGACCAGTTGAGACCCAAATGATATTATTTACAGGTATATATCTGACCAGTTGAGACCCAAATGATATTATTTACAGGTATATATATCTGACCAGTTGAGACCCAAATAAAATTATTTACAGGTATATATATATACCAGGTATATATATCTGACCAGTAGAGACCCAAATGATATTATTTACAGGTATATATATCTGACCAGTAGAGACCCAGATGATATTATTTACAGGTATATATATCTGACCAGTAGAGACCCAGATGATATTATTTACAGGTATATATATCTGACCAGTAGAGACCCAGATGATATTATTTACAGGTATATATATCTGACCAGTAGAGACCCAAATGATATTATTTACTATCACAGGTTTCTTATTTTGTCACTTGAATTGATTTAATGGTAAAGGTTATTTTCATTTAATTTTGTATCAAGACACAATCGGTTATCTATTGAAATTGAACAGTGAGTGGCTATTACAAAAGCCGATTCAATCAATTTAATACTCCTTGCAGACAGGAACTTGTTTTTGTGTTCAGCCATTACTTATGTGCCAAACCTGTGAAAAAACTGATCCGTTTACTAGTTGGCTAGGTCTTCGTCCTCTCTATGACCTCTACCATTTTTAATCTCTGATTTTAATCCTATGATGGTATCTGAACACTTACAATCAACAGACAAATCAGCACTATCAGCTTCCACCCCTCTGGGTAAAAACAAGTGACAGTCATGACCTACACAATAAAATCCAAATCTCTGATGGGTTGACAAGTATATACACATATAGGCATCAAACAATTCTATTTCTTCCAGCAAGGTTAAAAGGAAAATAGGGAATTATTTCCCGATTACTACAGGCAATGTTTAATGATATTGTCTATGTGTTCATTTCTGTCAAAAAATCTCCTTCCAGATATAGACACAGAACTGATGACTTATCTGCTGATCTGCCTTTTTTAATCATGTTTCCCCCTAGTTTTCTAAATTAAATGTATAACCAATATTTTCAAACACATTAAGGAAACCATGTAGATATACTGTAATTGATTACATGCAATATCAGTGTGCAATATACAGACCTTATATAACATTCACAAATTCGACATTAATGTATAAATCCTGTTCTTTAATCATTGCTTCACTTCATCTTGTTTATATAAATACCTGTCTGTAAAGGATATCTTATGTAAAAAAAACCTGTCTATAAAAGTCATCTGTATATAAAAATACCTGTCTATAAAATCATTTGCGTATAGGAATACCTGTTTATAAAAGTCAGCTGTATATAAAAATACCTGTCTATAAAGGTCATCTGTATATAAAAATACCTGTCTATAAAAGTCAGCTTTGTAAAGAAAAACCTGTCTAGAAAGGCTACTTTTACTTATCAGAAAGTGGTATAAAAGCGACTGACTTTAGGTCTGTACGTAATGCAATTAATATCAATTGAACCTTCATACAGATCATGTGTACCTGCTTATAAAGGTCACTTCCCCGTTCCTTTGAGTGGCATTTTAGACAGTTTTGATAGAATAATTCCCTAATACATATACATGAAATTACATTGGCTACCTTAATTACCTTCAAAGGCATCATTTTATTGGCTACCTTAATTACCTTCAAAGGCATCATTTTATTGGCTACCTTAATTACCTTCAAAGGCATCATTTTATAATTTGCATTGTTGTCACATATTATTCAAGAGAAACTTTGGGTATAATACAAAGCCTCATTCTTGGCCCCACTTATCAGTCAATCTTATAACTATATGACAATCTGTCAGAAAAAAGGAAGGGAAGTAACTCTGGTAAATCAGAAAGGTACAACTACTGGCCTAATGCTTGAAAATTTAATCTGTTTTTCAACATCCTAATCTTAGTAAAGAAATTGCACAGACAAAATGGAAATGATTAGGAAGAAAGCTTTCAAATTGAAATGCAACCTGATTACATAAACATACATTTACTAGATAAGACTTGTTAGTAATGTCATAAAGAAGCAGTTATTTCTATAACAATATCAATTTTGAGTAAAGAACCACCTAAATGCCAGTGAATTAGTTGATGATATTCTCTAAATAGTAACCAGGATCTGGACCACGTAACCTGGAAGCCTGTACTGTCACAGCTGATTGCTACATGTAGTTTGTTATGTATTGGAATTGTTACCAGATTGACTGACACATAAATGTCCCTCCTTCAAATCTCTGAGGCATAAAAATGCTGCATGCCCAATTTTGTAGACAGCTTTCAGACAATATGATCTACTTTCTATGCCTTGAAGTGATTTACATAAAATACACACAACTTATGTGAACCGTTTTGAGGTTGCTCTATATCCTAATTCAAAGAGATTAATAACTCGATGTGGCATTTATTACTTCTCATCAAAATCATCCATCTAGTGTTGACACTTAAAAATAAAAAGTACACAGCATTTATGATGTTTCTTCTAAAAGTATTATATAAAGAAGTACAAACCCACATTCATATCAATATCCTACCTAATTAATATTTATACAAATATCCTACCTAATTAATATTTATATCCATATCCTACCATATCCTACCTAATTAATATTTATATCCTACCTAATTAATATTTATACAAATATCCTACCTAATTAATATTTATATCCTACCTAAATAATATTTATACAAATATCCTACCTAATTAATATTTATACAAATATCATACAAATATCCTACCTAATTAATATTTATACAAATATCTACCTAATTAATATTTATATCACTATCCTACCTAATTAATATCTATACAAATATCCTACCTAATTAATATTTATATCACTATCCTACCTAATTAATATCTATACAAATATCCTTTTCTGATAATTAATATTTATATCACTATCCTACCTAATTAATATTTATATCAATATCCTACCTAATTAATATTTATACAAATATCCTACCTAATTAATATTTATATCACTATCCTACCTAATTAATATTTATACAAATATCCTACCTAATTAATATTTATATCACTATCCTACCTAATTAATATCTATACAAATATCCTTTTCTGAGTTCAGAGGTGAGGGCATCCATTTACAGTTACAGGTAAGACAGTCCTTTCTGTATTCAACTGTATAAGGGTGTTCACTTTCAGAGTTCACAGGTAACAGGGCATCCATTTAGAGTTCAGAGGTAACAGGGCATCCATTTAGAGTTCAGAGATTAAACAGTCCTTTTAGAGTCATTTGGAGTGTAAGCTAAGAGTTCAGAGGTTAGAGTGTAATTCTAAGAGTTCAGAGGTTAGAGTGTAATTCTAAGAGTTCAGGGTTAGAGCATTCTTTTAGAGATGTGAGGTCCTAAGTTCAAGCCATTTAATTCTATTTATTGGAGAGCATTTCTTTAGCTTGTTATGAATATACAAGTTACAGAGCAAAGAAATAGGATCTTCTACTAGTGTTTATTTCACATTTAATTAATTGAATTTATTCAACATTTTTACATGATATTTACAGATGCCTTTATATTCCTCCGACTAAGTTTATGTTATACTGAATATTTCCCATGAAATACACCTGTGTTTTCCACATCTTTATTATCAATTGCTCGAAGTTTGTGACCCCAAACATCTATACATCATATAAAATTAAAGAATCTAATGGTACTTTTGAAAGTTGAATATGATCTATGATGATCCTATTTTAACACGACAATTTGGTGAATTACAGTCCCCCATCGACACACCAATGACTAGCAGTGTTAGAGATAGAGCCCAGACAGAGATTTCCTTGATATAGATCAAAGGTGAAAATGCAGATCAGGGTGACCTACTTTTCATATATGACACACTGTCTCACCAAGGTAAACCCTTATCCCAAGGAAGAAAGGGCCCAGAGAGCAGAACACAAAACTGTTGCCCCATCTACTTCCGATGCTGGACAAATCAGATGCATACCAAATAAACTTCATCACCATTGTAAGAGACGAGAAGAATATTAATGAACTTTTTGCTAAACCTTGTCAGTTCAATCCATTATTGACTCAATTTTAATGATATAAAAATTAAACACTAACTCGACATAAACTTCAAAAAGGATATGACAATAATGTTGCACATTCTTTAAAAGCTTTTCTAAATTTAAATTTCCTTATTAAGATGAGACTTTATTACTGAATATATTATATATATTTGAGTGAAATATTCACAAATTTTAATGAAAATTGATAATATTTTTCAACATTTTTTTGAAGGCATTAAACACGCCTTTATCTCCATTTCAATATGACTGAACACATGAATACCACCCTAATGCTGATTGTTATACATACGGATACACTAGGGAAAGTGATGTAGAAAGTTTCAATGTTCACACATGTATGTCAATATTAGAACTGAACAATATTTAAACACTTCAGAGCAACAAAACAAGGTAGTAAACTCTCATGTCTGTCAACCATCATAATGTACATTATCTCTTTTCATAATGTCTATAGCGTTTTCAGTCTTTAGAATATATTATCTACATGGTTACCATGGGAGCCAATTACAGATACAATGACAAACTGTTTCAGTGAAATGTGAATATTGCTTCCTTCTGGTGTATTGATACACCATGATATTTTGACACCACATCAATAAACTGAATGATTTAATAAGGGTGTAAAACTACATTAACTTACACGTAGATCTGTAGGATGCCATTTTGTACAGATTTTTGGTATAAATATTTGGTGAATGGCATGCTACAGGTATGTTGAAGACGTCACACTTGTTAATTTGTTGGTACTAAATTTTATAACCGTTATCTCCAGTAAACATCTTTTATAACTAAATGTTAATGATTTGTGTATAACTAAATGTTAATCATTCTGATCAATGTGGTGTGGTATTCATGAAATTATTCTGATCAGACAAGTTCTGGGGTGGTATTCATGAAATTGTTCTCATCAGACAAGTTGTGGGGTGGTATTCATGAAATTATTCTCATCAGACAAGTTCTGGGGTGGTATTCATGAAATTATTCTCATCAGACAAGTTCTGGGGTGGTATTCATGAAATTATTCTCATCAGACAAGTTGTGGGGTGGTATTCATGAAATTATTCTCATCAGACAAGTTCTGAGGTGGTATTCATGAAATTATTCTCATCAGACAAGTTGTGGGGTGGTATTCATGAAATTATTCTCATCAGACAAGTTGTGGGGTGGTATTCATGAAATTATTCTCATCAGACAAGTTGTGGGGTGGTATTCATGAAATTATTCTCATCAGACAAGTTGTGGGGTGGTATTCATGAAATTATTCTCATCAGACAAGTTGTGGGGTGGTATTCATGAAATTATTCTCATCAGACAAGTTGTGGGGTGGTATTCATGAAATTATTCTCATCAGACAAGTTCTGAGGTGGTATTCATGAAATTATTCTCATCAGACAAGTTGTGGGGTGGTATTCATGAAATTATTCTCATCAGACAAGTTGTGGGGTGGTATTCATGAAATTATTCTCATCAGACAAGTTGTGGGGTGGTATTCATGAAATTATTCTCATCAGACAAGTTGTGGGGTGGTATTCATGAAATTATTCTCATCAGACAAGTTGTGGGGTGGTATTCATGAAATTATTCTCATCAGACAAGTTGTGGGGTGGTATTCATGAAATTATTCTCATCAGACAAGTTGTGGGGTGGTATTCATGAAATTATTCTCATCAGACAAGTTGTGGGGTGGTATTCATGAAATTATTCTCATCAGACAAGTTGTGGGGTGGTATTCATGAAATTATTCTCATCAGACAAGTTGTGGGGTGGTATTCATGAAATTATTCTCATCAGACAAGTTGTGGGGTGGTATTCATGAAATTATTCTCATCAGACAAGTTGTGGGGTGGTATTCATGAAATTATTCTCATCAGACAAGTTGTGGGGTGGTTATTCTCATCAGACAAGTTGTGGGGTGGTATTCATGAAATTATTCTCATCAGACAAGTTGTGGGGTGGTATTCATGAAATTATTCTCATCAGACAAGTTGTGGGGTGGTATTCATGAAATTATTCTCATCAGACAAGTTGTGGGGTGGTATTCATGAAATTATTCTCATCAGACAAGTTGTGGGGTGGTATTCATGAAATTATTCTCATCAGACAAGTTGTGGGGTGGTATTCATGAAATTATTCTCATCAGACAAGTTGTGGGGTGGTATTCATGAAATTATTCTCATCAGACAAGTTGTGGGGTGGTATTCATGAAATTATTCTCATCAGACAAGTTGTGGGGTGGTATTCATGAAATTATTCTCATCAGACAAGTTGTGGGGTGGTATTCATGAAATTATTCTCATCAGACAAGTTGTGGGGTGGTATTCATGAAATTATTCTCATCAGACAAGTTGTGGGGTGGTATTCATGAAATTATTCTCATCAGACAAGTTGTGGTGTGGTATTCATGAAATTATTCTGATCAGACAAGTTGTGGGGTGGTATTCATGAAATTATTCTCATCAGACAAGTTGTGGGGTGGTATTCATGAAATTATTCTCATCAGACAAGTTGTGGGGTGGTATTCATGAAATTATTCTCATCAGACAAGTTGTGGGGTGGTATTCATGAAATTATTCTCATCAGACAAGTTATTCTGAAATTATTCTCATCAGACAAGTTGTGGGGTGGTATTCATGAAATTATTCTCATCAGACAAGTTGTGGGGTGGTATTCATGAAATTATTCTCATCAGACAAGTTGTGGGGTGGTATTCATGAAATTATTCTCATCAGACAAGTTCATGACAAGTTGGGGGTGGTATTCATGAAATTATTCTCATCAGACAAGTTGTGGGGTGGTATTCATGAAATTATTCTCATCAGACAAGTTGTGGGGTGGTATTCATGAAATTATTCTCATCAGACAAGTTGTGGGGTGGTATTCATGAAATTATTCTCATCAGACAAGTTGTGGGGTGGTATTCATGAAATTATTCTCATCAGACAAGTTGTGGGGTGGTATTCATGAAATTATTCTCATCAGACAAGTTGTGGGGTGGTATTCATGAAATTATTCTCATCAGACAAGTTGTGGGGTGGTATTCATGAAATTATTCTCATCAGACAAGTTGTGGGGTGGTATTCATGAAATTATTCTCATCAGACAAGTTGTGGGGTGGTATTCATGAAATTATTCTCATCAGACAAGTTGTGGGGTGGTATTCATGAAATTATTCTCATCAGACAAGTTGTGGGGTGGTATTCATGAAATTATTCTCATCAGACAAGTTGTGGAGTGGTATCTATGAAATTGTTCTCATCAGACAAGTTGTGAAGTGGTATCTATGAAATTGTTCTCATCAGACAAGTTCTGAGGTGGTATTCATGAAATTATTCTCATCAGACAAGTTCTGGGGTGGTATTCATGAAATTATTCTCATCAGACAAGTTGTGGGAAATTATTCTCATCAGACAAGTTGTGGGGTGGTATTCATGAAATTATTCTCATCAGACAAGTTGTGGGGTGGTATTCATGAAATTATTCTCATCAGACAAGTTGTGGGGTGGTATTCATGAAATTATTCTCATCAGACAAGTTGTGGGGTGGTATTCATGAAATTATTCTCATCAGACAAGTTCTGGGGTGGTATTCATGAAATTATTCTCATCAGACAAGTGTGGGGTGGTACAAAATTATTCTCATCAGACAAGTTACTATGAAAATATAATCTCAATGAAATCTTTCCGAAATTTCTTCAAATCATTTGAATAAAATATTCATTCAGATATCAGATTCTTCCCAAGATGTATTTGAGCTTAATTTTCATCTACACAATTCTTACTTACTGATTAAACATTTTACATATTCCAGCATCTCCTGTAGTCATATTAAGCCACTATATGACCTACTTTTCCACACAAAATATTTGAGGATCCAATCTATAGTTTCCTAAAAAATGACTTCTTCAGAATTTGAGATTGATAAAAATGACTAGTTTGTGAGAAATCAATCAGAATTTATTTATTTATTTGAAATTCTATTTTAAAATTCCAATAACAATATTTGACCATTGTAATCTCCCTTTTAATCCTCACTTTAGACTCCCCTGCCACACACCCTTTTAACCCTCACTTTAGACTCCCCTGCCACACCCCCTTTTAATCCTCACTTTAGACTCCCCTGCCACACACCCTTTTAATCCTCACTTTAGACTCCCCTGCCACACCCCCTTTTAATCCTCACTTTAGACTCCCCTGCCACACACCCTTTTAATCCTCACTTTAGACTCCCCTGCCACACCCCCTTTTAATCCTCACTTTAGACTCCCCTGCCACACCCCCTTTTAATCCTCACTTTAGACTCACCTGCCACACCCCCTTTTAATCCTCACTTTAGACTCCCCTGCCACACCCCCTTTTAATCCTCACTTTAGACTCCCCTGCCACACACCCTTTTAACCCTCACTTTAGACTCCTAGTAAAATTTAAAGTTTAGTTTACAAAATTATAGTGAGTATGCAATTTATGCCGAAATCCTAGATTAAAAACCATATGAAAAAAGACATTGATTTTTTGTGTTTTGAATATGAATTTTAAACAATAAAAAATTGCCTGCAGAATTTGTACTCAGTATAGGCGAACTCTTTAGCAATAGTAGAGGCTGTTAATAAATCTTGTTCTGTTTCCATTGCATCAATCAATCATTGACTAATTGATTTTAATCAAATTTGTTGTATGACATCACCTAAGCTGTTCATCTTATTTGATCATCAAAAATTGATCCAACAGGATGGCTGTTTGAACTACTAATACTTTACTCCATACATTTCCTATGTTGTATCCTGTATCTAACTATTGGTGTATTCCATACCTTACTATTGGTGTATTCCATACCTAATTATTGGTGTATTCCATACCTCACTATTGGTGTATTCCATACCTTACTATTGGTGTATTCCATACCTACTTATTGGTGTATTCCATACCTTACTATTGGTGTATTCCATACCTAATTATTGGTGTATTCCATACCTCACTATTGGTGTATTCCATATCTAACTATTGGTGTATTCAATACCTCACTATTGGTGTATTCCATATCTAACTATTGGTGTATTCCATACCTAACTATTGGTGTATTCCATACCTTACTATTGGTGTATTCTATACCTCACTATTGGTGTATTCCATACCTTACTATTGGTGTATTCCATACCTAACTATTGGTGTATTCCATACCTAACTATTGGTGTATTCCATACCTCACTATTGGTGTATTCCATACCTCACTATTGGTGTATTCCATACCTCACTATTGGTGTATTCCATACCTTACTATTGGTGTATTCCATATCTAACTATTTGTGTATTCCATAGCGAAGTATTGGTGTATTCCATACCTAACTTTTGGTGTATTCCTTACCTCACTATTGGTGTATTCCATACCTTACTATTGGTGTATTCCAAACCTTACTATTGGTGTATTCCATACGGTGTATTCCATACCTAATTATTGGTGTATTCCATAAATAAATATTGGTGTATTCTATACCTCACTATTGGTGTATTCCATACCTAACTATTGGTGTATTCCATACCTTAATATTGGTGTATTCCATAGCTAACTATTGGTGAATTCCATACCTAACTATTGGTGTATTCCATACCTAACTATTGGCCCTAACTATTGGTGTATTCCATACCTCACTATTGGTGAATTCCATACCTTACTATTGGTGTATTCCATACCTTACTATTGGTGTATTCCATACCTTACTATTGGTGTATTCCATACCTTACTATTGGTGTATTCCATAGCTAAGTATTGGTGTATTCCATACCTAACTATTGGTGTATTCCATAACTTACTATTGGTGTATTCCATATCTAACTATTTGTGTATTCCATAGCGAAGTATTGGTGTATTCCATACCTTACTATTGGTGTATTCCATAGCTAAGTATTGGTGAATTCCATACCTAACTATTGGTGTATTTCATACCTTACTATTGGTGTATTCCATACCTTACTATTGGTGTATTCCATAGCTAAGTATTGGTGTATTCCATACCTAACTATTGGTGTATTCCATAACTTACTATTGGTGTATTCCATATCTAACTATTTGTGTATTCCATAGCGAAGTATTGGTGTATTCCATACCTAACATTTGGTGTATTCCTTACATCACTATTGGTGTATTCCATATCTAACTATTGGTGTATTCCATACCTCACTATTGGTGTATTCCATATCTAACTATTGGTGTATTCCATACCTCACTATTGGTGTATTCCATACCTTACTATTGGTGTATTCCATATCTAACTATTTGTGTATTCCATAGCGAAGTATTGGTGTATTCCATACCTAACTTTTGGTGTATTCCTTACCTCACTATTGGTGTATTCCATACCTTACTATTGGTGTATTCCATACGGTGTATTCCATACCTAATTATTGGTGTATTCCATAAATAAATATTGGTGTATTCTATACCTCACTATTGGTGTATTCCATACCTAACTATTGGTGTATTCCATACCTTAATATTGGTGTATTCCATACCTCACTATTGGTGAATTCCATACCTAACTATTGGTGTATTCCATACCTAACTATTGGCCCTAACTATTGGTGTATTCCATACCTCACTATTGGTGAATTCCATACCTTACTATTGGTGTATTCCATATTACTATTGGTGTATTCCATACCTTACTATTGGTGTATTCCATACCTTACTATTGGTGTATTCCATAGCTAAGTATTGGTGTATTCCATACCTAACTATTGGTGTATTCCATAACTTACTATTGGTGTATTCCATATCTAACTATTTGTGTATTCCATAGCGAAGTATTGGTGTATTCCATAGCTAAATATTGGTGAATTCCATACCTAACTATTGGTGTATTCCATACCTTACTATTGGTGTATTCCATACCTTACTATTGGTGTATTCCATAGCTAAGTATTGGTGTATTCCATACCTAACTATTGGTGTATTCCATAACTTACTATTGGTGTATTCCATATCTAACTATTTGTGTATTCCATAGCGAAGTATTGGTGTATTCCATACCTAACATTTGGTGTATTCCTTACATCACTATTGGTGTATTCCATATCTAACTATTGGTGTATTCCATACCTTACTATTGGTGTATTCCATACCTAAGTATTGGTGTATTCCATACCTAACTATTGGTGTATTCCATACCTAACTTTTGGTGTAATCCATATCTCACTATTGGTGTATTCCATAGCTAACTATTGGTGTATTCCATACCTAACTATTGGTGTATTCCATACCTTACTATTGGTGTATTCCATACCTAACTATTGGTGTATTCCATACCTAACTATTGGTGTATTCCATGCCTAACTATTGGTGTATTCTATACCTCACTATTGGTGTATTCCATACGTAACTTTTGGTGTATTCTATACCCTTTGTATGGAGTATTCCTTACCTTATTCTGTTGTATTCCATACCTGTCTTATGGTGTATTCCTTACCTGTCTTATGGTATATTCCATATCTTACTAATGGTGAATTCCATACCTTTCACAATAATTGATATTCCAGTATAAGTACTACAAGATGGCAGGCCTTACCATTACTAAACTCAAAGGGAGTTTCTAATTCCCAGGTATTTGGGTAATTTCCTCTGTACCACTGGCCCGCCTCATCGTTAGGGGGATACATGTTGTTGTTACAATAATTCCCAGTTACAGCATGGTACACCATCCTAGCCTCCTCTCACGCAAACATGTTCTGGTCACTTCTACACCATAAGTGACTGACCGATGGTCAAATGGTCAGACCTCATTAACACAATACGGCCAGGTAAATGTGAACGACCGATACCTCACTATAGAGGTAAACAATGTATATATATACACAAGCAATGTGTCTGCCTCATGTTCTGACCACTGTCAATTTCACACAGGTAAAATCCAGGTGTATTGCTTCTATATGTGTTTACTGCTGTACTAACACAAGAGGTCTGACCACAATTTACTCTATGACAAATATATGTCCAGACCAGCGTACCTGGAAGCTCTGAACCACAGGTGTGCACATTTTCACCTATAAAAGTACTGTAGTAAGGTGAGAGTATGGTCAATAGGTAGTGGTCAGTCTATCAGACCTAGTAGACTCATTGTGTTGTCTCACGATTACAGTAACTGACCGGTGACCTTGCAATGCCTTGTAATGCCAATGACCTAAGAGTATTATCTAGAGTCCACTGGTCACATGATTATCCAGCTGAGTGACCCCTACTTGACCAAGAATAATATGGCCCATGTCCAATTCTTATGTTCGCAACTGTCCATTTTATTAGTCAGATTAATATATAATATTGGCAAAATAACAAATCCTCCGTACCATGTTTTCATATTAGTCACTTCCTTTTTCACAAAACCTGGATATTTTTGAAACACATTGAATGTTCTTTCATCAGTTCTCCATTTATTCTTTACAACCTCATTCTTGCAGTCTTTCTTTTTCAATTCTTCATGACCTCATTCTTGTAGCTGTTATTTTTCAGTTCCTCATGACCTCATTCTTGTAGCCATTTTTTCCCTCTTCTTCACGACCTCATTCTTGTAGCCATTTTTTCCCTCTTCTTCACGACCTCATTCTTGTAGCCATTTTTTTTCTTTTCTTCACGACCTCATTCTTGTAGCCATTTTTTTTCTTTTCTTCACGACCTCATTCTTGTAGCCATTTTTTTTCTTTTCTTCACGACCTCATTCTTGTAGCCATTCTTTTTCTATCCTCACAACCTCATTGATTTTTGTGTCAGTGTATCATGTGCTCTTCCCTCGTTGATCTGAGTAGAACTTGTTCACCACTATATTGATAATCAGGATTTCTCGCTGGTTAAGTCATTATACCTAGATTTTACAATACTATTGATGAAACACCTTCCAATTAACGCCATAACATAACCACAGTGTCTTTTTATCATGTGACATGACGCTGAATGATTCAAAGTTTACCTTTATGTATATTATATTTACACTACCATTACAAACACAGAGGGGAGTAACCTCTGGTTTATAAACCACAGATAGGCTTAAAGAAGTGAAATGAGTTGACAAATTCTTCTAGAAAGAATAAAAAAAAAATCAGTTGAAACTGAAAATGTCTTTTATGGCATCATTTGATACTGGTACTTCTCACAGAATGAAACACCAGTGACTGTGAAAAAGAATGGAAGCCATAACTCCCTTAAAAAGGGTCAAAACAAAACCATTCCCGGGAACATAACATCTTATAGTAGTAATTGTATTGGCACCAAAAATTTGGAAAATAGCCAGAAAAAATTGTGCTCTTCAAAATGAAAAATCACTTCAGGTGACATAACTCTATGTAGGACTGGCACTTCAAATGAAATTTTAACAAAATGCTTATCTTCTGATTTGAAGTTTAACTGTTTAAGTAACAAGGGCCATCAGAGACGAGTTCTGACAAAATTTAAGTATGAAAATTAACGAAGGGCAACAAGAGAGTTATGATTCTTGTTCACTGCCCTCCTACTCACTGAGACCTATCTACCTAGGAAGTTTCAGGTAAGTACTTTTTATAGGTTCAGTGTGATGCTCTGCACAAAATTTATCTATGAAAAATAACAAGGGCTATACCGGTAATTCCTAAACTATGCAAAAAAAAGTGAAGCTTCTTGTACAATGCACTTTTCCTTGTTAAGATTTATCTACCTTGGAAGTCTCATGTTGATACTTTGTAGTTTTTGTATTATACCGCAGACCAAATTATGACGGATGGACGGCAGGACATACAAGGCGATGACTATATGCTCCCTTTGGTAGCATAATAACATATTATTCATTATAGTGACTTACTGTTTAAATGATGATAAGGTATATAAATTCCAACACTTAATTAAAATTTTGCAGTACACAGGGAGAGTGTTATAACTTTAAAGCACAGAATTGGACTTATATGTGTCATATGTTTAGCGGAATAATTTCTCAAAACCACACATTCTGTCTTAAGGAAAATCTAACCAGAGCTTTACCGACTTAACTTTGAAAACTGTCAGACTGCACATCTGTTCCAACTTAGCCATGTCTTAATGATGAATATGTAGCTAGTTAATCATATTGGTGTTATATGTAGATGATGTAACACCACTGTAACACAGTAATAACAATGATGATAATGAAAGGTTGATATTATACCATACAATAACAAGCATTCTGATGTTCATTTATTGACCACACTGTGAAACTAGCACCAAATACTCTGTTTCATTTCAGTAATAATAACTGTAACTTTAGCATGCAGGTTCTGTATTCGCATAAAATTAATATGCAAATACAGTACCAACAAAAGATTCAAACATCCTGCCTTCCCTATGGTCACATAAGCCATAACCATACAACAGAGACATACAGTGATCTCCCTTTCTCAAAAAACCTTAAAGAAGCCAAAATTGACAGCCAGGCTGAGAGAGACAGGGGAGGAAAAGATTGGACGCCATAAAGTTATGGTAAAAATTACATCATGAAAATTCGCCTCTAAAAAAACTCAAATTTGGTTGCTAGATTTACTGCCCCTTGAACACCTAGGGTCAAAGGTCATTTTGAGGTAGGGTCTCCTTGTAGTAGGAGTATGGTAGCTCACTGCGGTGGGAGGCCCTCAAATTTTACCCAGAACTACTGGTGTAGAGTGTCTTGCCAAATGATACAACCAGATCAGTACAGGATGATCCTAGAACTCAACTTACTGAAATACACAACCTGCAATGAGTAAAAATTGAAACACCTCTGATGCTCTACTGAGTCAACTATTGTAGCTCCCAAGATACTCCAACCAGTCTACACCCTAAGGTATAAATCTGTACTCCTTAAATAGTTCAGAAATACATTATGAACTCCCCAACCACAAATTCATGACAGGGTAATAACACATGCCAAGATTCAAAAAGATAAAATAAAGGGCAATAAATTGTAAAATCCAATTCTCATTAAACACAACATCATGTCATAGGTAAAAAAACTATGAATAGATCAGCTAATAAGTGACCTCCAAACCATAAAGCTGATCACAGATCAGCTGAATAAGAGATCTCCAAACAAAAAAGGTTGATCACAGATCAGCTGATGTACAGCACCATACCAAAATGCATTTTATCAAAAGTTTTAATGGTTGTATATGTGAAAAAGAAGTCTTTACGGATCTGGAATCACACTTGAATGAGATTCTGTCCACATTAGAGCTTATATTATATATACTTGAATCTCTAGGAGAAAGTCAGCAACCATTGAGATCAGTCAGAAAATTTGACCTCTTGTAAGAAAGTTGTAGACAAAGATGTTATCAGCGATGGAACAGACAAACACCACTGTATGGTGACACTTACTTTGAAGGGCATAAAACTCCTACTATATAACCGAATCATATACACAGTATAAGCAGCAATAGACACTATTATTTCTATATCTGTCAGTGTATTGTTTGTTGATGCAGTATCCTTCATCATAAAAAAGTCAAAAAACTGCCAGTCCCGTTGATCATCGACATAAATAATTGGGCGTTATGGTTGTTTGTCTGCCATGTCGTCACTATAACCAATTGATCACCTGTGTAAGATATTTTCCGATACTTAGGGTAAGGACTTGTGAATTAATTGATGTGTAATGTAAAAAGAGTTTGTTTATTGTGTGACTGCTATGTGTGAGTACTGTACATGTGTGAGTACTATAAAGGTTGTGATGTAGAAGCAATGTGTTCAGTGTGTGAGTACTATAAAGTGTGTGAAGCAATGTGTTCTGTGTGAAATGTTGTGTTCAGTGTGTGAGTACTATAAATGTTGTGATGTAGAACGGATGTGTTCAGCGTGTGAGTACTATACAGGTTGTGATGTAGAACGAATGTGTTCAGTGTGTGAGTACTATACAGGTTGTGATGTAGAAGGAATGTGTTCAGTGTGTGAGTACTATACAAGTTGTGATGTAGAAGGAATGTGTTCAGTGTGTGAGTACAGGTTGGGATGTAGAAGGAATGTGTTCAGTGTGTGAGTACTATACAGGTTGTGATGTAGAAGGAATGTGTTCAGTGTGTGAGTACTATACAGGTTGTGATGTAGAAGCAATGTGTTCAGTGTGTGAGTACTATAAAGGTTGTGATGTAGAAGCTACATGTTCAGTGTGTGAGTACTATAAAGGTTGTGATGTAGAAGGAATGTGTTCAGTGTGTGAGTACTATAACGGTTGTGATGTAGAAGCTACATGTTCAGTGTGCGAGTACTATAAAGGTTGTGATGTAGAAGGAATGTGTTCAGTGTGTTAGTACAGGTTGGGATGTAGAAGGAATGTGTTCAGTGTGTGAGTACTATAAAGGTTGTGATGTAGAAGGAATGTGTTCAGTGTGTGAGTACTATAAAGGTTGTGATGTAGAAGCTACATGTTCAGTGTGTGAGTACTATAAAGGTTGTGATGTAGAAGCAATGTGTTCAGTGTGTGAGTACTATAACGGTTGTGATGTAGAAGCTACATGTTCAGTGTACGAGTACTATAAAGGTTGTGATGTAGAAGGAATGTGTTCAGTGTGTGAGTACTATAAAGGTTGTGATGTAGAAGCTACATGTTCAGTGTGTGAGTACTATAAAGGTTGTGATGTAGAAGCAATGTGTTCAGTGTGTGAGTACAGGTTGTGATGTAGAAGCAATGTGTTCAGTGTGTGAGTACTATAAAGGTTGTGATGTAGAAGCTACATGTTCAGTGTGTGAGAACTATAAAGGTTGTGATGTAGAAGGAATGTGTTCAGTGTGTGAGTACAGGTTGTGATGTAGAAGGAATGTGTTCAGTATGTGAGTACTATACAGGTTGTGATGTACAAGGAATGTGTTCAGTATGTGAGTACAGGTTGTGATGTAGAAGGAATGTGTTCAGTGTGTGAGTACAGGTTGTGATGTAGAAGGAATGTGTTCAGTATGTGAGTACTATACAGGTTGTGATGTAGAAGGAATGTGTTCAGTATGTGAGTACAGGTTGTGATGTAGAAGGAATGTGTTCAGTGTGTGAGTACAGGTTGTGATGTAGAAGGAATGTGTTCAGTATGTGAGTACTATACAGGTTGTGATGTAGAAGGAATGTGTTCAGTGTGTGAGTACAGGTTGTGATGTAGAAGGAATGTGTTCAGTATGTGAGTACAGGTTGTGATGTAGAAGGAATGTGTTCAGTATGTGAGTACAGGTTGTGATGTAGAAGGAATGTGTTCAGTATGTGAGTACTATAAAGGTTGTGATGTTAAAGCTACATGTTCAGTACCAAAACCTACATTACGAAATTGAAAAATTCATTTCAAACTTCTCATGTAATAGCAATAAAAAATTGAAAAAGATAAAATCCAAGATGGCCACATGTCAGCCATTTTGTATTCCGAGTACTCCCAAATTTGAAACAGCACTATCAAGTATCAAGGGTAACTTATACATGACATTTGAAGAAGAACCAGTTATATGTCTCTAGTTTTATCAAAAACAAGAATTGTTAAAGGACTGAGGGCAGACAACTGATGAAGGAGGATTTCAAAACTACCTTCAAACATCTGAGGATGGTAGACCAATAAAATCTAACCCAATTATCACATTAATAAAACAGAGACTAATGTTATTTTGACATATAAATCAAACTAGCATCCCCACTTTCAACCTGCCAGATCTACTGCTAAACTGCAAGGAACTTTTTTTAAACCACAGATATTAAAACATCCACATTTATCCTGTAATAAGCCCAGAGTGCAAAGACATAAACTTTGACACAAGAAAAGGAATAAGCTTATTGTATGACAATGTTATTAGTCTTCTCCTGTTTGATATCCAATTGTCACTAAAACATGCCTTAGATATGTGGACAGCCGTTTGTACCATGACAATTAATTACTTCTGTAATTTGTATAAATCAATGAAATTGTCATCTAAATACATCAAAATAGCAGATGGTTGTTTTAATACCACTTTCTGTTCAGATAGAGTAAAGAATGAAGTTTTTTAGATAGTGATTATGGCAGCCATCTTGAATGAAAAGTTAAGTCAGGACCATCTACTAAGCCATGACAGGATCAACGTGATAGTATCTTGAATACAATGGACAAGAGATGTAGCAGTATCATATTGTTGAAGACAGCAGCTGTAGATAGGTCTGTTGTAGTACCGCACCAATATCGATTCTGTAAAGCCTCACAAAAAATGCACCTCATGATCCCTTCTACATCCATGTTTGATCATCTTGAGGCGATCAGACACAACTATACCTGGACTATTCCTAGTCAATTAGGATTCAATTAATACAGTAACCTGTTCACCTGCACGTTAAGTGCAGACATACTGCAACTTTTAATATATAGAATATCTCATCATTTCAAATATACGTTAGAGCTGACACTGACGTTAAACTGTATGAACTGGCATCAGTGATCATTTAGGATCACATATTCCAATTCTTTTCCAAAACTGTTGTCTATAATGATCACAGACCTCTCATTAGCAGGATATTTTTCTTTACCACAGGCTCCTCCATTTACACTTTGAGGATGGTCAGCTGTGTAAAGGTTTAGGGTTCTCTATGGTTCAATATCATTTTTCTATAAATAATCATTGTTGCCTGCAGCTTCTCTAATACCTGGTCACTAAGCTTATCAACATGAGAGTGAAGGGGTGAATTAGACCACCAAAGAAAAACAGTCAAGCTTATCATTTATTTTACTGCTTTGAATTATGTTATCTTTGAAAATTATATTTGACTACAAAATCCAAAACTTGATTTTGAAATTTTGATACTGATCAAAAAAGCATAAGAAATTTGAGCATTTTTTTGAACTGAGTAGGTCATGATATGGTCAATATCTAGAAGACTGGAGCCAAACGATTTTGACCCGCTCCTTGACAGGGTGCCTTATGTATGAAACATTTGTCAATATATATATTTGTTGTCTCCCTTTGGCCTGCATATATAGTCATTACCATTCATTCAGTACTTCACTTTTCTTTATTATATACTACAATATGTAAATAGAATCAATATCGGTTTGAATCTATGTGATATGAAACATGATGATGTTGCCCATACACGCAACTCATAATAATATCATATATAGGAATGTTTTACATAAATAATGGAGAGAACATTTCTAACTCACATTTCTACCCAGATTATGACCTAACTACAGGTTCATGACATCACTTCAGTAAGAAAAACCATCAGATATGGCAAGTATCATTTTGTTTAAAGAATTAGTGATGTCTTACAGACAATTTACCTGTCTGCCTGAGGTGACGTCTTACAGACAATTTTCCTGTCTGCCTGAGGTGACGTCTTACAGACAATTTTCCTGTCTGCCTGAGGCGACGTCTTAAAGACAATTTTCCTGTCTGCCTGAGGCGACGTCTTACAGACAATTTACCTGTCTGCCTGAGGCGACGTCTTAAAGACAATTTTCCTGTCTGCCTGAGGCGACGTCTTACAGACAATTTTCCTGTCTGCCTGAGGCGACGTCTTACAGACAATTTTCCTGTCTGCCTGAGATGTAAATTTGTCTCTTTATATTTGTTTATTACTTAATTACCATTGTTATACAATTTATTGTTTGGATAATAAATAATATAATATAAATCAATATATAAATAATAAATATATATAAATATAAAGGCTATTTATGAAATTGGTAAAATTTACCAATGATAAGAGCCTTGTTTTGACAGACCACAGGAAAAGGAAAATATCCTAAAAATGAACTCTACTTTAGTAGGAAGATAACTCAAAAGTTTCAGGTAATCCTTGACCAATTTTGTAGCCAGGGTCTGGAAACTGAAATCTGAAATTTTGCAATGGTAACACTAGAGTGATAGGATGATCATGAACAATTTTGACATTTTCTTCGAAAACAGCAAAATTCATAGTCGTGCACATTTCCATGGTAACAAAAAAAAAAAAAAAAAATTATAGAAAAGTATGATTCCTCCACAGCCAAAGGCACAACCAGTTTGCCAGATTGATATTTGAACAGTTATGGAGTCAGACTCAACACAACTGAAATTTTGACCTGTTTTCAAAATTACAGAAAAAGTATCTCAATGGAAAACTCTCCATAGTCTAGGCAACACTAGAGTGCTTGTTTGATTGTTTGATAACTACACAAAGTTTCAATTATCATGAACTATTTCAGAGTTCTTGTCCCGCACTGAGCCCAATTTAATATCCCCTGCGAACATGTTTTGAAGCAGATTAAAAAAAAACCCTCAACATTTACAGAACTAACTAGACAAATACTAATTGTAATATCTGTCTGACTGAAGTCTAATTCAATCAGCTTTGACACAAAGAATCCATTAACCTCAAAACAGAAATCATAAATCTTTAAAAAGTCACGTTTGATCTTCTGAAGTTTATTAATTTTGTGTAAAAACAAATTAGAAATATTACCTAACTGCACTGCCAGGATCAAAACTTCACCAACTGAACTACAGGGATACAACTTTACCTAACTGCACTG
Source organism: Ylistrum balloti (assembly GCF_031769215.1). Classification (NCBI taxonomy): domain Eukaryota; kingdom Metazoa; phylum Mollusca; class Bivalvia; order Pectinida; family Pectinidae; genus Ylistrum; species Ylistrum balloti. The sequence continues at coordinate 487,475 of NW_026781941.1, read as the reverse complement.
CGAGGATCAAAACTTCACCAACTGAACTACAGGGATACAACTTTACCTAACTGCACTGCGAGGATCAAAACTTCACCAACTGAACTACAGGGATACAACTTTACCTAACTGCACTGCGAGGATCAAAACTTCACCAACTGAACTACAGGGATACAACTTTACCTAACTGCACTGCGAGGATCAAAACTTCACCAACTGAACTACAGGGATACAACTTTACCTAACTGCACTGCGAGGATCAAAACTTCACCAACTGAACTACAGGGATACAACTTTACCTAACTGCACTGCGAGGATCAAAACTTCACCAACTGAACTACAGGGATACAACTTTACCTAACTGCACTGCGAGGATCAAAACTTCACCAACTGAACTACAGGGATACAACTTTACCTAACTGAACTAAAGTGATAAAACTTTACCTAACTGAACTAAAGGAATAAAGCTTTACCTAACTGAACTAAAGGGATAAAGTTTTACCTAACTGAACTAAAGTGATAAAACTTTACCTTACTGAACTAAAGGGATAAAGCTTTACCTAACTGAACTAAAGGGATAAAGCTTTACCTAACTGAACTAAAAGGATAAAGCTTTACCTAACTGCACTCTAAAGGGATAAAGCTTTACCTGACTGAACAAAAAGGATGAAAACTTTATCTATCTGAACTAAAGGGATAGAAACTTTCCCTAACTGAACTAAAGAGTTAAAAAAAACTTTACCTAATTGCACAAAAGGGATTTAAACTTTACCTAACTGCATTACAGTGATTAAACATTTTTGGTCCCATCAATCAGCCTCTAAGAGTCCGTCTGGGTCAATACACATTATCAAACTGTCACACAATACTAACAATTCTAAGTTTGATGTCCATATATGGAGAACCACATAATTAACACTTTTGATATTTTGATCTACCTTTGGACATGGAAGCATTGAAATTGATTCACGGTTTTTTCAGAAGGAGTTCAAAATGTTAAAGTTTACCACACATATCGCACGACATAAGACAAAGGGCAATAGAACTCCTTTAAAAATGTTGAGTCAAAGTGCTGCGATGGCAAACATAACTTCATGGCATAAAGATTAAGCTAACCAATTTTTAATGAAATCTGTTGAAAACTGAGAGAAAAGATCTCTGTACAAAATTGATATCATGAAAACAACAAGGGGAAGTAACTCTTCTAAAATATGATCAAATAAAACTGATGTTCAGGAAAACTTCATGTCATGGTGATTATGCCTTCCCAGTTTGAAAAAAAAAAACCAAGTTGATTACTGTGCGAGATCTCTGAACAACTAAGAGTTTGGGCAGACAATAACATAATGTATCCTGTCAAAATGTTTGACAGGCATGTACAAACAAAATTGATTTCCTTAGAAAAATGACAAAATGGCACGATGTTTTATATCCTGAAAGTCTCACAAGACAAATGATTTTTCCAGACATTACACAATGATAAAATGTTTACATCAAACATACAAGCTCTCCTAAAACAGACACCAAAATATCCTGTGCCACAACCAAAACTTATATACTGCAATGAAAATTAATTGAAAACATAATTCTTTATCACTATCTGATATCTTAAAGGATCATTATGGTATTGTATGTGATGCTAATGCAATGGAAACCTACATGTGAAATTTGAGAAAGATCCATCGTGTACTTCTCAGTAAACAACAATGACAGACAATACCTTCAAATATCTATTTAACAGACAAGAACTAACAGACACAACAGATATTCCAGATATGAAAGCAAGTGTGTGTTTAAGGTGTACATTACAATGGTAGATAAAGAATTAAAGCAAACTGTGAAGGTAACACACACAACCCTGAATATGATATATTCTGAAGATCAAAATTCAAGCAAGCGTTAATTTCAACGTCTGACGGTGCATAAGTCCCATACATGTCACGAAATCAGGTTATCCTGCACTTCCTAACAAAGATGAAGGCAGTTGACATCAGCTATTGTAACCGAAAGAAATTTCACAAGCATCTGGTGACCTCAAACAACTAAAGGCTATCATACAACCATATTGTTGTCACTGATACCAACTATATTAGAGTAGAAAAACAGTATTACAGTAGGGGAAAGTTTCCTTGGCTTGAAGACAGACATTTTTTCTTATGATGTTTGCTTCATGAGGTAGATGTTTAAACTAATGTTTCCTGCTGGTATTTTTTAAGACATTTTGAACATAATTTATTTTCCTGAAGTATCTCAGCACAGAATGTTGCTTGTACTAACCTTTTGAATTTTATGTATTACTGGCTAAGTATAGTTTGTAATTTGGTCACTGTAACTCCTATGACTTGTAATTAGTTATGGTAGCTTTGACTTGTAATTAAGTCACTGTAACTACTATGGTTTGTAATTATGTCACTGTAACTCCTATGACTTGTAATTAGTTATGGTAGCTTTGACTTGTAATTAAGTCACTGTAACTACTATGGTTTGTAATTAGGTCACTGTAACTACTATGGTTTGTAATTAGGTCACTGTAACTACTATGGTTTGTAATTAGGTCACTGTAACTCCTATGACTTGTAATTAGTAGTTATGGTAGCTTTGACTTGTAATTAAGTCACTGTAACTACTATGGTTTGTAATTAGGTCACTGTAACTCCTATGACTTGTAATTAGTAGTTATGGTAGCTTTGACTTGTAATTAAGTCACTGTAACTACTATGGTTTGTAATTATGTCACTGTAACTCCTATGACTTGTAATTAGTTATGGTAGCTTTGACTTGTAATTAGGTCACTGTAACTACTATAGTTTGTAATTAGGTCACTGTAACTACTATGGTTTGTAATTAGGTCACTGTAACTGCTATGTAATTAGTAGTTATGGTAGCTTTGACTTGTAATTAAGTCACTGTAACTACTATGGTTTGTAATTAGGTAACTGTAACTCCTATGACTTGTAATTAGTAGTTATGGTAGCTTTGACTTGTAATTAAGTCACTGTAACTACTATGACTTGTAATTAGTAGTTATGGTAGCTTTGACTTGTAATTAAGTCACTGTAACTACTATGGTTTGTAATTATGTCACTGTAACTCCTATGACTTGTAATTAGTAGTTATGGTAGCTTTGACTTGTAATTAAGTCACTGTAACTACTATGGTTTGTAATTAGGTAACTGTAACTCCTATGACTTGTAATTAGTAGTTATGGTAGCTTTGACTTGTAATTAAGTCACTGTAACTACTATGGTTTGTAATTATGTCACTGTAACTCCTATGACTTGTAATTAGTAGTTATGGTAGCTTTGACTTGTAATTAGGTCACTGTAACTACTATGACTTGTAATTAGTAGTTATGGTAGCTTTGACTTGTAATTAAGTCACTGTAACTACTACAGTTTGTAATTAGGTCACTGTAACTACTATGGTTTGTAATTAGTTATGGTAGCTTTGACTTGTAATTAAGTCACTGTAACTACTATGGTTTGTAATTAGGTCACTGTAACTCCTATGACTTGTAATTAGTAGTTATGGTAGCTTTGACTTGTAATTAAGTCACTGTAACTACTATGGTTTGTAATTAGGTCACTGTAACTACTATGACTTGTAATTAGTTATGGTAGCTTTGACTTGTAATTAGGTCACTGTAACTACTATGGTTTGTAATTAGGTCACTGTAACTACTATGGTTTGTAATTAGGTCACTGTAACTACTATGACTTGTAATTAGTTATGGTAACTTTGACCTGTAATTAAGTCATCATATTTATGATGTGTAATTACATCTCACTGTATCTTTTAACCTGTATCTAATTACTTGTAACTAGGTCACTTAATTTTAATAATAGTTGTAAATTAGGTCACTTTATCTGTGAATTTAATTAGGTCCATGCATTTCCCTACTAATTATGACCTTTGTGTAACCCTGATCTAATCACAGCACGATCTTGGTCCCCTATATATTTGATCCCAATATGATCTTTTTGATTCTTACTTAATTCTTTAAGATTTGAATCTTTTCTCCTCTTTTCTTTGCTTTTCTCTTAATAATATGACATCTGAAATTCTTTATAAGAAATTGTAAAATTCAAGATGGTCTCTTTTTAGCTATCTAATTTTTTCATCTGTCCCAAAATCAAACAGCTTAACTACAGACAAACGGGAACCTTCTTATCAAATTTGATCCATTCTGTATTGCTCAAAAAATAGAGACAAAAAGAACTGTTTATGGATGACAGACAACGTAAGATGAGCCACAAATAGGGTGATGGAAAGTTTAATAGCCATGGCCACCATCATCACATAGTGGACTGAAAAGTTCAGTAGGAACTTACGTCACATCTTTATTAATTATGACATGCAGGAACTCTGGGTCTTCAGCTACCAAGAAAACCAATGGAGTGTTTATGGTTCTGGTAAATACCACTGTCTGTCTCCATTTTATGTCACAACAAATTCTACTTGATAATATTCTGTTCACCAATGTGACAGTGTTAAACTTTGTTGAATTAGTAAGTAGTGTGGTGTCATATGTTGGTTTTTTAATCACTGACTACCAGAGTTTTGCATGCCAGGTCTTTGTTCTGACCGCTAGACCTTTGACACTTGACCATTGATGAAAGGGGAAGTGGTGGCGACGAGACATACAGAATTGATTAACAACCTTGTCTTCTCTGTCCTTTCCACTGTTTTTTTCCCTACTTGTATATGATACTTGGCATGCAGCTATTTTTTGAGAAGTGTATCTATTATATGTACAGTTTTAAAGTATTTGAAATAAAAATATGTATGATTAAGTATGTCTATGTTGGTAGCCTATGTGGTATCATTATAAAAAAATAATGAATTAGCATATTTTTTTTCCAATGAATCTATTGTTATTGTACTAGACCTAATTAAATAGAGGTTTCCCAATGAGTGACTATTACTGATCATTGTTTATGTAACTGGAGTTTCAAATTAAGAAAAGACACAAGCTAATGCGAGTGTCTTTTCTAAATCTGAAAATTAACTGATGCGGGTTAAATAGACATAATAAACAACCATCACATGTTGGGGCACTTATTTATCTCATAATATTTAAACACAGAAAGAGTACGGTTGAAATTCTACCAACATGACCACTAAATTCTCCCAACATGACCACTAAATTCTACCAATGTGACCACTAAATTCTCCCAACATGACCACTAAATTCTCCCAATGTGACCACTAAATTCTCCCAACATGGCCACTAAATTCTACCAATGTGACCACTAAATTCTCCCAATGTGACCACTAAATTCTCACAACATGGCCATTAATTCTCCCAACATGGCCACTAAATTCTCCCAACATGGCCACTAAATTCTAAATGTGACCACTAAATTCTCTCAACATGACCACTAAATTCTACCAATGTGGCCACTAAATTCTCCCAACATGGTCACTAAATTCTCCCAACATGGCCACTTAATTCTACCAATGTGACCACTAAATTCTCCTAACATGGTCACTAAATTCTCCCAACATGACCACTAAATTCTGTGAGCTGCTTTACTAGACACGACAAAATATAGTTGGTAATGAATGAATGGCCCTTATATATTTTAGATGACTTATTGATGTTTATTATTATATATTTGCACGTGAAAATTTCTGTTGAAAATTATGTATAAGTATGGAATTCAAAGTCTTTGTTTGTTTTATGAATAGAATACTTGTTTAAATCATCCTGTTTTCAGGACACTGAGCTTGAGAAAAAACGTTACTGAAATTTCTAATGTAAATTTTTTTCTTTAAATATGAAACATTATGAAAGCGATAAAGCAATTTTATAACAGCTTTTCTCTACAGCTTATATGTCCCTTTGTAATACTGTACTAGAAAATTCAAACCGGTGTGATGTCAGCCCTGACTTTGAATAAAAAGTAATATACCAGGCATTTTACTGGAGAGATACGGTAGTAATTTGTATTAAAACATGCAGGGTAATATGTATCTGGTATCACAAACACCTTTATATACTATAGATATCATTTACCTGTTTTACATTTCTTAGTCTCACTCCTCCTGAAGTGTCTCCAAAGCTAATTCTGTGCAAGACAAGTGCTAATTAAACTATGTATGTTCACTAGCACATCTCTATACCTTACTTGTGACAGTAGATAAATATCCTGAATGCATACTTACAAATTTTACTGACTTTGGGTAAAATCCTATGATGAAAAAGATTATAGAATTTTTTTATCTGTTTTTATGTAATCACTTTGAAATACAAGATGCCAATGGGCCTGAACGGTCACCTAAGTTCTTCAGGTCTTTGGACAGTTTTAGAATGTGTTCATCAACATTGGGGCAGACAGAACAGAACTGATACATGCATGCTTAGAAAGTGTTTTTATGTTTCTAACTTTGCAGGCTTAAATTTCAATCAAAGAGAATTGAGAAGTGGTTGAAAATGTAAATTGTTTATGACAATTGACGATGCCAGACAAAAGAGGATCACAATAGGTCACTTTGTCTCCGATGACCTAAATACACTTCAAATAAAATGATGGACATGATGGTGCATCAAATCACATCATTGTTACAGAGGAGAAAGAGATTGTCTTTTTTACCGAAGGAACTAAAATATTAGCAATAGACACTTTGCAGTCTTAATGATTCCAAATCTGCACCTATTTCATGATAATCAACAATTGTCATCACTGCACTGTTATAAAACACCAAATAACTTTAGTTTCACAAACAAAAATCACTTCCCTTAAAATTTACTACACATATAATCGTTCAGCTTAGCATAAAAGTTTGTAATATCTGGTGTGTGATCTGATACTCCCTTCTTAGCCTGGTTATGTTTCTCTGCAGGTAAGAAATGACTGTGTTGCAATGATTGTATCTTACAGCAAAACAATTAAAGTCAATCCAATCATTGTGGATGGCATGTGATGAGCTTCCATACTGTTCAGAGAGTTAGCCACCAGCTAGCTACTGCATGCAAAACTACAAAACAATGCTTTTCAACATCAATCTCAAGAAATATTTGCAAAACTCAGGATCTCTTGAATGCTTGCAGGGACAAATGGAAACAAGAGATCCCAAAGGGATCCTGCCACCATTGCTTAGTGTTCATTTGTTCTTTGAACAATGGGTATTTTCCCTTCTTTCCTCTTAATTGCATACATATGAAATATGAGAGTTTCCCTCAAGAAACAGCAATAGCAATCTTTACCAATCAAATCAGAGATGGTCGCCAGGGAATCAGCCACTTTTAATTGATTCATTTTGCCCAATGCCAAATTTATTAATAACAACAAGAATTCCGCAAGGCAGTATAAGCTACACCTATCATAGATAGAATGAACATTTTGCAACAGGAAAAGGAAGTAACATTTAAATGTCTGATTAATTACGTTACGGTAATCTACAGACAATGCCTGAACAGGTCCCAGGTATATGGTGGTAATGAACCTTCCTATGAAGTTTTAAGTGTTGAGCAGACACTGTTTTAGTAATTGAATAAAGGGCCATAACTCCAGAAATTTTATTCCAAAAATCATGGTCTGAGTTGTCAGAACTATCATTGTTATGAACCTTTCTATGAAGTTTTAACTTGGTCCATTGAAAACTGCTCAAGTTATCGACCTAACATAGCATGTGACAACCTTAATTGTCCTTCCACTCGGATACCTCCCACCTGCCTGCCTGCCTGCCTGCTCACATGATAACATCATATGACCTGTCTTTTGATAAACATATGAAAACATATTAGGAAGCAGGAATGGAACACTGGATGAACAATTGAACATCCAATTTGGGATAAAAATGAGCTTGTTTCCTATATGTAAACAATTAAAAAATAATTCAGGACAAGTTCATCTGCAAAAACCCATGTTTGATCACAGTGATCAGAATGTCATTTTCCAGATTATCATGTAATATGCCCTCAATACCGATAAACCCACATAAAGAAGTGGACCATTAACATAAACTGACACACAGTGACACAGTGGTCCTTCAATATCATAAATTTCTATTATTTTTGATTGTTTTAAAGTTAAAACAAGAAAAATCAATTACATCTATAGGTAACCCTAGTGTTTTAGTCTTTAAATATTGGATCTCATCCTTTCCTTTCTGTTTCCTTGTTTTTGCTCTCTTTTACATGGGAGATGACAATTTCTCTTAAGAGGCAGTTTTGATGATCTTCTACTGTCAAATTCAAGATGGCCACTTGTCAAGTCTTTTCCTTATTTTTCATCAGTTCCTAAACAAGAGATCCCAGAGGGATCTTGGCGCCCACCATTTGAGGATCTGTTTTCAGTTCTTGAAGATTTGTTTATTTTTTTTTGTGTGTTACAGGTGTTGTAAATGTTCATGAACTGGTCTTCATTGAATGTACTCAATGATGGCACAAGATATTTTTATTAAGCACCTATTAGCAAATATCATTTGAAAAAGATCCCAAAATATTATTAGATAGCAGTCAGTTACAGGTGGATAATGGACAATATGCTTGTGCTGTATTACTGTCGACATCCAAGATGGCTGCTTGTGGGCCACCTTGATTTCAAATCAGTCCAAAAAAGGTACAATGCACAACTAGGGACCAAGGGAAACCAATCTCTATGAAATATCAGAAGGATCCATCCAGTACTTCCTCAGATATAGCAGTAACAAGATTTTACTCTCAAAATCCAAGATGGCTGCCTTTCAGTCATCTTGATTTCGGATCAGTCCAAAAAGGTATAATGCACAACTTGGAACCAAAGGGAACCTGCATATATCATTTGAGAAAGATCCATCCAGTGCTTTCCAAGAAATAGCAGTAACAAACTTTTACATTCAAAATCCAAGATGGCTGCCTGTCGGCCATCTTGAATTCGAATCAGTCCAAAAAAGGTACAATGCACAACTAGGGACCAAGGGGAAACTGCATATGGAATTTGAGAAAGATCTATCCAGTACTTTCCAAGAAATAGCAGTAACAAACTTTTACTTCCAAAATCCAAGATGGCCACCTGCCGGCCATCTTGAATTCGAATCAGTCCAAAAAATGTACAATGCACAACTAGGGACTAAGGGGAAACTGCATATGAAATTTGAGAAAGATCCATCCAGTGCTTTCCAAGAAATAGCAGTAACAAACTTTTACTTCCAAAATCCAAGATGGCTGCCTGTCGGCCATCTTGAATTCGAATCAGTCCAAAAAAGGTACAATGCACAACTAGGGACCAAGGGGAAACCTGCATATGAAATTTGAAAAAGATCCAATCAGTACTTTTCCAGAAATAGCGGTAACAAGAATTGTTTATGGATGGACGGACGGACGGACGGACCACGGACGCAGGGCGATTTGAATAACCCACCATCTAATAGGTGGTGGGCTAATAAAAAAGGCAAACTAGAAACCAAGGAGAACCTACACATGAAATTTGAGAATGATCTATTCAGTACTTCTACAAAATAACAATATCAGTTGTTAATGATCAAAATCCAAGTTGGTTGCTCGTCAACAATTTGGTTTTTTCTGATCAATCATTTAGAAGAACCAAGGGGAACTTTTATACAAAATCTGAGAAATATTGCTATCCTGTACTTCCCAAGAAACAGTAAACAATTCAACCTATTACTGTCAACATCCATGATTGCCTGTCCACCGTGATGGTTTTCAGATCAGTTCCAAAATAGAAAGCACATCTAGGGATCCAGGGAAACTTCCTTATTTAAAGACTAAAATACAGGAGTGAACTAGCATGGAACAGGCACATGCCTCCATACCATTTCATGTTGGTTTGGGAAATTCTTCTGAATACTAGCCATTGTGTGAATAAGGAAACTTCTGGCCTATTTTGAGAACATGATTTGAAAAGATATTAAGTAAAATATACTTAATAAGCTTTGTTTTGGTAAACAATGTTCCTATTCTGGGTACATTTCTCAAGTTTCCAATACATTTTCTTGATGGAGATATATAAATTCTGAGGGGAAAAACACCATTATAGGCAAACTATTCTTTTCTGGTGGTAAAATTTGTCTTGTTGAATCCCTGTAATTATATATACCAAAGTAGGACTGCCTTAATCAGTCAATATACCCCATGCCCTATTTTGGTGTATTACACATGTAATATATCTTATTGTGACAACACATGATCAAATGATGTAAAACATTGTCAGATGACATTGTAACATAACAACACCATAGATATAGAGCTGACATGTCTTAAGCTTGATGTAAAAATAACCGTTTTCTGCCATATTTGCTTAAATAATTGATCGTGGTTTACGATATCAGTCTCTAGAGGATATTTATCTTTCTTCAGACCTGAAGTGGAAATGTCTGTTTTCTAAAAAAGTTCCGTACAAAATTGACCAAGTGACAAAAAGGATCTTGAATATGTCTCCGTTATGATAATGTGATTTACGAATCTCTTCATGAATTTTATATCTAAGCTTGCCGAAGGCTTGCTAACATGAAAAATCATCCACCTTATTTCAGAGTGTACAAATCAAATGTCAACGCATGTAAGATCCTATATCTGTGTGTTCTGTACGATCAGACAAGTTATTTGCTTGTCTTTAGGTGTAAAATGATTGTCTGATGTCAATAAAATATTGTCCTTTTGAAATAACAAGTGAAAAACAAGATTTGAGGTCTCGTTGCTTTTTGTTTTTCTTACAACTGTATATAGGAAAATATTTGGCCTGTGGTTTTTTTGTTCTTGTTAGAAGTGTTTCCGTTTTATTCCAGCTTCATTTTGTCCTAAAATAAATAACCAAAAAAACGTAATTCAGCTTCAATATCAAACATTAGCAATCTTCATTTTAAATTGGGGCCAAAGTTTAGTGCAATAGGTATATATCAATTGGATATTGAAATGAAATTCCATTTGTAGAAGTAAGTACCTTGTATTATCTAATAGATTGTATACAATGATTGTTATATCAGAAATTCAATGTGGGCATATCAAACTATTTCCCACCAAACCATAACAATGAAAAACCAACAAGCCATCAGTGCAGAACAATGTGATAATTTTCAAAACTTAATCAGTACATCCAACTACTTTCCTTTATAAATATATATACAAGTATGGCTTTCTGTTACTATATATAGTCTCCCCCACATTCAGTTGACCCCGTCTGTTGTTTTAGACTGTATAACGTCATTTATCATTCTAACTCTGCATTAATTTAAACTAATTACTCATCTAATGCCTCTGCAAAACAACAGGTTCATTGAACCTGTATCGCCCACCTAGTTTTGTTTTCTAAGTTGCTTTATCTGATCTAAATGAAGAGAATTCTTAAGATTTTTTTTTATTTCCCCCAACAGACCTTATGCCTTTGAGCCAATACAGCCAAGATTTCTTATTTATAAACAAGGGATCCAAGAGGAATCTAGGTGTTCACCATCAGTTAACTTAATTTATCTAAAAAGTTGGATCTTTTCTCTTCTCTCCTCTCCTCCCTTTTACTGTTAATAATATAAAGTTTAAACATAACAAATAGCAATTAAGATCCATAGAATATTTCTAAAGAAATAGAGATAATAAACTTTTATCGTCAAAATCAAAGATAGCTGCTATTTGCCATTTTGTTTTTTCTATCAGTCCCAAATTCACATTGGCACAGCCACGACCAAGACGAACCTCCATAAGTAATTTAGGAAAGACCCATTTAGTTTTTCCTAAGAAATAGCAAAAACAAAATTTCAATGTCAAAATCTAAGATGGCAACCTGTGAGCCATTTTGTTTACATGATGTGTCCCTAAATCAAACAGCCACAACTAGGGAGCAAAGGAAACTAACACCTGAAATTCGAGCAAGATCTATCCAGAGGATCAAGAATTGTTTACGGATGAACAGACAATGTATCCTGGACACAGGGCTATTTCCCCTATTGGGTTCCTAACCCTCTGCCCCCGTGGGGTGGAGACCCTCCATTTATACAAAACTGAGTCCCTTCACACAAGAATTCCTCATCCTAAAAGATATGCTAAATTTACCCTTTTGGACTCCACTACTAAGACCCAAGGGGGTCAGGCATACCATATCAGGTCCCTGTGAACTACCTAATGTATGTACCAGACAGATGAATTACATTTACTGTCCCAAATGCATGACAACCATCCTCATTTCAGACCCCAGTGTACTAGTTTTTAACCTTACCTATAAAAGTCAGCAAATTCTGGCCACATTCCAGACAGGATGACAGGCTTGTGTGTGACAAATATTATGTAACTGTTTTGGTTTTATCAAACCTCTAAAAGGTGATATCATATTTGATCAGGGAAAACCAACCTGGGTGTTTGGTATAATAACCAATGGCCTCACCAACTGGTGCACTAAAGAAACTAGCTCCATCAACACGGTGACCTTTTCATGTTCCATCAGCTGAGTGACAGACTGTGGTTCATCCACAGAGAAATATGGGTACTGACTGGTCATATAGTGATATAATGGCAGAAACATTTCCACATTTTTAATTGTTTATTGATGAAGTCTATGTACATGCAGTATTAATATCATTGGCAAACACCAGTCACACTTGACAAAAATACAAACGTAACCAGTGCTGGAACACTTTTTATATTTTCAAATCTCATTCCATAAAACTACCTGTCTGTCCACACCTGGTAATTATGGGATGTAATGGTACATATTACCTGTAATAAGAAAAGCTCTCTACCTGCTGTGGTAATTTGACTGCTGCATGAAACAACTGTCAAAATTAACATTGTCCCTAAAAAGTTGGCTAATTTTTTTGTCTTGTGAAATATCTTATCTGAAAGAAAAGGATTGCCTAAAAAGTGGATTTGTACAAAATATAGTACAAACAAAAATATTGGTACACATTTTGCCAAATAGAAATTCATAATGAGTCTTCACATCAGGCATTGATTAATGCGAAAATTTACTTCCTTTAATTTTCATAATATACATCTAGAAAAAAACCTTTATGTTATCCCTCAGCTGTCTGACAACACATCAGTAGTGTGTACAGTAAAGTACAACTGTCATACCTATAACACACTAACATTGTCTGACAACACATCAGTAGTGTGTACAGTAAAGTACAACTGTCGTACCTATAACACACTAACGTTGTCTGACAACACATCAGTAGTGTGTACAGTAAAGTACAACTGTCGTACCTATAACACACTAACATTGTCTGACAACACATCAGTAAAGTACAACTGTCATACCTATAACACACTAACATTGTCTGACAACACATCAGTAGTGTGTACAGTAAAGTACAACTGTCGTACCTATAACACACTAACATTGTCTGACAACACATCAGTAGTGTGTACAGTAAAGTACAACTGTCGTACCTATAACACACTAACATTGTCTGACAACACATCAGTAGTGTGTACAGTAAAGTGCAACTGTTGTACCTATAACACACTAACATTGTCTGACAACACATCAGTAGTGTGTACAGTAAAGTACAACTGTCGTACCTATAACACACTAACATTGTCTGACAACACATCAGTAGTGTGTACAGTAAAGTACAACTGTCGTACCTATAACACACTAACATTGTCTGACAACACATCAGTAAAGTACAACTGTCATACCTATAACACACTAACATTGTCTGACAACACATCAGTAGTGTGTACAGTAAAGTACAACTGTCGTACCTATAACACACTAACATTGTCTGACAACACATCAGTAGTGTGTACAGTAAAGTACAACTGTTGTACCTATAACACACTAACATTGTCTGACAACACATCAGTAGTGTGTACAGTAAAGTACAACTGTCATACCTATAACACACTAACATTGTCTGACAACACATCAGTAGTGTGTACAGTAAAGTACAACTGTCATACCTATAACACACTAACATTGTCTGACAACACATCAGTAGTGTGTACAGTAAAGTACAACTGTCATACCTATAACACACTAACATTGTCTGACAACACATCAGTAGTGTGTACAGTAAAGTACAACTGTTGTACCTATAACACACTAACATTGTCTGACAACACATCAGTAGTGTGTACAGTAAAGTACAACTGTTGTACCTATAACACACTAACATTGTCTGACAACACATCTGTAGTGTGTACAGTAAAGTACAACTGTCGTACCTATAACACACTAACATTGTCTGGCAACACATCTGTAAAGTGATTATCATTATGTACCTAGCAGTGAAACATGATATAACTTCCAACTTTAAATGACAGAGCATTTCGTAACATTTCTAGTGAAACTACAACAGATGTGCATCTGCCTCTTACAAAACATGGACTTAATGTTAGATAACTACGGTACGACAAAAGATAAAGGTTTAGGTTATTCATAATATCTACCATCCATCGGGAATTCTATATCACGTCATAATAAAGTTGGGACTGTGATGACAACATGTTGAAATCAAGGATAGAAACAAATTAAACAGCACATAAATAAATAACATATCTATGCCATTCAAAAATGTTTTTCATAAAAAAATTATTAAGAGAACTAATTTGTTCTTGTTAACTTTCCATTCATTTCTATAAGGGAGCAGCTTTTGTGTATCGCACACATAAACATGTCTGGTAGTGTTTTGTCTGAGTGTCTACCTGTAATTGGCTGACCTAGATTTTTTAAGGTTGTCATTGGAACATTCTTCTATGCTTTTAATTAATCAAAATACAACATCCATTATTTTACTTTACTGTCTTGAAATTAATTTGAAGATGTCACCTGGTATACTTTAAATAAGACATTTAAAAAGACAATGTACATCTATAGATTCTGTACACTGTATGTGTAATATGGAACAGTATACACATGGGGGTGTATATATATATACACCAGTATGTGTGTACCTGTATTTCCTATTATCTCAACACTGATATACAGCTGTGAACCTCACCGCTATTTGAAATGTCTTTCTTTTTATTTAACATTGAAAGGGACCCCAGTCAAAATGAGAAACATGATCGATGTACTAAGCAGTTTTTTGTTGTTTTTTTGACAGTCAGCAATGGTAGACAGTTTGGTATATGTATTATATACAGCCGGGTAGATATGAAATCTACCTATATCCTAAAATGTTATCTTAATCAACCTCAACCCTACTTTATACATCAAAGAAATCTAATGGAAAAAAGCTTAAATTTGAAATTTAAATATGTAATTGATGCTAGGGAGAAAAAATATTAAATTTCTTAAAAAGATTGCTGCCACAATAAGTGACGTTAGGCATGACGTTTATAGGCAATGTAAATGAAAAGGCTTGATTTGTGTTGAATGTGTGGATAGATAATAACAATCCAGGTATGTTTGTACTTACCTCCTGTACTGTCAGCTGGTGTATCCAGTTCGATGATGTCTACATTTGTACTCCACACCATTCTATATATTCCTTATCCTGAGCACATTGGCACATAGCTGTCGACTACAACACCAGTATATCTCGTGTGTAGAAGTTACCTCCCCTAGCTGTCTTTCATTGATATAAAAATTGCAACGGTATTTTAGAATTTATCCATGTTTCCAGGTAATATACAGATAGGTAGCCATTTTCACCAGGTTCAACAACCTAGTCAATGCAGACCAGGGGTCAATGTATTGTCCAGAAACTTACATAACACTCCAGCCGCCTGCTAGCTGTGTATACATATTAGATTAGTAGGCATACACACACATCTATAAATAACCCTAGTTCTCCTTTGCCTGGTTCAAGGACGGGGCAGCTAGGAAGGGGCCTAGTTAGTAAGACCTTACTTGTAAACAATCTAACAGGTAATCAAACCAGCCGGTTTCCACTCTTTTCCTTTAGACACCCACAATAATTATCTATCATCCGTAAACATTTGTTTACTGTTTAACAGACCATAAACTATGAGTTCTGACAGTAAAACAATTTGTAGTAAACATGTTTGAATGTTTGTATTGATTGATGGCCTGACCTCAATAACACTAATATTGATTGATGAAGTTGACCAGGTCAACTGACCATGGCTAGGACATCCACTCACAATACAGAAAATTTCATATCAATATTGATTCTACTAATAAACACAAAATTTTTACCATCAATCACTATTTACATACGAGATCTCATCTTTTTCTGTATTAAATTTTTTTCAACATTGAATGTCATTAATTCTAATATGCAACCAATTTGATGACTTTGTTTTGTTTAGTATCATATATATGTAAATATTAACATTTCACTTTACACTTCCACATGATTTAGCTATGGATCAAGTCTGATTTCCTGTTTCTTTCAACTCAAAAGCTGTGCCACTTAACCTACATGATAAGCTCTGAAATTTTCAAATCAACCACAAGGCAAAATGTGAAATGACTATTCCTTACAAACTGTAAAACATATATTTAATCCGACTACAAATAATTTCATTAGTTGGTCTTTTTCCAGTTCAACAGAAATTTTTATTGAAAGTTCTATTTCTGGTGCAAACTTTCTTACATAAATTAATATCATGTTTGTAAGTTTGATGGCATCTGTAAACTGATGTTTCAGTGATAAGACTTCACACAGCAATCAACTAATCAATTACACTGGCAATTGAAATAATAATGAAAAATTTAAATAGATCCTTGTAAATATGCACACTTTGTGGTTACATTCGTGTGAAAATCCTGTTACGTACAGCTGGAGCTTTGTATATATGTATATCACTTAATCATATAATGCACTTCCAAAACACATGCAGTATGAAAATGGTCCTAATAAGCGAACAATATTTCTGGGACAGCTTAACATCACCTAAATGTTTGATTTTATGGTGGTCTTATATCATCTTAGGCAGAATAAAAGATTAAAGCTTCAAAATGATTAACTGTGTTAAAAAAAAGTAGAGTTCAGATCAAAGTAAACACACACATTCTGACTAACAGTAACTCTAATGGTTTTTACAGTCCTGTAATTGGTGGACTTATTACCAGACATGGACTTTTTCAACCCACAGACTACTGTAAATAGGTTGATATATATAATCCTTGGTATAGAGGTGATGATAATCATCAGCTGGTGCTGTTAATGCATTGGGTGCTGTTAAGAGTTTAGGCCCAGTAGAGGACATAGGTCAAACACCTTTTAATGTGTTTCTATTTTAATTCATTTTAATATATAGAGGATTTTACGTGGTTTCAATTTCACATGAGATTAAAGAGAAGGAAGTGTAAGACATGCTCACTTCACTGAGCCTCTGTTGAAAACAAAATTTTACAAGCATTTGTGAAAATAAAATTTCATTAGACAGATATGAAATCTAAACAGGATATATATACATACAGACATTGCTGATGTTACTGGTGATATCAATCATGTCAAGGCTGTTACATAATACAGTGGAAACCACTTAATATCATGTTTCATATGTCAGGAAAATATGTGATAATAAGTGGAATGTGACATAAACAGTTGACACATTTTTGGATGTCTAAACACAGAAGTTAACTTTATGATATGTCTATATAGCTAACTGACTTGTTTCTTACAGAAATTGTTTGAAGACAAAACTTTGTAATTTCCTTTTTTCTTCCTATAAGCACAGTGATTTTTCATAACGTTTTGTTTGTTTATTTTTTTAAACATCTAACCTGCTGTAATAAATCATCATGAACGATCATGTCATATTCACAGATTACACACGGTCAAATTCGCATGTGTCACAACGGTTTCATCAGCCGATATTTGATCATTAATTCACCCATTACTGTGTAGGCTTCATAATATGGCATCATCGCAAAGTTGATAAATGTAAGTTTGTATCTCTCCATCTTCACAAGATCGCTTTCATTGAACATTATTGACAAATATTGCCAACCGATTGTTTCGGAAAGATGGATATGATATCAGCAATATAAATAAAGTACTGAAATCACCAGCTACTACAACTGTTGTAACATATAGTACTGGAACCACTAGCGACTATTACTCAACTATATTGTCATAGTGTCATAACATATGATGCTCATTTTCAAATCATAAAAACCTCTGTAGTATGTTACATTCAAACTGGCTACAACCCTGTGTCCATCTCTCAGTTCCAATCACAGTAATTTTGCTATATTCATGGTGTTGAAGATTTTATGCAAGAAATGACATAACCAGCCCATTTTTTTTTACCGTGAAACCAAATCTTATAAATCTATGTAATATGACAGTGTATATTGATATCAGTGTAAAGACATACACAAGATTAAATGCTATTCTATCCATCATCAAGGCTAAAAACAAGAAATTTCTTAAAGAAAACATCTAAGTGAAGCAGATTTCAAACTGTCTTCAGCACATAACAGTATGAGTATACAGGAAGTAAACCAGCGTAATCCTAAAAGTATATGACAATAAAACCAACCAAACCGACTCAAGATAACCATGGGTGTTTAATGGAAATGCAGATTTATAAGATCCTAGCTATGAATATAAAGTTTTTTCAGTCAGTCTGGCAAAAATGGCAAACAAATTATGTTGATAATCCATGAATCTATTCAGGCACTACCATGATAATAAGGACTGTCAGATTTTATTATAAATAATGGTAAAACAGAATGTATTTTCCTAAATAATTCTCGCTTGTAAATCCTCAATAGTCTCTAAATCATAACGGGTGTGACTGACTTCAAAGGTGACAAGGTAGGAAGGACTGCCTTTCATGACACACAATTACTAAAAATAACATCAAAAGCATTCCGTTTCAACTGAAAAAAAATTTCGACATAAATAATTTTTGTTTTTTTCATATTCATGCATGGCCATCTACTATTGTACTGACAAACCTTTTTTCATTGTAATTGATCACAAATGGACGTGTGATGTACAAACTTATTCATTGGAGGTCTGCACCAAATTAAAAACATGCTATTCATAAGCATGACTAACATGCCAGTATTAAAAGTATCAGGAACAATTATGATATTACTAAGAAAATTGGAAACAATAATAATAATAGTGTTTAATTGTGACAAAAAAAACCTAAAAAAAATCTTGCTTTCAGTTTGAATTTCAACACTTTGGTCAGGATTTTGTCAGGATTCTTCATGGCAGAAGTATATTTTAAAATCCCACTAGTGGAACTTCAGAACTTTAAAACTAGAGATCACAGAGGGATGATAATCATTTTATGTCAAATCCAAGGTAGTTTCTTGTCTACCATTTTACTTTTCTGATAAGTCCCAACATCCAAGGCCAACTTAGGGACACTAGGGAATGTACTTATACAATTTGAGAAAGATTCATCCAGCAATTCTCGTAAAAATATGTAAACAAACTTTTATTGACAAAATTCAAAATGTCTGCCTATCAGTCATCTTCTTCTGACCAGTCCATATACTGAAAGGACACAGCTACAAGGAACCTACATATGAAACTTGAGAAAGATCTATTCATCACTTCTCCAGAAATTGAACGGGCACAACTACAAGGAACCTACATATGAAACTTGAGAAAGATCCATTCATCACTTCTCAAGAAAAAGCGATTTCAAAATTTCATGCACAAAAAGGGACCTATTAATTTTGGAAAAGATACAACAATTGTTTCTTGAGAAGTAGCGATAACAATCTTCCATGGCCAAAATCCAAGATGGCCACCTGTCAACCATTTTGTTCATCAGTCCCAAAATCAAAAAGGCACAACTAAGGCCTAAAGAGAACTGACAAATGATACTAGAGAAAGATCCATCCAGTACTTCTGGAGAAATAACAATGACCTGTTGGCCAATTTTGTTTTTCTTATCAGTCTCAAAATCAAAACGGCTACAGACCAACGAGATCTCCAACCAGTACTTCTCCATAAATAGTAATGAACATAATTTTTAATGGATGGACTACCACAGACCACACAGGAAGGGCAGTTTAAACAGTGCACCATCTGGTAATGGTCGGCTAATGATTATTACTATGACATTCTCAACGGCCCATCAACACATAAAAGGTCATTAGGGCCATCAAATGGTAAAACACTCAGTGATCCAAAAAATGAAATAACATCAAACAAACTAAAAGGTAAAAGACAAATGCTAAAAATTTTAAATGGTATGTTAACACAAAGGATTAAAATGGTATGTCATAGTCTATAATATAGACCAACATCTTTAAGATAACCTAGAATTTTATTAATCTCACCAGTTTCAAAAAGGGTCTTTAGACTTGTAATGTTACAATAAAAAATTTCTCGATTAGACAGAAGGTTGATGCAATCCAATAAAAAATGTTTAACGTTGAATGGCTCATCACATCCTAAGTACCAAGGGTCATCTTCACCTCTCAACATATATGAATGCGTAAGGTATGAATGGCCCATCTGAAGACGGGCAAGGACAATTTCGTCTCGGTGGTTGTCTCTATAGCATGGAGACCATTCACCGATGATAGGTTTTACGGAATGCAATTTATTGTTAGTATATTGATTCCAATCCTCCTGCCACTGAGCTATTAAAAATTGTTTGATAAATGGTTTAAAATCAGTAAATAAGATTTAAAAAACAACAGGTGGTAGCGATAAAGCTTCCGTTGCGACACGATCTGCTTTTTAATTGCCTTGTATTCTCATGTGCCCAGGAACCCAGCAAAAAGTGATACGAAAGTTAAAGGCAAGTTCATGATATAGTATTAATTTAATACAAATAAAAATGTTTTCGATGTTTCTATTGCCAAGACTTCGTAGTACAGAAAGAGAATCTGAATAGATAACAACTCTCATTAATTTGTTTGTTTGAATATATTCAAGGGCGAGGTAGATAGCTTGCGTATCTGTCGAGAATATTGAGGCGTTCGGTAGTCGACATCCATATGCTTCATCTCGTGAAACCATGGCTGTGGCAACCTTATCATTATCTTTTGAACCATCAGTATATAAATGTAGAAATGTTTCATATTTTAACTGCAATTTTGAGAAGGGTAAACGAAAGGTGCAACTGTCAGTGTCTGCTTTAACCATTTCCTGAAGTGAAAAGTCAACTTCAGGTGAATTCAAGAGCCAGGGTGGAATTTCTATCATTCCACATGATTGAATTTGGTCAATATCAATATTTGTGTTTTGTAAAAGAACCGAAATCCTAATAGTGAATGGTGGAATGGTCTTTGGTTTGTTTTGAAACAAGGTTTTATATTTTGGATCAAGTGGGCCAGCTAATGAGAATAGTTTATGAAATACTGATAAAGAAGTATAAGATATGACTTCTATAGGTCTTCCTGGCCCTTTTTGTCGATGACAAAATAAATATCATATACTTTATGAGCCTTGATGAACAGGAAGATTGATACCTGCAAAAAAAAGGTATCATATTCAAAAACTAAAAATGTTGATAGCCCATCTATTCTCCAACACCCCTCACATACTGATGACATTGTATCAAAGTAAAGAGGACACAAATTTCAAACAGATGTTAATTACAAACAAATGAATGACAGAGATGTTTTGGCAAAACTGTTGACAGTACTGACATACTAAACAGCCATGTTTTGGATAAATAATGCTTGTTGAGTATTGATAACTAGCCTAACCATACAAACAAATAAGTGATCAGATTTGTATTGGAATGGGCTTTGATGTCCTATGAATATATTACAAGTTATTTACTGATAAACAGACCAATTAGGTACCAATTCAATCTGTAAACCTGTAGACTGAAGCCACTTATCATTCTCTTTCTCCAAACACAACGGAGAGAAAACCTGAAAAACTGATACCCAAAGGACCAGAGCTGCATCTGTAATTTGACTTTTTGGCTGAAATTCAATCTCTATTTGCCAATTTCTTAGGGTAGAGCCACGCACTAAATCTGAAGTCCTAATCTACCAACACAATGGATAAAAATATGGAAAACTGCAGCCATTTTGCACAATATTCTAAGTGCAAAGGGCAATAACTCAAACTAAACTACATCAAAATTTGATGTCAATCTATAATACTGTAGTTTGAAGTAACACACAAGACTTATAATCAAGGTCATTAACTTGAAAAATAATGGAAAAAAGCTCTGTAAACTGTTGTGGAGTATATGGAAGGATGAGGACTATAAACCCCAAATTTTATGCCAGGGACATAAAGTTTGGTTTATGGCACTTTCTATTCAGAAGTCTCCTTATTGTGTCTTTTGACCATCCAACTCTGACATGATGATTGAAAAAAAAGGTATGTATGCCCTTCCTTTTCATGCATTTATAGACATAGGAACTATTCAGTATATCGTGATGCAACAGTTGAAATCAGCAGCAGGCGAACATGAAATGACACCAATTAGATAAGTCCATCCATTTCTAAGGTTACAACATACCAACACAAAACCAGAGATTTCATAATCAATTCTCATTGCTGGTATTGGAATCCTGTTTAAAACAATAGTGACAGTCAAATGGTGAGGGCTACCTGATACTCTGAAAGTGGCATTCAGTTTGAAAAAATTACACAGAGATTCATCCAATTCATTAAGAAATGGTGATATTTGAGAAAGCAGCTGGGATGATTTAATTTGAAACAGCTCTCAGAAGTTCCAACAACATGGTATTGAATTTGAAAACTGAGCTAAATGAAGTTTAAAACCTATACTAATGTGTATACAAATAAGGTACCATCTAAAAACCTCTGGGGACAAACACATTACCTCTGACTCAGCATCATTGGGAAGGGTTTTATTACAGTACATTACAACTCTGTATAATGTTCTATTTCCATGAGGCTCAAATTTTGTGGTTTTCCTTGAAAATACGTTTTTCATTGACATTTGATTTCGTCGATAACTAGTTTACCCACTAGTGGTATGTGTTTTCTTAACTGTATATCATTCAGGGACATGTGCTTATTTCCCAATAATATAGGTGACACATACAGATGGACATGTGCTTATTTCCTAATAATATGGGTGACACATACAGATGGACATGTGCTTATTTCCCAATAATATAGGTGACACATACAGATGGACATGTGCTTATTTCCCAATAATATGGGTGACACATACAGATGGACATGTGCTTATTTCCCAATAATATAGGTGACACATACAGATGGACATGTGCTTATTTCCTAATAATATAGGTGACACATACAGATGGACATGTGCTTATTTCCCAATAATATGGGTGACACATACAGATGGACATGTGCTTATTTCCCAATAATATAGGTGACACATACAGATGGACATGTGCTTATTTCCCAATAATATGGGTGACACATACAGATGGACATGTGCTTATTTCCCAATAATATAGGTGACACATACAGATGGACATGTGCTTATTTCCTAATAATATGGGTGACACATACAGATGGACATGTGCTTATTTCCCAATAATATAGGTGACACATACAGATGGACATGTGCTTATTTCCCAATAATATGGGTGACACATACAGATGGACATGTGCTTATTTCCCAATAATATAGGTAACACATACAGATGGACATGTGCTTATTTCCTAATAATATAGGTGACACATACAGATGGACATGTGCTTATTTCCCAATAATATGGGTGACACATACAGATGGACATGTGCTTATTTCCCAATAATATAGGTGACACATACAGATGGACATGTGCTTATTTCCCAATAATATGGGTGACACATACAGATGGACATGTGCTTATTTCCCAATAATATAGGTGACACATACAGATGGACATGTGCTTATTTCCCAATAATATGGGTGACACATACAGATGGACATGTGCTTATTTCCCAATAATATGGGTGACACATACAGATGGACATGTGCTTATTTCCCAATAATATGGGTGACACGTACAGATGGACATGTGCTTATTTCCCAATAATATGGGTGACACGTACAGATGGACATGTGCTTATTTCCCAATAATATGGGTGACACATACAGATGGACATGTGCTTATTTCCCAATAATATGGGTGACACATACAGATGGACATGTGCTTATTTCCATATAAATATATCGTAATAAGTTTTCTGAAACATCAAAAAGTCATCTCTGCTATTCCTTTTTATGTCAAACAATACAGGCCATCAAGAAATGTTTCTCGTTAACCTTATATAAGGTGAGTCATAATGAAGATGTATTAAGCCGTGTCACCGTGTTTCTCGTTAACCTTATAAACACTAAGGACAGTAACAGATGTATTAAGCCGTGTCACCGTGTTTCTCGCTAACCTTATAAGTACTAAGGACAGTAACAGATGTATTAAGCCGTGTCACTGTGTTTCTCGTTAACCTTATAAACACTAAGGACAGTTACAGATGTATTAAGCCGTGTCACCATGTTTCTCGTTAACCTTATAAACACTAAGGACAGTAACAGATGTATTAAGCCGTGTCACCGTGTTTCTCGTTAACCTTATAAGCACTAAGGACAGTTACAGATGTATTAAGCCGTGTCACCGTGTTTCTCGTTAACCTTATAAACACTAAGGACAGTAACAGATGTATTAAGCCGTGTCAACGTGTTTCTCGTTAACCTTATAAACACTAAGGACAGTTACAGATGTATTAAGCCGTGTCACCGTGTTTCTCGTTAACCTTATAAACACTAAGGACAGTTACAGATGTATTAAGCCGTGTCACAGTGTTTCTCGTTAACCTTATAAACACTAAGGACAGTTACAGATGTATTAAGCCGTGTCACTGGAATTGACCTTGTGTTGTTGATGACCATAAAGACTGAGGGGCGATAACTCTATTGATATCCTTGGAAGCTAGCAGCATAAGAGTGGTGAATGATTTTACCCAGAATGCACAGATAAAACTGTTTCTGATGACTGATCCAATTCCAGTGGCTTCCACTCCATAATGTATGTGTCAGATCAGAAACAAATCCTATATCATTCCAGCTCATGTATGTCAGCTATTCTGTCTCTTCCTGGTTTCAGAATGACAATGTACTTCAACAATCACTTTTTGCAAATTATTAATATTGTAAAAATTATAGATACAAATTTGGAATAAGGTACTTACGTTTGCCCATGTTTGTAAAATGGCCTGGGTCTAAAAAGGCATCATAATGCTGGCCATGCATTGTTGGTGTCCAGTTGCTATGGTAACGAAGAAAGGCCACAGCTCTTTGGTGACCTTCATCTTAGCCCAGCCTGTCATCAGCTGCCTTTGTTGTCTGGAATGGGAGGTGGCCTGTCACTTTCCGATGGCCACAGGTCACCATGGAAACCATGGCTGGGTCTGGAACTGAAGGAAATGATATTGGTAAAAATGTCATTAAGTTTACAGCTTGTACAAGATGAGCATCAGACCTGTATTTTCAATACCTTGTCCTCCCATACGCATGTTTGTACATGTGTCGTAAGTTTACACTTTTTGCAATTATGACCAAATCTGCTTTATAATGTTATAATAATATATGCTAGTGAACAATTTCAAAATTTGACCTTGACCTTTGCCACAGTGACCTTGACTTTTAGTAAGTTGACTCCTTGTTTAATTCCAACCAAATAGAATCCGTTGGATGACCAAGGAGTAATGACCATTTTATAGTAAAATCTGTTTACAGTTACCATGGCAACCAAAACATGTTGGATTAACATCAGGTGTCAAACATTTATCCTAACATTTGGTAGCTGTAATAAAAAGAGCAATGTGATTCCACAACTACATCAATTCTGAAAAAATAAACAGAAGGGTGGTTAAACTCTGTCACATTTATGGAATTTTATAATGCAATATACCACTATCCCAATATGCATCCATGCATGAAGAGACATTGGTAGCACTGGGTCAGATGGAAATCTGGCCTTGGCAAGTTAAAGGTCAAGGCCAAAGTAACCTAAATTTACTATGTTACACTAATTGACACAGTGCTATTCAAAGGTGCATCAATAGTACTAGTGCAGAAATACTTAGTAGTACCAGACTGAATGTTAAGGAAATAACTGATAACGATTGGGTGTAGCCCTGTTGTCCCTCCTAATTACTGTTGATAGGACCATGTGATTTAGGGATTTCTCTAATATCCTAAAGATAAATCAGACCTATTTCAAAGTGAATTATCACAGATAAAACCCAAAAAACAGACACAGAACACACAGTGTGTGGGAGGAATAGCACTATTGATTATATACAGATTAAACAATGTGTTATATAATCCTGTTCATATCTTACTTTGCTTTCCCTGTAGCATCATTACACTGTTCAGAATAAGCTCAAGGTTGACTCATTTAATTCAAACTTCAATAAATTAGAAGTGTTTTCTTGTTTAAATTTAGGGCTAAGATCCTAAATTTGTTCATATATCTTGTATAGCTCGCTGATAAAAGAATTACCGTGGGTACTATAGTAGAAGTTACTACAGCTGTGCCACGGCAATGGTAGTAGAAAAATCAAGTAAAAAATGTTATTAAGAGGAAGGGGAAAAAAGGATCATGTGGGCAGTGTCGAGACTTTTTATTACAAAGCCAAAGAAATAGAGAAGTTAAATTCTCCTCGCTTGCATAAAAACTTGTGTAAGTCTGTCATATAGCCATTTAATCCCAAGAAAGTCGTCAAAATAAAAATAGAAATTTCATGTCTACAACTTCATGAAACAGTTATTAACTATACATTAATTTAGTTCCCAAAGTGGCTGTAGGACATGTAAAACATTACAAAATACTGTAAGTATAGGAATATATTGCTTTCAGGTTCAATAAGACCACCTTCTGGACAAAATAATCTGGATCCACAAAAGCCTTTTAATTTTCAGAATTTACCAATTTATCCAGTGGTAAGACACTGTCTCGTAAGCTTATCTACATAATGTTGCTTTTCAGTTTTAGTATTTTTCAATCGTTGATATTTATAAGTCTGCACCCTGATTTTGAATAAGTAATTGCTTGGTCCCCTGGGTTTATTGTAGAATAAATACAGTAATTTACTTCATGAAACAATTCCAAGTACAATAAACCTACATGGAATCAGTAAATCATGATATTACTAGATATGTTGTATATAAAGATACTATGTCATACATTTATCTATCATTATATTACTAGATATGTTGTATATAAAGATACTTTGTCATACATTTATCTATCATTATATTACTAGATATGTTGTATATAAAGATACTATGTCATACATTTATCTATCATTATATTACTAGATATGTTGTATATAAAGATACTTTGTCATACATTTATCTATCATATATATATAAAGATACTTTGTCATACATTTATCTATCATTATATTACTAGATATGTTGTATATAAAGATACTTTGTCATACATTTATCTCTCATTATATTACTAGATATGTTGTATATAAAGATACTTTGTCATTTATCTCTCATTATATTACTAGATATGTTGTATATAAAGATACATTATATTTATCTATCATTATATTACTGTATGTTGTATATAAAGATACTATGTCATACATTTATCTATCATTATATTACTAGATATGTTGTATATAAAGATACTATGTCATACATATATTTATATTACTAGATATGTTGTATATAAAGATACTATGTCATACATTTATCTATCATTATATTACTAGATATGTTGTATATAAAGATACTATGTCATACATTTATCTATCACATAATAAGACCCTGTTATCAGTGTAATAACATATCATTTTATATCACTGTCTTGTAAGTGCAGGGATAACTAGAGATTTGTTTAAGTGAACAAAATATGTCTTTCCTTTAAGCAAATGCCCTAAAAATTTGAAATAAGACTATGGGTCAAGGTAATTTCTTTTTGCAAATTTTCTTGAACTTCAGAAAAGGAGCATACTGGCAAAATATAATGATTCTAGGCCTTTCGATATTTCAGAAGAAATTGTTTAAACGTTTTAGCACATATGACCCCTGTGACCTTGAAGATTGGTCAAGGTCATTTCTTTTAGCAAACTTTGTAGGACACCATAAGAGGAACATAGTAGCCTATGATGATTCTAGGCCTTCCGGTATTTGGGGAGAAGTCGCTTAAAGTTTTGAACACATTTGACCTCTGTGACCTTGAATTTTGGTCAAGGTCTTTTCCTTTCACAAACTTTGTAAAGCTTCATCAAAGGAACCTTCTAGCCAAATATGATAACTCCATGCCTTTCGGTATTTCAGAAAAAGTTGTTTAAATGAAAAGTTGACGGACGCAGGACGGATGGACGATGGACAGACGGACGGATGACAGATGTCAAACTGTGGCATAAGCTCACTTGGCCTATTGGGCAAGGTGAGCAAAAAATGAATGATTATTATTTACTTGACATTATGTTCACAGCTATGGAGTCATTTTACAACACTGTCTTATTTCTACTGACCATTTTACACACACAGTCTTAATTCTACTCACCATTTTACACACACTGTCTTATTTCTACTGACCATTTTACACACACTGTCTTATTTCTACTGACCATTTTACACACACTGTCTTATTTCTACTGACCATTTTACAACACTGTCTTATTTCTACTGACCATTTTACACACACTGTCTTATTTCTACTGACCATTTTACACACACTGTCTTATTTCTAATGACCATTTTACACACACTGTCTTATTTCTACTGACCATTTTACACACACTGTCTTATTTCTACTGACCATTTTACACACACTGTCTTATTTCTACTGACCATTTTACACACACAGTCTTATTTCTACTGACCATTTTACACACACTGTCTTATTTCTACTGACCATTTTACACACACAGTCTTAATTCTACTGATCATTTTACACACACTGTCTTATTTCTAATGACCATTTTACACACACTGTCTTATTTCTACTGACCATTTTACACACACTGTCTTATTTCTACTGACCATTTTACACACACAGTCTTAATTCTACTGACCATTTTACACACACTGTCTTATTTCTAATGACCATTTTACACACACTGTCTTATTTCTAATGACCATTTTACACACACTGTCTTATTTCTACTGACCATTTTACACACACTGTCTTATTTCTACTGACCATTTTACACATACTGTCTTATTTCTACTGACCATTTTACACACACTGTCTTATTTCTACTGACCATTTTACATCGACTGTCAATTATTTGACAGTAAATGACCCAGAACATGATACAATTAATAAGCAGATGTACTTTTAGTCTGAACAAATTAATCAACCTCTATTCAAGCAGCCAAAGAAATGGCCTTGATGTTTAATTTCAAAACATTTCCTTTCTTTACAAACATACTAAATGAAACTCGCTCAGATGTAAGAGAGTATCATCTTTTCGAAAAGCAAGCTTCAGAAAATCTTTTTAAGGATCCTAGGTATAATACAAACTCAGACACCATAATTCATCACCAAGAACAGACATTGATTTGTCTGCTTGGTCTTTCAGACAACTGTCACAAAGCAAAACCCATAGAATCTGACAATATTTGGAATTACCATATTTGTCTGTCTGATGGAAAATCTGATATCTTTTTTTGAGTTTAATAAATACATCTTTAACAATACAGGGCTGATATGTAGCTTAACTATTTATAAGCCTGATCCTTCCCTGTCAACCCTAATTCTTGACATTAAAATACAAGTACAATCTTATTACACTGCCACCATTTTAAAGCCAAATCTCCTGTCTTGCTAGGGTTACTTTGTAGACAGATACAGTTAGTCTGTCAACCAACATGTTGTGAATCAGTTTAATGTTAGAAAGGTGTTTTCATATATGTTGTATATACTTATAGGAGTATGAAATGAAATGACTTTTATGAAAACTATATTTGTGATTTCAGTGAATTTCAGTGAATTTCCATTAATTTTAGTGAATGTCAGTGAATTTCAGTGAATTTAAGTGAATCTGAGTGAATTTGAGTGAATTTGAGTGAATTTCAGTGCATCTGAGTGAATTTCCATTAATTTGAGTGAATCTGAGTGAATTTCCATTAAGTTGAGTGAATCTGAGTGAATTTCCATTAATCTGAGTGAATTTGAGTGAATTTCCGTGAATTTGAGTGAATTTGAGTGAATTTCAGTGAACACATTATAGAGAATCTTACTGGTAAATGAGTTCTGATATGAGATTTTATGAAACAAAATCCTTTTGATGAATCTTGATAAGCAATAATTATATCTTTAAGACAAGTTTCACAAAATGTCACTGAAAGCATAAACAAATTTACAATCACTTTTTATCATTTAACTCAGATCAGTTACAAAATGAGGCAACCATTTTGTTTTGTCATTTTCAAATCATGAAGTCATGTCATTTTCTTTATAATGACATCATAATTGATTTCTGATCATTAAGTCTTTACTATTTATTCTCTATACTTTTCTGTAATGAATAAAGTCTGAAGTTCCAGATGTTTGCCCTAGAACAATGATTACCATTCAACATCTCAATGTTGCCTGCTTCTGCCTCAGCTCTGTTTGATACTTCCTGGTTGTAACTGAACAATATCCACCATTAAGCCTTTAGCCCTCTGGTTCAACATAACATATGTTGACCTCAATTACAGTCAAATTTATACTGATGCAGTCAAACAAAACCACTCCTGTTGTCATATATTCAAAAACATTACATGGGAGAAGTACTTGGGTAGCAGGTGCATTGATATTCAATAATTTTTTGTTTGAAATATACATGAGGAACCATGAGATAATCCTATTATCACATTTCAAATGCTGAAGTTTCACAAAGCCAATTCAAACAGAAAACATTAATTTTATCTGAAAAATGGGTACAAAGCATATATTGTAAATCACTTATGTTTTGCATGGAATTAATATCAGGTTAATATGTTAGAGTGTCAATCGCAAATTCAAATCCTTCACAAATATTTGAACAGAATTAATTCTTGTTGACACCAATGCTGAATCGGTTACCAAGATCACAGTCCATAAATCTAATAGCTCATCATTCATGAATTTAAACTGATTTCTAGATCATCATGAGAAACCTACATATAAAATTTGAGAGGTATCCATTCAGTCCTTCTAAAGAAATTGGGATAACAAACTCTACTAGGTGAAATCCAAGATGGCCATGCGTCAGCCATTTTGTTTTTCTGATCAGGTTAAAAAATCAATGGCAAAAACTAGGGACAAAGAGAAACCTCCATATGAAATTTGAGAGATCTATTGAGTACTTCTCAAGAAATAGAGATAATAAACTTCATTGAAAAAATCCAAGATGGCTACCTGTCAGCCATTTTGTTTTTCTGATCAGTCCCAAAATCAAACAGGCAGAACTTGGGACCAAGGGAAATCTACTTATGAAATCTGAGAAAGATACATCCAGTATTTCTCAAGAAATAGCAATAACAAAAAACGGTTTACGAATGAACGGATGGACCATGTAACATTGACGTATCATTAATGAGGTTAAGCAAACCAAGTATTTTCTATGTCAGGCAATTTTCATTTCTTACAGTTCCTTCCTAAGATGTTGTGAATAGTTATTTGCTAACAGAGTATCTTGGTCTATTTTGTTACAGCTGATGACACAGAAAATAAGACCTCCAACACCTGCGTCCACCAACCTTAGAAGTACAGCCACCTATCAGCCCCTTTTTTTCACCACCTTAATACAATAAACATTGGTCTTGCTTTCCAATCTGTCAATATCCAAACCTGGCTCCAGGACCAGTCTAAATTCATGAATCGTCTTTGTTTTGACATGCCAATCACATATATTTCACAAAAAAAAAACTCCACATATGATTTTCCATGCTAAAACATGATAAACATATATCTAAGACTAGACTGGTGATCCTGGCATGTCTCTGCATGTCTCTGTCTCCTGGCATGTCTCTGTCTCCTGGCATGTCTCTGGCTCCTGGCATGTCTCTGTCTCCTGGCATGTCTCTGGCTCCTGGCATGTCTCTGGCTCCTGGCATGTCTCTGTCTCCTGGCATGTCTCTGTCTCCTGGCATGTCTCTGGCTCCTGGCATGTCTCTGTCTCCTGGCATGTCTCTGACTCCTGGCATGTCTCTGTCTCCTGGCATGTCTCTGGCTCCTGGCATGTCTCTGTCTCCTGGCATGTCTCTGGCTCCTGGTATGTCTCTGGCTCCCGGTATGAAATATCCTGATTTGATATGTGACTTCTAACTTGTTATAACACTATGTAATCTGAACTGAAGGGACAGGGAATTTGACTTCCAAAATTATTACTGTAATTGATTCTTCATTAAGTCCAGTGAGTGAAGAGATAAAAAAATGACTTCTGAAGTGAAAAGAGCCTTATAATACAAATTTAGAATTAGATACAGTTAAGTCAAATAATGACTTAACTACTTCATACTACAGTTCTATCCCTCTGTGGACGATCGTCAGTGATGCTAACGGCCTGAATCTCAGTTTTTGTAATTAGTTATTTTACTACTACTTTATCTCCACTTAGTCTTGATTAAGATTCAGATTTCTCCAAGAAATCTGACTTACTTTTTCTTTTAAAATTCTATAGATATGGGGCTACCCTATGTGTAAGTATGGGTGCAGAGAAGATTACCAATTACCCAACCTTAAGTATTTCACCGGTAAGAAATAGAGAAGATTACCAATTACCCAACCTTAAGTATTTCACAGGTAAGAAATAGAGAAGATTACCAATTACCCAACCATAAGTATTTCACAGGTAAGAAATAGAGAAGATCCAATTACTTAAGTATTCCAGGTATGTCTCTGTATTTCACAGGTAAGAAATGTCTTACCCAACCTGGTATTTCCTGTATTTCACAGGTAAGAAATGTCTTACTTAAGTATTTCACAGGTAAGAAATAGTTACCAATTACCCAACCTTAAGTATTTCACTGGTATTTCCAGGTAAGAAATAGAGAAGATTACCAATTACCCAACCTTAAGTATTTCACAGGTAAGAAATAGAAAGATTATTACCCAACCTTAAGTATTTCACAGTGTGACTTCTTAAACCTTGTTATAACACTATGTAATCTTACCCACCTGAACAGGTAAGAAATAGAGAAGAATTTACCGACTTCCAAAATTATTACCTGTAATTGATTCCAATTACAACCTTAAGTATTTCACATGAGTGAAGAGATAAAAAAAAGTATTTCACAGGTAAGAAATAGAGAAGATTAAAAGAACCTTATATTTCATACAAATTTAGAACCTTAAGTATTTCACAGGTAAGAAATAGAGATCAAATAATTAAGATTACCAATTACCCAAAGAAATAGAGAAGATTACCAATTACCCAACCTTAAGTATTTCACAGGTAAGAAATAGAGAAGATTACCAATTACCCAACCTTAAGTATTTCACCGGTGTGGAAGATTACCAATTACCCAACCTTAAGTATTTCACAGGTATAGAGAAGATTACCAATTACCGTCACCGGTGATGCCAATTACCCAACCTTAAGTATTTCACCGGTAAGAAATCCAATTACCCAACCTTAAGTATTTTGAAATAATTAGTTATTTTATTTCACAGGTAAGAAATACTTTACCAATTACCCAACCTTAAGTATTTCACCGGTAAGAAATAGAGAAGATTACCAATTACCCAACCTTAAGTATTTCACAGGTAAGAAATAGAGAAGATTACCAATTACCCAACCTTAAGTATTTCACAGGTAAGAAATAGAGAAGATTACCAATTACCCAACCTTAAGTATTTCACAGGTAAGAAGAGCCTCTAGTACATCAGTAACTTGAGTGTTGACTCGTTATTGTCATGGCATGCCCCTAATAACCTGTTGTTGACTACCAACACGCTACCACTAGTGTCCAGTTTGAACCCATCGCCTACCAAGTGGGAGGATGCCAATCCTAGCTGCCACCAGACTGTATGTATTAGGGTCAATGAACCTGTCAAAAGCCTTCAATTAATACCACAACTGTGATTCTCACCGGAAAACACCTCTATCAAACCTTTCTACTGATAAAAATCTGCTACAAAATACACAAATGCCTGAATGATAGAGTCATGTTATTGTGTTTTCTTTACTTTTCATTAAATTCACATAGTGATATTTATATGCATTCTAAGGATGCCAACTTCACCAATGAAGTGTTGCTAAGCCTGATGTTTGTTTACAGATTTCTGTGTTACAAGCATCAACAGATGCTAAACATCTGTGGACTGACCTTGGTCCGAGGCAGACTGCCCATTAGTCAGCACATCTTTATTGCTTTCCTACAGACATGATGGACCCTCAAGATCACACATCACACTTTTATCACTAAACCACTAAAATGCTATCTTACACCTCAATCAAAGTCACACTTAGACAATGGAGTTGTTTCCCTTACAATGGCGTGTCAAATTTTGAACAGATTTATAGTGTTGAGGAAGATTGTCTTTTCAAAACTTAGTTGTGGAAAAAAATCATATTTTTGCTTCATCGATATGGAAACTTATAAAAAAAAACCATAACAGTCCCAACAGCTGTGAAATCATACACTTGGAGTATGTGAGAATGTTTCTCACATATCTGAAGGCTTTGAACTATTTATTAACTTATATATAACTCAGATTCTGTTAAAATGACAGATACTGATTCAAACTGAAGGCATTTCCTGTTAATGTGGGAGGAAATTTGGTACCCTTAAAGAGTAGGAGGTGATATGGATAATTCATTCACTACTTAAAGAAATCAAACAATAAGGGAAAATAGTGAAGACGGTCCTTAAAAATTATTGTAGATGTAGATTATTATTGTTCATTTCTTAAAAATGTACCAGCTGATTTCAGAATTCATTACTGATTATACAATCCAACAAAAGATCCAGTAAAACACAAGTAAACCAGATATATATATAAAAAAAAATAGGGTCACGAGAGCTAACGAACATAACATCAAAACCTAAGATGGCTACCTGTTAACCAGATTATTTTTCAGATGAGCCAGAAGAGCAGACAATTCACAAAGAGGGACTAAAGGGAGAAATAGCAACAGTAAACTAATATTGATGATAACATTGTCAACATGAACAAAAATGTTGACAACATAACATCACTCGTCCACACCATTTCTACCTATGATTAAAGTAAAGTTAGACAATTATCCAAGATGGCAGACTCAAATAACAAGTGTAAAGTATTAAACCTTCCCCATAATTTATCTTAACTTGGAAATGGAACTTATTTGCAGTAAAATTGGTAAGAACGGGTTAATGTGTGGTAAAATATCATAACAAAGTTGTCATTTACTGAAATGTCATCAGTCATTTAGATGCAAGAAGAACTATGTTACCACTATCTATCTGTACTATACCACTATTTAGCTGTACTATACCACTATTTAGCTGAACTAAACCACTATTTAGCTGTACTAAACCACTATTTATCTGTACTAAACCACTATCTATCTGTACTATACCACTATTTAGCTGTACTATACCACTATCTATCTGTACTATACCACTATCTAGCTGTACTAAACCACTATCTATCTGTACTATACCACTATTTAGCTGTACTATACCACTATCTATCTGTACTATACCACTATT
The DNA here is from genome assembly GCF_031769215.1 of Ylistrum balloti. NCBI lineage: Eukaryota > Metazoa > Mollusca > Bivalvia > Pectinida > Pectinidae > Ylistrum > Ylistrum balloti. The sequence continues at coordinate 452,131 of NW_026781941.1, read as the reverse complement.
TAGCTGTATTAAACCACTATTTATCTGTACTATACCACTATTTATCTGTACTATACCACTATTTATCTGTACTATACCACTATTTAGCTGTACTAAACCACTATTTAGCTGTACTAAACCACTATTTAGCTGTAATTTACCACTATTTATCTGTACTAAACCACTATTTAGCTATACTAAACCACTATTTAGCTGTACTATACCACTATTTAGCTGTACTATACCACTATTTAGCTGTACTTTATACTATTTATCTGTCCTAAACCACTATTTATCTGTACTATACCACTATTTAGCTGTACTAAACCACTATTTATCTGTACTATACCACTATTTAGCTGAACTAAACCACTATTTAGCTGTATTAAACCACTATTTATCTGTACTAAACCACTATCTATCTGTACTATACCACTATTTAGCTGTACTATACCATTATCTATCTGTACTATACCACTATTTATCTGTACTAAACCACTATCTATCTGTACTATACCACTATTTAGCTGTACTATACCACTATCTATCTGTACTATACCACTATTTAGCTGTACTAAACCACTATTTATCTGTACTATACCACTATTTATCTGTACTATACCACTATTTAGCTGTACTAAACCACTATTTAGCTGTAATTTACAACTAAACCACTATTTATCTGTACTATACCACTATTTAGCTGTACTTTATACTATTTATCTGTCCTAAACCACTATTTATCTGTACTATACCACTATTTAGCTGTACTAAACCACTATTTAGCTGTAATTTACCACTATTTATCTGTACTAAACCACTATTTAGCTGAACTAAACCACTATTTATCTGTACTATACCACTATTTAGCTGTACTAAACCACTATTTATCTGTACTATACCACTATTTATCTGTACTTAACCACTATTTAGCTGAACTAAACCACTATTTAGCTGTACTAAACCACTATTTAGCTGTACTATACCACTATTTAGCTGTACTAAACCACTATTTAGCTGAACTAAACCACTATTTAGCTGTACTAAACCACTATTTAGCTGAACTAAACCACTATTTAGCTGTACTAAACCACTATTTAGCTGTACTAAACCACTATTTAGCTGAACTAAACCACTATTATCTGTACTAAACCACTATTTAGCTGTACTAAACCACTATTTAGCTATACTAAACCACTATTTATCTGTACTATACCACTATTTATCTGTACTATACCACTATTTATCTGTACTAAACCACTATTTAGTTGAACTATACCACTATTTAGTTGTACTAAACAAGGGATATGAAATAAGGATGTTTTCCTCTGCCATTTAGAAGATGCATACCCTTGTTGAACACCTGGTCTTATCCAGTTCCAAATACTTTATCAAGAGTCTCCATATGCAAATCTATACTTTGTTGATATTCAGTTGTGTGTGTTTATTTTTTAAAATAGCGGTCAATATCTGTATTTCACAGGGTATTTTCAACCAAAACCATGTTTTTTCCCAGAGGGAAAATAAATCACATTGAAACACCAGATAAAATGGTTTTAATTCCAACTTTTTTCTCTGTACAGGTGATTTCAGGACCAGATTACACATCATGAAATTTTACTTCATGATGAAAGTATCGACAAAATTAATAGACAAGTCTGCTGGATTACCATACATGTCTTATTATGTAAAGTCTAATTAAGATGTCCATGAGACGTGAGAGAAGCTCGACTACAACAGCTGTGTGCCTTACTGCAGGCTGCCATAGTGTCACATTGACCTGGTAGAACATCAATAGGGCAAGACTGACCTCCTGCAAGTTGCTAATCCAAAAATAAATTTTTCTATTGATTATTTTGTCTGAAGGCTTCAAATAAATATAACAAGAAGCCATAATATTTGAAAGGAGGTCAACTAGAAAATGTCATGTTCAAATCCAAAAACAATGACAAAACATTTTCTATTTCATCATCTAGGACAAAAATTGTATCCGAAAAAGATACAGCAATTATTCAAACTGTTCCATCAAGTAATGGGAAAAAATGGTATCAATACCAGGCCTTCATTTCTACAGTAATTTCTTTCTGGTGTCAAAGCAGGACTCTTTATCAAAGTTTCTGATTGAAAATCATTATGAATTGTTTGGTGTTCTGTGCTTTTGCTACATTGACAGCTCAGGTTGACAGATTTATTCTCTAGTGCACATTTAAATATTTTATAATGATTCTTGAACCATCAAGGGGGTGGGGGCTAGGGGCTGGGGGTGTTGTCTGGTCAGACGATACATTCACACAAAACTAAGTTTTCTTCACCCAAGGATAATTGACATCAAATCTGGACAAGGAATTCAAGGAATTTGCTCCTTGGTCACACTTGAACCCTGTTCCTCCTGCCCCTCCCGCCCCTGGAGGCCGAGCCCCATCATATATACAAAACTGATCCAATCCACTCAAGAATGCCCGAAACCAAATTTAGACAGAATCTAGGCATTCCTACAAAAAAGATTTTAAAGCATCTGCTTTCTATTTCCCCTATTGGGGCCAATTCCTCCTGCCCCAGGGGGCCCTAAGACCCACTGTTGAAACAAAATTGAGTCCCAATCACCCAAAGGTGCTCCATTTAAATCTAGGCAAAATCCAATCAGTTTGCCCTATTTCCTGTTTTGGGTGCTGCCCTTTTCTCCCCAGGAGGCAAGACCCATTATTTATACAAAATTGATTCATCTTCACCAAGGATGCTTCAGACTACATAGAGACTGAATCCAGGGGTTCCTACACAACATCACACATCTTACAACAGAATTTTTCCTCATTGGGAACCAGGTGAGCTTATCACAATTACTGCAACATGTTTCCATTTACAGAAAATGAAAAATAATTCATCATCATGTGATATCGGCATCAAGAAGGACTTTAAACTTGTTCATCATCTTGTAGGGTGGGATCAAAAATGTTATTTGTTATCAATATTTTCAGCAAATTCAGACTTTCATTAATTTTGTGATGGCACCTTAAGGAGAAAACTCCTGATAAAATGTCCTGTCAATTTCTTAATGGTCTTAACTTCATGTTCTGAAAGCTATGAAACTGTCTGCTCAGAAATTTCACAAGAATAATGGTAATGATTCATCAGTTCAGACGCTATACGATGCATTGGCAACACAAACTAAGGGACATAAATATCTTTGTCTCCATGTGACTTGCAGGTGAAAATCTCTATTGTTTTTCAAGTTTCATCATGAGCTTAATTCTGCACAATAATTTCATCCATTGCACTTAATATATTGTGAAAAACCCAGCAAGTTATTAGTTAGTTAATTCTCTGGGGCTTATCCTACAGGGACAGCATTGGAACCCAAGGTTATTCCTGTAGAACAAGTCAATTACAAAATGAATATAGTTAAATAATTTTGTTAATGATAAAGTGGGTAAAGAGATAAGGGATGACCTCTCAATCTAGGGGTCAACTCTGAAGCAAAATTGTATTAATGATATCGTGTCCTGCATTTCAGGAATTTCAATAGATTTCACATTTATAATTATGGTCTAAATTCCCAGGTGTTGGCCTTAATCTTGAAACTGATCCTAATGGTGTCTTAATTACGCCAAAGAAAATTGGCTGACATTTAGAGCTGAATCTCATGCAGCTATTTTCAAAGAAGGCTAAGTACTAAAATTGGACAGCACTCCATTTTGGAAGCAGAATACATTTTACGTGTGTGTGGTAATAATAGAAGGTATTAGAATTAATTAATTCATCCATGTACACATTTCAAATTCCCTATACGCCCATATTGGGATTTCATCTTTCCATTTCCATTAATTACTACTCAGTATCGATATGATGCCCTGTAGGTATTTCCAACCAAATATGGTACATGTATAAATAGATTATTTATATCAAAAACATCAATATTTTTTTCTTATGGGCCTCATCTCCCTCCAGCTCAAAAATCTATTAAAAAAAACTCAACAGGCTTGCTTCACTCATGTGGTATTCAATATACTATATTATTAATTTGTTTTAAATGAAAGTCATCAGAGCCAACAACATACTAAAGTAGCATGCTGACATTCCCTGTTAAACAATGTTTATCTTCTACCATAACCATTAATTACTATCAGCACTTTCTTTGTCTTCTGATTGATTAAGAGAAGTCACAGACCATTTTAACCTATAACCTTAGGTAAGATTAAAGGTCAAATTGTGTAGTACTGACTAAAATCCAGAATCTCTAGGTCTATGTTAATCAATAGAAGTCGTGTAATGATTTTACTAATCCTGACCAAACATTGTTTCAAGGTCAATTTCTTTTCACTCTTGGTCTGTCCATATTATTGGTACATATTGGTCAAATATCATGACTCTAGGATGTTTGGCTTTTAAGAAGAAATTAGAAAAAACAGTAAAAGACAAACAAAATATACCTGATCTTTGCAGACTGCAATGGCTGTGTTCCCAGAAATTTTCATGTTTACGTGGAGTGTGCAACGCTGGTGGATAAGGTTTATATTTTTATTGACAAAATGTCTTTGGTCGCTACAAATAAACTATTTTTTTCATGTTGCATTATGAATATTCCCTCCAACCTTCGTATTGATTTATAAAGCCTTATGAACAAGACATTGATTGGTTCATTAGTTTTCCATGCTGACTAATGACTGAAGTTCAATCTTTATGTAAACCAATTTGAAATTTTTCAGAGTGCACTTCGGTTATGCAACTTCACGTCAATAGATCCGTTAAATGAATTCAATCTTCAACAAAAGGTTGGTTTCAGTGTTAAGATAAACAGTATAGCAAATCCCAGTAAATGTCACAATACGGAGCAAAACTCCTTTAAACAAACTTCCTTAGCAGGATCTTTCTAACAAGCTAACGTTTCTACATGCCTCCTTCAAATTTCTTTATGATGGAAACTGTTCTCTGAAAACCAAATCATTATAATATATCAATTTACTTTTAAATTAATGAAATATTCAAAACCTTCTTTAGGGAATGGGTTATTAATTTCAATTACGAGGGAAGGAAAATGGTGACTAAATGCAGAATCTATCATTTTATACCAAATTTGTAGATTTTTTTCAAACTGGTAAATTGGCTCCAAATGATAATTATAGAACTATATATTTCTCAGGGTTGGAGATAAAAGGAAAGGATTGAATCATGTTATTTTAACAACGTTAACATTTAATACAAACAAGCAAATCTTTCTTATTATGATATTCAATTCTAAACAGCCAACAATCTGGTAATAAGTCCATGCCTGGTAATAAGCCCATCCCTATAAATCATTCTTCTATAGATTAACAAACCATCACTATATCATTGTCCTGTAATAAGCCCACCTATCTATTGCTGTTCTGATAAGTTACAAACCATCACTATATCATTGTCCTGTAATAAGCCCACCTATCTATTGCTGTTCTGTTGAGTTACAAACCATCACTATATCATTGTCCTGTAATAAGCCCACCTATCTATTGCTGTTCTGCTAAGTTACAAACCATCACTATATCATTGTCCTGTAATAAGCCCACCTATCTATTGCTGTTCTGTTGAGTTACAAACCATCACTATATCATTGTCCTGTAATAAGCCCACCTATCTATTACTGTTCTGCTAAGTTACAAACCATCACTATATCATTGTCCTGTAATAAGCCCACCTATCTATTGCTGTTCTGAAACATTACCAACAAGACCTTCCTGGTTCATCTCTAAACTTCCAATGAGCACACCTTCACAAATCTTATGAACTACCTTGACCTTGTGAAAACATTTTGCTAAAGATGTTGACTAAGTGACTTTCATTTCTAAATTCCTAGATACTTAACATCTATTACAGCAATTTTTAATGTTCTGTTTACTCAGCTGCAGAGTATATTTAAACTGAGTAAAATACACAACTAGAAAACATGTCAGCATTTTCATAACACATACCCACATTCAATAAAGCAAAGACAGAAAAGAGAATAAGATCAGGTGTTCCTGGAATATCAAAAAAAATCCTATTTTTTTTACCAAGAAGTAGTTACAAAGATTAAAGATCAAATTTTCTTTGCTAAGAATTTATGGCTGGAAAATGATAAAAATTATATATATATTAAGAGTGAATGACTGGGCCGAAGATCAAATTTTCCTTATCAAGAATGACGGGCTGGAAGAAAGATAAAATTTTTCTTTATCAAAAATGACAAGAAAGTATGTCTTTCTATCTCAAACAATATCATCTAATTAAGGACTTTTGTTTATTGCTATAACCATTTTCTATTTATCTTTTTTAAATATCCAGCATCAAAAGCAATTTGGTAGGTAGTACATATATTTACCAGTAAATAAAACGTGTAATGGAATATTTTGATATAAATGGTTCACTGACCTCTAACACCTAAGGCCAAAATATCTGAGTCATATTTCATAAGGACAGCCAATCCTCTCCGTCCAAGTCAAATAGAATACATCACAAATGATGAAAGTGATAAAACTTGTTAAAACTGTTTCAAACAAACCCTGGTCCAAATAAGAATAGTGATTCATTTCATTTGTTTAGTTGAATTGTAAATAAAACTTCTGATACCATCCCAAGTTTATTTTAAACTGTATTATTTATCTGTAGACCAAATGTATTTGTTTATTCATTAGGTATTTGACAAGGTAAAAAGTTCAATGCTTATATTTACACTTAAATCATTTTTTTGTAATCTGATGAAAAACAGGTATAAGTTTCCAACTTAACTAAATACTGGTGTCAGAACGATCCAATATGAAAATGGCTAACATAATATAGTTCCTCGTGTGTTTTAATCTTCTTCAGATTGGTTTTGTCAATAGAATAGGAGTCTTCTGACACAGAATCCTAACTAGCTGTGTTACAAGTGTTTCTATCTTACTTCCTGATCTCATTAATGACAACAATAACATGAAACAGTAGGAGCATAAATTTACTTGATTTTTTTATAAAAGTGTTGGTGTGTCATCAAGTTCTTGAATTTGATTTTTCATTTTGTTTGGAATGAAAGCCATTTACTGAACACTGAAACCAAATTAAGAAGGGATGTGATTCTCAGTCAGATTGCTGAGAGTAGTGTGTCTTAAGAAGTGTTTAAATGTTTGCACAAAGAGGTTATGCCACTCCCTTCAAGTGACAATGATCACAAAAATATTTTGTTTGTAATGGATTCCATGTGTGGACCGTCAAATCAACATTAAGCAGTACCCCTTCAATAACTTTGGTAATCTTGTATGTTAAGCAGTACCCCTTCGACAACCTTGGTTAACTTATATGACTATTCAATGTAAGATGCCTTTGACATCTTTGGTTAACTTGTATGACTACCAGACCCTTTGACATCTTTGGTTAACTTGTATGACTAACAGACCCTTTGACAACCTTGGTTAACTTGTATGACTAACAGACCCTTTGACATCCTTGGTTAACTTGTATGACTATCAGACCCTTTGACATCCTTGGTTAACTTGTATGACTAACAGACCCTTTGACAACCTTGGTTATCTTGTTTGACTAAAAGACCCTTTGACAAACTTGGTTATCTTGTTTGACTAACAGACCCTTTGACAAACTTGGTTAACGTGTTTGACTAACAGACCCTTTGACAAACCTGGTTAACTTGTTTGAATAACAGACCTTTTGACAACCTTGGTTAACTTGTATGACTAACAGACCCTTTGACACCTCAGTAATCTTGTATGACTAACAGACCCTTTGACAAACTTGGTTATCTTGTTTGACTAACAGACCCTTTGACAAACTTGGTTAACTTGTTTGACTAACAGACCCTTTGACAACCTTGGTTAACTTGTATGACTAACAGACCCTTTGACAACCTTGGTTAACTTGTTTGACTAACAGACCCTTTGACAAACTTGGTTATCATGTTTGACTAACAGACCCTTTGACAAACTTGGTTATCTTGTTTGACTAACAGACCCTTTGACAACCTTGGTTAACTTGTTTGACTAAAATACCCTTTGACAAACTTGGTTATCATGTTTGACTAACAGACCCTTTGACAAACTTGGTTAAATTGTTTGACTAAAAGAGCCTTTGACAAACTTGGTTAACTTGTTTGACTAACAGACCCTTTGACAAACTTGGTTAACTTGTTTGACTAACAGACCCTTTGACAACCTTGGTTAAGTTGTTTGACTATCAGACCCTTTGACAACCTTGGTTAACTTGTATGACTAACAGACCCTTTGACACCTCAGTAATCTTGTATGACTAACAGACCCTTTGACAAACTTGGTTAACTTGTATGACTAACAGACCCTTTGACACCTCAGTAATCTTGTATGACTAACAGACCCTTTGACAAACTTGGTTAACATGTTTGACTAACAGACCCTTTGACAACCTTGGTTAACTTGTTTGACTATCAGACCCTTTGACAACCTTGGTTATCTTGTTTGACAAACAGACCCTTTGACAACCTTGGTTATCTTGTTTGACTAAGAGACCCTTTGACAAACTTGGTAATCTTGTTTGACTAAAAGACCCTTTGACAACCTTGGTTAACTTGTTTGACTATCAGACCCTTTGGCAACCTTGGTTATCTTGTATGACTAACAGACCCTTTGACAACTTTGGTTATCATGTTTGACTAAGAGACCCTTTGACAACCTTGGTAATCTTGTATGACTTACAGACCCTTTGACAAACTTGGTTATCTTGTTTGACTAACAGACCCTTTGACAACCTTGGTTATCATGTTGGTTATGATTTATGTGATAATAAAGGATTTTGTTGACAAATTATACTTTTCCATGATAAATTCACAAAGTCATAATTTTCAAAGATATTTTGATATTTTGTTTAACACTTGGTTTTACAGGTGCATGAGACTGTGGCCCCCCTCATCTCTGTTTGGTACTGAACCAGTGCAGTTTATTCAAGATGGTCTCTTTGACCTGTTGCCTGAAAAGGATGTTTTCCTTGTCAACTATTTTGGAATTTTCTCAGCCTATGACATGATTTTGCTGTGTGAAATGATCTGAGAGTGCCAATTTATTGATCTGGGACAAAAACTGCTTTCACTATGATCTAGTGCAATCTACCATGGTATTGGTTTTCGAACAGCCATGAAACCACACAAGACTGTCCAAAGTAATTCTAGTCTATCCTAAGGATAAAACACCCAAAGAGAACTTGACAGAATGTGTATACAAGATCACATGCAAGAACTGGGACATATTGTATCAGATAAAACAGATAAACAGGTAGGGAATTTAATGACCAACAGAATAATGGCATTCCAAGAAGACATAAAACTCTCAAAAACCATTTGTCTAAAGCCTATAGCTTCGCTGTTGACGACAAACCTATAAAACCATTGTCTAAAGCTTATAGCCTCAGTGTTGTGGATTGTACAGACCCATTTGTCTACAGCCTCTAGCTTCAATGTTAGGGACCAACCCAAAGAAGCTTTTGTTTAGAGTCTGAAGTTTCTATGTTTGATACCAACCTACAGAACCATTTGTCTACAGCCTAAATCTTCAGTGTTTGGTATAAACCAACAGAACCATTTGTCTATAGCCTAAATCTTCAGTGTTTAGTCTAAACCTACAGAACCATTTGTCTACAGTCTAAATCTTCAGTGTTTGGTATAAACCAACAGAACCATTTGTCTATAGCCTAAATCTTCAGTGTTTAGTCTAAACCTACAGAACCATTTGTCTACAGTCTAAATCTGCAGTATTTGGTATAAACCCACAGAACCATTTGTCTACAGCCTAAATCGTCGGTGTTTGGTATAAACCTACAGAACCATTTGTCTTCAGCCTAAATCGTCAGTGTTTGGTATAAACCCACAAAATCCCTTGTCTTCATTCTGGTCTCAGCTACATTTGTATGTTAATGGAACGTACCTACAGAACCATCAGATGACCTTGACCTTGCACAAATGTGGGATTAAGCTTAAATCTAATGTCATGCCATGGTAATCATCGGCTATATCACTTGTAATGTATTGGTGTATGATGTCATCATCATTCTGAACAAGTTTGTTTTTACAGTATACACCAAGGTGACAGCATGGTTTAAAACATCCAATAAACTTTATCATAATCAGACTGAATAGTAACTTATTGTCAAATTGCTTTTTCATTGAAAGTGCTTGTGATGTGGGTGGGCTTATTACCAAACACACATCCCTTAATTGTAATAGCAATAAAGCTTATTTTGTCTTAAAGACTTCTTTTAGAAATTACACATATAATTTATGTTCTCTGGCAGTTTGTAAGTCTTATTTGATGAATAAAGATGATTACCTGATAAAGTTTGTACAGAAACTGAAGGGGTCAGATTGCTGGAACAAAACCAATGACTACCATGATCTGGTGAAAAATATAACATATCTATACCTGGGTTCCGATTTATATACAAGAAAGGGTAAAATTGGTCAGACTTACAATGCGAACAAATAACTGTTAAAATGTTACATCAGTTACAGCAGGATAATGTCATTGAGCAGCTGAACAAATTATAAACCTGAAGAGTGGCAGTGGCTTCATGACTTTGTCTACAAGCTTTTAACTATACAGACAGATAACTCAGATAGAGACACTCTAATCAATAGATCTACACCTCCAGCTACTAAATGAGTGGTCACAATTAGATTGACAGCATGCGTTAACACAGGGAATTGGATCAAGTAATACACACTGAAGAATCCGCCATTGTGGGTACAAATGTGAAGGATACTGACTGTCGCTGGTCAAACTCCCAGGGTTAACTGACCATACCGATGGCCAAAGCAGTTACTACCAAGAAGTAGCAGTTCTAGTCTTTAACCTGAAACACCCTTTTCATTCAACAAGAACCTGTGGCAGTTTGTGTTTCTGAGGAAGTTGAAAACAGATCTGTCTGTGCTGATGTGGTCTTGAGCAAGACACTTTACACATAGTGTTCTGGAAAGTATGTGACAGGCCTCCAGCATGTTGTTCAGTGAGATAGCTACCAGCTGCTACATTGTACAAGGAGATTCTATTTGACTATTTAGGGAGTGACTGACAAACAAATCACCCAGCAAGAAGCCTATGCCTAGTAACAAATCAATAGAATTACCAACAAATAAATAAATTTTCAATATCCTCCTCATTTCTTTGAGTGATATGTGATAGGTTTGCTTCCTCGGATTTTTACTGACACATATGGCTAACAGATCAAACAAATAAAAATCAGTTGTAGAGAAGTAAAGAACAGCTGTATTGTTATCCACAATACGACAATATGTAAAATGGCTGAACTCAATCGTCATGACAATCTGATCTATTGTGATCAGTGATATACTTTATTGTTTCAAGCTGTGTGAAATACAGCAAACATTATCAATATCCAAATAAGGAGTTTGATTGCTGTCTGTGTCCATATGGTCTCAGCTTGTTTATTCTTTATAGCTATCATATCTGGTATATAGACATCTCTACGACTGGTATAAAACACTTACATATCTGGTATATAGAATCTCTACGACTGGTATAAAACACTTACATATCTGGTATATAGACATCTCTACGACTGGTATATAACACTTACATATCTGGTATATAGACATCTCTACGACTGGTATAAAACACTTACATATCTGGTATATAGACATCTCTACGACTGGTATAAAACACTTACATATCTGGTATATAGAATCTCTACGACTGGTATAAAACACTTACATATCTGGTATATAGACATCTCTACGACTGGTATAAAACACTTACATATCTGGTATATAGAATCTCTACGACTGGTATAAAACACTTACATATCTGGTATATAGACATCTCTACGACTGGTATAAAACACTTACATATCTGGTATATAGACATCTCTACGACTGGTATAAAACACTTACATATCTGGTATATAGACATCTCTACGACTGGTATAAAACACTTACATATCTGGTATATAGACATCTCTACGACTGGTATAAAACACTTACATATCTGGTATATAGAATCTCTACGACTGGTATAAAACACTTACATATCTGGTATATAGAATCTCTACGACTGGTATAAAACACTTACATATCTGGTATATAGACATCTCTACGACTGGTATAAAACACTTACATATCTGGTATATAGACATCTCTACGACTGGTATAAAACACTTACATATCTGGTATATAGACATCTCTACGACTGGTATAAAACACTTACATATCTGGTATATAGACATCTCTACGACTGGTATAAAACACTTACATATCTGGTATATAGAATCTCTACGACTGGTATAAAACACTTACATATCTGGTATATAGACATCTCTACGACTGGTATAAAACACTTACATATCTGGTATATAGACATCTCTACGACTGGTATAAAACACTTACATATCTGGTATATAGACATCTCTACGACTGGTATAAAACACTTACATATCTGGTATATAGACATCTCTACGACTGGTATAAAACACTTACATATCTGGTATATAGACATCTCTACGACTGGTATAAAACACTTACATATCTGGTATATAGACATCTCTACGACTGGTATAAAACACTTACATATCTGGTATATAGACATCTCTACGACTGGTATAAAACACTTACATATCTGGTATATAGACATCTCTACGACTGGTACTAGTATAAAACATTTACATATTATGACCACAACTCTTCCAATTATCTACTACAAAACCTGTCCATATCTGGTTCATAACACCTCCATATCTGGTACAAAACAAGTCCATATCTGGTTCATAACACCTCCATGTCTGGTACAAAACCAATATATATCTAGTTCATAACATCTCCATATCTGGTACAAAACACCTCCATATCTGGTTCATAACACCTCCATATCTGTTACAAAACCAATCTATATCTGGTTCATAACACCTCCATATCTGGTACAAAACAAGTCCATATCTGGTTCATAACACCTCCATGTCTAGTACAAAACTAATCTATATCTGCCTCATAACACCTCCATGTCTGGTACAAAACACCTCCATATCTGTTACAAAACAAGTCCATATCTGGTTCATAACACCTCCATGTCTAGTACAAAACTAATCTATATCTGCCTCATAACACCTCCATGTCTGGTTCATAACACCTCCATATCTGTTACAAAACAAGTCCATATCTGGTTCATAATACCTCCATGTCTGGTAAAAAACAAGTCTTTATCTGGTTCATAACACCTCCATATCTGATACAAAACATGTCCATATCTGGTTCATAACACCTCCATATCTGTTACAAAACAAGTCCATATCTGGTTCATAACACCTCCATATCTGGTAAAAACACAAGTCTATATCTGCCTCATAACACCTCCATGTCTGGTACAAAACTAATCTATATCTGGTTCATAACACCTCCATGTCTGGTACAAAACAAGTCCATATCTGGTTCATAACACCTCCATATCTGGTACAAAACCAATATATATCTGGTTCATAACATCTCCATATCTGGTACAAAACAAGTCCATATCTGGTTCATAACACCTCTATATCTGGTACAAAACAAGTCCATATCTGGTTCATAACACCTCCATATCTGTTACAAAACAAGTCCATATCTGGTTCGTAACACCTCCATGTCTGGTAAAAAAACAAGTCTATATCTGGTTCATAACACCTCCATATCTGGTACAAAGCAAGTCCATATCTGGTTCATAACACCTCCATGTCTGGTACAAAACTAATCTATATCTGCCTCATAACACCTCCATGTCTGGTACAAAACAAGTCCATATCTGGTTCATAACACCTCCATATCTGGTACAAAACCAATATATATCTGGTTCATAACATCTCCATATCTGGTACAAAACAAGTCTATGTCTTGTTCATAACACCTCCATGTCTGGTACAAAACAAGAATACCTCTATATCTGGTACATGATCATTTAATTAACACAAATTTCCATTCTATATTTACTTATGTACTTTCTATACAACAATATACATTTATCTCATTTCAAAACATAGACATTAAACATAATAATGTTTCATAACCAAATAAGATATTGTAATTAACCTTTTGTTTCTGCATACATATTTTAAAAAAACCCACACGTTTTGGGATTGACAAGATTCATTATGCTTAGCCTGATGGCTAATTGTAGAATATTGAAATGAGCTCAAGGAAATTATAAGTGCTAATTTATAAGTTTTTATTCCAATCTCATGTAGGTGTTACCCAATATGTTTTAACACTATATGACACTTAGGTATATTACAGGTAAGTTTTACCTGTCTTAGGTGTGTCTTTCAGGGTTATCTTTATTATACCCAATAGGTATACAACATACAAGTAAATTACAAATATTTCAGGCTAACTTCTGATTGGTGAATCTAACCTGGTATGTTTTCACCACAAATGATTACCAGGTATATACATGTATAGCTACATTACAGGTGATTTTTACCTGTCTCAGATGGACCTAAAACTGAAATGTTTCTAACATACATAATATACAGGTACATTACAGGTGATATTTACCTGTCTCAGATGGACCTAAAACTGAAATGTTTCTAACACACATAATATACAGGTACATTACAGGTGATTTTTACCTGTCTCAGATGAACCTAAACCTGGAATGTTTCTAACATACGTAATATACAGGTACATTACAGGTGATTTTTACCTGTCTCAGATGGACCTAAAACTGGAATGTTTAAACATACGTAATATACAGGTACATTACAGGTGATTTTTACCTGTCTCAGATGGACCTAAAACTGGAATGTTTAAACATACGTAATATACAGGTACATTACAGGTGATTTTTACCTGTCTCAGATGGACCTAAAACTGGAATGTTTAAACATACGTAATATACAGGTACATTACAGGTGATTTTTACCTGTCTCAGATGGACCTAAAACTGGAATGTTTAAACATACGTAATATACAGGTACATTACAGGTGATTTTTACCTGTCTCAGACCTAAAACTGGAATGTTTCTAACATACGTAATATACAGGGACAATACAGGTGAATTTTACCTGTCTCAGACATCCCTAATCTGATGCTAATGGTGACCTTGGAACGCCTATTCAGAACTTTTGTAGAAGTGAAAAAACATCAAAACAACAATTTTTTTAAAAATCTTTATATACAGACCGTATTTTGGTTCTTTTGCTTAATATTTCACCAATATTTTTCTTATCCAGACAATTTATTGAAAGTAGAATTCAATGTGTCCATGATTGTGAGAAATATACAATGATTTCAAGTTCCATTGTTAAAACTAAAGGCCAGATATTTCTAAACTACAGAAACATTTTTTAAAAAGTGATCTAAAATTACCCAAAATACTTGAGGGGAGTGAGGGACGTAATTTTTGACAGTTATTATTTGAAGTATAAATATTTAAATACATAACCAAAGATTACCTGGTCATGACCCAGGCACCAGAGTACTGGTGAACTCTAAGGCCATTGTAGTGTCTGCACGTGGTGAATATTTTTGTCTCTGAAGAAGTATTGACCAATCAAGGTCAGCCAAAACATCCTGTCCTTACCTCACTTCAAACACTTTTTTCTTGTGTGCATTGCTTACTTCAAAAGTTAGGACATGTACCAGGTTTTGTTTTCCTAGACTAATACTGTGAATCTGCTATAATCATAAATGTGGAAATTATAGTCCTGGATACTGGACAAAGTACAGACCGACATCTCAGGTACAACACTTCAAATAAGTGGTGTACTTTTATAGGAGTCATGACATGCATGGATGAGATATAACACACATCTCGGTAAACTTCATTTGTACTGCTGAAATTAAAGTGAAGTTTTAATATGTAAACTGCACATGCCTCACTACCTACCTTTTCTGTTTATACAATAAATCCCAGTAAAATTCCAAGGTGGTAATAAGTAGAGATGTACACAGCACTGAGTACCGCACTGACCATTCAAGCTGATATGGTCAGTATGTTGTGTGTATCGGGAACTGGTGACCACTGACCAGTGAATGCACTCTTAGGTTATTAAACTTCACTTCCTACAGCCACTGGTCAGACACAATGGTCAGTATTTACACACATATCCAGTGATTCTTACTGACCAATAATTAAGCCATTACAATGCTGGATGATTTACCTAAAAGGAGGGAAAGGAATATGGCAGAAAACTTTGAAGAATTGGATACATGTGTCCCCTAAAAACACTGTCCTGTACAGCTAACGTCCAGTTTTTGGGACTAAGGGTCAGTAGTAGGCTGTGGGTGTAGGCGCTATATATGTTGACTATAGCTGGCTAGGCCTGACCAGGCGTGAGGGGAATTTGAGGTCAACTGAAGGGTCAGTTACTGAGAGGTCATACAGAGGTAACAACTATCTCGGTCTAGATATATATATCTATACACACACATGGTGAACCTGCAGGGTTTATAGACAAAACCTACATACTAGACAAGTTATATCTAACAGGAACTCAAAATTACCTGACTATATATTGATCATCTACTGGAATTCATTCAAAAACTTTTTAAAAACTTTCTAATGCCTATTTGGGAACACAATGTGATCAGAAGCATACCTCAAAAGACGAATATCTTTTTTTCTGCATTTTCATGATACAACTTGATTGCAATTTTATTTCAGAAAAGATCTGTATATGATAGAAAATAATTGTTGTGAGTTTCTTTCCTAACAGATATTTCTGTTACATGGATCAATGTCTCTTTCTTTGTGAAGTAGGAAGCTGTTATCAATATGAACTTACAAAATCATTTATTCTATACCAGTACATCTCCAGACATGAAAGGTCAAAGATACTCTGACATTTTTAACCAAAATATTCCTCACTTGATATCTAAAATATTCCTCACTTGATATTTGGAATATTCCTCACTTGATATTTAAAATATTCCTCACTTGATATCTAAAATATTTCTCATTTGAAATCAAACTTGTTATTCTTAATCCCTAAAGAATCAAAAGGAAAGCTTGAGCTTTCAATAGTGGGTGGGTGTCATCACTGAAGCAGGAAATGCTTACCCATCTGGAACTCTTGGTCTTACACGTCTTGCAATTTTTCTGGTGTTTATATGCACAGTTTGAAGTCTGTTTTCTGTTCATGGTTTAGTTTCATGAATTTTGAATTTGGATTTAGATTTTGTTAATATATCAATATTTTCTTGTCATCTGTTTTGGTACTGCTATCCAAAGTCGATCTTATGTATGTTGGTTATATTCATTCCACCTAGAGGTATAGGGTAAGGACCAGAACTGAGGCTGTTTGGAGGTCATGAACCCAAATTCTTTACCTCAGGGTAGAATATCCATTTCCCATATACTTAATAATGACTGATTCTTCCTGTAATTCTCTGAGTTTGACTGTGGAATATAGACATACTTAATAATGACTGATTCTTCCTGTAATTCTCTGAGTTTGACTGTGGAATATAGACATACTTAATAAAGACTGATTCTTCCTGTTTGACAGTGGAATATAGACATACTTAATAATGACTGATTCTTCCTCCAAGTCTTCTCTGTCATAGAAGTTGCATGACAATAAAAGCAGCAGAAAAATATCAAAAAAGCAATTAAATAAAATCATAATTAAAAAAAAATATTTAGAATTTTTCTTACGCAATAGTAAATATTGACAAAGTGTTATTCTTTCTCACTTAATTTTTTGTTTGTTTTTAAACCTTATTAATTGGCAAAATTCCCATGCTAGTTAAACAATCTTTGAAATAACTTTTCATTATGATATCATAATACACTACTGTTGTTATAGATGTCAATGTCGCAAAGCAATTAAAAACATAAGTGTTTCACATATGCCTCATATTATCTGTCACCCCCTTAAAAGTACATGTTGTGAAATATGAATCTGCCAACACAGCTTTTATTCCAAATTAATTTCTTCAATATATTGTTTTTGTAGTCCACTCCAATCTTATGAGAGACTGGATCTGCAGGTTTTTATAATTTCCTTGCTTTACGTGAACAGTTTTAATGATCAAACTCTATAAAACCATCAAAATACATACATATATTAATGTATTGTAAAACTTTTAACTAATTAAGATTTTTATTAGAATTATATAGCTACAGAATATTGGGTATCTAAACATGTACAAAGTCAAGCATAAGGGGATTTTGTACATGAAAATATAAATTGAATTTTCAAAGGATTTCAAATGAAGTTGATAAAATATTGGTTCTGTTGTTGTGCTTCACAACCAGTTCCCAATACAAACACAAAATCTTATCATTGAATAATTTTGAACAAATCATATCCATAATTATCATTCATTAAAGATGATATGCAAATTTTTGAGGGTTAAACAACTACCTAGTGTAAGACTGGAGTAAAAAAAAAAAACTATCACAAAATTAAAGACTAGAGTACCACAATGACAGCATGTGCCTGAAATGTCCTGCCAGAATGCAAAATTGAAGAAAAAAAGTTTGAAAGACATCACTCGGTATCAGATATACTCAACAGGATTTTGAGAACTATGTCTCTTGAAACAAAAAACCTAAAAAAAACCCAAAAAGACAGAAAGCCAAAAGGAACCAATCACAGACAAAATACAGTTTTACAGAATAAGTGGCAAACCTTTAAATGTCAGCCAAAATTTCAGAAAAAGGCAAAATAGCACAAGATTCAACAATTATACACAGAATGCGACGTTTGAGAAATGTCACTTTGCACTGTATTAGAAATGCTTAACACCATTGTGAGAAAAAGCATTTGTCTCTAAAGAAAATGAAAAATGCTAAACTGTTGTGAGGATATGTGAAAGGTCACAACATGTTCTGTGGATACATCAAGTCATGTTTGAAACCATTTAATTCAGATACATTTGACACAGTCGACAGATAGCTAAACAATAAGGTTACAGCTCAATACATTCTAACTGTACTCTTGAACACTCATCACAATAATCATATGTACTGTGACATCTATTTATGGAATCTCCATTTCAAGTTAGACCTGGTCCGCCACAGACTCGACCCTGTTAACAATTAATAACCTTTTACCATTTAGCTTTCATGGATGTCTGTGAAACATGGTCAGTGTTGTAATTACAACACTATTGTTGCATTGGGTATAGCATTACCAGTTGTACTTTTCAGAATTTAGCAAATACAAAAGTTCAAAATTTGTAGCCAGAACTGCGAGTCCACATCATTCATGAACAAATAGTAGTGTTCACCTTTCTTGATTTGACAGCAGCCTGTGCCTCTTTCAATAAGATTTTCTTAAATATTTCGAAAATACACCAAGATTTTGCTTCACTTCGGGAAAATAATTAGCATGTATCTTGGCTAGGAAAAACAGCAATTTTTTGACAGTATAATGGGGCAAAAACATCACTGAACAGATATTCCTACATCCCAGCACAATTTAGAAATCATTGAATTACTATTTAGCAACAAGCTTTATGTACAGAGAGGTGGGGGCATTATTTATCATGAACTGATTGCACGGCCTTATAGCCAATAAAAAAACAGGCTGTATCTTTAGTTATAAAATTGTCTAAAACACCATAAAATTCTGTGTCATGTGCACATCTACATGTTTTACACAGATACAAATGGCTAAAAATATTTTTTAAATGCTTCTACTTACATAAATTTTGTCAAAAATGATCTTTACCTTGTTCTCCTTGAAAACAAGTACAAAATAACTGAAGAAAAGCAAACATCTATCTAATATTTGTGCACTACGGTTTTGTTTGACAAAATCAGACACAACAGGCTTGCCTATCCATTTAACCTAGGTGCATTTATCTGACATACACCGACTTGTCTTCACACCGGGCCTTATCAACAGTGTTCAGAGTTGAAATCGCAGGTTCAAGTCTTTATCTACCTTTTCCTGAACAGACAAAGTAATTATGTTGCATATGTGAATGGTCAAATGAGAAACAGCGTTTCACTAGATATTCTGTAAGATGCACCATGACTGTCCCTATTTTTTATGATGAATGAACTTAAGTAAGATTCGTAAATAAGGTCACTTTCAATAAACAGTAAATTTGTAGTTATAAGTCTCAATCCACATTCCACATACTGATATGGCAATGCTAACTTCTGCCAATACACAAACAGACATGTGCTCATGGCTTCTTCGTCGCGATATCAAACATCTAAAGAATAAAATGAAAGCTGTCATTTCTTAACAGTCTAAAATATAAGTGTTTCAAATGATACCTGTATCAAAATCAAAGTCCCAAACAGGCATTGTGTTTAGCGTTACATAGTTAAATCAATGTCCCAAACAGGCATTGTGTTTAGCGTTACATAGTTAAATCAATGTCCCAAACAGGCATTGTGTTTAGCGTTACATAGTTAAATCAATGTCCCAAACAGGCATTGTGTTTAGCGTTACATAGTTAAATCAAAGTCAATGTCCCAAACAGGCATTGTGTTTAGCGTTACATAGTTAAATCAATGTCCCAAACAGGCAATGTGTTTAGCGTTACATAGTTAAATCAATGTCCCAAACAGGCAATGTGTTTAGCGTTACATAGTTAAATCAATGTCCCAAACAGGCATTGTGTTTAGCGTTACATAGTTAAATCAATGTCCCAAACAGGCATTGTGTTTAGCGTTACATAGTTAAATCAATGTCCCAAACAGGCAATGTGTTTAGCGTTACATAGTTAAATCAATGTCCCAAACAGGCAATGTGTTTAGCGTTACATAGTTAAATCAAAGTCAATGTCCCAAACAGGCATTGTGTTTAGCGTTACATAGTTAAATCAATGTCCCAAACAGGCATTGTGTTTAGCGTTACATAGTTAAATCAATGTCCCAAACAGGCAATGTGTTTAGCGTTACATAGTTAAATCAATGTCCCAAACAGGCATTGTGTTTAGCGTTACATAGTTAAATCAAAGTCAATGTCCCAAACAGGCATTGTGTTTAGCATTACATAGTTTCCTGTCCTACTGTTAAACACTCGTGATTTTAGAAGATATCTACTTGGACAGTTTACATCATTACATCATTACATCATTAACTACTTATCTATTACTGTTGTTCATAAATCATCAAATCCCTCTCGTGTCAATTCTGCATACCAGATCACACCAATAACTAATGATTGCAGCCTTGCAGAATCTTCATTTTTTCCACGAAGAAAAAAGCTTTGAAAAACCAAACAGCTATGTAATGAGTACATCCTCAACTTTGGACCTTTAAGCAATTATTCTCTGAAGAAACACTGTGCACATGATGTGGATTTTACGGTATGCACAAGAAATGTGGATTTAAAGACACATTTTGAAGTATATTGATAAACCTACAACCTGCAAGAAGCAGAAAATTTCTTCTGAATTTAAAATCTGGTTCAAACTAGATAAACCACTGCTGATGATCAAGTTATAACTGCTTGCCCAGAGTTAATGAACTTTCAACACCTTTAAATTCATGAGTCCCTATTGGCATGTATATTCATTTTTCATGTCACCTTTCACTAGAAATAAGGCCCAGTTTTAAAAGCCCTTCAGTCCAGCATTCTAAATCACAGATTTATTCCATAGGTAAAAATGTTTTAAGTACAATTAACATTTGTTAAGATAAGGGAGAGTTCAGTTTGCAGAAGTTAACAAAGCTGTCCAACTCTGATTCTGTTTTGTACATAACAATGATGTCAATGTATACCATATTTGCTTTGAACAATTATACTACACATGTTCAAGTAACTGAATGAAGAAACTTCCGGGATATATGTAAAGTGATATTGTCAGACCATGTCAGTACTGACTATTCACACCAGACCAACAATGTCATTACTGGTGGGCCTGTCTGGTATGATGAACCAATTTTCTTCATTAATCAGTACAATGGAATTGTCTTTTAAAACAGCACTCCTTTTACATTTCCATTTTGTATAACTTTAAGATATTCCACAACTCATGCAAATTAGATGCAAAATTGCGGCTTTCTAGCTCTACAAATGTAGCTTACTTTTCACAATGTCTATATCCCTTATGTAACTCCCTTCAGAGAAACAAAATATCTACCAAACAGAGTAGTTATGTACAACTGGAAAAAATTCATGCGTCCAAGACATGAAGTGTACAACTTTTGTTACAGTTAGGTGCTGATGTCACAGTCCAGAGATTTGACGTCGGGACCAATCATGTAAAGTTTGTCTGCAAAAGTAATTATTCAATATTCAGAATTGAGAGAGATCGGTATTTGGAAGTTTTTTAATATTTATAATAAAGAGGTTCCAATTCTGTGCTTTGCCATTTCCTTTGGTTTTAAGAAGAGCTTGGTTTTGAGAAGGATCAGTGTGAGGAAGTTTGACTGTATGACAACACTTTAATTATATAAAAACTGGAATGTAGATCAAGCTCACTAAATCAACTGAAGAAATTTTCAAAGCTTTGCCATCAACAGACTATATTATCACCCAAGGCTTACAGAAAAATCATTAACCAGAAATTCTCCACAAACTGATGTGTGATCACCCGCAGAGGCGATAAAGAAAATGGTTCTTTTTCAGATTAAGAATTAAATTTCCAGCTATTGATTTTTCAAAAATAAAACTTCCAATAACGTGTTCAGAGGCAAGAAAGTACAAGTATTGTGAGATGCTGTACTGAAGTACATATTCAGGGATTTAAACTAATTAAGTGTTGTCCTATTTTAAGGTTAAATGGAATCCTTTCCAAATACCAAATTCTAATATACTGTATGTCACTTATTTTTAGTAGAGTTTAATTTTGTTGTGTCACTATAAGAATAGAACATATTAATGTGGCAAATTTTGTTCCAATATGAACGAGAGGCCCAGAGGCCTAAGCAGTCACCTGACTAATCTCAACTGAAATTAAACTGCAAAAGGCAATAGCCTGTTAGTTACATTGCATCAGTC
Organism: Ylistrum balloti; assembly: GCF_031769215.1. Classification (NCBI taxonomy): domain Eukaryota; kingdom Metazoa; phylum Mollusca; class Bivalvia; order Pectinida; family Pectinidae; genus Ylistrum; species Ylistrum balloti. Next base: position 429,297 of record NW_026781941.1, on the reverse strand, counting down.
CCACTGCCGAAATTTTACAAGATATTAAAAAGCAGCATACCACGATTCATAAAAACAAGTAATATTTACTCAAATTATTGTGTTTACAAGGTTCACTACTAATAAAACTGCAAAGGGCCATAACTCTTATAAAGACTGTTGAATCTGTCCATCATATATCTCGTGCGAGACTGTTATTGATATAAGGCTGCATACCATGTTGCACATAAAAATCTATGATAGAGGTCAGGGTAAAGAGTTGCATCACTGGTAATTTATATTATGATATCATAAAGATCATTATATTTTGATGTAATTCATTAGGAAGTGTGTAATCAAGATCAGTGGCAAAGGTTCAATTTTCTTTATGAAGTGGTAAATAATTTGTCATGATGTTACATGGGGAAAAACATAAAACTTTTTCTCACAGGAGCATAGACTAGACTTCTGATTTTGGCTGTCTGTCTGTTTGCAAAACTCCATACTAAAGTACTTTCCATTTCTCTTGTTGAATACAGCCCAACAAATAAATACCAACATTATGCTCAAAAATACAATTTTTATATGAAAATTAGAGTAAAGTCTAAAAAAAATCTTCCTCCCCAGGAAGAAATGTGAGGCTCATTTTGGTAATTAAAGCACCTAAGATGCTTCCATCCATGAAGGTCTTGAGAAGATATTTAAAATTTAATTCCATTGGATTCCTTTGGGCCCCATCCATCAGCCCCTGGGGGTCAGTCAGGATCAAAATAGGCATACCATCAAGCCGTCATCCTTCACTCATAATTCTAATCATGTTTGAAAAATTTCCAATCGAAATTAAACAAATTATGCTCAAAGATATATTTTTCCTATATATATTATAATAAACTTTACCCCCTCCCCACAGGGATATGCTACACCCTGGGGCCATGAAATTCACGATTTTGGTAAAGCACCTTAAGATTTTTCCAATCATGAAGAGTATTTGATTCTACAATATCTTTTTCCTGGAAAGAAGATTTTTGACATCTGAGTCAAATTGACCCCTTTTGGCCCTGTCCCTCAGGCCCCTGGGGGGTTGGGACTGTATCATTCACAATTCTGGTTCATCTTAGGCCAGGGAAAGTTTCTGCAAAATTTCATTGAAATTGGATCAGGGGTTTTTGAGAAGAAGTTGAAAGTGTTAAATTGTTTACGGACGCTCGGTGCATGATGCACGACACCAGATGAAGAGTATCAGAATAGGTCAGCACGATACTTTGTCTCAGGTGACCTAAAAAGGGACATACCTGCTGAGTGTGTTGCATTAAATATCCATTTTGGTGACTTGTGGTCCAGCTTCTACCTGGCAGCCATTTGTTGCTTCTCGGAATGCCACGTAAAGTATCCATACAACATATGCGTTTGCTCAGGACTTTTTCAGATTTTGAAATAAGTGCAAGAGATGTCGCTTGCTGCAGTTGGCAAGATTGTAAACAGCCATCAAAATGCTAAGATAACCATTTTCTTGAATGCATTCTGGAGGTATTGTGTCTGGAGTATTCAATCTCGAATCATAGGTATGGACATGACATACAAAGGAGGTAACACAGTAAGTGGTACAGTGATTATCATCATTGTATCAAAATTTTGGGCCTGGACCTATAGAAGTCAAACACAATTGAGATACTGTGTGTTAGGATTGGTGCCTACTGTACAATGTATGGCAGATAGGCCTACCAGGAGAGATGTAGGCAGATTGTTTCATATAGCTTATATGTATATGAAAAAATGTCCACTAAGAGAAGAAAGACTGCAGAAAATTGATGATTTCTTGATAATCTGAATTAATTGAAAAGAAAGAAAAAATAGACTACTATTAGATACATTTACCTTGTATGTTTTTTCAACAATACATCATCTAACTCTGTATTCTTTCAAAGAAAATTTTATTAGAAAAGAAAAACAAGAGGCCTAGAGATGGTCACCTGAGGTAAACAATAATAAATATTAAGGTTAAAGGATGGTTATCAAGTGTCATGAAACAGAAGTTGCGATACTGAATATAGTACGCCAGTATCATCAATACATGCATACCATTCAAACTGTCATCCTATACTGATCATTCTGTGATTTCCCAAGGATGCTTCAGACCAAATTTAATTAAAATCCACTCAGTCATTTATGAATCTTTGCAATATATAATAAAAGTTAACAGATGCCTAACGCCATGGTATCCCTAGAGCTCAAATGGCCCTTCGTGCCAGGTAAACTAAAAATCATTATGTTATTTTAACATTGAGATATAAATTTAACATTAATAAAAAACAGGTGATATCAATGTTGAAATGACATTTAAATAATGGGGTTTTTTTTAAACATTGAAATAATGTGAAGAAATATTGGCTGTGTATGATCAGGTGACCTACTTTTTATTGCCCTGAATTACGTTCAGACTGAACAAAGCTGGAACATTCATTACCCATCTGATGACATCAGAATACATTTATCATACTAAAACAAATCACAAAACACCTGCACCTGTGCTAATAAGCATCAGCATGACAATTTCTATAAATAGTAAAGGCGACTGTGAATCCTGACCTCATTCTAGGTATTGTCCAAGTATTAGTTTACCTGTTAAAATTGATCAAACTCCTCACAGAAACTGATAAGTTTCTATAAGTAGTAAGCATGACCTTTGAACTCTGAAACATGAATTCATCTATGGCATATATCACAGTCAACCTTTGTGTAAAGTAGGATCAAAGGAGTCAATATTGTGATGGACACGATATGACAACAGAACGTCATCCATTTCATGCATAACCATACATTAATGTGTCTAACAGGGACAGCAGTTCCTCATATCAAATACAAATTTGAAATTTAAACAAGCCTTTGAATTTATTGGTAAAATTTCAGAATCAAGAGAAAATAACCCGCGCGCGTGCGTGTGGGTGTGTGTAGGTTTGGGGGGGTGGGGGGGTTGTTGTAGGTGAAATTCAGAAACTTAAGAGTCTCTTAGTGAAAGGGAAATGTTGTTCAAAGATTTTGGCATATTTTGCCAATGTGACCTAGCTTTAGAATGGGTCAAGGTCATTCATTTGAACTAACTTGGCTTTCCTTCAACTCAAAATACTTCTACCCCAATATCATGGGTCTTTTGGTTATTCTATTTTTACCCATATGACCCCGTAACTTTGAAAGGTCATTTATCTGAAACAGCTTAGATGCCCCTCATTTAATGGCCTGGGATGTTTTGGTTATTGAAAAGTCGTTTCAATATTACAACACATTTGACTTATGAACTTTAAAGTGTGACAAAATCATTCATCTAAACAACCTAATTGTAGCCATTTATCCCAGCATTCTACTTACCCCAAACATCTGGGTTATTGAGATGAGTAGATTACCAGTTTCTCACACTTCTGACCTCTGTGATCTTGATGGTTATGGTCAGGTCATTTATCTGAACAAACCTGGCAGTCTTTCATCCTACCATTCTACTGGTCTAGAATCATGACCAAGGAAAGAAACGTTTAAAGGGGAAATTGATATCAGGAGGGTGCTGCAACATGTTGTAAGTTGTAAGGTCATTTGCTCTTCATTTGTGCTAAAATATTCTGAAAAATATATTGATTACTCATCTAAATTATTGCATAATATTATTTAACAGTTGACCGACTGTCAGGTTGCTTCATATCATGACACCATCTTGTACAATATAACTGATTAAGCTCCAGATAGCATGTCAGCATGAAATTGTGTCAACCAATCAGAAGATGGATGATGAAAAGATTAAATATAGTTTAAATACATACTTTGATATTGTGTAATAAGAACTGACACTGATGGTAATAACTGTAGATCCTGGCTAGAGGATACACAACAGTGTAATAACACTTGTCATCATCTTTATTGAATGGCAATAGACAAGAGGTGAGCTTATTAGGAAATCAATAGCGGTTATATAATTAGTGCTAGTAGTATATGGTATTTCTTTCACTCAAGTTATTTATTTTTCAAAGTTACAAAAAACATGCGAGTGTTTTTGTAACCTTTGGAAAGAAATACACATTTGTGTGATCTTTTTCTACCACAATAAAACAACTATACTGAAGTTTAGTTGTTCTGTACGGACATGTGTTTTGTTATAACAGCATTGGGGTATAATCATATTACCTTTAGTGAAACGCAAAACTGCCAATTACAGAAATTAATCAAAATAATAATGAAGACATTAATTAATTTTAACTCACTACAATTTATAACTTGAAATAAATTTTATTTCAAAACAAAAAAAGAACGAAGTTCAAACACAAGTTAAATTATTACAAAACTATTTTGAATTTTAATTTCCAAGAATGCATGAAGCACCCTTTCAGTCAACATCCATCCTTTCATCCAATCGAAACATGTGCTAAAACATTTACTTTTACACTTCAGTTCAAATCATTTCTTGATGCTTTGGGACTGGACACATTAAAATTTAATTGATTAAATATCGTGCCTTGTAAGTAAGCAAAGATAAGTGATGTTGTGTGATGTTCACCGCCACCATTTTGGTAATGCCATTTAGTTGAGTTTCATTTACGGAATTCTGACAACAATCAGAGGAATTCCTCTCACTTGTATGATGATTCACTTATCAGTTTTAAGCATAAATGCATGAGAAACACAGTGATTTATCAATCAATTTTGCGTTCCCCAACTGATTCAGACTAGCCGTCGTCAGAACATCGCAAACACTCTTGTAATTTCTATGACCGAAGAGGTGTGATGTTAGTGCTGTCGTTTCTCAGCAGAATACATTATGATATCAATTTACTTTATTTTAAATGTAAACGTAAGCATTCAAGTTATGACTTTTTTTGTGAATGAGAATGCTTTGTTTTAAGATAAAAATGCATGTTTTCATTTAAACTTGTGTTTTGATATTTGTTGTGTTTGTTCTGGTAGAAATATCATGTCATCCACTATATATAGCCATACACATGTCAATGTAACCCACCATGAATCATTCAAAGTCTTGAAGTTTTTTTTGTAGTCCCTTAAACTTTGAAATATCGAAGTTCGACTGTAGGTAGCATTCAATATAAAATTGTGCAAAAGTGAAAATCACTATTTTAGTGACAATTAAATTCAGTAATTTACAGTAATCAGCCAAATTTATAGGAATAATGAGCAATATAACCTGTTTCTTATTAGCTAATTACTGTTATTACCATCAATGTCAGTCAATCAATACAAAATTGTAACCAGGTACAACATGTGCTGCCAAATAGACAGCAAGGAAGAATTCTCTGGGCTGGCTCTGGAAACATCTGCACTCTTCTCCGAACTCAGAAAAAATGGCTAGGATTCTCCTACATGACTTCTCCATAATTGGAGCCTTTTTGTTTTATTATCCAGGAGCATGGCCATGAATTTCCTCCAATAACTATTTGTGATTAATGACAACTCGTTTTTTTCCTGAAGCACTGATAATTTTTTAAGACGTCTTTACTTCTGATTTTAATTCTTTCCTAAATTTCAACAATTTTTTTTATCACAGGCACAATTATGTCAAGGTTACTTCAATAAACAATGCTATCAGAGTTTTATTGTCAAGAAAATTTCCTTAACACTCAAATGATATTTTAGCACACATTACAAAAATCTGAAGCCTGTAAGAACCTATCAGACAAACATCCAGCACCCAGGTGTTTTAGTTTATTTACGACAATAAGTTGTTTTTAGGTTTTGATAATTTGACCCATGAGAGACTGAAAACGGGTCAAGGTAATTTCTTTTCACAAACTTTGTTTATCATGATTCTGTGTTTACACACAGCTGTATAAAGGTTTCATCAAAGTGGGGTTTCAAAATGGCCTAAGAATCAAATACAACAGCTAGTATGTACTATTGGTAGCCTTTGTATTTGTATGTTTACAAATAGGGATTTAAGTCCAGATATGTTCATACGTAAAAATACAGCGCTGTATTTGAGCCAAAAATGAAGAAAATATATGGTTTTGGGGGAAAATGCTACAATATCATTTCTCCATTTTTTTAAGAAAACAAAACATGAAAATGCTGATAATAATGTTAAATATCATATATGCAAAGCAAGAAGTCACAGTTTTGAATACATTGGGAACAAGAGATGAAAAGTGATGGATTTTGAGAAAGAACATGCTCTTTTTACATTCAGTGAAATTTTCTGAAGTTCAAAAATACAACTTCCTATTGCCATCCATTCACAATTATGTGCTCAAAACATCTTCAAACAGATTGAAATAAATTGCCCAAAAACAGTAATTAGGAGTTTTGTGCCAAGTAATTTAAATTGATTGACAATATTGCTATGTATTTTTTAAGGAAAATGAGCAAAGGAGAACATCTGTTTTGGATTGAGGTCTTGTAAAGTAAACTGAAATAACATGTTTACACTTGGTTTTATAAGTACAAAGGGACTGTCACCTACACTAATAACCCACTAAAGTGAAACTTCAACTTTCAAAATGGCCGTCATGTTCCCTGATAACCACAAAAATTAAATGTTCTAACAACTGCTGAATCAATATTCTAACAAGAATGCTAAATGATAGATTTAAGTTGGTTTACACATTAAACCACCACATATACAATCCAATATGGCTTCCTAGTCCTGAAATCTGATTGGCCATGTCATCTTTGGTCTACATCGTACAGTGATGTAGTTCTAATTGTCTAAGTCGACCATACATAATGCCTTGAAGATGTAACCAAAACGGCGAAACACATGGTCAGGCTCTTAAACACGTGGAGGAAAAAACAACGGAAAAATTGGTACAACAAAGTCATAAATGACAATATATATGGAAGAACAAAATCAAACTGAGTGGTAAATAATAATCAGGTAGTGATACTACAGTAATATGAGAGAGGAACTCAAGGCACTCAGCTGCACACGTCCACACTCGTCGGCACCATAGAGGAAAGAGGACGGGAGATCGCTCTGTGTCTCTGCCGTGATGGCTCAGGGGATCGTAGGGAGGGCAGGATTTTTTAATCTTTTGTTTTTGGGTTACAAAGATGGGTGTAGGTACTATTTTTGCATACTAAATTTATGGGATTCTTACTGAAATGAATCTGTATTTTCCTTCATCTTACCAATTCTTCAAAATACCTGGACTTCACAAACAACTTCAGCAATGAGTAACCCATAAGTCACTGATAAGTCTGTCCTTCATCAGCATTCTATCCATTAGGAATCTGGGCAATCATTTTTCTGCGTCAGAAAACAAATCACAAATATTGTGTTTTATAGGTCCGCTTCCAAATCAGTACTCCAAATGTTACTTCAATAAACACAAATCTTTTTAGAACATATTTACTTTCTTGTTTTTTTGCTGTTCTGCCAAAACATAAATTAGACTAATGGGTTTGTCTATTTTTTTAAGTAGATAGATAAAAATGTCTGGAATATCAACATAATCATATGATGATGGCACACTGGGTTTTATCTGAAATGATCTTTGGTCAAGTCAGGCTCAGGTCTACGTCCTTCAGTATCACAATAAACAATCTAAGTGACCTTTGGTCAGCTGAAAATAAGCCAAGAAATTCTGCCAGAATATGGTACTATCTAAAGCACTTCTTGCAAATTTGTGATCCCTTAAATAAATTCCCCTATGATATTTGATCACTGTATCCATCACTGTATCCATCACTGTACCTAACAACACTGGAAATCTTTCCAGCTATTTACTGTGAAACATGGTCACAGTTATTTCTACACATTTAGCAAGTAATTAAAATTTTATTACAACCACACAGCAATCGATTCTTTTTAATTATAGATTCTTTAAACCATTGCCACTTAGGTAAACTGTTGTAGTCCTAGAATTGCTAACAAAAATTCACAAAGGCAAAATCCTAATTTATTTCTTAGACTTGGTAAACATGCCACCTTCAGTCTAAACACCAGCTAGGTTTGATATATATATCATCTGGATGGTGCTGTGTCACCTCAAATTTAAGCCCTTACCAATATTCATTGGAACATTTTCTTCAGCTTGGTAATAACAATGGAAATAAAGTTCTTATAACATCTAGTAGAAGGTTAAAGTGTGACATTTCAATGATTACACAGTCACCTTCATCAGACAAGGGACCAATGTGGAGCGTACTAGCACTAATGAACATAAAGTACAACCCCAGCATCATGTATAATCTGCATCAAATCTTGTTATATATACAGCATTCTTTCTGCGCCTATATATGTATAAAGACACTGATTACAACCTATACAAGGACTGAGAAGCTTCAGCAGCTTATTCCCTGATCATCGTCAAATCCATGTCAGTATGAGCTATTGCAACATTTTATAAAAACTTACGCTCTTGACTGATAAAATGACAGATAAAATCATAAGTTACACGATAATGCCTTAAATTCTGTCTCCATTCACAGTTAACTTTCGCAGATAATCAGATATTCACTTTTCTCTAATTGATTTATTTTTCATGCAAATGTAAGTTAGCAGGAAGATTTTTTTATCATGACTTGCTATCTTTTAAAAAATGAAGAATAGATATTAAGAGACAAACATCAAGGATCGCTGTCATGTTAATGATGGCGGTGCTGCCAATACCAGATTTATTTGTAAATAGAGAAACTATGGAATATTTTTGCTGTATTTCTAATTTGTTGTAAAAAAGTAGTATCTAAATTAAACTGAAGTTAAAAGTTTCCCATTGTGTTTGCACATTCAGTCAAATAATATGTAAAACTCTTAAAAAATCTGTGTAAATTCAATAAATTGTTGGTTTTCATTTTCCACATCGTAGCCTCATTTTAAAACAACTACCATATGTTCTTTTTATGAAAACAAAATTGGCAGAATGGCGAAAAAAAAGAAGAGTATCGTCTGGACATTGACTCTTCGTCTGGACATTGACTCTACGTCTGGACATTGACTCTTCATCTTGACAGTGACTCTTCGTCTGGACATTGACTCTTCGTCTGGACATTGACTCTTCATCTTGACAGTGACTCTTCATCTTGACAGTGACTCTTCGTCTGGACATTGACTCTTCATCTTGACAGTGACTCTTCATCTTGACAGTGACTCTTCGTCTGGACATTGACTCTTCATCTTGACAGTGACTCTTCGTCTGGACATTGACTCTTCGTCTGGACATTGACTCTTCATCTTGACATTGACTCTTCGTCTGGACATTGACTCTTCATCTTGACAGTGACTCTTCATCTTGACAGTGACTCTTCGTCTGGACATTGACTCTTCATCTTGACATTGACTCTTCGTCTGGACATTGACTCTTCGTCTGGACATTGACTCTTCGTCTGGACAGTGACTCTTCGTCTGGACATTGACTCTTGACCATTTTGTATCTCAGAATGGCCAATTTGTTGAGGCGTATCACATGTGCAACTGACCTGCATGACCTCACACACCAATAATTTTGGTTGCTATTTCAGAATTTTGAAACACATCAATAAAATAAAGGACTATCAGTGTATAATTTACATCCTTATATTAAATGTTTCACTGGCAATCTTGATAAATTGCCTTCTGTCGCCTGTCAACATAACACTTACCACATCATCATAAAGGGTGTTGCAGCTCTGCGGCTTATACTCAGGTGTGGTTTAGAGCCCGGAAAATATGGTATTTCAACATGACTTAAGTTACTGTGATAACATCATGAAAATATGCATAAGATTAAAAGGTCTATAATTAATTCTATGCAAACAAATGATCAATCTCTCAAAAGGTTCCAGCTTTCAGCTTGGATATCAAAATCAAAAACCAAATCCCACACATCTGAATTTTGATTAATTTACAAAGAGGAAACAGCAATGCATGATACACATTGTATTTCATCTGAAAACATATCTTTTTTGTTGCTGTTTTTCTTCTTTTTTTTTTGAGGAAATTGAACTGTTTTTATACAATACTGTTTTTGGGTAAAAAAAAAATTATCATTTTTCCACCAGAAAAGCATTTCTTTTTTGTTTTCTTCTCATTTTTAAGAAAGAAAATGATTGTTTTCACTACATGATTTTCTCTCAAGATGGATTGGACGTTTCAAAAGTAGAGGACAGGCTTAATCACGAACATTGGCCTATATGCACTGAAAATTTGCTAGCGTCAGCCTAAACACAGTAAAATATGCACGTTGATAATTATATTAACCTTCAATTTTACATCAGCTACCATGATATCTGCATGCAAAGAATATTAGGGATCACTAAATTTTGTAATTACGTTTGTAGAGAAAATTACTTCACAATTAATCAGAGTCTCTATCAAATTACATTTGCATCACATTATTTTACTACATTCTATAAAAATAAGAACAAAAACTTGTAGTTTTGTAATAACTAGTTATAACAGCTTTACAAATCATCTAGTCCTGTATTGATTAAATCTTGTGACACTGACTATTTTGTTTGAGTTTATTTAGGAAACGTAAGTATCAAGTCCTTACCTCAGAACTGATTAAGAACTAAGTTTGTGTCTGTGATAGTTATTTACTTTGTAAGGAGAAGAAGTAATGAAAAACAACAACATCTGAGGTTCTATATCTCTGTATCCCAGGATTAGTACAGGTTTTTTGGCTCAGTTGGTAGAGTAGTTGACTAGAAGGGGGTCATTGTGACTTCTGTCCCTGCATCCCTTCAAATAATCAGGATTAAACAAGCAGGGATGTGGAGAGATATTAAGCTCTATGTAGCACTAAACAGGAAACTTACAATTAATGACTCCATACATTATCAATGACTCCATTCAATGGCTCCATACATTATCAATGGCTCCATATATTATCAATGGCTCCATTCAATGGCTCCATACATTATCAATGGCTCCATACATTATCATTGACTCAATTCATTATCAATGGCTCCATACATTATCATTGACTCAATTCATTATCAATGGCTCCATACATTATCAATGGCTCAATACATTATCAATGGCTCCATACATTATCAATGGCTCAATATATTATCAATGGCTCCATACATTATCAATGACTCTATTCCTTATCATTGACTCAATACATTATCAATGGCTCCATACATTATCAATGGCTCCATACATTATCAATGACTCAATACATTATAAATGGCTCAATACATTATCAATGGCTCCATACATTATCAATGGCTCAATACATTATCAATGACTCAATTCCTTATCATTGACATTATCAATGGCTCCATACATTATCAATGGCTCAATACATTATCAATGGCTCCATACAATATCAATGACTCAATACATTATCAATGGCTCAATACATTATCAATGGCTCCAATCAATGCCCCCATACATTATCAATGGTTCCATACATTATCAATGGCTCCATTCATTATCAATGGCTCCATACATTATCAATGGCTCCATTCAATGACTCCATACATTATCAATGGCTCCATACATTATCAATGGCTCAATACATTATCAATGGCTCCATACATTATCAATGGCTCAATGCATAATCAATGGCTCAATGCATTATCAATGGCTGCATACATTATCAATGGCTCCAATCAATGCCTCCATACATTATCAATGGTTCCATACATTATCAATGGCTCCATTCATTATCAATGGCTCCATTCAATGACTCCATACATTATCAATGGCTCCATACATTATCAATGACTCAATACATTATCAATGGCTCCATACATTATCAATGGCTCCATACTTTATCAATGACTCAATACATTATCAATTGCTCCATACTTTGTCAATGGCTCCATACATTATCAATGGCTCCATACATTATCAATGGCTCCATACATTATCAATGACTCAATACATTATAAATGGCTCAATACATTATCAATGGCTCCATACATTATCAATGGCTCAATACATTATCAATGACTCAATTCCTTATCATTGACATTATCAATGGCTCCATACATTATCAATGGCTCAATACATTATCAATGGCTCCATACAATATCAATGGCTCAATACATTATCAATGGCTCCAATCAATGCCCCCATTCATTATCAATGGCTCCATACATTATCAATGGCTCCATTCAATGACTCCATACATTATCAATGGCTCCATACATTATCAATGGCTCAATACATTATCAATGGCTCCATACATTATCAATGGCTCAATGCATTATCAATGGCTCCATACATTATCAATGGCTCCAATCAATGCCTCCATACATTATCAATGGTTCCATACATTATCAATGGCTCCATTCATTATCAATGGCTCCATTCAATGACTCCATACATTATCAATGACTCAATACATTATCAATGGCTCCATACATTATCAATGGCTCCATACTTTATCAATGACTCAATACTTTATCAATTGCTCAATACATTATCAATTGCTCCATACTTTGTCAATGGCTCCATACATTATCAATGGCTCCATACATTATCAATGGCTATATACATTATCAATGGCTCCATACATTATCATTGACTCAATTCATTATCAATGGCTCCATACATTATCATTGACTCAATTCATTATCAATGGCTCCATACATTATCAATGGCTCCATACATTATCAATGACTCAATACATTATCAATGGCTCCATACATTATCAATGACTCAATACATTATCAATGGCTCCATACATTATCAATGGCTCCATACATTATCAATGACTCATTACATTATCAATGGCTCCATACATTATCAATGGCTCCATACATTATCAATGGCTCCATACATTATCAATGTCCATTATCAGTAAACTAGGTGATATGCTGATCATACAGATATGTATAAGGTATGGTTATGACAGCTTAATTTTTTTGAGAGAAAGCTCAACATTTTGAGAACTACACAGAAGACTACAGCACAATTAACTAAGTCCAATAGCTGTTAAAAAGTAGGTGAAATACAGAATTTGAAAAATGTGTTGGGATCACATTCCTTAGATATAAGTATATTCCAGGTCGGGTTATGACCACTTACTAAGAAAGAAACAAAGCTCAACACAAAATTAATTAGCTAAGCTTGGTTAACAGTAAACTGTAAGTGAAAATCAGGATCTGAAATGTGTTTAGGATGATAAATAGATGTAAGTATATCGCTGGGATGACAATGATAGCTTGTGTACCAGAAGAAAAGTGAAGTATCAAGCTAAACAAAAACACGACCCATACAGTTAATTAATGAAGTCCATTTAACAGTTAAACACTCTTAACGAAATTCTACAACTGTAAATGAATTTGTATTTGTTATAACAGAGAACAATTTTGAATTGAACATTAAATGTTGATGCTGCTGATGGTTACACCTATGTTTCACTTGACAATTATGTTGTATGGGCGACAAAAGATATAACAATTTATTTATACAGCCCTGGCATATCCATCAAGCAAGAAGATTTAAGATGACATAATAATGCAGATATTATTTAGAGACATGAAGACCCAAAGATACAAATAACAATGACTGTCTTCCATCAAAGGACTGGTCAAAAGTTGAGCTCACATCAATATTCTAATCAGTAGGGACAGACACTTTGTGGCTAGGACACAGACATGGCAGCCAGCCACTCCATGGAATTATAATTAGGCAGTTACTGACAGCTCCACAGGAAGTATTCAAAGACTCAGCAAGGGTATAAAATGTCAACATCAGCTGAATAACAAACACTGCCCTGTGTATCAATGTAATTAGTTACCTAATTGACCTCAAGTGCTGTTGGACAATGACCATCCCAAGTGGTCAATTATCACTGGTATACAAGCAAAAGTCAAAGGTTGGTGACCTCACATCTTTAAGGTTAAACAATGTGTTGCGTCAGTGTTCTAATTCGATATGATTTATCAATAAATGTATGGCATGTTTCCATAGTATCGGGTAATGCTTACCTTATATTCTAGTACTGCGAAAACTTGATTGGTAAGGCACTGGTTTTGCAACCAGGTGAATAACCGAGGTTTGTGGTTTGATCCCAAGGAAACTGAGATAATGGGCAACCTCCCATATGGTGTTCAATAAAGCTGCTACCAGCTTACATACGCTAAAAAGATCCTATCTCAAAAAATAAATAAATGTTATCAGCTTCAGCCTCAAGTGAATTTCCCACTTTAGTCATATCACTTGTGATAAGAGATAGGGAACCTTCTATTGTTGAATTCCATCCTCTGCTAAAAAGCAAATTCTCTTCTCTAATTAAAACTAGAGTTACCTCCCCTTCCTGGGTTTATATTTCTACATTAGTACTTCTATTTTTTGTAATAACGCAATTTTTTTCTTCTGATTTTAAGTCACTTTGATGGTCAAGAAATGTAGCAAAATACATCAATGTTTTTCTCTTTTATTGGTAGGATACCGTTATCAAATGTACAAATATTCTTCATTTAAGACTACTTTCACCAGAGAAAACAAACAGCAGTGATTGTCAAAATTTTTTTTTTTCTGTAGTTAAAATGTGGTTTTACCTGATGCTTGTAGCAATTCATGGTAACACGACAGATGTAATTATTTCTTGTTGAATTAATCTATTCATTCTATTTCATTTCATTTTTATTATTATTTACATATTTATTTCATTTTTCTATTTAGTTTTTTAAGGTTTCTATTTTTCTTACTTTCATTCAATCATGAGGAAGTCAGGCCCAATGGGCTTGCACCTTTCATCTGTAACTATAAACACTGTTTACAAACACAGTATACGTTTGTTGACTGGGTTTGAGGTCAACATGTGTTATGTTGCATCAGAGGACTGACCTGTTGCTTGAGGCGGAAGGCAACAGTTTGGTCCGACGATTCAACAAAACAACACATGTTGGCCATAAAATGCAGTCTGTAAATGCTTTGTTATACCGTCTACCGTCGATATCACAGAAAACGAATCATTTTCGATAAATATAGATGCTTCCTAGAGTGTGTGTGTTAACTTCTGTTGATGAATATAACTTGTTTGATCATTTGACCCCTTCATAAAGTTCATCCTCAAAATCCTCCAATCAAATAGTTGGATTCTTGGACTTTTGATGAATTGTAGGATTACACAAATTTGTATATCCTGGTCCATGGTCATTCCATTTCACAAATCTTGCTGAGCTTCATCCTTGAAATCTATCAGCCAAACACCATTACTCCAAACCAACTAATTCCCTAGAAAAATTCTTTTAAAGAACGGTTGATAAGTTTTACTCTGTAGCATCCATTCAGTTGGTTCTTCATGTCAGGTAAGATAACAGTTTTGTTAATGAGCCACATGGCTGTGTCTGTATTGACACACTGTATGGTGTAATGGGACAACATAAACAGATTTGACAAAGGATTTACAACATACTGTACTCTATCAAAGTATAAGATCAAACAAGCAGTGCATGAATATTCTTTTTTGAAGCAAATTTTGCTTCGTGATCAATCACTGTCATAATTATAATCTGTATCTGTTATCAAAGAGACAAGGACTGACCAATCAGACATCATCTGATGGAAACGAGGACTGACCAATCATACATCATCTGATGGAGACAAGGACTGACCAATCAGACATCATCTGATGGAGACGAGGACTGACCAATCGTACATCATCTGATGGAGACAAGGACTGACCAATCAGACATCATCTGATGGAGACGAGGACTGACCAATCATACATCATCTGATGGAGACGAGGACTGACCAATCATACATCATCTGATGGAGACGAGGACTGACCAATCATACATCATCTGATGGAGATGAGGACTGACCAATCATAAGTCATCTGATGGAGACAAGGACTGACCAATCAGACATCATCTAATGGAGACGAGGACTCACCAATCATACATCATCTGATGGAGACGAGGACTCACCAATCATACATCATCTGATGGAGACAAGGACTGACCAATCATATGTCATCTGATGGAGACAAGGACTGACCAATCATATGTCCTCTGATGGAGACAAGGACTCACCAATCAGACATCATCTGATGGAGACAAGGACTGACCAATCATATGTCATCTGATGGAGACAAGGACTGACCAATCATACATCATCTGATGGAGACAAGGACTGACCAATCATATGTCATCTGATGGAGACAAGGACTCATCAATCATATGTCATCTGATGGAGACAAGGACTGACCAATCATATATCATCTGATGGAGACAAGGACTGACCAATCATACACCATCTGATGGAGACAAGGACTGACCAATCAGACATCATCTGATGGAGACAAGGACTGACCAATCATACACCATCTGATGGAGACAAGGACTGACCAATCATACATCATCTGATGGAGACAAGGACTCACCAATCATACATCATCTGATGGAGACAAGGACTGACCAATCATACATCATCTGATGGAGACGAGGACTGACCAATCATACATCATCTGATGGAGACGAGGACTCACCAATCATACATCATCTGATGGAGACAAGGACTCACCAATCATACATCATCTGATGGAGACAAGGACTCACCAATCATACATCATCTGATGGAGACAAGGACTCACCAATCATACATCATCTGATGGAGACAAGGACTGACCAATCATACATCATCTGATGGAGACAAGGACTGACCAATCATACATCATCTGATGGAGACGAGGACTGACCAATCATACATCATCTGATGGAGACGAGGACTGACCAATCATACATCATCTGATGGAGACAAGGACTGACCAATCATACATCATCTGATGGAGACAAGGACTGACCAATCATACATCATCTGATGGAGACAAGGACTGACCAATCATATATCATCTGATGGAGACAAGGACTGACCAATCATATGTCATCTGATGGAGACAAGGACTGACCAATCATACATCATCTGATGGAGACAAGGACTGACCAATCATACATCATCTGATGGAGACAAGGACTGACCAATCATACATCATCTGATGGAGACAAGGACTCACCAAACATACATCATCTGTTGTAGACGAGGACTCACCAATCATACATCATCTGATGGAGACAAGGACTGACCAATCATACCTCATCTGATGGAGACAAGGACATTGATGTCACAGAAAGTTTTGTCAAGATACAACATTTATCATCAGGGTTATAACAGAAGTCTTATCTAAAATGTCAAGGAATGAAATATCATGACATCTGATGGAGACAAGAACTGATGGAGACGAGGACTGACCAATCATATGTCATCTGATGGAGACAAGGACTGACCAATCATATGTCATCTGATGGAGTCAAGGACTGACCAATCATAAGTCATCTGATTGAGACAAGGACTGACCAATCATACGTCATCTGATGGAGACAAGGACTGACCAATCATACATCATCTGATGGCATAGAATTACCAAGAAATGCAGTAACCTCGTTTTGATGTGATGTCATTTCACATATTGATGGAAGTCATCTTGGTAAGTACATTGATGTCACAGAAATTTTTGTCTCAAGATACAACATTTATCATCAGGGTTATAACAGAAGTCTTATCTACTAAATGTCAAGGAATGAAATATCAGCATGACTTCTACTGTCCAATTTAGAAAAAAATTAAGCAAATAAAAGAATATTAGAGCAAACAAAATCTGACTCTGACAGGATAACTCAAAAGCTATTAATAATTTTACTATACCAGTGCTTTTGTTTATCTTTGATCGTCTTAGAAGACAACATAAACAAAAGGTGTTCTGAGAAGGTAACAACCATTTACATGTTCAATAAATAGATGAACTTTATCTTTCTTAACAACAATTACCAAACAAGTTACCACACTTATACCTAAACCAGGCTGATGGCCTAGTTTGAAGTGTACAAGGGTTGCTAGGAAGCCAAAGTTACCGAGACAACTTAAACCAGGCTGATGGCCCAGTTTGAAGTGTGCAAGGGTTGCTAGGAAGCCAAAGTTACCGAGACAACTTAAACCAGGCTGATGGCCCAGTCTGAAGTGTCAAGGGTTGCTAGGAAGCCAAAGTTACCGAGACAACTTAAACCAGGCTGATGGCCTAGTTTGAAGTGTACAAGGGTTGCTAGGAAGCCAAAGTTACCGAGACAACTTAAACCAGGCTGATGGCCCAGTTTAAACTGTGCAAGGGTTGCTAAAGTTACCGAGACAACTTAAACCAGGCTGATGGCCCAGTTTGAAGTGTGCAAGGGTTGCTAGGAAGCCAAAGTTACCGAGACAACTTAAACCAGGCTGATGGCCTAGTTTGAAGTGTGCAAGGGTTGCTAGGAAGCCAAAGTTACCGAGACAACTTAAACCAGGCTGATGGCCCAGTCTGAAGTGTCAAGGGTTGCTAGGAAGCCAAAGTTACCGAGACAACTTAAACCAGGCTGATGGCCCAGTCTGAAGTGTCAAGGGTTGCTAGGAAGCCAAAGTTACCAAGACAAACTCATGTGATCAGGCAAGTGACCTCTTACGTCCATTCAGGAATTCAAACATCTTCGAGTGTGCCACCTGATCACGCGTGTCCCCTGATGTTCTGCATAAAGTTTATCAAAGTATCCCTCATTTAATCTGTTGTTCATTAAGCTCGAGAAGTTCAGTAATGGGATACTAAAGGTTTTTAAATTTTGAAATGTCTTCAAAAACTTTGTTTGAAACTTTTAATGTTGTTGCCATTTAGATGATTATTCCAATTTCTTCAACATATTCTTTTCTTTAATGTAAATCTCTAGAGTTGAGGTACTCTGAACGGATATCTTTTAGTGTACCTAATACATAGCTAAATATAATGTTTCATATCTACCCCAAGTTCTAAAAAGACTTTGAGCATCTTGGGCTTGGTCACAAACCAAACAGACAACGGATATATCTGAATTTCACAATTAATATTCTTACTCTTACAAGCCCTACAAATAAAACAACAGCAACTAATTCAAGATATTTAACTTATCAAAAACAAAGAAAAAAATGAATGCCATCGCACAGTATCATCTAAATTAAGGTGTCACATCAATTCTAGAAAACATTTCTTACAGTGATTTCTTAGTAATGTAAATCTTTAAATCTGAAAAAACAGAAGAGAAATCTTAAGGCCATCCGACAAAAACCTAAGTGTTATAGTTCATTTCACTGTCAATGGTATCCTTGCTCCTTTGTTCCTACTTTGAAGTTTGATAGACCTCCTCGGGCTATCACAAACCATTGTAACCATTACAGAAGTAAACTCCAGCACACTGAAGGTCACAAATATTCCTCTTCTTATGGTGGAAAACATTTCATTTAATTGTAGTAAAAAAACATTGGTTAGAAAGAAATTTGAAAGATTGTTTTAAATAAGGCAGATACTGAGAATATTTAGACTTTTATTACAATTTACAATGTTGATATTTGGATAATATGGCCAGTTCTATTGTGACTACAGTAACTGTATTTATGACAGAGCATTTCCTTCTGGTTGTTAACTTAAATAGAATAGAACATCTACAGAACATAATGGTAGTTCTTAAACCACAACCAGTAGTAGATTAGAGTGTGACGTTCTGATGACTACACGGTGACCTTCATCTTATAACACAACCAGTAGTAGATTAGAGTGTGACGTTCTGATGACTACATGATCACCTTCCTCTTAAAACACAACCAGTAGAAGATTTGAGTGTGACGTTTCGATGACTATATGGTTACCTTCATCTTAAAACACAACCAGTAGTAGATTAGAGTGTGATGTTCTGATGACTAAATGGTCACTTTCATCTTAAAACACAACCAGTAGATGATTTCAGTGTGAAGTTTTGATGACTTCACGGTCACCTTCATCTTATAAAACAACCAGTAGAAGATTAAGGTGTGACGTTTCAATAACGACACAGTCACCATCATCAGACAAATGAACAGTGTGACACATATAGCACTGATGTACATAATATACAAAACAGTACAGAAATTACCAACATTTTTGACTGTACACAAAAACAGAAAACAGATTGACTATATGATAAAACAAGAGATCCCAGAGGGATCTTGGCGCCCACCATTTGAGGATCTGTTTTCAGTTCTTGAAGATTTGTTTATTTTTTTTTTGTGTGTTACAGGTGTTGTAAATGTTCATAAACTGGTCTTCATTGAATGTACTCAATGATGGCACAAGATATTTTTATTAAGCACCTATTAGCAAATATCATTTGAAAAAGATCCCAAAGTATTATTAGATAGCAGTCAGTTACAGGTGGATAATGGACAATATGCTTGTGCTGTATTACTCTCGACATCCAAGATGGCTGCTTGTGGGCCACCTTGATTTCAAATCAGTCCAAAAAAGGTACAATGCACAACTAGGGACCAAGGGAAACCAATATCTATGAAATATCAGAAGGATCCATCCAGGACTTCCTCAGATATAGCAGTAACAAGATTTTACTCTCAAAATCCAAGATGGCTGCCTGTCAGCCATCTTGATTTCGGATCAGTCCAAAAAGGTATAATGCACAACTTGGAACCAAAGGGAACCTGCATATGAAATTTGAGTAAGATCCTCCAGTACTTTCCAAGAAATAGCAGTAACAAACTTTTACTTCCGAAATCCAAGATGGCTGCCTGTCGGCCATCTTGAATTCGAATCAGTCCAAAAAAGGTACAATGCACAACTAGGGACTATGGGGAAACTGCATATGAAATTTGAGAAAGATCCATCCAGTACTTTCCAAGAAATAGCAGTAACAAACTTTTACTTCCGAAATCCAAGATGGCTGCCTGTCGGCCATCTTGAATTCGAATCAGTCCAAAAAAGGTACAATGCACAACAAGGGACCAAGTGGAAACTGTATATGAAATTTGAGGAAGATCCATCCAGTCCTTTCTCAGAAATAGCGGTAACAAACTTTTACTTCCAAAATCCAAGATGGCCACCTGTTGGCACAATCAAATTTAAATTCATTAATACTTTTGGCACATTAGAGCAATGATAAATCTGGACATCAATCATTTTTTATTTATAGATAGCATTTGGAACTTTTAATTTGCATAATCATAGTTGGTCACAATACTTTCAGAGCAAAAAGCCCAAAAAATATGATTACTGCTCAAATAATTACATTTATAGTATTTTTTATCAGAATTCGGTCATCATTTTAACTTTGTCATAAGCTGATTTCACTTCAACATGAAATGTTGTCAAAAGCAGCAGGTAAAGGTGTCACATGTTTGTGATCAATAATTGTTTTATCCTATTTAAACAACAAGACACTTAATGTGTGACAGATTTATGTAATTATGGGTATACAATTTGATTATCTGAAATTGAAGTTTTAGTTTTCAATTACTTTTTGTAATAAGGAAAAATAGCAAGTAAAGAATCAAAATGTAGAACTTAATCTCTAGTCTTATTCTTGTGAGAGTGAGAAAAGTACATTGCTTCTTTGGTACCCAGATATCAGCGTAGCCAAAGCATTTAAATTGATGAAAGTACCTTGAAGGATAAAGGGCGATTTGATTAGATGGTGGGCTAAAACTTGTTTTTAAATCTGTATGTTTTTATATGAATTGGATATAAAAGGAGGCCCTTAGAGCCTGTTGAATTGGCTTCATCAAAACTAAAGGAATTCTAAATTTTCAAGCATCAATCATTGGGCCGCTTTGAACCCTCTGTCCATGGGGAGTCAGACTTCAGGGATTCATCCAACAGACCAAAAGGGGACAGAATCCTGCCATTCCTACATCAGAATTCTTTTATTGAATTTGTTTTACCTACAGGGCTCTGCCCTCCTGTCCTGGGGGGAGTGGGGTGGGGGGTGGGGCAAGATACAACACCCTCAAATTTGGTCAAAATCATATGTTCATGCCTACTAGCAATTTGTTAGGAAATAGGACAGATGACAGAGATGGATGAGAGACACTGTGGTAATTCGGAACAGGTGAGCTAAGAAAAAAGGTGAGAGCATGAAAAGGTATTAAAATGTCACCTGCAGTAGATCATCATTCATCACAGAGCGCCACCATGGAGGAAGGCCTAGCATTGTTCTGTACAGACTGAGGTTCTGTAAACATAAAGACAAACAGTTAAATTACAATGCAACTTGCATAACTTATTTATAAACAGTGCATTTATGACTGTTTAATATTCAAACACCTGAATGATCTAACCATTCTTTTAAGTATCTATGAATTTTATCTGAAATGCATTAACTATTCTGTGAGAAAAACATGAAACTGCAGTAGAATTGATAAAAGAAACCACCATTGAATGTCAAATGAAGGTCTGTTCTTTTTAGCAATACATAAGTAAACAAAGAATTCTGATTCATCAAACCTGCACAAAAAGGAGCTTTCATTGATCAGCACAAAAAAGGAGCTCTCATTGACCTGCACAAAAAAGGAGCTCTCATTGACCTGCACAAAACAGGAGCTTTCATTGACCTGCATAAAAAAGGAGCTCTCATTGACCTGCACAAAAAAGGAGTTCTCATTGACCTGCACAAAAAAGGAGCTCTCATTGACCTGCACAAAAAAGGAGCTTTCATTGACCTGCATAAAAAAGGAACTCTCATTGACCTGCACAAAAAAGGAGCTCTCATTGACCTGCACAAAACAGGAGCTCTCATTGACCTGCACAAAAAAGGAGCTTCCATTGACCTGCACAAAAAAGGAGCTCTCATTGACCTGCACAAAAAAGGAGCTCTCATTGACCTGCACAAAAAAGGAGCTTCCATTGACCTGCACAAAAAAGGAGCTCTCATTGACCTGCACAAAAAAAGCTCTCATTGACCTGCACAAAAAAGAAGCTTTCATTGACCTGCACAAAAAAGGAGCTTCCATTGACCTGCACAAAAAAGGAGCTCTCATTGACCTGCACAAAAAAAGCTCTCATTGACCTGCACAAAAAAGAAGCTTTCATTGACCTGCACAAAAATAACTTATCATTCCTAATGGAGAAGTAGGATTTAAGGAATGTACTCTATTTCACCTATTGGTCCCCACCACTCAGGCCCCAGGGGGCTGAGACCTACCAGTTATACCAAATTCATTGCCCTCATTGATTTCCCTTTTCCCAGCAATGCTTCAGACCAAATTTAGGCAAAATCAAATCATTCCTACAGCAAGAGTAGGATTTTGAAGAATTTGCTCTATTACCAAATTGGGCCCTTCCCCTTGGGCCCCAGGGGGCTGAGACATACCATTTATACCTAATTGATTCCCCTTCACTAAATGATGCTTCAGACTAAATTTGGCCAATATCCTATAATTCCCACAAGGGGAGTAGGATTTTTAAGAATTTGTTCCATTACCCAAATCAGGCCCTAGCCCTCAGACCCAACTGGGCTGAGATGTACTATTTATATAAGCTAGATTCCCCTTCACCAAATAATGCTTCAGATTAAATTTTAGAAATATCCTATCATTCTTACAGAAGGAGTAGGATTTTAAAGAATTTTCCCTTTTACCCTATGGGAACTCGCCCCTTAGGCTCCAGGGGGCAGAGACCTACCATTTAAACATAATTGATTCACTTTTATTCAACAATGCTTCTGACTAAATCTGGGTAAAATCCGGTCATTCCTGCCAGAGGAGTGAGGTGAACAAAAAAACCAGAACAAACCAAAAAAGATCTACTCCAAACAAAGTGTACATGCATACCTCAAAATCCAGTGATTATACATGGTGGTATTCCATACAAAGTTACCAACATTTGTTTGCCAAATTTTCTCTCAACCAAACTTATTCCAAATCGTGTCATTCTGTACTTGTAATCTTTCAAAGGACAGCACTAACATTTCACATACAACAGGAAAACTCAACATTGTTTGGAATTGGTCAATAATTTTCATTTCTTATGATGTAACTTCTAGGATGGACAAATAGAATCACAAGAGTATTTTAAAGCTATTTGAACTCGGATAGAAAGCAAAAAAAATTATTCCTGTAAACAAACTTTCACATGACTCGTTGTCAAAGCTGTTTCCAACAATTTATCAAAGTTGGTGTTTTTAGAAGAAATAAAAAATATCAGTCTACCCTTCTGAATTAAATTTATTACATTTCTTGAAAAATTGTTAAAAGGTAAGATTTCTTTTAAAGTGAGTGCCGAAGCATTTTGGCTCAGATGAAAGAATTTTAAAAACTCTAGATATTCATTATGTTACATCAGCTTAATACAATATGATGTGTATTATCTTATTTATCTTTATATAAAACATTTTTACAGATTTATTCTTTAGAAATACTTCTCTAAGTTAAGAAAAACATTTCATTGATAAAGATTCAATATCTTTATAAGGTAAAATAGAAACTATTTTCAAAATCTTATTCTTCCTCTTAACAAGACACCCATGTTTTGTTTCATAAGAGCAGGTGAAACAACAGGTATTCACATAAAGTGGGAAAACTCCTTCTAGTGGCAGTACATCACTATCTATTAAGGTTCTAAACAAGACAACTACATAAACATAGTTTTATCATCAGTTGACAGACGTACCTACACGTTAAGCTAGACCTATATATTCACAGTTTTCTTGCTCAAAAGCCAATAACATATAGAAACCTCAAGTTCACACTCCGGTCATATGTTTATGTGTACATGTTCTTATAGTAGACTTTTTACCGTAAATATAATAAAAACATTCTACCATATTCTATCTAATAATTTCACTCCACACTCACAAAAACATGAACATAGTGAGCTTATTTACCAAAAAAGTTACAATAAGAACAAATATCAAGAAATAAAGTTAAATGCAAGAAAAATATTTCATTTGAAAAAAAAAGACAAAAATGTTCATTCCAGGTATATTACCTACTGTACAGTGGCTTTGACTTTGCAGTCCAATCTGTCAGGGTTTGGAAAGTTCAAAGGTATTCAATTTCACACATGTCTATGTACTGGTGTCCATATAATAAGGCATAACAGGTGTTTCCTGAGATTTCCATTAACTGCAGAAATGTTCACTAGGAATCTAAGGTTTTGTGCTATCGACTGTGAATATAACTAAAATTAAATACCCCGCAAATATCACCAAATATACCACAGTGACAAAGAAATGGTATGCTGAATATTAAATTAGTATATTTGTTTTGTGAACTTTTTAAAATTAAAACTTTAATTAAGCACACCTGTGCCAGAAAAATGGAAGTCAGCGTTTATTGTGGCATGGAGTTGTGTTTATCAGGCCAATTAAGAAACACATATTTTTCAATCCATGATCACTGGAGAAATGAGAACTTTCATGGAAACAATGAAACATGCAAATATATATCTGTGACAAATTTTGTTGGCCCTTTGTTATCCTGTCCTTCAGATCCCTAGAGGGTGAACCCTTCTTGGCCAGGGATTCTAATTCTCATAACAGCCCAATGGTCACCAACAAAATTTCATCAGAATATGACAAGTGGTAAATGTGTTTTGTATTCTAACCTTCTGTTACCTCAGCTCATGGGAGACCCATCATCATTAGACAATGACCATAGAGAAAAAATATTGAAAACATGTTTTACACTTAGGGACTGCATTTGGCTAATGGCCCCTGGAAATAAGCACAGACAGATTGCTGACTACCACAACAGATATATGTAAAAACATGTCAGTCTCTAGACCTACAAAAGAGTCTGATGGACTAAAATGCTGCAAGGTCAAGACCTTCCAAAGGGCCTAATAGATTTACAAGGTAGAGACCTTCCAAAGGGCCTAATAGATTTATAAGGTAGAGACCTTCCACAGGGCCTAATAGATTTACAAGGTAGAGACCTTCCAAAGGGCCTAATAGATTTACAAGGTCGAGACCTTCCACAGGGCCTAATAGATTTACAAGGTCTAGACCTTCCAAAGGGCCTAATAGATTTACAAGGTCGAGACCTTCCAAAGGGCCTAATAGATTTACAAGGTAGAGACCTTCCAAAGGGCCTAATAGATTTATAAGGTCTAGACCTTCCAAAGGGCCTAATAGATTTACAAGGTCGAGACCTTCCAAAGGGCCTAATAGATTTACAATGTAGAGACCTTCCAAAGGGCCTAATAGATTTATAAGTTCTAGACCTTCCAAAGGGCCTAATAGATTTACAAGGTCGAGACCTTCCAAAGGGCCTAATAGATTTACAAGGTCGAGACCTTCCAAAGGGCCTAATAGATTTACAAGGTAGAGACCTTCCAAAGGGCCTAATAGATTTACAAGGTCGAGACCTTCCAAAGGGCCTAATAGATTTACAACGTCTAGACCTTCCAAAGGGCCTAATAGATTTACAAGGTCTAGACCTTCCAAAGGGCCTAATAGATTTACAAGGTAGAGACTTTCCAAAGGGCCTAATAGATTTACAAGGTCGAGACCTTCCAAAGGGCCTAATAGATTTACAAGGTCTAGACCTTCCACAGGGCCTAATAGATTTACAAGGTCGAGACCTTCCAAAGGGCCTAATAGATTTACAAGGTCGAGACCTTCCAAAGGGCCTAATAGATTTACAAGGTAGAGACCTTCCAAAGGGACTAATAGATTTATAAGGTAGAGACCTTCCACAGGGCCTAATAGATTTACAAGGTCGAGACCTTCCAAAGGGCCTAATAGATTTACAAGGTCTAGACCTTCCAAAGGGCCTAATAGATTTACAAGGTAGAGACTTTCCAAAGGGCCTAATAGATTTACAAGGTCGAGACCTTCCAAAGGGCCTAATAGATTTACAAGGTCTAGACCTTCCACAGGGCCTAATAGATTTACAAGGTCGAGACCTTCCAAAGGGCCTAATAGATTTACAAGGTCGAGACCTTCCAAAGGGCCTAATAGATTTACAAGGTAGAGACCTTCCAAAGGGACTAATAGATTTATAAGGTAGAGACCTTCCACAGGGCCTAATAGATTTACAAGGTCGAGACCTTCCAAAGGGCCTAATAGATTTACAAGGTCTAGACCTTCCAAAGGGCCTAATAGATTTACAAGGTCTAGACCTTCCAAAGGGCCTAATAGATTTACAAGGTCGAGACCTTCCAAAGGGCCTAATAGATTTACAAGGTAGAGACCTTCCAAAGGGCCTAATAGATTTATAAGGTCTAGACCTTCCAAAGGGCCTAATAGATTTACAAGGTCGAGACCTTCCAAAGGGCCTAATAGATTTACAAGGTCGAGACCTTCCAAAGGGCCTAATAGATTTACAATGTAGAGACCTTCCAAAGGGTCTAATAGATTTATAAGGTCTAGACCTTCCAAAGGGACTAATAGATTTACAAGGTAGAGACCTTCCAAAGAGCCTAATAGATTTATAAGGTCTAGACCTTCCAAAGGGCTTAATAGATTTACAAGGTCGAGACCTTCCAAAGGGCCTAATAGATTTACAAGGTCGAGACCTTCCAAAGGGCCTAATAGATTTACAACGTCTAGACCTTCCAAAGGGCCTAATAGATTTACAAGGTATAGACCTTCCAAAGGGCCTAATAGATTTACAAGGTAGAGACCTTCCAAAGGGCCCAATAGATTTACAAGGTCTAGACCTTCCAAAGGGCCTAATAGATTTACAAGGTAGAGACCTTCCAAAGGGCCTAATAGATTTACAAGGTAGAGACCTTCCAAAGGGCCTAATAGATTTACAAGGTCGAGACCTTCCAAAGGGCCTAATAGATTTATAAGGTCGAGACCTTCCAAAAGACCTAATAGATTTACAAGGTCGAGACCAAAGGAAATGGGAGATAATAGTGCTTACAGTAGCCTGTTTAATTTTGGCTTTAAAGTCTTAATGAAATTTTTTTCTTTTTCTTTTCTTTACATGTAAGCACAATTATCTCCCGTTTCTATGACGTCACAATGTATAATCAAGTCATTGATGACGTCATAAATTGTAACCATATAGGCAACCATGCAAGCCTGACAGTACATGATGTAAAGCGTCTGAAGATCAATACATGAAAGGGCTCATGCTTTACACTTAAATACACATCATGTTTCTGATTATTATATATATATATATATATGGAATTAATGTTTATAACATAATATGTAGCACTTATTCATGTAAATATGTTACAGCTAATTTCATATAGTAGGAATCACAATGCTTAACTATAACATTACCTAAATGACTCGTTGAATCCACTTACTTAGAAAACTGGCATTCCTTGTGAATAACTAGTCATGCATTGAAAAGTAGATGACTGAAAAGCATGCATGAATTCTGCACCGGCAAACTGAAGTGAAGAAGATTACACGTCAGTCATGTTACTAGCCTCAGCTGGTGGAAGTTTCCCTTTAGGCATGAAGTGTCTGTGGCTACAGACAGAAGTGGTGCTAGTTTGAACCCCTGTGGTGGTGACTGGGTTTTTTTTCAATGACTCCTTCTTATTACAGAAGTGTGCCACTGTACATATACTATTTTGTATCCTGATTGTTTACTCTTCATGCCAGGAAAACTAAATATTTTCATACATGACTTTCTAACAAGGTTATACATATCTACTGTTCACTAAATTGACTCTAAATGAGAAAAATTTCTGAAGCATCATATCATCAGTAGATTCTGCCATAAGCCAATTAATCTTACCTTGTAGGATTAGTATGCCAATGTGATATTTTTGCATATGAACTCATGTCATATGACCTATTAGGACCTCTGGAGAAATTACATCATATATTTGCATGTTCTACATTATAATATGACAATAGATCTATGATACAGATATTAATGTTTTACTGTATTACTGTAAATCATTGACCATGTGGTGAAAAGAATTTAAAACTTATTTCCATTTTAATTTGCTTGAGGCTTTGAAAGAGTTTTAAGACTTGTTTCATATAAAATGGAAACACATATCACATCCTACACCCTCAAGACTAACTGAAATAGGTAATTATTCTAATCAAAGGTTATTTTTGTTGTCATGCTAATGAAAGAGATAACTATAATGGAACTCATAAGTACACTTGCACTTAAATCAATTTTACATATGTAAGCATGCTGATCAATTTCACAATAATGATAAGAATTGGAGTCACAGGCACTGTGTGCTCTTATCATACACACCAGACAAAACAAAGTCATTGGTCACACATGAGATAATGGACTTGCACCATTTACATAAATATTGCAGAAAACGGATTTTGAGCTGACTACACTAGAGTACAGATTAATCACATTAGACACAAGTGCACTTTCAAATACAATAATTGCAAATGTCCCCATGGTTTTACATGTATCAATACAAAGTCTGTGACAATAAATCAAGATATTCCAACACTATATCAGAGTGCAACTGGTTTTTTCAGCATTTTCTAGGGCAATGAAAAACTTTTCTTGTCATAAGAGCATCCAACATTTGAGACACTCACAATTCTATGATAATCATGATGACATAACCAAACTCCTTAATCCCAAACAGGATGTTCATGGAAAATACATGGACAAGAGCAATTCCTTAGAAAAGCCATGGATTTCATGGACATGTCTGTATATATCATGGACATGTCTGTATATTTCATGGACAGGTCTGTATATTTCATGGACAGGTCTGTAAATATCATGGACATGTCTGTTAATATCATGGACATGTCTGTATATATCATGGACATGTCTGTATATTTCATGGACAGGTCTGTATATTTCATGGACAGGTCTGTATATATCATGGACATGTCTGTTAATATCATGGACATGTCTGTATATATCATGGACATGTCTGTATATATCATTGACATGTCTGTATATTTAATGGACATGTCTGTAAATATCATGGACATGTCTGTATATATCATGGACATGTCTGTATATTTCATGGACAGGTCTGTATATTTCATGGACATGTCTGTATATATCATGGACATGTCTGTATATTTCATGGACAGGTCTGTAAATATCATGGACATGTCTGTATATTTCATGGACAGGTCTGTATATTTCATGGACAGGTCTGTATATTTCATGGACAGGTCTGTATATTTCATGGACATGTCTGTAAATTTCATGGACATGTCTGTATATATCATGGACATGTCTGTATATATCATGGACATGTCTGTATATTTCATGGACATGTCTGTATATTTCATGGACAGGTCTGTAAATATCATGGACATGTCTGTATATATCATGGACATGTCTGTATATTTCATGGACATGTCTGTATATTTCATGGACATGTCTGTATATATCATGGACAGGTCTGTATATATCATGGACATGTCTGTATATATCATGGACATGTCTGTATATCTGTATATTTCATGGACATGTCTGTAAATATCATGGACATGTCTGTAAATATCATGGACATGTCTGTATATTTCATGGACATGTCTGTATATATCATGGACATGTCTGTATATCTGTATATTTCATGGACATGTCTGTAAATATCATGGACATGTCTGTATATATCATGGACATGTCTGTATATTTCATGGACATGTCTGTATATTTCATGGACATGTCTGTATATTTCATGGACATGTCTGTATATTTCATGGACATGTCTGTATATTTCATGGACATGTCTGTATATATCATGGACATGTCTGTAAATATCATGGACATGTCTGTATATATCATGGACATGTCTGTAAATATCATGGACATGTCTGTATATATCATGGTCCATGTCTGTATATATCATGGACATGTCTGTATATATCATGGACATGTCTGTATATATCATGTCTGTAAATATCATGGACATGTCTGTATATATCATGGTCCATGTCTGTATATATCATGGACATGTCTGTATATATCATGGACATGTCTGTATATATCATGGTCCATGTCTGTATATATCATGGACATGTCTGTAAATATCATGGACATGTCTGTATATATCATGAACATGTCAATGTCTATGGACAATGTCCCAAGAGAAGCCATTTTCATTTGGAGAACATTACACCAAAACGCATTAGATTTGCATGCGATCTTCATCAACCCTTTACTGTTTGTAGGCCATGCTTTATCACCCCTAATCTTTTTCCATTCTTGTTGATACTGAAAGTGTCCAGCTTGAATGATTTTATGGATTCAACAGTTTCCTGATCCATGCTATGTATTTTAACATGACAGTATGATATCAAGTAGCACTCTTAGTCCTCCACTTCCATCATCATTTATTATCAGGTTTCTCTTGATTTTACAACTTTTACCTGGTGGTAAGAAGTTTAAAATAATTTTTTAAAGATCTTTATAAAATATTTCCTGAGAATCTGGAAGTGTTGAAAACAGATGATATTAGATATCTGAGAGTACTAATACCGTAATGATTTTTGAACAGTTACAAGTTTTTCATCAAAATTGTGTTTAGTTATATCTTCTTTGCTTTATTATACAATCATAATTTTTTGTGGTAATGAATTTATTTTGGTAAGGTTCCCCCACCAATTTGTGTATATTCTCATTTTACCTGGAAATAAAGTATCAGACTTGAAACTTTTTGATATCAATGTAAATTCCAACAGATGTGATGGGGATGGCAGAGTAACAAGTCCTGTAGTGTGTGTTCTTATACACTCAACTATTCTACTAGGTATGGCACACATTAGGTTTGGGGACACAACACTACCAAAATTAACTGAAATATCACTTCAATGTGAGAGGTCCCATCTTTTCACAATTAACAGGCAAATCCAGAAATAGTGCCAGAACAGGTAACCTGATATCTGGTTTATGGTTCAGTTGCTACCTCCTAAAATTGTTAGAGGTTAGCATTTTATAATATAACCCCCCACCTATCAGCCATTTTGTTTTTCTGATTGGCCCAGAGGGACACAACAGATCACCAAGGGGAACATACATTTAAAATTTCAGAAAAATCCATCAAATAAATGTATCTCATGAAAGACAAACCCCAGAAGAAAGGCGATTTGAATGGCAAATCAGCTGGTGATGGAAAGCTAAAAAACTTAACAGCCTAAGGCCTTACAAGTCACATATCAAATCTGAGAATCATCCATACAGTGGTTTCTAAAGAAAGCAAAGAACAAATTTTCATGGTCATTCATTATAGATTTCCCATCAAACAGTTTGTTTTCCCAATCATTTCAAAATTGAACTGGCACAACTAGGGATCTGAGAGAATCTACACATGAAATGTTCACAAAGATCATTCTTCTGTTATAACAATCTGTTAGCCATTTTGTTCTTCTGTCTTGTTTTACAATGTGTCGAAGGAACTTGTAAAGAGAATTTCACTGATAGCTATCAACATGTAATCCATTCTTTATAAATATGTTGGATCAGTATACAGTTCCTTATATAGCTGATGCAAAGTAGGATATCATGTTTCCAAAGTAGATACATTTGTATGGGTCGCCATTAAAATAGTTAAGTATGAATAATTAAATATGGAGTTTTTCC
Organism: Ylistrum balloti; assembly: GCF_031769215.1. Lineage (NCBI taxonomy): Eukaryota > Metazoa > Mollusca > Bivalvia > Pectinida > Pectinidae > Ylistrum > Ylistrum balloti. Next base: position 397,151 of record NW_026781941.1, on the reverse strand, counting down.
CCTTTTAATCAGGAACTCTTCACCATACAAAAATCCAAGAAGTGGCATCGGTGTTCACTAGAGATAGCACAAGATTTATTTTCTCTCAAATTACTCAGAATGATGTTGTGGTGCTAACACTATTACAGTGAGGAAGCGCCACTATCTAACTGTGATAAAACAAGTTCAATAACCCTGTATCTGTAATACACTAAAGAGAAAACAAACCAAAACACTCCTTACTGCAAATCACATATTTAATATTTTTGTTTTCTTCATTAATTGAGAGAATGGGGTGTGGGTGGGTTTGGGGTTTAAAATATCCCTTAAATAAACACAGAGTGGTTGATATCCAACCAATATTTCTCTGACGTCCAGTAAGAGAGTGACCTTGAGACAATCACAGCACAGCTAATTAATCCAAAGACGATAACATGTGAGGTTCTACATTCTGAAAGATTTTCTCTTCCACATGTCCCGAGGGAAACGCAACTTTGCAAAACAAATTTATAATTAGATATGTCTGGAACCTTCAACCTTTATCAAGTTGATTCATAATACTTGCCATAGAAACAAGGACAAATTCAAACATTCATTTGGTTGGCTCGAAGAATAAATAAGTCATCATTTTTGCATCAGAAATCTTTTCATTTTCAATAAGACAATGACAAAGACACTATTATAATCAAAATTCAGTTAATGTTACAGTTTTCCTAAAATTCCTTAAACATAACCTCATTTATCTATCTGGGGATACAGAGAAAAATAAGGATCATGATAATGACTTTCTTCTCCTGGTTCATAAAGCAATATCATGGAACTTACATCAAGACCAATACCGAGAAATCATTCATTTTTGTGGGGTGTTTTTTTCTGGTCATTTCAGAGATACTCTTAATTAATGAATTTTTATGTCCATAAAATAGTAATTTGTATAAAGAGATCTTGAATCGTTGGAATAAGTAGATATATTGAATTATATTTATTGAAAAAAATCAAGTGTCCACTGGAGAGTAACTTTTTCAAAACCATGAAAATTCAACCGCAAGAAAATATCTTTTTTTACAGTATACATTTTCTGTATAAGAAGGTGCAAATCCAGTTCACACTTTGATTCAAATGACAGCTACTACAAAGAGATTTTATAACCATATCTTGAGGTGTGATAGTTCACAGACAGGTAAACATTTTCTGACAGTCACTTCAGACAGACCTATTTACATTACAGATATTGCCATCAGTAATATTGAAACATTTACAACCGTCTTGTATTTCCTGTGTATGTCAAAGAGTGGACATATATACACATTTCCTACACATAATATTCTACAGGTGTAAAAGGTCAGCCCCTGTTTACTATCTGTGATCTCCACACCTGGTATACCTGTAAAGCATAGTCATCTTTCCTCACAATATGTCCATATATTTAAATGGATACTTTATGCTACAAGAGGTTTATACAAATTTTATAACTTTTCCAACATTCTTTTTTTTCTTTTTTGATTACTGAATATATGTCTTGAAATATCAATTAATGAAGATTTAATCCCTTTTGTACTTTGTTGTAATATGTCTTCAGTGATTTTGCCTCCGAAGGATAGACCCTTGACCATTGAATTTTGATCCAAGGTCACCAAACTGAATGTGTAAAGGAATTTGCGAGATATGAAGATAGTTTATAAACTACAGACAACAAACAGAACAAGGAACAAATGGCATAGAGTTTAAATATATAGGAACTTACATGTCAGTGAATTATAGGCAGTATCAACCAGTTTAATCATTAACCACGTCATATTGAAAAAAACTTGATTTAATTCTTTTAGCTGGTATCCTTTCCCCAAAAATATAAGTGAAAACTGTGTTACTCTTAAAAAGGTCTTAAATTTTACTGGTGGTAAATTATCATCAGTCATGGTCTTTATAGGTAAAACATGTTCATATGTCATGTCCATTGAGTGACCAGATAACAGTGACCTCAGTTTACCCCTGTCCCTGTGTGACACATTCTGAATATATATAAAGCAGATAGCTTGTCACACATTCTGGCAACTGATAACTTCAAGTTCTGATGTGCGGTCATGATAAAAAAAATTCTGGCATTAATAAATATATAGAAAGCTGTTATAATCCAACTGCTAGGTCATATCTCACAAACAAAAAATTAACACAATCAACACAGAGCCTTTCAGATCATTAAGAACCCTTAATTTTAACATACAACATTACATAATGGTATAAAGTTACGAAATGAGTACAATACTACATGATTGTAGTTAAAAAGATGGTTCTATTTAGATTTTGTTCATTTTTCTTAACTGAAAAAGGGTTTCTCAGCCTAACAGTCCTCCTTACCTATATCCTTTATATTGATAGATTTGTTTTGAATCTGAAGTGTAGCTTTCCCTATGATTCATGATTTGTTAAATGTCACAAAAATCAGAATTGCTGTAACATCATTTTTTTGAGCCTAAGGGTGAGGAGTGTACACTTATTGATGTGACTACCTTTCAAACACTCACTCCAAAAACATTTGAAATTTTTTGGCTGGGAATACAGGCGTCAACACAGCTGTGGATACCAGTGTGCAGCTGGATAGCATTAGTTCACAATTACTCATAAAAGGTGAATTTAAAATGTGACACATTAAAATTTTATAAAATGATTCTACAGAGTTTAATGAATTAACTTTATCATTTTACCAAGAGAAACTCTCCACTAGAATGTATACGGAGCAGCAATCCAAATTCAGGTTTTTTTCCGATTAACCAGCCACATAAGTAACAGAATCAACACAGACCATAACAATCTCATAAACAAGCTGGGTAAAAAGCTCATTCGTATCAGTTTCATTTGAAATATCATGTCATGTCTTATGATAAGCCAATCTACAATAAAGTACCATAATTATTCCACCATAAGCCCGTCTGGTAATAAGCCCACCCCTATCTGTCTACTCCAGTGTTATTTGAAATGGCAACTAACCCTATATTATTGTTCTGTAATAAGCCCACCCCTATCTGTCTACTCCAGTGTTATTTGAAATGGCAACTAACCCTATATTATTGTTCTGTAATAAGCCCACCCCTATCTGTCTACTTCAGTGTTACTTGAAATGGCAACTAACCCTATATCATTGTCCTGTAATAAGCCCACCTCTGTCACAGTAACCCCCACCCCCATCCCTCATCCCACTAGACTCATTGCATGGTAAGTCCAGTTTGTAAGCACATCACCTACAGCGCCTGTACCTTGTTATTATATAGGTCAGTACCCTGATCCGGTATCTTATAACATGCAGCAGGTGTAAACGATGGTTGTCAGTGTATAATGAGATGGTAGTTCATCATAATTCCATTATTATACATACATTGATTCACCATATAACAGGCAGTCAAACACACAAGGTTTTCATTTCTCAACCATCATTGGCACTCTGCTGGTCAAGCAGAGGTCATAATCACTATAAAGGTCAAGTCGTGGTCAAAAGTATGAAGAGTACAGAAAATGGCATGTGGTTGTGATCACTAATTGGCAAACCTACCATCAATATTTGTACTGTTTGGTAGGTAAGGGTCAGTAGTTAACAAGTACATGTAGCACTACAATGTTAAATAGATATCAGACATAATTATCAATGACAAAATATCATACTTCAATCTACATATTACCTATGTGAGTCACAGTAAATGTTGTACAGCCAATGTTAAGCCAGGTATCAGGACATCAGGTAAACACAAATTCAGGTACCAGAAAGTCAGGTGTCGGTAAACTCAGGTGTCAGTAAACTCAGGTGTTGGTAAACTCAGGTGTTGGTAAAGTCAGGTGTTGGTAAACTCAGATGTTGGTAAGTCTGGTGTTGGTAAACTCAGGTGATGGTAAGTCTGGTGTTGGTAAACTCAGGTATTGGTAAGCTAGGTGTTGGTAAACTCATGTGTTAGTAAAGTCAGGTGTCAGTAAAGTCAGGTGTCAGTAAAGTCAGGTGTTGGTAAAGTCATATGTTGGTAAACTCAGGTGTTGGTAATGTCAGATGTTGGTAAGTCTGGTATTATCAAAGTCAGGTATCAGAAAGTCAGGTGTTGCTTGAATCAGGTGTCAGTAGAGTCAGGTGTCAGTAAAGTCAGATATGAGTTAAGTCAGGTGTTAGTTAAGTCAGATGTTAGTTAAGTCAGGTGTCAGTAAAGTCAGGTGTTGGTAAAGTAGGCATCAATATGAAGTCAGGGGTTAGTAAAGTCAGATGTGAGTTAAGTCTGGTTTTAGTAGAGTCAGATGTGAGTTAAGTCTGGTTTTAGTAGAGTCAGATGTGAGTTAAGTCTGGTTTTAGTAGAGTCAGATGTGAGTTAAGTCTGGTTTTAGTAGAGTCAGATGTGAGTTAAGTCTGGTTTTAGTAGAGTCAGATGTGAGTTAAGTCAGGTTTCAGTTTGAAGTCAGGTGTCAGTAAAGTCAGGTTTCAGGAAAAGTGAAGTTTAAATCCACTAATATTATTAATAGTTTTTAGAAAATCAGAATTGAACAGTATTACAATATCCTCTTATTTTTTTTACTGTATTACTGCACAGGCACCTTAAGCTACGATTTGAGATATTAGTATTAATTACAAAAATTGAGTTTCAGTAAAAATCGACCATTTTTACGACTTCATGGTTTATATACCTGTCAATACAATTTTGAAAGATATCTTCAGTATATAAGGTTATCTTACCTACCATAAACATTGCCTGTGATTGTGTGACGACAAAAACAACATGATTTTAATTCTTCAAAAGAATACAACATCATTTTGTCATAACAGTAGTGACCATAATACACCTTCTTCTGATGATAATGGACTCATTGCTGGTACATACATCTTCACTTTGTGTTCGCAAGTTAATCAGTAATTATCATTCCATGTAAATAAACTGATGGTCAGATAACTGATAAATACCATAGTTCAATAAACGGTCAGACACACTGCACTCCAACTACATGAAAATGATCCTCTCCGCCTCTATATCTGTCTCAGATACTGTAGCCATAGGCATTTTCTTTTCCTCCAGGGAAGAAAGGACACCTTCTTTTTCTAATCAATGGGAAACACAAGTAGATTTTTTTAGCTTCACAATATTGATGACAAACCCACAATGTTGATGACAAACCCACAATGTTGATGACAAACCTACAATGTTGATGACAAACCCGACAAACCCACAATATTGATGACAAACCCACAATATTGATGACAAACCCATAATGTTGATGACAAGCCCACAATATTGATGACAAACCTTTAATGTTGATGACAAACCCACAATGTTGATGACAAACCCACAATGTTGATGACAAACCCACAATGTTGATGACAAATCTACAATGTTGATGACAAACCTACAATGTTGATGACAAACCCGACAAACCCACAATATTGATGACAAATCTACAATGTTGATAACAAACCCACAATGTTGATGACAAATCTACAATGTTGATGACAAACCCACAATGTTGATGACAAACCTATAATGTTGATGACAAACCCACAATGTTGATGACAAACCCACAATATTGATGACAAACCCACAATGTTGATGACAAACCTACAATGTTGATGACAAACCCGACAAACCCACAATATTGATGACAAACCCACAATGTTGATGACAAACCCACAATGTTGATGACAAACCTACAATGTTGATGACAAACCCGACAAACCTATAATGTTGATGACAAACCCACAATGTTGATGACAAACCCACAATATTGATGACAAACCCACAATGTTGATGACAAACCCACAATGTTGATGACAAACCTACAATGTTGATGACAAACCCGACAAACCCACAATATTGATGACAAACCCACAATGTTGATGACAACCCACAATGTTGATGACAAATCTACAATGTTGATGACAAACCTACAATGTTGATGACAAGCCCACAATGTTGATGACAAACCTTTAATGTTGATGACAAACCCACAATGTTGATGACAAACCTATAATGTTGATGACAAACCTACAATGTTGATGACAAACCTGACAATCCTATAATGTTGATGACAAACCTACAATGTTGATGACAAACCTAACAAACCCACAATGTTGATGACAAACCCACAATGTTGATGACAAACCTACAATGTTGATGACAAACCCGACAAACCCACAATATTGATGACAAACCCACAATGTTGATGACAAACCCACAATGTTGATGACAAATGTACAATGTTGATGACAAACCTACAATGTTGATGACAAACCTACAATGTTGATGACAAACCTGACAAACCCACAATGTTGATGACAAACCTATAATGTTGATGACAAACCTACAATGTTGATGACAAACCTAACAAACCCACAATGTTGATGACAAACCCACAATGTTGATGACAAACCCACAATGTTGATGACAAACCCACAATGTTGATGACAAACCTACAATGTTGATGACAAACCTACAATGTTGATGACAAATCTACAATGTTGATGACAAACCTACAATGTTGATGACAAACCTACAATGTTGATGACAAATCCACAATGTTGATGACAAACTAAAACTCCCTGTAAGAAGTACCAGCTATATCATGAATGAAAAATCTGTCGTCATTCATGCCATCCAAGGAAAAACATTCATGTAAATTCCTTCAATATACTATAATAGTTAGAAAAATCATGGCAAATCCTTATAGCTTCACACACTTTAATGCCCAAAGGCTGTGTCACAGGAAACAAATCCTTCAATATCACTTAATAAAATAGCCCCCCCCCCCCCAACACCCCCATCCCTAAAAAAACAGGCAAAAACTTTTACATAGTTTAATTTATTCAATTTTTCACATAAATGAACCTTATGAATCTGTATCTATCCTTTCTGTTTAAATTTCAATTAAAAAAAGAAACTCAATTTTCAACATTTCTATATAGTAAGTTTGATACATGTATACAAAGCAAATCTAAATATATCTTATACAGAATAGTAATTGTACATAAAATTGCTATATATTCACTAAAATGCTGTCTCTATATTTCAGCAGTTAATGGGTTGTTATAATTGAGGTTTACAATAATTTTTCTTAATCTTAACTTAAATAAAATCTTCTTTAGAAGGTGCTAGTCTTTTGACCTCCCTACCACAGAATCTGAAGTATTTAGTGGTTGGAGTACATCAATATATTCCACAGTATGTCAGCTCTCACATATTCTAAATGATAACATTATGCGGGGTCAGAAAAAGGTCAGCTCAGTCTGAACTAAACAAGACCTGGTCATTCTGGGGCCATGTAGATTTTAATCGGCCAGGCAGGAGTGATTTCTAAGGACAACCATAAGTGGCCCTAATTCTAATTACTGACCAAACAAATCCTCCTGACCTTTGTACCTAACCACACCTGGAACCACTTGTTTAAATCTATACCAAGGTCGAAACATTTTGTAAGGGGGCAGTACAATAATTTATTTGCATAAAATATTACTTTTAATGAGAAACAAACAATAGTCAAATCAGCACACTAATTCACTGAAAAAAAATTCATAAAATGAAAAAAATGAAAATGCAATATGATTTGTGAGACTTAAACTCTTTGCAAAATAACAATTTGAATTAGAGTAGTATAATTACTTTATTCCATTATCAACCCAAATATGATATTTAAATACCAGTATAACAATTTGTGACATCATTCAATTATGTACCACTACTATCACCTGAAGATTTAATAACACAGGAAAGGTACTTGTGCTAGTCACTGTGTAGGACATCATCAACTTCCTGTTGACCAAGGATGTCTTGATCTAGGTAATGATCCACTTCCTGTTTACAAGGAATGTCACTGTGTGGGATATCATCAACTTCCTGTTAACCAATGATGTCTTGATCTAGGAAATGATTCACTTCCTGTTAACAAGGAATGTCACTGTGTGGGATATCATCAACTTCCTGTTGACATAGGATGTCTTGATCTAGGGAATGATTAATTTCCTGTTTACAAAGAATGTCACTGTGTTTGACATCATCAACTTCCTGTTGACAAAGGATGTTTTGATCTAGGGAATGATTAATTTCAAGTTTATAAAGTATGTCACTGTGTGGGACATCATCAACTTCCTGTTGACCAAGGATGTTTTGATCTAGGGAATGATTCATTTCAAGTTTATGAAGTATGTCACTGTGTGGGACATCATCAACTTCCTGTTGACCAAGGATGTTTTGATCTAGGGAATGATTCATTTCAAGTTTATAAAGCATGTCACTGTGTGGGACATCATCAACTTCCTGTTGACCAGGGATGTTTTGATCTAGGGAATGATTCATTTCAAGTTTATAAAGTATGTCACTGTGTGGGACATCATCAACTTCCTGTTAACCAATGATGTCTTGATCTAGGAAATGATTCACTTCCTGTTAACAAGGAATGTCACTGTGTGGGATATCATCAACTTCCTGTTGACCAAGGATGTCTTGATCTAGGGAATGATTAATTTCCTGTTTACAATTAATGTCACTGTGTGGGACATCATGGACTTTTTGCAGTAGATCTTATTAATCAGGATACCTTCCTATAGAAAATCATCCATTTCATGTTAACCAGTGATACATGGTATGGCTCTAGTACATCTCATGGTGAAGTTCCTGTAATCCAAAGGATGTTTCATTTTAGAAAACGATAAATTTTCTGTATGTAATGGGCTTATCCTATTTTAGAAAATGATTAATTTCCTGATATGTCAAAGGTGTCTCATTGTAGAACATTTTCTATATGTTTAGGACATCTTGTTTGAGAAAATCATCATTTTTTTTTTTTTTTATGTGTCTTATTCAGAAAGGAATCAATTTCCTGCTTGTCAAGGTATTTACTAGAGAGATGCCCTTCCATCTCATTAAAGGAAGCAAACAACTTCAGGATTGCTTGGCATGTCCCAGAAAGAAATCAAACATCACCTGTGGCACTATTTGTCATCAAAGCTACAAGGTGACTATGTTCTACCAACGGTTCTGTATATCAGAGTAAATATTGGGTTTTCCAACAGATGTTACACACTAATAAAACAGCACTTGTTTCAAACAATGAAGGAAATGAAACAGATATTTAAATAATGTATAAACGTGTTTACTCTGAATTAAGACCTGATATCAGGTCGTTACTTCAACATGTGTATTTACAATACATAAAAGCAGAAATGGGAAAGCAGAGGTTAAATATCTTTTGTACATACAAAGTTTAAAACTCTGAACTTTACATCAACCTCAGTTAAATGGAAAAGTTTATTTGTGTATCAATCCAAAAATACGAGACAGCTGTCTGATTTAGTTTAATTCATTGTTTGAATCTACTGTCTCTTTAAACTCTAAATTTGTATTAAATAGTGCTAAACACTTGGGTGTCTTTTGTACACTAAAAAATAGTCTAATATTTAGTACAATTCTTTATAAATTTTAAGTTTACTGCATAGTATTATACAAAAGACACAGAAGTGAATAGAACCTAAAAAATGATTTCAGAACTAGATACATAAAGGCCAGATGATGAATTAAACTGCATCACCTGACTTTGTCTAAGTAATAAGAATATACCAATACCATAAGCCAGGTGCTTTAATGTTTTTCTGACTGATGGTTAGGGGATGATGGGCTTATAACAGGACTAGTTTGATTGAGTTTTCATAATTTACTTGATGTCCTTTCAACAAAAATGGCAATTTTTAGGAAGGAAAAGGATATAGCATTGGTTTATAATTTCACTGTACAGGGCTCATCTAGGTTGTAATGTCAGGTATACAAAATCAGAAAAGGACTGAGTTGTAGGACATCAGCCACCTGTCATAACAGGAAAAGCAATTAAAGGAACACTGTGTCACTGTTGTAATGGCTCATGGGACTTAGGGAGGGCCATTTATTTGAATCTTTTGTTTTTCTGCTACAAAGATGGGTGCAGGTATATGAGTATTTGCATAGTAAAGTTATGGTAATTATTAGTGAAATGACTTGGAGGTTCTAAATTTGCTAAATTTTACCTTAATGGTCATCTGACTATAAAGACCTATAGCATGAGGCCCAATAGGCCTGTATTGTACACTTGTTTTACAGCTTACAAGGAAGTATTTGTTGATTTATAAAATCACTATCTGTACAAGTAAATTAATACTCCATATACATGCTGATATGTATATACCATGGACCTCTTGCTTACTGACAGAAAAATTCTTCAGTTCTCATCACATTTGACCCCAGTAACCTTACAAGTGGGTCAAAGTTCATAATTTGAATAAATCTGGTAGCCCTTCATCCAAATATGTTACAGAACCAATATCAGTAGCCTAGACTTTTTAAGGCCTTAAGAAGAAGGCGTCTGAAGATTTCAATACATTTGACTCTTGTGACCTTGAAAGTAGGTCAATGTCATTCACTTTAACAAACTTGAATCCTTTGACCTCAAAATTGAGTTATGGTCATGTGACCTTGGCCTTTTGGCTATGAGAAGTAATGTTTGAATGGAATGCTTACATACTGGGGATGGCAAAAGACCTGGACCTTGACCTGTAGTCATCTTATCGGATTCCAAGTATTTGCCTGTAAATCTGAGTAAAACTTATAACTGACACATGATAAAGATATTATCTGTGAAATATTTCAAATCTTCCCTTGATTTTTTTTATTTTACAATCTTTGTTGGGCCTCATTGCAGGACTTAATAGCTATGCTTATATCATAACTTTAAGTCTTTTCATTGATCAGAAGATATTGCATGAGTGTTTCCAAAAAAATGAGATTTCAAAATAGCCTTAGAAGCACATACAAAAGCATGTATGTGCTATTGGTAGCGTCTGTAGTCATACATTTACAAATAGGGATTTAAGTTCACACATACCAAAAATGAAAAACAATGTATATTTTTTTTGGAAAATGCTTCATTTCATTTCTTTGTTATGTTAAGAAAACTAAACATGAACATACTGATAATAATGTTAAATTTCATATCTGCAAAGCAAGAAGTCACAGTTTTGAATACACTGGGAATAGGAGATGAAAAGTGATGGATTTTGAGAAAGAACATGCTCTTTTTACATTCAGCAAAATTTTCTGAAGTTCAAAACTTAAACTTCCACTGAAGTGAAGTGCTCAAAACATCTTCAAACAGTATAAAATAAACTGCCCCAAAACAGTAATTATGAGTTTTGTGCACAGTAATTAAAATTGATTGACAATGTATTTTTAGGAAAAAATGGGCAAATGGGAAAACTGTTTGGGATTAAAGTATTGCAAAGTGAACTGAAATAAAATGTTAACACCTGGTTTTATTAGTACAGAGGGACCGTCACCTAAACCAATAGCCCACTAAAATGAAATTACAACTTTTGAAATGGCCATCATGTTCCCCAATAAATGCTAATAGCTAAATCAACACTTCGCACCAATTGGGCAGAGTAAGGGTAGGAGATGAAGCTATCTTTGGGCAGGGTGAGGGTAGGAGATGAAGCTATCTTTGGACAGGGTGAGGGTAGGCGATGAAGCTATCTTTGGGCAGGGTGAGGGTAGGAGATGAAGCTATCTTTGGGCAGGGTGAGGGTAGGAAATGAAGCTATCTTTGGGCAGGGTGAGGGTAGGAGATGAAGCTATCTTTGGGCAGGGTGAGGGTAGGAGATGAAGCTATCTTTAGGCAAGATAAGGGTAGGAGATGAAGCTACCTTTAGGCAAGATAAGGGTAGGAGATGAGGCTATCTTTGGGCAGGGTAAGGGTAAGAGATGAAGCTATTTTTGGGCAGGGTGAGGGTAGGCGATGAAGCTATCTTTGGACAGGGTGAGGGTAGGAGATGAAGCTATCTTTGGGCAGGGTGAGGGCAGGAGATGAAGCTATCTTTGGGCAGGGTGAGGGCAGGAGATGAAGCTATCTTAAGGCAGGGTAAGGGTAGGAGATGAAGCTATCTTTGGGCAGGGTGAGGTTAGGAGATGAAGCTATCTTTGGGCAGAGTAAAGGTAGGAGATGAAGCTATCTTTGGGCAGGGTGAGGGTAGGAGATGAAGCTATCTTTAGGCAAGATAAGGGTAGGAGATGAAGCTATCTTTGGGCAGGGTGAGGGTAGGAAATGAGGCTATCTTTGGGCAGAGTAAGGGTAGGAGATGAAGCTATCTTTGGGCAGGGTGAGGGTAGGAAATGAAGCTATCTTTGGGCAGGGTGAGGGTAGGAGATGAAGCTATCTTTGGGCAGGGTGAGGGTAGGAGATGAAGCTATCTTTAGGCAAGATAAGGGTAGGAGATGAAGCTACCTTTAGGCAAGATAAGGGTAGGAGATGAGGCTATCTTTGGGCAGGGTAAGGGTAAGAGATGAAGCTATTTTTGGGCAGGGTGAGGGTAGGCGATGAAGCTACCTTTAGGCAAGATAAGGGTAGGAGATGAGGCTATCTTTGGGCAGGGTGAGGTTAGGAGATGAAGCTATCTTTGGGCAGGGTGAGGGTAGGAGATGAAGCTATCTTTGGGCAGGGTGAGGGTAGGAGATGAAGCTATCTTTGGGCAGAGTAAGGGTAGGAGATGAAGCTATCTTTGGGCAGGGTAAGGGTAGGAGATGAAGCTATCTTTAGGCAAGATAAGGGTAGGAGATGAAGCTATCTTTGGGCAGGGTGAGGGTAAGAGATGAAGCTATTTTTGGGCAGGGTGAGGGTAGGCGATGAAGCTATCTTTGGGCAGGGTGAGGGTAGGAGATGAAGCTATCTTTAGGCAAGATAAGGGTAGGAGATGAGGCTATCTTTGGGCAGGGTAAGGGTAAGAGATGAAGCTATCTTAAGGCAGGGTAAGGGTAGGAAATGAGGCTATCTTTGGGCAGGGTGAGGGTAGGAGATGAAGCTATCTTTGGACAGGGTGAGGGTAGGAGATGAAGCTACCTTTAGGCAAGATAAGGGTAGGAGATGAAGCTATCTTTGGACAGGATAAGGGTAGGAGATGAAGCTATCTTTGGGCAGGGTGAGGGTAAGAGATGAAGCTATTTTTGGGCAGGGTGAGGGTAGGCGATGAAGCTATCTTTGGGCAGGGTGAGGGTAGGAGATGAAGCTATCTTTGGGCAGGGTGAGGGTAGGAGATGAAGCTATCTTTGGGCAGGGTGAGGGTAGGAGATGAAGCTATCTTTGGGCAGGGTGAGGGTAGGCGATGAAGCTATCTTTGGGCAGGGTGAGGGTAGGCGATGAAGCTATCTTTGGGCAGGGTGAGGGTAGGAGATGAAGCTATCTTTGGGCAGGGTGAGGGTAGGAGATGAAGCTATCTTTGGGCAGGGTGAGGGCAGGAGATGAAGCTATCTTTGGGCAGGGTGAGGGTAGGAGATGAAGCTATCTTAAGGCAGGGTAAGGGTAGGAGATGAAGCTATCTTTGGGCAGGGTGAGGTTAGGAGATGAAGCTATCTTTGGGCAGAGTGAGGGTAGGAGATGAAGCTATCTTTGGGCAGGGTGAGGGTAGGAGATGAAGCTATCTTTGGGCAGGGTGAGGGTAGGAGATGAAGCTATCTTTGGGCAGGGTGAGGGCAGGAGATGAAGCTATCTTTGGGCAGGGTGAGGGTAGGAAATGAAGCTATCTTTAGGCAAGGTAAGGGTAGGAGATGAGGCTATCTTTGGGCAGGGTGAGGGTAGGAAATGAAGCTATCTTTGGACAGGGTGAGGGTAGGAGATGAAGCTATCTTTGGGCAGGGTGAGGGTAGGAGATGAAGCTATCTTTGGGCAGGGTGAGGGTAGGCGATGAAGCAGTCAAGGCAAGATAAGGGTAGGAGATGAAGCTATCTTTGGACAGGATAAGGGTAGGAGATGAAGCTATCTTTGGGCAGGGTGAGGGTAAGAGATGAAGCTATTTTTGGGCAGGGTGAGGGTAGGCGATGAAGCTATCTTTGGGCAGGGTGAGGGTAGGAGATGAAGCTACCTTTAGGCAAGATAAGGGTAGGAGATAAAGCTATCTTTGGGCAGGTTGAGGGTAGGAGATGAAGCTATCTTTGGGCAGGTTGAGTATAGGGGATGAAGCTATCTTTGGGCAGAGTAAGGGTAGGAGATGAAGCTATCCAAATGCTAAATCATTTTTAACAGACTGAATATGGAAGACATTCAAAATGTCATTTGTTCACAAAAATTTGATGTTTTTCACACAAAATGCTTATCATATCAGCAGTATACTTACTGTTTTAGTATTTTGGTGTTTAGTTTATGGTTCGGACTTTCCTCTTTCATTAAAATATTGTTTATTTTTATCTGTTTTGTGACAATCGGCGTTCATAGTTTAGTAATTTAGTTACATTATTAGTTAATTAGGGAAGTGCTTCATCAATTAATTGGATTAAACGTAAAGCCAAGGAAAGCAACTTTGATGGAACAAAAAAATGTATTGGTGAGTGGTCTTGAAGGGTGAAAAATATTTAGGCCGACCTCTGTGGGAAATTAGCATTTCTGGAAACCCCACCTTTGACCCCTGTGAACTGTGAACAGGTCATTTCTGTTGGCAAACTTTGTTGGACTTGATCATCCAAAGAAAATTTTTAGCCAAATATCATGATTCTATGCTTTTCAATCAATCAGAAAAGGTAATTGAAAATTTGAAGACATGTGACCCTGTGAAATTTTATGTAGATCTAGAGGTCCTTCCTTTCAGACTTTATTGGGATTCATCACAGGAACCTCACCAAATAAATCCTATTTTTTTTGTTTAATATTAGGACTTTGGTTAAACAGAAGAAGTCATATGAGTGTTTTGACAAACTTGACCCCAATGATTTCAAATATGAGTGAAGATCATTTTCTTTCAAACACTTTGGCTTCATTCAGGAAACTGACAAGTAAAAATGGGAACTTTTGGCCTTTTGTTTATCAAAAGGTAATTTGAAGTAAAATATTCCTACAGCATGGATTACAGATGGGAGAATAGAAAGTAAACTTTGTACCATGGCATAAGCTCACCAAACCTAAATATTTGTTTGTAAAACTGGAAGTTAAGCTTGCCAGTGTTTGAATGATTAAAGAAACAGGATTTTAAAATTGAATCAAAGACTGAATTGTTCCTTGTAAATCGGACACCCCACAGGAATTTCCCACTCTCTCATATTTCTAAACTGATTGTCCAGTCCAGCCCACGGCCATTGACTGGCTATTATGTACATTTTGACAAGTGACCTAGAATGAAATCTTGACCGCTACTGAACTCAGCTTCAAGGACAACAATAAGGATTTGTATGAGAACCATTGAGTACGAAACCATTCTATAGGTCCACTGTGACAACATGATGTGGGACAGTCAACAGTATGTTTGTATTATTTTAAATGAAATTGATGAAATTCAGTTAAATTTAATATCATTTTTCAGACCATGAAAAGGTCTACACTTAATTACTCCTGGATATAAGGTTTCATATCAAAACAACAAGCTGATACAGGTAGTTTATCCTGTTTATCTTAACTTGAGGTTTTTTCGTGTAAAACCAATTTTTATGAAGTAATACTTACCATAACTTTAGTATGCAAATACAGTATCTACACCCATCTTTGTATCCCAACAACAAAAGATTCAAACAATCCCGCCCTCCCTACAAACCATGAGCCATCAAGCAGGAACATGGAGTGACCTCCCTTCCTCTAATAACCTTTATGGTGCACCCCACAGAGGGGCAGCCAGGCAGATATGGAAGAGGGGAGGATAGGATGGGACTCCATAATGTTATGGTAAGTATTAACTCATGAAAATTGGTTTTACATGAAAAAACCTCAGTTTCATTTCAGTGACTGTGCCACCACCAGAGGTCCCAACGAGTACAAGGCCTTCTGAGTGGGAAGCTAGGGATCACAGATAAAACCCGTAACCTGATTCTTCACTCAAAAAGGAAGGATCAGTTAGAAGAGTTATATCAGCATGGCCTCTGGACTAACGTAGACAAAAAGGGAGTGATGACAAGGTGTGGACTTCACTTCTCCTACGTCCAGAGACCAAAGCCAAAAGGAAGACTGCCTTGAAAGTTATAAACTTTAACGAGGCAGACTCCAGAGGCTCATAAGGAGGCCTAGTCAGGGAATCTAGCACCAGGGCCAGATTCCACTGTGGTGCCAGCTGCCGAACTCTGGGTCTATCCAGAGCGAAGCCTCTGATTAGGGCTGAAAGAGAGGAGGACGAACCTATCTCTTTCCTGCCATAAAAAGCAAGGACACTGGCAATAGCTGTACAATAGCCAGCAATAGTGCCAAGTGCCAGAGTGCGGTCCCCAAACAGATAGAGTAGGAAATCCGCAATCAACTGCACAGAGGCTTTGAACGAATCAACCTCCCTGCCGACAAACTAATCACAGGAGATCTTCCATCGTGACTGGAAGACGGCAGAAAAGGAGCCATGATTGATCGCCCGATGCTATCTGACACCTCTCGAGAAAAGCATGCCTTGGCAAGGCTTCCTGAGATAGCCTCCACACGTGAAGGTGGAGGATCTCTGGTCGAGAGTGTGTCATTCTGGACTGAGGCTGGCGAAGGAGATACGGTCTGGTGGGGAGAGCCAAGGGCTCCTCCAACATAAACGACAAGAGCTCCAGAAACCTAGGTTGCCTCGGCCACAGAGGGGCTCTCAAAAGTAGGGAGTAGTGATGCTCCCGGAATGTCTGTAGCATTCTGCCCACCAGATTGAAGGGAGGGAATGCATAAGCATACATCCCGTCCCAGTCCAGAGAAAGGCGTCCACAGCCCAAGCCTTCGGATTTGGGATCGGAGAGACGAAGGTTGGCAGCTGGTTGTTCAGAGTAGTGGCAAACAAAGTCCTGAGATGGAGAAACCTCTGACTTCTCTCTGGAAGGAATGAAGCTGACTCTGAGCAAGACTTTCAGGACCAGACGTAGCACCAAATGAAGCATGAGGGAGTCGTCGAAATAGATGTGGACGTCTATTCCGCGTGAGTGAAAGAGTGAAAGGAGCTGTCATGAGCCCAAGGGCATGGCCCGGAATTGGAAGACCCTGCCGTTGCATGTGAACCAAAAGAAATTCTGTGCCGACTTCTTGATGAGGATATGGAAGTAGGCATCCTTCAGATCTACTGAAATTGCTCACATTCCGTACCCTATCTTGAAGTGAGGAGAATCTACATGCCTGTTGAAGGCACTGAGATCTATGATTAGACACCACGCCCCTTCATCTGAACCAGAAACATTCTGGAGTAGAAGCTGGGAGTGCATTCCGACATAGGAACCTCCTCTACCGCGCCCTTGACCAGCATGGTGCCTACTTCCTCCTGAAGTGCGGGACAGGGACAAGAGCTTGAGATGGGAAGACAGCCATCCAACCGACCCGGCTTCGCCTTCTTCTTAGGAGGTACTGACGCCTGTGAGGCACTGGCTGGGTGGCCCAGGGTTGAATGCCTGCAGGCACCCGTATACCCAGAGCCCGGGGGAAAAGGTGACCGGAATCCGGATGCCTGGCCTGTAAACCCAACCTCTTTGGGCAAAACCCCCTGGGTACCCCTGCACAGGGAACTCTGGACTGGACCGAAACTGACCAGAACCAGCAACCTGTGAGGGCGGGAAGACAGTCCCCACACTGACGCAAGGATTAATGACCTGTGCATCACTAATCCCTGTAGCCACAGACAACCCTGACGAAAAATCTGTGGCCCTTGAACTTGCACTCCAAAGTATAGGTCCAGAGTCAGGGCGACCCCCACCAACAACACCACCTGGCATGCCGGGATCACTGAATGAATCAGTGACCGGCGGTCGGAAGTCCCTACCTAGCAGTAACACCGTCGGCAAACGGGAGCTCCCGGCCAATTCGACCATTTATTTTTATACTAAATATTCCACTCTATAAATTACATCCTTTACAGTCTCCTGGTATGTATTCTTTATACTGAATATTCCCTCTATAAATTACATCCTTTACAGTCTCCTGGTATGTATTCTTTATACTGAATATTCCCTCTATAAATTACATCCTTTACAGTCTCCTGGTATGTATTCTTTATACTGAATATTCCACTCTATAGATTACATCCTTTACAGTCTCCTGGTATGTATTCTTTATACTGAATATTCCCTCTATAAATTACATCCTTTACAGTCTCCTGGTATGTATTCTTTATACTGAATATTCCACTCTATAAATTACATCCTTTACAGTCTCCTGGTATGTATTCTTTATACTGAATATTCCCTCTATAAATTACATCCTTTACAGTCTCCTGGTATGTATTCTTTATACTGAATATTCCCTCTATAAATTACATCCTTTACAGTCTCCTGGTATGTATTCTTTATACTGAATATTCCACTCTATAAATTACATCCTTTACAATCTCCTGGTATGTATGCTTTACACTGAATATTCCACTCTATAAATTACATCCTTTACAGTCTCCTGGTATGTATTCTTTATACTGAATATTCCCTCTATAAATTACATCCTTTACAGTCTCCTGGTATGTATTCTTTATACTGAATATTCCCTCTATAAATTACATCCTTTACAGTCTCCTGGTATGTATTCTTTATACTGAATATTCCCTCTATAAATTACATCCTTTACAGTCTCCTGGTATGTATTCTTTATACTGAATATTCCACTCTATAAATTACATCCTTTACAATCTCCTGGTATGTATTCTTTATACTGAATATTCCACTCTATAAATTACATCCTTTACAGTCTCCCGGTATGTATTCTTTATACTGAATATTCCACTCTATAAATTACATCCTTTACAGTCTCCTGGTATGTATTCTTTATACTGAATATTCCACTCTATAAATTACATCCTTTACAGTCTCCTGGTATGTATTCTTTATACTAAATATTCCCTCTATAAATTACATCCTTTACAGTCTCCTGGTATGTATTCTTTATACTGAATATTCCCTCTATAAATTACATCCTTTACAGTCTCCTGGTATGTATTCTTTATACTGAATATTCCCTCTATAAATTACATCCTTTACAGTCTCCTGGTATGTATTCTTTATACTGAATATTCTCTCTATAAATTACATCCTTTACAGTCTCCTGGTATGTATGCTTTATACTGAATATTCCCTCTATAAATTACATCCTTTACAGTCTCCTGGTATGTATTCTTTATACTGAATATTCCACTCTATAAATTACATACTTTACAGTCTCCTGGTTTGTATTCTTTACACTGAATATTCCACTCTATAAATTACATCCTTTACAGTCTCCTGGTATTGATTCTTTATTCTTAATTTTCCCTCTATATATTACATCCTTTACAGTCTCCTGGTATGTATTCTTTATACTGAATATTCCCTCTATAAATTACATCCTTTACAGTCTCCTGGTATGTATTCTTTATACTGAATATTCCACTCTATAAATTACATCCTTTACAGTCTCCTGGTATGTATTCTTTATACTGAATATTCCCTCTATAAATTACATCCTTTACAGTCTCCTGGTATGTATTCTTTATACTGAATATTCCCTCTATAAATTACATCCTTTACAGTCTCCTGGTATGTATTCTTTATACTGAATATTCCACTCTATAAATTAAGTTTAAAAAAATGTTTATTATGATGTTGTCCAACATAATGTATCATATTTTTTTCAGAATAGATTTATTTTCAGAAGTTTTAACCTTAGGCAAGCTTCCCTGTCTAATACTTAAGCTGTCCCTTGTGACACTAATTATGTGCTAATTACTGCTGACGGTACATAGTCAGTCCTTGGTGTTACCTGTAAGTTTCAGCCCTCACTGTCAGCACCCATCAGAGATCAAGTGACCTACCTGTGTGGTGGTAATCCATGAAAGCTGTCACAGTCAGTGCTGATTACATAAATAACGCTCTTAATTTGACACAAACAATTAGAACAAGAGAGAAATATTTGTAAGAGCAAACACGCTACCAAATTTTTCAAACTGCCACTTGGCAACATTTTGTTAAGTTTTTAATAGCAGCTGTTATGTTTGAGAAATCTAATTTGATATCTGGTGTTCTAACAGCATGCTACCAGAAATAGGTAAATGTAGGAAGATGTAGTCATGTTCAATATTTCAGAGTTCTGATATGCAAAAGAAGCAAATGATGAATATATCTAACTGGGTTATCTTAAGGAAGTGTAGCTTGGTAAATACTTTATAGAATTCTTTTTTCCATTGTGTTAGTGTAGAAAAGTAGCATGCTACCAATGAAATATAGCAATGTAAATATTCTGTTGTTCAGGAAAATGTAGCAATGTTAAATATTCTGTCATGTTCAAGTATGAAAATGTAGCAATGTTAAATATTCTGTTGTGTTTAAGTATAAAATGTAAAAGAAAATATAGCAATGTTAAATATTCTGTTGTGTTCAAGTATGAAAATGTAGCAATGTTATAGAATATATCTGTTGTGTTTAAGTATGAAAATGTAGCAATGTTAAATATTCTGTTGTGTTTAAGTATGAAAATATAGCAATGTTAAGCAATGTTAAATATTCTGTTGTGTTTAAGTATGAAAATGTAGCAATGTTAAATATTCTGTTGTGTTTAAGTATGAAAATATAGCAATGTTAAATATTCTGTTGTGTTTAAGTATGAAAATATAGCAATGTTAAATATTCTGTTGTGTTTATGTATGAAAATATAGCAATGTTAAATATTCTGTTGTGTTTATGTATGAAAATGTAGCAATGTTAAATATTCTGTTGTGTTTAAGTATGAAAATGTAGCAATGTTAAATATTCTGTTGTGTTTAAGTATGAAAATATAGCAATGTTAAATATTCTGTTGTGTTCAAGTATGAAAATGTAGCAATGTTAAATATTCTGTTGTGTTTAAGTATGAAAATATAGCAATGTTAAATATTCTGTTGTGTTTAAGTATGAAAATATAGCAATGTTAAATATTCTGTTGTGTTTAAGTATGAAAATGTAGCAATGTTATGAAAATATAGCAATGTTAAATATTCTGTTGTGTTTAAGTATGAAAATATAGCAATGTTAAATATTCTGTTGTGTATGAAAATATAGCAATGTTAAATATTCTGTTGTGTAAAAAAATATAGCAATGTTAAATATTCTGTTGTGTTTAAGTATGAAAATGTAGCAATGTTAAATATTCTGTTGTGTACAAGTATGAAAATATAGCAATGTTAAATATTCTGTTGTGTTTAAGTATGAAAATATAGCAATGTTAAATATTCTGTCATGTTCAAGTTAAATATTCTGTCATGTTCAAGTATGAAAATGTAGCAATGTTAAATATTCTGTTGTGTTTAAGTATGAAAATGTAGCAATGTTAAATATTCTGTTGTGTTTAAGTATGAAAATGTAGCAATGTTAAATATTCTGTTGAGCTCTATCATGAAAATATAGCAATTTTACATTTTCAGGACTTAATCTTTCAAGCATTTTACAAACTGAAATAGTGCGAGAACTGAATCTTTCCAATACAAGGGAGCTAACTCTTATGTACCCTGGTGCCATAGGTATAACTTGAGTTTACTGATCTAATTGTCAAATATTCACTTATGAAACTTTAAAGTCTACTGTTTCGTGATTGTAAGATTTCGAAGTTATAGTATCCTACATGTTTTAAGAAGTTAATCTGTTGTTATTTTAACAGAAATATGGAATGAAAGAAGAGAAAAAGATCCTTTAGTTCTTGTATTCTGAATGAATATCAAAATGCCTAAAATCTGTCAATTTGTCACCTATTCCAGTGAATTGGGTCAGTTGAAAATGTTGCTGTAGAATTAGCTGGAGCTAGATAGGATTAAAACACTCAACATCATCTACATCAGGTGGGTGTAGTCCCACTTATCAAGATATTTTGGACTAAACATGCAAAACTCATCATGTTTTCTGGAATTTCTGTATCTCTCACCAAAACATTTTGTCCAAGAATTCCTCTTTCAGACCCCATCAAACTTACACACATGATGCTGATCACCTACTAAAATCATGGAATTCCTCTTTCAGACCCCATCAAACTTACACACTGATACTGATCACCTACTAAAATCATGGAATTCCTCTTTCAGACCCCATCAAACTTACACACTGATACTGATCACCTACTAAAATCATGGAATTCCTCTTTCAGACCCCATCAAACTTACACACTGATACTGATCACCTACTAAAATCATGGAATTCCTCTTTCAGACCCCATCAAACTTACACACTGATACTGATCACCTACTAAAATCATGGAATTCCTCTTTCAGACCCCATCAAACTTACACACTGATACTGATCACCTACTAAAATCATGGAATTCCTCTTTCAGACCCCATCAAACTTACACACTGATACTGATCACCTACTAAAATCATGGAATTCCTCTTTCAGACCCCATCAAACTTACACACTGATACTGATCACCTAAAATCATGGAATTCTAAAATCATGGAATTCCTCTTTCAGACCCCATCAAACTTACACACTGATACTGATCACCTACTAAAATCATGGAATTCCTCTTTCAGACCCCATCAAACTTACACACTGATACTGATCACCTACTAAAATCATGGAATTCCTCTTTCAGACCCCATCAAACTTACACACTGATACTGATCACCTACTAAAATCATGGAATTCCTCTTTCAGACCCCATCAAACTTACACACATGATGCTGATCACCTACTAAAATCATGGAATTCCTCTTTCAGACCCCATCAAACTTACACACATGATACTGATCACCTACTAAAATCATGGAATTCCTCTTTCAGACCCCATCAAACTTACACACATGATGCTGATCACCTACTAAAATCATGGAATTCCTCTTTCAGACCCCATCAAACTTACACACATGATGCTGATCACCTACTAAAATCATGGAATTCCTCTTTCAGACCCCATCAAACTTACACACATGATGCTGATCACCTACTAAAATCATGGAATTCCTCTTTCAGACCCCATCAAACTTACACACATGATGCTGATCACCTACTAAAATCATGGAATTCCTCTTTCAGACCCCATCAAACTTACACACTACTAAACTGATCACCTACTAAAATCATGGAATTCCTCTTTCAGACCCCATCAAACTTACACACATGATGCTGATCACCTACTAAAATCATGGAATTCCTCTTTCAGACCCCATCAAACTTACACACATGATGCTGATCACCTACTAAAATCATGGAATTCCTCTTTCAGACCCCATCAAACTTACACACATGATGCTGATCACCTACTAAAATCATGGAATTCCTCTTTCAGACCCCATCAAACTTACACACTGATACTGATCACCTACTAAAATCATGGAATTCCTCTTTCAGACCCCATCAAACTTACACACTTGATACTGATCACCTACTAAAATCATGGAATTCCTCTTTCAGACCCCATCAAACTTACACACATGATACTGATCACCTACTAAAATCATGGAATTCCTCTTTCAGACCCCATCAAACTTGCACACTGATACTGATCACCTACTAAAATCATGGAATTCCTCTTTCAGACCCCATCAAACTTACACACATGATGCTGATCACCTACTAAAAGTCTCTTTTACTCTCTGATACTTTAATCAGCTAAACACTAGATCTTTTCGTGAACCATTAGATTTCTATCATAAGTAAATTTGCCATGATTATCAATTCAAACGCCCAAAAGCACAGTAATTATTGAAGCTAAAGAGAGCTTAAAGTGAATGAAACAAAATTAATGAAAATCAGAACTATGTCAACAATCATTCAGACTCTTTTCTGTTGAATCTTGCAAACTTTTTTTCATTGCTGTTCAAAAAAAAAAAGAAGAAACTTATCTCATTTTTGGATCAAGCATCTTTTCTTCTCTCATTCCATTTGTATAATCCCTTACAATGTCATCCTCTAGTAATAAAAAGGATATCCACATCCATCTTTTTATCTGTAGAAATTTTAAGTTTTTACCTGAAAGTGACCATGACCCAACAAATATGAAACTCAAAACTTCATAAGGGTAGATTGGTCTATGAAGTTTGATGAGAATCCATCAAAGACTGAAGCCACTACAGCACATACAATAATTTTCTTAAAATTGTAACAGAGGTCATTATCTATTGCATGCCTCTGCTAGGATTCCAACCCACGACCCCTGGCTTACTAGTCTGATGTTCAACCAATCAAGGCAAAGAGAAGTTTTCTCTAGCCAAGCAGTGTATTGCAGCTACTATAAGTTTACCTGGGTTACAAAATCTTGATCCGACAACCATGAAACTGGAATTTGTGTAAGATACTTTGATGCTCTTTGTAAGTCTATGAAGTTTGATCCCTCAAGGAATGAGGCTGCTAGACCAGTAACAACCTTTCATGTTACTTACATACTGACAGAAGGGGAAGAAAACTAAAGTCCCTCCCATCCCACCCCAGTTTCACCGGTAGGGGACAAATAACTTTGAGCAGTCATTCTTTAATCCCTGAGGTTTGCCATCATCTGTATGCCACTTTGTAATTCATTGACATAGTGACACAGTTAAGAATATACACATGTACTTAATATTTTTCTGGAATTATGAGCTACATGAAAATTACTGAATTTATTGAATTATAGGTCTATATATAGTGCTTGGTACCCATCCAAATTTGAGGTTTATTTATAAATTTTCACTCTTAGCAATGATCACTGCCAGGTTCTTGAAGGACGAAACTGCTGTCATGATTTATTATCCAATTCCTAATTCATAACAAACAGTTATATTCAACTGTATGTCTTTTACAATTTTTTTTCTACAACTTACGATGATGCTTGTGATGCTTGTCAGTGTCTAGCATTTTAGTCATTATTTCTTAAGTTATTACAAGGGCCTAGGAAGCCATCAAGTTTTCAATGCTTCTTCTAAAATTTGAACATTGAATACCAACTTCTTGCTTCTACCAGCCTTTTTGCATTCTACCTACAAAGCAAAAAAAGAAATTCTCCCTTATCAACATGAAAGCAACACTCCCCAAAAGAGCCATTCACACTCCTCTTATTTAACAGGCCATAACCTCATTTACTTCTACATCGACCAGAAGAAACAAAAGTATCAGTGAAATGAATGCTCCCTGTAAACAACTTCATTAAACATAAAATTTAAACAAAAAGCAATAATTCTGTAATTATGAGTCTTTGGGGCCAGAATTTCACACACTGCATATCCTCTTGGTATGACCAATTACATTGCACACACAAAATTGTAACAAAATGCAAAAACTGTAATTGCAAGCTGCAGGCCCTGAATTTGGTACACTGCATGTTATCTCCGATGACCAATATATACATCAAGTTTCATGATGCTTGGTTAATGCCAAGTTATGCTCCAGACATGAAAAGAATGACAGAAAGATGAATAGCTGGACAAACAAAGGGACAACTCTATGCACCCAACCCCTCCTCCCTCAGGAACCATAAGAAAATAAAGAAGAGACCCACGGGTCTTAACAGTCACCTGACATCTTCAGGTCTGTGATCAATTTTAGAGCCTGTCAATCAGTCCCAGTATAGGGGCAGACAGAACAGAACTGATATACGCACACTTACAACGTTTTCATTGTTTCTAAATTTGAAGGCTTAATTTTCAAACGGAACTGGTAACACTGTCTGTTGTTGAAGTTTACCATGTCAGACCCCTGTGACCTTGAACGAAGGAAAAGGTCAATAATTTCAACAAAAATCATCCCAGCATGCTACTACTGGCCTTATATCTGTATCCTGTGCATTTTATCTATTAAGAAGAAGTCATTTAACTTTTTACATATTTTTGACACTTGTAACCATGAAAGTGGGTGAAGGTCATTCATTTAAACAAACTTGGTAGCCTTTCATCCCTGCTCGCTACAGGCCCAATATCAGCACACTGGGCCTTTTGGTTATTAAGAAGTCGAAAACGTCAATTGTTTACAATGAACAACGCCGGACAAAAGGCAACTGGGCAGTACAACAAAAAGTGTAACAAATCTAAACAAAACATCATTCTGCTGCAGCGTAAGTCATCCTAACTAGCTGTCTGCTCACATATGGTGTAGCTTATTAGCAATGACAGTAACACATAAAATAAATGGTGTTATCGAATATTAGCAAAACACAGAAATTACCCTGTAATGGAAATTCATGCTAATTTTCATCACACCCAAATCAACATTTCACTGTGTAAATATCCCCTACATGGTAATTTTTACCATACATCATATTTGAGAAATAGTTTTATGAAGGCACACTCTCTGTATTAACAAATATTTTAATACTGATCAGTGTGGTTATTGCAGCTGTATCATTTAATATATACATCAAAAGATCCGAGACTGATTAAATACACTAGTGGTTTAGTGCAAGAATTTTCTTTTCTTTGCATTCTCCATTTTTCCCCTTTTCCTCTTAATATTTTCATAGCAATGGAATTCTACAAACAAAATATAGAAGATTTCAACATAAACCTGATATAGCAATAACAAACATCAACTGCCAAAATCAATGATGTCTACAGTCAGCCATTTCATTTTCATGTGAGAACACAAAACTGAGTAGTAACAACTACAGACCTACATATTCAGCTGACGAATGTTATTCAAGCACTTTTCAAGAAATAGAAATAACTTTAAACTGTCATTAAGATTCATTATAGCTGCCTGAATTCCATTTAAATGTTTCAATGATCAGTCCCCAAATTTATTGTGTACATCTATAGGGACTATATGGAACCCAGACATTATGTTCGAGAAATAGTGATAGGGTGATAAAGGCCTACAGCAGATACAAATATCACATAAAGGCCTACAGCAGATACAAATATCATATAAAGGCCTACAGCAAATAAAAATATCACATAAAGGCCTACAGCAGATACAGATATCACATAAAGGCCTAAAGCAGATACAGATATCACATAAAGGCCTACAGCAGATACAGATATCACATAAAGGCCTACAGCAGATACAGATATCACATAAAGGCCTACAGCAAATAAAAATATCACATAAAGGCCTACAGCAGATACAGATATCACATAAAGGCCTAAAGCAGATACAGATATAACATAAAGGCCTACAGCAGATACAAATATCACATAAAGGCCTACAGCAGATACAAATATCATATAAAGGCCTACAGCAGATACAGATATCACATAAAGGCCTACAGCAGATACAGATATCACATAAAGGCCTACAGCAGATACAAATATCACATAAAGGCCTACAGCAGATACAGATACCACATAAAGGCCTAAAGCAGATACAGATATCACATAAAGGCCTTCAGCAGATACAGATATCACATAAAGGCCTACAGCAGATACAGATATCACATAAAGGCCTACAGCAGATACAAATATCACATAAAGGCCTACAGCAGATACAAATATCACATAAAGGCCTACAGCAGATACAAATATCACATAAAGGCCTACAGCAGATTCAGATACCACATAAAGGCCTACAGCAGATACAGATATCACATAAAGGCCTACAACAGATACAGATATCACATAAAGGCCTACAGCAGATACAGATATCACATAAAGGCCTACAGCAGATACAGATATCACATAAAGGCCTACAGCAGATACAGATATCACATAAAGGCATACAGCAGATACAAATATCATATAAAGGCCTACAGCAGATACAGATATCACATAAAGGCCTACAGCAGATTCAGATACCACATAAAGGCCTACAGCAGATACAGATATCACATAAAGGCCTACAACAGAAACAGATATCACATAAAGGCCTACAGCAGATACAGATATCACATAAAGGCCTACAGCAGATACAAATATCACATAAAGGCCTACAGCAGATACAGATATCACATAAAGGCCTACAGCAGATACAAATATCACATAAAGCCTACAGCAGATACAAATATCACATAAAGGCCTACAGCAGATACAGATATCACATAAAGGCCTACAGCAGATACAGATATCACATAAAGGCCTACAGCAGATACAGATATCACATAAAGGCATACAGCAGATACAGATATCACATAAAGGCCTACAGCAGATACAGATATCACATAAAGGCATACAGCAGATACAGATATCATATAAAGGCCTACAGCAGATACAAATACCGAACAACAGCACACACATTTATTGGTTTTATGATATAGATAATTGAGAAGTTGATTTGTTGAAATTCCTGGATATATTGATTGATGAAAATAATAAATTGACCGCAGGACTGTACAAAGGCAGCCTTAATGGACCATAGCTCCATAAATGATGTTCAAGCATCCAATCGGAACATACACGGTAATTAGTGCAGCAATAATTACCCGAGGCATTTAACCATGCTCAGCAAACAGTCCAACTCCAAAATACAATGTCAGATTATTAGGAATATTTCAAAGCCATCATATAATCTTTGATATTGTCATATCGTTAATCAATAAATAATTACACCAGACACTGAATGGACTTGAAGAAAACACTACTATTGAAGTTTCATGAAAAATGCTTATTATTGATGAAGATGGTAATCAACTCATTAAAATTTTCATGTTAATAAAGTTTATATGAATTTTTAAGAACACATATGTCAAGCATTATTTATGATAAGTTACAGACACTTGCATGCTGTCAACGTCAGGGCAAATCCCTTCCAAATTTTCTAGACTTCACAAATATAAAGCTTCAAGTATTACATTGAAGGAAAAATATATTAAGATTTGCAAAAATAATTTAAGCTAAAGTAAAATGTTCAACAGAAATGTTACATTTTTCAAATTTTAATCACTTGTGTGACCACCCATTTGCTTTTCAGAACTCATCTAAGTTGATCTTTACACAGTATCTTGAAGAGTACAGGCAGTGATGTAAACCAGCTGGTTATAATAACATACCTTTATTACACCAAGGCTATAGCTGCTCTCAAGTTTCTGATCTTAAATGAATTCTTTCAGAACTGATTTTCTAATGCAAAACTCCTATTACTTTTTCAGCTGTAAGTTTGATGTAAAATCAAAACACAAGCATTCTGCGGAATCTTAAATCTTCAAGCTAACCTTCTAAATCAATCCAACCTTGACTCCCTAGAAAATTGGAAAAAATATTTTCAAACACCAACTTAATATATATGTTGTGTACAAATGTAAATTGGTCACCCACGTGTATTGACTGATTCATTGTCTATTGATATCATTTCTAACTTCCACTCTACTAATATCTAATGTTTTCTTTCTTTATAAATTGACCATTGTGGAGGCAGTCAGCGATAAATCTACAGGAACAGTGGTAAGGATGAAGGGAAAAAACCTTTTTTTTCGAAGCAAGGGTTTTTTTTAACAATCGTTTTTAAGACCGCCTAGACAATCAATCACTCTGTGTGTTTGGGATTATCCTTGCATCATTTGAGTCATAAAGTGCTGACTGAAAGTTTCTTCCATTGGATGATAATGTCGTTTACAAAAAAAGTGAAACAGGGTTTAGGTACCAACTGCAGTTAGAAACTTCATGCATTGTCCTTGAAGTTATAGAGCCATGGTTTATGCACCTGTGTAATCACTGCTACAGTTAATGTCATTGATTCTTACCACCAAGCTGCAGAAATTCTGCTATATCCAATTAATACAATTACATGGGAAGTATTCACATATAGTTTTAATGGTACGATACATATTTCATTTATACTGCTGCATTCATAGTTACATAAATGATATAAATAGGTCCAGCATGAACAAACATTTATAACTACACAAGCTGGCTTCAGCTCTCCATTCAGTATAGATCTGTTATTTCAAACATTGCAGCCTAACAACGTTAACTAACTCTGTCCATGCTCTTTATCAATGTACTTAGAATGTAAATTCCAAACCAACAGATACACAATTGTCTTCAAATTTCTTGCTGCATGTACCACTATTATTTAATTGTTACCATTTACAATTTTTAAAGATATTTTCTGTTTCATGGAACTGTATTTCAAAGTTGATGTAATTGATCATTATAGATGATTGATGATTTTTATAGAAACCAGTCATCAATCATGATTCTGAAGCTTTACTACAGATATCTGCCTAAAACCTTTGTAACTACTGGAATATTTTCTACGTGGAACCTATCTAGCCATTAATGTTATGACTAGGAAATCAGTAATAAGGGATGGTGGATAATGGACAATATGCTTGTGCTGTATTACTGTCGACATCCAAGATGGCTGCCTGTGGGCCACCTTGATTTCAAATCAGTCCAAAAAAGATACAATGCACAACTAGGGACCAAGGGAAACCAATATCTATGAAATATCAGAAGGATCCATCCAGTACTTCCTCAGATATAGCAGTAACAAGATTTTACTCTCAAAATCCAAGATGGCTGCCTGTCAGCCATCTTGATTTCGGATCAGTCCAAAAAGGTATAATGCACAACTAGGGACCAAGGGGAAACTGCATATGAAATTTAAGAAAGATCAATCCAGTACTTTTCCAGAAATAGCGGTAACAAACTTTTACTTTCAAAATCCAAGATGGCCACCTGTCGGCCATCTTGAATGCGAATCAGTTCAAAAAAGGTGCAATGCACAACTAGGGACCAAGGGAAACCTGCATATGAAATTTGAGAAAGATCCATCCAGTACTTTTCCAGAAATAGCGGTAACAAGAACTGTTTATGGACGGACGGACCACGGACCACAGACGCAGGGCGATTTGAATAACCCATAATATTGATTTCAAGACTAGAAATGTTACCTCTTACCAGTCAGTTAATAAAATAAGGGCATTCAATGACTGTTGGTGTCACTAAATTCTGGAGGTATTTCATTGTTTTAACAAAGAAAATCAATACTGAATATCACCAGAATGTTTATAGACAGAACCTCCGGAAAATATTCCAAAGTGATGTCATGATCCTTCTTTTTCTGATATTGTCTTTTGGATGAAGTGTAACATGAGATGCCAGAGTGATCTTACCACTAACCATTAGCTTTTATTCTAAAAGAGACAGGGATACATGTACCAAGAACTGTGTTTCATTAAACTTTACCGTCTGATCCACTATGAGTGATCTATGTTTTAAATAGTTCATTACATATATATGAACTTTGAACTTTAATACTTAACTGTAATTGAACAACCTGGAACAATTCCAAATTTCAAGACTTCTATTTTGGAACACCGCTGAAAATCATTGATTTTGTGAAACTTTGGACAACTCTTACTACTGTAAACAAGTGAGCGAAACCGACCCCAATTTTGTGCTTAGCAGGAGTGACACAATAATGTTTCACGCGTTTGAATGGAATGAATTAGTGTGAAATAAGTTTCTCCCGCGGGTAGTCCGCTGGGTGGCAATGCGCATGTCTCCTGCGGGTAGTCGGGTGGAGTGTCAATTCAGGCAGCGCACCGGGTGAGGACGGACGGTGAAAAATTATTATTTTTTTAATTTTTTTTCCCCTCTTATTGAATAATTTTTTTCTTATAGCACTTCCGAGTGGTGGGGTGAGATTGATGAGTTCTTTTGTTTATTTTATCTAATAAATCATCGCACGGTGTGTTGCGGACAGTCTGACTGTGTTTGTTGTTCATTGCCACCTGGACGGTTGCCAGCAGGAGGATGCCACATACTTAACTTCTATACTCTTACCGTTTGAGCAGGATTTATCAAGGTATGACAGTAATTCTGATGCCAAACTTTTCCTAAAGAGTGTAAAAACATTCTACAGAAAAGATCTGAAATACTATTGAAGAGAATGAAGATGTCAGATAATACTGCCATATAATAATATAAACAATTCCAAGTACAAATTAACTTTACACAGAATCTTCATCCTTAGCAATCAGTAAAGAAGTCTCCATGCTAAAATTATACACAGTTATTCTCAAAAAGTGTACACCATGTAGCTGTTCATTTTATACCTCCCCCGAAGGTGTACATTAATTCTCCAAATACTATACACAATATGTCTGTAAATTTTACACCTCCCCTAAAGGTGTACAGTAACTTTTTAAACAGTATACATGTTGCAAAAAAAGGTGATTTTTTTTCATGTCAGTATGGACGGATGGACGGATGGATGGAGCAGTGACTATATACTCTCCCTTCGTGCATTAAAACTACTTATACATACAATTATGTCTCTAATGAGAATTAACTATAATTTTTCAATTTTTTTTTTAATCTTTCCAAATGCAGTTGGAAAATAGCCAGGGTTGGAGCTCTGGGATCAGCTTCTGTACATACCTGTCCCAAAGCAGGTGGTTTATCGAGCACTACAGGCATATCACATTCAGTTTGTAATATCTGTTTTCAGATATACTCTGACTTGTTATCAATCACTTTCACATTTCATTGGTTAATGGATTTATCAAATCACCCATTTACACAGGATACATTATTCTTTCTGTATACATCTCATCTGAATCAATTATTTATACAATGTACCTGCTTTCATTCACATATGTTAAAGACATTTGCATTCCGAACACAAATATCAATCATATCTTACATCATACATACAAGTTCGTACCATAGCCTTCATCCACCATTCATAACTTCTGTGCATGTATCCTTTCATTCATTCATTCATTTATTCAATTATTCATTCATTCATTCATTCATTCAATTATTGGAGATGAATCAGATAAGTAAATGTCTATGTATATACTGGAAAGTCAATAAACAAGTAAAGACAACAAATGGATGCATAAACAAAAAACAAAGTATAGATTTATGCATCAGTAAATTAACAATGTTATACAGTAAACCCCAATTGGGGCCTCTTTCTCATAAACTGAAAGTTGTGTTTGTTGACTTGTCAATTTTCATCTTCTAAAATCATTCTGTAAAGCATGGCTTCCCTCACAGTAACAAGTTTAGTTCCATGGGTCAATCTAGCAGAATAACCTAAATCCTTGGCCCATTTTGAGAAATGGATTTTCAGAAGGGAGCTTTGGGTGAGAATTCAAACGAGGGACATGATAAAGATTATACGAATAAAATCTGACAAACTTGTGGTTAAATTGATATTTCTTTTTCATGATGGTTTGAATATATAGTAAGTAAAATAGACTGTACTGTTTGGGGAAAATTTTACATCTTTTGAGGAAATTGACCCATGTTTTTAGTTTATTTTCGTTACTGATATTCCAAAGGGAGAACATACCACTTGGAGTATACTACCCTTAAATGATAGGAAAATTTGTCTAGATTAATCCCCAAGTTCATGCACACACAAACATATAGTCCTCTTTCTATAGTTTTATGTTTGTACACTGCCACCCCATTATAAGGTCAATGTCACACTGGTCACTCTGTATTGTTACATCAAAATGCTCAGCGGGACATTTCAAGTTTTGGTCAATCCTCTTACTGGAATTATTACATCATATAAGATGACCATTTTCATTCAATATAACCAGATACGTGTTATTCTAATTGCCCAAAATATTGTAAATATATATATGGTTATTAGATATTGTTTAGTTCAGTAATATCATATTGACTAGTCTACAAAACAATGAAACATAATCCTAAATTAGATTGTACTGAACATGAACACTTCCTTTACTGGAGGAAATTTCTTATTCTAGCAAAACATTTCAAGTATATAATTAAACACACAAGTTTACAGTTAAGATATTCAAACATTTGTCAAAGGTCAAAAGTTAAACACAATGTTATGAAAAACTACCGTCTTTTCTTTAATGCTTGAAAACAGGATATTGCAGGTAGTATTTTACAGGGTAACACGCTACCCTCCACTGAATAACTTGTCCTGGAGTTTCTAAGAGTTACACCTTGTCAAAGTGATGCTAAGTATTACTGTCTGAAGTCCCTAAATGGATACCAAGGTGACTGAGGTCATTATTTCATTTCAATGCCTCTGCTAGGATTCTAAACATGACATTACCATCGCCAGCAAATATACTGTGATTAGTAATCAACAAGATTATTAATGTACCAAAATCAGAATATCACTTTTTTTAACTTTGAGTAAAGATAACTCAATCCAACAGGTTCCTCAAAATTTATTAAGGTAGTCGGTCTACTGGTTTCGCCCACTTAGTTGGGCTTCATCTATAAAGACCTATAAATGAAAGGGGCAAAATAGGCCTAAAATATATTTCTCAACTACACTACAGCTTTAATAGAACATAGTTCATGAAAGCATTTTCTGCAAACTAGAAATCCTATTCTTTATACATGCACTACACAAATGCCATTACTTCGGACATATTGCTTGTTGAAAAAGCATGTTACAGGCCCAATATCAAGACCCTTAGCCTTTTAGTTACTAAGAAGAAGTTGCTTACACATTTCAACACATTTGACCCCTGTGACCTAGAAAGCAGGTCAAGGTCATTCATATTAACAAAATTGGTAGCCCAAACTCCAAGCATACTACAGGCCTAATATCACCACCCTGGCCTTTTGGTCATTGAGAAGAAGTCATTTGAATGGAAAATCTATGCATGGCACATGGTGCACAGTGCACAACAACAGATGAAAGACAATAGCTATAGGTCTTACTGACCCTTCTTCAGGTGATGACCTAAACAGAATTAGTAAACATTTCCACCCCACTAAACCCACTATAGTTACAAAATGTTTTAAGAATGGTGCTCTGTATTTAAAATGCCATTAATTGATATCTTTCAGGAAAAAATAATTAAATCAGAAGTACAGAATTAGCATATTTATACATAAACACATAAATCTAGACTCAATGTCAAATGGCTGGTTTAATATAAATAGGGCAACAAGTAGAAATAGTTGCTAATACTCTAGATGTTTAGATATAACTTCCGTCAGAGCTCAACAGGTGCTTCGATTCAGCTATTTAGTTAATCACTTAGGAGTCCCTTCTCTAATACCACTTATATTAAGTTTTTTGGTGTTAAATTTACTGCACTCATCCTGTCCAAGAGGTCCAATTATTACTATGGTCTTGGCTCAGGAAGTCAGGGATGGCCTCATTACAGGACAATGAATCAGTATTAATGATATGTGGATGCAAGGGCTCATTGACAGGAAAGGTCACATAACTACCAGATATTAAACTACTCTAAAAGTACTCCTGAAACAAGGTAAAACCACCTTCCTGCTGAGCGACCTGACAGGAATCGATCCCCGGTCTGCAGCATAATGATCTAAGATGCTCTATCAACAAAGCCAAAGAAGCATGCTCCATCAGTAACAGACACTGTATTTAACAACCCCATTTTTCTGGAGATTTCCTTTATCGGACTCTCTAAATACTACAACCCATGGGAATTCAATGGCACCAATGCAGCTAAACATAGAAATTGCAAATTCCTGCCAAGTGCCCCAGCAGGAATCAAACTCCTATCTTAAGCTTGATAATCCACAAACTGAGCCATAGAAACTTGATCTATAATCCAAGTGACAGAGACTAACACTACAAACCACACTGAAGGAAAGTGAGAAACTTCAGGTTCTGGGCAAAGCGCTTAAATTTAACCTTAAAAGTAACAGATTTCTTTGAATTAAACATTGAAATTGTGTCTTGTTATCATCCATTTCATGTTTTTTTAACAAACCATTATCTCCTTAGTATTATTTAATTTTGCAAACCAGGTAAATAAATCAGTTTTGTGTTATGTTTCATTTCTGTAAAAGCTTTCTCATAAACCTAATCATCTATCATTTACTCAACACCCATTACTATGACAATGATCATGAAATATCTGTTTATGTCTGCAGGATGAATTACATTGTTTGTTCTCAATAACACTGCCAAGATCAACTTAAGAACTTTTCTGGACAAAAAACATCTCTCCTTAAAATTAATGGCAGTAAATTTTTTTTTTTTTTTTTTCCTGAATGCACAAACAATATTTTCTTTATTCCGTAAATGTATCTCCAAGCATATAGTAAGAAAAACCAAAGCAAAAGGGTAAACAAATTTATCTAAAATGGACACAATACCATATTTATCTAGAAATAAGCAAATGGCTGGTAATAAGCCAACTTGTATCTAATGTCAAGTAGATTCCCTAAACAAATGCTAATACACTGTCCAGTTATAAGCTGACCCCTTCACTTTGTGTCAGAGTTTTTGAGTCCCCCATGTCATTTTTTCAAAAAAATAAAATGTTTGCAAAATAAATACATGTTTGTCAAAATTATTTTTGTTGATTTCACATGTAAACTACAGTCATGGCACGACACGAAGGATCCAACATTGTGTCAAACTCTAAACCCGAATTTTTCAAATCTGACCTTGATCTTCAACCTGATGACCTTGACCTATGATCTGATGACTTTTCATTTGATTTTAGTCAATAACATTTCATTATGTCATAAGGGAATATCTGTCAGTAAAATATAACATATTTCACTCTGTCCTTTGACCTTATGACCTTGACCTCTGTTCGGCGACTTTTCATTTGATTTTAGTCAATAACATTTCATTATGTCATAAGGGAATATCTGTCAGTAAAATATAACAAATTTCACTCTGTCCTTTGACCTTATGACCTTGACCTCTGTTCGGCGACTTTTCATTTGATTAGAGTTAAGTATGCTTCTTTATGTCACATGTTAAACAGCAACATTCAGAATATGTATGGTTGAGTGTATGGACAGCGGGGAACGAAAACAGATTGACTTATTAGAGAATGAGGTGTTTAAAATATAATAGTGCCAGAACTACAGTGAATATGAAATCACAGTAAGAAAATGTGTAAGTAACGAAAATGGATTTGAAATGCTTGGAAAACTATGATCACAAAACAATAAGGTAAGACTATATTTTTTGATGATATTCAGATAAACAAGCTGGTCTGCAGCCACTGTACAAGAGATTCCTTTCTTCTCTAAAATATTACAATCAGACTAGAATCATAATTTTCATTTCTCAAAACATTTTTTTTCAATTTTTTATTATTAGGTAATATGGTATATACATAAAGTGTGGGGGAATTGCATTGGTTGTTATGTGGGGTGTTTCTCGCTACCTTCAGTGCTTTTCCCTTTAAAAAAAAATTGAAAAATACCTGGTAATGATTTAATGTCCAGATAATTATAATGGACAATATTATGTACAGTGTCAGAAAGGAATCCAACGTACGGTGTACAACTGGTATAAAGAAAAAAAATGAGTGGTTGTTCAGAAATTTCTTACTCATCATTCATGGCTCATATCAACATTTTAAGTGTGATGTTGAAAGATTATGTTGTGTGTATTTACTTGTTTCTTGTTCCATATGTAAGATCAGATAACAGGGATGTGTGTGTGCATGTGTATCTCTTCAATTGACCACTGGAAAACATTGGGTGGAGTAGTTGGGGGACATTTGGATGGCCTTTATATGTATCTAGCATGTAAATATGGGTAGTATAAAACTATTATCTATGAACGTTAGGAGACTATACTCAGACAAATCTAAACGTAGAGATGTGTTTCATTGGGTCAAGCAAAAACGTGCAGATATTATTTGTTTTCAAGAGACACACTGCGAGGAAAATGTGGAGAAGATTTGGGAAAGGGAATGGGGCTATAAATGTGTGTTTAGTAATTTCAATTCAAGATCAGCAGGTGTGGCAATCTGTCTTAGAAATACATTTGAATGTACAATACATGGTAGTAGAACAGACAATTCAGGGAGATTTATCATTTTGGATGTAACTATTAATAACAATCGACTTACACTAGCTAGTATATATGGTCCAAATCAGGATTGCCCAAACGTCTTTACAAATTTTCTTAATAATTTAAATGTATTCAACAATTCTTCTGTAATATTATGTGGTGATTGGAATGTCGTACTGGATAAAGACATGGACACACACAACATTAGACATAATAACAATCCTAAAGCTCAGGAGAGGATAAAGGATATGATGGATACAGATGAACTTGTTGATCCATGGAGACAGTTTTATCCAGAATTGAAAAATTTCACTTGGAGACGAAAAAACCCATACAGCAGAGTAGATTAGATTATTTCTTAGTTTCAGATGACATACTTTCTTATACTAAAGATGCAAAGATTATACCAGGTTATAAAACAGATCACTCAGCCATTGTATTAGAAATAAATTTTAAGAACACTGAAAGGGGGAGAGGATACTGGAAACACAACACATCACTTTTGGGGGACATAACCTATATACAAAAAGTCAAAAACTGCATTACTGAGACAATAGACGAATACTATGTAGAGGGAGACAAGGAATCATTAGAAAATATAGTATTAAGTATCAACGACCAATTGTTTTTTGAAATTTTGAAAATGAAAATAAGATCCATAACAATCACTTATTCAATAGCACAAGCAAAACAGAAAAGGAAACAGGAGAAAGATTTAGAGATAGAAATTACAACATTAGAAACAAAAATGAATGTTAATGTTAATGATAATATATATGAACAGTTTGAGAGTAAGAAACAACAGCTAGACAACATACGTAAAAACAGAGTAGAAGGATTAATGTTAAGGTCAAAGTCAAACTGGTATGAAAATGGGGAGAAAGTCACAAAATATTTTTGCAATTTGGAAAAGAGAAATTATGTGAATAAATCTATATCAGAACTTATTACAGAACATGGGAATG
This sequence comes from Ylistrum balloti, assembly GCF_031769215.1. NCBI lineage: Eukaryota > Metazoa > Mollusca > Bivalvia > Pectinida > Pectinidae > Ylistrum > Ylistrum balloti. The sequence continues at coordinate 358,738 of NW_026781941.1, read as the reverse complement.
TATTAGATAACCAGGAAGAAATACTGGGAGAGGAAGCTGATTTCTTCAAAAATTTATACACTAGTAGACTCCCAGACCCGGACTCTATTACAGATTCTCATTTTTTCCAACATCAGGTAAAACTTCAGGATACAGAAAAAGAGAAGTGTGAGGGTATTCTACAAATCGAGGAATTAGCTAAAGCATTAAAAAATATGAAAAATGGCAAAAGCTCAGGGTCAGATGGATTTGGGGCTGAATTCTATAAGTTTTTCTGGAAAGATTTGGGAACATTTTTGGTTAGATCAATCAATTATTCATACAGAACAGGGAGACTTTCAGAATTTCAAAATCAGGGTATAATTACATGTATTCCAAAAGAAAATATAGATAGACGTTATTTGAAAAATTGGAGACCAATTTCACTTTTGAATGTAGACTACAAGATAGCTTCAGCTGCAATAGCAAACAGGATTAAAGAAACTCTCCCTAGTATAATAAGTGTAACCCAGACAGGTTTTATAAAAGGTAGATGTATAGCTGATAACACAAGACTATTGTATGATTTAATGTTTATGTTAGAAGAAAAAAACCAATCTGGATTATTGTATTTATTAGATTTTGAAAAGGCGTTTGATTCAATAGAATGGTGTTTTATAGATAAAGCATTGGGGTCCTTCAATTTTGGTGAGTCAATACGATCTTGGATTAAACTTTTTTATAAGAACTCAAAAAGTAGTGTTATTAACAATGGTCATTTATCTCCCTTTTTTAATTTAGAACGTGGATGTCGTCAAGGGGATCCACTTTCTCCATATCTGTTTATAATAGGTTTAGAACTTTTGTCTCTATCAATGAAATCGAATAATGGCATCAAAGGAATAGTTATGTCTGGAAATGAGTTTTTACTTGGACAATATGCAGACGACGCTTTTTTGTTACTTGATGGCACAAGTCACACTCTTTACTCAGCAGTACGTACCTTAGAGAATTTTGCAGTTGTATCTTGACTAAAAATAAATTTAGATAAATCCAGTCTGTAGTGGTTAGGAAATAAAAAGTACTCACAGGAAAGAATATGTGAAAATTTGAATCTTAAATGGTCTACAGCTAATTTTAGATTACTTGGTATTGTATTTTCACTAGATCTGCAAGAAATGGAAAGACTGAATTTCGAACCAAAATTACAACAAGTCAATAAACTTTTAAGATATTGGACCCACAGAGACCTCACCCTGATTAGACAAATTTCAATACTAAAAACACTTGTAATACCAATGTTTGTTCACTTATTTATAAGTCTCCCAAACCCATCACAATCTTTCATAAAAAAATTCAATAAAATTTTCTTTAATTTTATATGGAACTTTAAGTGTGAAAGAATTAAAAGAGACACACTCATTGCTAGTATTGGGGAAGGGGGCCTTAATATGACACACATAACATCTTTCATGAAATACCTCAAGGTTAAATGGATAAAGAAAATTTATGGGGATCAATTTGTTCCTTGGAGAGTACTGTTAAAGGACATAATACCTATTAGTGTAGAACTATTTTTCAACTAGACAAAGTAAAGTTCAAAGAAATAGCAAATCACACCAAAAACCATTTTTGGAAGGATGTATGTAAAGCTCTGTCAGAATTACAAAGAGACCCAACAACATTAGAAGAATATCTTGGTAAAAGTATCATTAACTTGGTGTCCTTTTGTCAGATGAAACACGGTTTTCAATGGAAACAATATGGACTTAATGTGATTGGTGATTTATTCCAAAACGGTGTAGTCAAGAGTTATAATGATTTTATAAATGTTCCTTGTCTTGATTACATCAAATATTTTTCAACAGTTAACAAAGTTGATAGAAAATGGAGAATGGAATACAGGCAAAAAGTAATTGAGGGAAATACTATAACATCTGAGAAACAGGAAGACATAGTGTCAATCATCTTAACAAAAAAACAGTTGAAATTTATTTATAGAGAATTTGTTAAAAAAATTATGGTCAAACCACTATCAAATCAGGAGAAATGGTCGACAAAAATAAACCTGCCAATTGATGAGCATGTCGGAAGATACAACTGGGAGGGTGCTTACAAGAATCCATTTAATTGTACAGTTGAAACTAAACTTCAGCTTTTCAATACAAAATTTCTCACAGAGTATTACCTACCAATTATATTTTAGAAAAAAATGAATTTAGTTGAAGATAGTTTATGTACTTTTTGTAAGAGGGAGGAAGAAACAATTGAACATATCTTCACACAATGTTATTATACAGTAAAACTAATAGAAGAGTTCAACTTTTGGTATGCGGAGCATGACCATAAATATGATTCCATTTACTTTAATGACAGTGATATATTATTTGGTAACCCAGCTTTTGACTCACTAGTTAACCACTGTTTTCTTTTAATAAAATATTACATATATTGTTGCAATATAAATGAGAGTATTCCTAAATTTTGCATTTGTAAGACTATTTTAAAGAGAACAATGAGATTGGAAAAGTATATTGCAGTCAGAAATAGGAATATAGTAGATTTTCAAAACAAATGGGGAATGTTTGAACAAATACTGAATAATGAAAGTACTAATTAAATTTATAAATGCAATAAGATTTCCAGATATTGAATATTGAAGTCCCTTTCGAGTTATTTTTATTTGAAAAATATGTGTCACTTAATTGCTGAATGCCTATGGGGGCCAGTCCGAATGACCTCAATTATTCTTTTTTTTCCTGATATTTAAGTGTTTGATGCACAGGCAATTATTATAAAGGAACAAAATTGTTGTAGTGTTAGAGATATGTACAAATTGTGTGCACTGTCCATCAATATGTTATTTTGTGTTCAGTGTATGCACAAGTATGTACATATATATACTATATGTATGTATGGGTGTGTGAGTGTGATGGTGTGTGCGTGAGGGTGTATATAGATACATCGTGGGAATGGGTATTTAAGTTTTTGTATGTCAGTAATTGAATTTTAACAATTATATAAATAAATCTTGCTAAAAATAATTATGTTATAAGGAGTGAAAGTGATGAATGTAGAATGAGAGCCCTCCTGTGTGATGGCAATATTTTGTAAACGAGGTTGAACCCAGAGCTCCTCAACTCTGGCAGCCCCTAATAATGATTGCTGAGCTGAGGGATTAAAAATTTTTTTTTTTTTTTAAATAAAAAAAAAAAAAAAACCATTCAGAATATTTTTACGCCATATATTCCAATTCAAAATAGAAGTGAAAATACTTTCCAAGGACTTATTTTCTATCACAAAGTGATCTTGACCTATGACATAAGGACCAAAAAATCACTCCGATACAAGCACTCTCTTAAAGAAAGCAATGGGTAAGTTTGAGCACAACTGGCCCAACAGATCTACATCAAAGACACAGGGTTTTAGAATTCCTCTATCAGTCCTTTCAATTATAGCTAGAATGAGGACCCGAAATGGTTACATACTGTGACATGTACAGAAAGACTCTATATTGCCTGAAGACAAGACAAATTTTCTAAAATATGCGTATGGTAGAGTATTATCTATCTGTATGCTTGGCAATAAGCCTATCAATGTATATGGCAGGTCAGTAAAAATCCAAACAAGTGTTTTCATTGTTCTTCAATATGCCCACCATCTGAAGGGTTTATATCAGGAAAAGCCTGACAATAAGAGCAGGAAGCTTATCCATATTTTGTAAAAAGAGTCAGTTATGTGAAAACTCTCTCAACTGGCCATTGTATTTACTTTCAAAGAAAATGGAAGCAATTAAGTTTCTACTTTGCTTGGTAATCAAATTAGTCCTCCTTGGGTCTAATAGAACCAATAACATGTCAAAGTCACTTGATCAGCGTACAGGATGATGGGCTAGATCGGGTTTTGGGTACAACAGTTGATTACTCTTTTACAAATTTGGAGCATGAAATAAAGCTTCTGCAATGCAACATTCGTATCATCATGTCCAATATCTCATTCCTACAGGAGTGTTCACTAAAATGTTATCATAGCAATACTGACCTAAAGAAATCCATTTGTAGGTGTTACATCAATGATTGGTCATGCTGAATACTGTTCTTTTTAAGGTGTTCTTTTTTTCTGCATTTTCGTCTTTTGATCTGGGCTCATTTCACATCATTTCATACAGCAAAAAATAATCCCAGGGGAGAGTCATCAAGTGCTTCTCTTGATATATATATATATTTTTTTTGTGAAAATGCAATTGACATAATTTATTGTAATAACTTCATAAGCAGAATTACATCAAAGACATCCAACAAATTAAACTTAAACGTTATTTCATCTGGAAAAAAACCTTGATTTTGCAGAAAGTATGGCAGTTTGTGGCTATGGAAGCAAGACGGCAGCAGGTCTGACCAACCATAAACAAAGACATTGGTTTGCCATACTTTATACAGAGAACTGACATATAGTAGAAAGAAAATGAATATCCTGTACATAGTATATCTATTGTTAGTTTACGGGCTCACATTCTAGGAACAACAATCATTCTACAAATGAGGAATATAAGGTCTTATTACATGATACTATCATGCAAGCTGATTGTCCAATAAAAACAGAATCTGGTGACATCACAGGTACACTACCGTGGCAACACATTTTAGAAATTGTTTTAAAAATAGTAAAATAGCAAATGATAAGGACGCCAGATTATAGTGAAGAGGCCCTAAAGACCTGTATCCCTTACTCTCATACTTTTCATGGAAAATTCATTGTCATCCTACACAATATTGCAAATATGACAGAGCAACGAGAGAGAAAATACTTCATTTATATGTCATAAGGTTTCACGGAGAATTATAAATACGAAAGACAAACATATCAACCTATCATGAACCCCAATTGTTACTACAGTTTGTAAACTTTAAATTACCTTCATAAAACAATTTATTAAAAAATCATAATGACTGCACTTAAAAAAGGTTCTCAGCTGTGTATGGATGATAGGAAGTAAGTAGAGGTTCTCAGCTGTGTATGGATGATAGGAAGTAAGTAGAGGTTCTCAGCTGTGTATGGATGATAGGAAGTAAGTAGAGGTTCTCAGCTGTGTATGGATGATAGGAATATGTCGTAAGCAGACGGGGAGGGGGGGGGGCTCTTGGATAGGAAATCATATTACTGTAAAAATTTGAATAATTTGCAAACCTACGTAATGTGTGCAGGTACTTCTTTGGGGCTGAAAATGGTCACAAAATGCTTCTACTTTCATAATGTGTGCACCCAGAAATCAAGATCAAATCGATCTCCGAGAGCCAAGAAATTGATCTCCGAGAGCCAAGAAATTGATCTCCGAATGTTCAGCTTACATGTCAGTCCAAAACTTGAAAGTATTCTTTTGAAAAGTTGTTTTCATCTCATTTACGGACTTTTAATAACCTAGCTAATTATAGCCTAATGTTTGTGCATCTTCTTGTTTGTTTTCTGTAACATCAGACAAGTCTTGCTGTCATTCACTTACCTATCCAATTATCCCTTATTTATCTGATGTACACAAGCACTTGTCTTCACAGTAGCCCTAACCAATAGTGTTTAGTGTTGAAATTACAGGTACAAGTCATTATCTATCTATTCATGACTACACTATGTAAATATGATCTCCATGAGTCAACTTTTCTTTCATATTTTATATATATTCATATTGAATGTGCACCAGCTGACAGAAATTGAGGCTCCAACTCTGTATATGTAAGCAATCGGTATACAGAGCACAGAATGGAATCACACAGAATGTACTGTAGACATGCATATGTGTATTGTCTGAAGAAGAAAATCATTTACATTACAATTTTTGGTAAGATAATCATGCGAAGACTATTCCCTCTTAATAATTAGACGATATATGCTTTGTAAGCAGCAATAAGATGAATATTTATAAATAATGAATTAAATCCATAGTCCGATGATAGGGCTCAATCCACACTCCGCATACTAATATGTCAATACTAACTCCCGCTAATACAAACGGACATGTGAACATGGTTTCTGCATCGTTGTAACATCCAAAATGAAGGAAAATATTGATATATTTTTCAATTTCTCAGACAGGCCACTCTGCCGATCTTGTCTTCCTTGCTGATATCAAATTTTTAAACACTTCATCCAGATTTTACATGATATTTGCCGGGGACAGTTTGCTTTAATATATACAGTGATTATCTTATTCATCGTTTTTGTTCGTAAGAAATTGTCCAATTCCTTTTGCATCAGTTTTGAGTACAAGATAATCCTGACAAGCAATGATAGCTGCCTTACAGAATCTTCCATTTTTCCATGAAAAAAAAAATTGAAAATCCTATAGCTATGAGCACAACCCCAACTTTGGACATTTATTTTCTCAAAAAAAATCTGTGCACATTATGTTAGTTTTATGGTAGTTAGGATGCTGATGTTGTTAAAGATTAAACATATAACACACATATCTATTTACATTAAAGTACTGGAAATCTTCAACTTGATCTGTTTTTTCATACCATTTCAATAAATATAAGATTTAATATACGAACCTGCTCATGAAAAATGCTGCATCGTAACTTCAGGACGTCATCAATTTAGGAATAAGTTACCAAGTATACTTTTCATGAATACATTAATGAGTCAAGTTACATAGAGCAACACCAACATATATACTGGAATAACTTTTAATGAAACTGTTTGCCTTTATCAAAAAACTGTTGAAAGAACCTTGCCAAATAATGAGAGAGGATGGATAGCTAGATGCAATGTTATTCAGCATGTAGCTGTCTATTAGGCACAATCATACTAATTTGAATATATAACTCTCATTTAATCAATAACATGGGCATCACCAACCAGGACATCTCTTCCTACAGGCAACCATTTTAATGTCTACATCCTGCAGCAATTATTCTATAATGGTCATCCCAACCCCAGGCAGCCTTCAAAATGAATGTGCACAATGTTCAAATTGCACAAGTATTTACTTTTAATGGTAAACTGCAATGTCAGTACCATCTCTTTGTTGTAAAAATTCAGTTTTAACATTTACAAGGTCAATCTTTATCATGAAGATATGATTATCTAACATAGACAAGTTACCTTTAAATCCTATCAACAGAATACTGTTTTAGCTCCTATGATCTTGACCTCTGACCTTCAAGCTTGACTTTGATATAATCAGATCAATGTTTAGAATATCTCTTTATAGTTCATTAAGGAGTTAACCCTGTAACTGTACAGTAGACATGTGAACTGCTAAACAGGCTTGTGGCAGATGAATACATCAATAATGAAAGAATATTACGTAAGCTACATGGCTATCTATTATTATATCTTATATTGGTTGTCAGCCTTACATTGGTAGACCAATTCATCAACTATTCAAATTTTGTTAATTTATCAAAACTGGTCTCAACAGATCTTGACTACATCAAAGATTTCCATAACTGGATAGGAAATGATGTTTTTAGAAATTTGTCTGCTGAAAGGTTGCAATAGCCGACATAAAACCTGCTAAATAGAAATATATTACATACTACATATCCCTGGGGCATGTACAGAACAAGATTACACCTAAAATTCCAAGATATAAATATTTGTTTGTTCTTTTTAATGACTGAAAACTTTTCTTGCATGTCAGACAGACTGACATAATTTGCTTCACAATCATAGCCCCCAAGTCTTGGATTCTTCTATTACCAACGATTTATCCAGAACTTCACATTAAACCTGACTCGGCAATAAAGAGTTAGTCTTTTACTTGTATAAAGATACACAGTTTTTCTGCTGAATTGGCAAACGATATGGATGGGCATATTACCAGGCACAATGAGCTTATTGTCAGAAAAAAGCCAGCACTTATCTAGTTTTTCAATGCAATAGGTATGATATTTGCTAAGCAATATATCATGTCCTACCTTTATAAAAACAGATGGTGATAACTGAATTTCAGGTAGATGATTCCATAAATAACAACCGATTTATGTTAATAAATGATTTCATGGTTCTGATCACAAGATGGGTCCATGTGAAAAGTGTGTAGTAGATTTCATCCTTGTTAGTAAAATTTATGTTTTTTTTATAATTTGTAAAATCTATAATGTCAAACTCATCTTTACCCGTAGTTCTTCATTACTGTAAAAGTAATTATTTTTTGTGAGCGATTCATTTTCATTGATTTTATGGGCACTCTTAATCCAGTAGTTCTTATGTTTACAAACTGATATAATGAAATTAATCTAGAACATGTATTGAGCTATGTTTATCTTCAAAATGACATGTCCACCAAGTACTGCTTCTACTTCTTTTTGAAAAACCACAAAAATTGAACCCCTCAAAAAGTATGATTTTACATGATATCCAATATCATCAATAGAACATTGTCTAGCCAACAAATTCTATCCAAGGAATTGTCAGCCTATCAAATCAGCTAACTAGAATCAATTTATCTGCTTATTACGATGAAAGGAAAAGGATTTCAGAAGCTAGCATTTCCCCTTATTTTCTATGCTAACTAGAATCAATTTATCTGCTTATTACGCTGAAAGAAAAAGGATTTCAGAAGCTAGCATTTCCCCTTATTTTCTATGCTTCCTGGGAGTTCATATATATTAATTTTTATGAATAATATTGAGTTCTTTCAAGTTTGTTTCAAATGTTCAGCCGAATCTATTGACTTCTCCTGGCAAGTCTTTTACAAGGAAAAGTTGCAAAGAAATGTACATTGCACCATGGGGGAACACAAACTCACAACATGTCCCCTTTAAAAGAATAGTTCAGTATTTTTCCACAGGTTCCATTGTGCATGCGAGGAAACACGACGTGACATGTTAATTACAGTGCAAGTAGAAAACTCTCCTTTCATTGTTCCACAAACATGAGATATAAACATCAATAACATAGAGAAAAAAACTCATAGGACTATTACACAGATCTACCACTGCTTTCAAAATAAAATCTTTTCCTACAAATACAGCCACCTTGATTTTGACTTAATTACCACCACAGACATTACTAAGAATCACAAAACTGATCATTGTGGTTGTTTCACTCGTACCAATGTAATATGTAAAGTATTATACAAGTTTTTAAGCAAGTCACATATTAATGGCTTAAAAAAATTTGATATTAAATCAAAACGAGTGTAAGACTCCAATTATCATGTGATCTGTCTTCCTGAAAAAATAAGCAAAAACTCTCAAAGTTATTGCCTTCAAGACTAGACTTATTTTGATGTGTATGGAATATATTTTACTGCCATGGCAATCATGTGACATCATCATGACATTACTTATGACATCACAACTGGTTTTTTGTTAGTTGGAAGAGATTAATGACAACATACTCGAGTGTTACCAGTAAGTATGCTTGGTTGTCTACTAGTTCAACCTCTATTTCAGAGGCTCATCGCAGAAACCAGTAGAGAATAAACAAAACCAGTATATGACAACACTCGAATATGTTCTGATTAATCCCTTCATACTGATATCTTATTTTTGTTTACTAGATAATCACCCAGCACACCTTTTGGTATCCCTACACACAGTACCCCACTTACATTAAAATATCCACTTAATTTCCTTAATGTTGTCTCCTTCCCTGTAAATTGTGTTCCTACACGTCTTAAAATTATCTATGAAATGGACCTACGACATGACAAAACAGGCCAATAATGTAGTAATGTAAAATACATGTATCACCATAAACCAAACAAATGTCAACAGAAGTGTGTTTATATAGACAGAAAATCAGCCTTATTCACACAGTCTAACAGTGCATGTAGCTTGTATATGTTGTACAGTAAAGAACTTACGAATGATGTCACTTCAACACAGTGATACATACAGGTACTTGTTGTCAGTGTCTCTCCTCTAAGATAATCCTTATTCCTGTGAAGGCCATAAATAAATTAAATGATGTTGCTACTGCACAGTGATACATACAGGTACTTGTTGTCAGTGTCTCTCCTCTAAGAGGATCCTTACTCCTGTGAAGGCCATAAATAAATTAAATGATGTTGCTACTGCACAGTGATACATACAGGTACTTGTTGTCAGTGTCTCTCCTCTAAGAGGATCCTTATTCCTGTGAAGGCCATAAATTAAGTCTGAAGCTGTCGGGAGTGTACTAGTGTTTAGCTGTATCTGTTTAGAGCATGGAAGGAAGCCGTACGATAACAGTCAGACACAATAAAGCTTCACAACAAAAACCTCAACAGCTTTCTACTTGTCATGTGTCCTATGCTTGGATCAATATGTCCAGGAAACACCTTCAAAATTGATTAAAGGATATAGAAGGTGGCATTTCAAACAGACCATGAGACGTACATCTCTTAATACTGCATTCTTCTTCCTTTTGTGTCTCTATATATATATAAAAAAAAAAACTATCTGAAAATTGACAGGTAATAACGGTCCTGCTAAGATCCATCAATACTAAAGTTCAATCTTAAAAACTATCTTTTTTTTAAACAATCAATTAAAAAAAAAACCTTTTAGGATAGAAAAAGATATAGATTAGGCACAATCAATATACAACACTGAAGCCATAATTGGCTTTACAAAGTTCAGAGAATGATCAATAGTACTGACATATGAAAAAACATCATCCCAGATGTCATAACACCATGAACACTCTGATGAGGATGTTATTTGGCAGAGAGACATCATTTATGGGCACTTGAAAAATATTGGGGTGCAATTAGCATCAAGCTTTTCACCACTCCATTTCACTCGTTTTCCATGATTTTTCAAACTGCCAAATTGTGATTTCAGAAGATAGAAAACCATAGGAAATTTTTCACAAGAAAAAAAAACTGTTTCAACAACAGCTTTTAAAATTATTGATTAACCACAAGTGGTGCGACAATGAATTTCAAAATCTTTATATTGTTGAAAAAAGCACACTCAACTTTTTGTTTGTCAAGTTTCTGTACTATCAGGGTCATTTTGAGACAGAAGCCCCTTGTAGAAGCTGATGGCTACCTTACTGAAAGACATATGGGAGAACCTTCACATGCAAATCAGTACAATTAGGGCAAAGTGTCTAACCCAAGAACACATCCACGTCAGTACAGACTAGCTGATCCATTTCAAAGCTTCCAGAGAACCACAACTTGCCATGGTTAGTGATTGTCTAACACACCTCAAGTCTTTAGCTGAGTTTATGTAAGCAAACACTCTAACTCAGTGATCATCTTCACCTTTCCAATCTGTTGTAGTATTCACATGATCTATCAACTTTTTTTACATTGATCTGGAGTTTATTAGTGGACTTATATATAAAAAGGGGGGCCATCAGAGACAGTTTATGCTCTCTGATTGGGACAAAATTTAAGTATGAAAAATAACAAAGGGCAATAAGAGAGTTATGATTCTTGTGCACTGCCCTCCTACTCACTGAGACCTATCTACCAAGGAAGTTTCATGTTAATACCTTTTATAGTTTAAGAGTGTTGCTCCAGACAAGATTTTAATATGAAAAATATCAAAGGGCAATAACTTCTAAATCATGAATAAAAGAGTGATGGTTCTGGCGCACTACACTTCTCCTTGTTGAGATCTATCTACCTATCAAATTTTCTATGGATACCTCTTATAGTTTTTGTGTTATACTCTGGACAGAATTATGAGGAACAGACAGTCAAAGCAGTGACTGGATGCTCTCCCTTCAGGGAGCATGAAAAGGGCATGGCCAATTATTTGTTGTCAATTCTCATTCGCATGGCAGGTGGCAAGACTTGTACCAGAGGACAGATTGAATATTCTATATCTGGGATAACTTGTGTATTAAGAAAATGTACACTAAATTGTCAATGAAAATTTTGTACTCATAATATTTTATGGTGAAGGAATTAATCTCACACTCTATGTTCTGCTGATTTTATGTGATACTGAGGCTGAAATCAATAGCCGAACTGCTTGCCCACATGGCTGCTTTAAAGCATTGTGAAACCTCACTGTTTCATTGCTCTCTGAGGGTTCAAAGTTTGGTTACATATTTTTTCAGTTAAAATATCCTGCATCAATTTGCAAATAAATGGCAGTGGTTTATCCCCTGTTTATCTTAAATGTTTGCTTTGTCATATTCGTAATGGTGCAGCAGAGTCCTTATACAACATACATACGTCTCTCACACTAACACTGTACCATACTGCAAACAGTAATAAGTAACTTTTATAATCTATAATCTGATTTAGGCACCGGTTATCTGTGTTCATAGACCCCTTTATCAAAAACCAGAGTACTGACAAATACCTATATTTTCTAGGTGTTCTATCTGTTACCTGTGTTCAACAGACTCCATCAGTTAGAAGCAGAGTATTGACAAACACCTACATTTTCTAGGTGTTCTATCTGACAGACTCCATCAGTTAGAAGCAGATTATTGACAAACACCTACCTTTCTCACGCGTTTCAATACCATCAGCTTTTCGTCATGGCTGATCCAAGTCATGTGACCGTATTTTGGCACCGTACACACTCACTTTTGCTGTTGATATTTTTGCTAATATCAGTTTCAATAAATATCGAAATTAGCATAATAATGGCTTTGCACAAAAAGAATACGTAGATTACAATTTTTATCATTGTGTAACTTTGCGAGCTACAGTGTACAAGGGGTGATCGAATTAAGGGCAGTAACTCTGGGAGATCAAAATGACGTTGATTGTCCTGTTGGCTCACCTGGCCTGATAGGCCTATAATTTATGTCGTTGAACGGAGTCCATCGTCCGTCCGTCCGTCGGGCATCAACTTTTCTATAAATAAGTCTTCTTCTCAATAGCCATCCTCGATACCTCAGGGGTTACGATCACTTTCGCCCTCTGCACCCCTGGAACTATCATCGATACCCACGGGGCTACGATCACTTTCGCCCTCTGCACACCTGGAACCATCCTAGATACCCCAGGGGTTACGATCACTTTCGCCCTCTGCACCCCTGGAACTATCATCGATACTCCAGGGGTTACGATCACTTTCGCCCTCTGCATCCCTGGAACCATCCTCGATATCCACGGGGTTACGATCACTTTCGCCCTCTGCACACCTGGAACCATCCTAGATACCCCAGGGGTTACGATCACTTTCGCCCTCTGCACCCCTGGAACTATCATCGATACTCCAGGGGTTACGATCACTTTCGCCCTCTGCACCCCTGGAACTATCCTCGATACCCCAAGGGTTACGATCACTTTCGCCCTCTGCACCCCTGGAACCATCCTCGATACCCCAGGGGTTACGATCACTTTCGCCCTCTGCACCCCTGGAACCATCCTCGATACCCACGGGGTTACGATCACTTTCGCCCTCTGCACCCCTGGAACCATCCTAGATACCCCAGGGGTTACGATCACTTTCGCCCTCTGCACCCCTGGAACTATCCTCGATACCCACGGGGTTACGATCACTTTCGCCCTCTGCACCCCTGGAACCTTCCTCGATACCCACGGGGTTACGATCACTTTCGCCCTCTGCACCCCTGGAACTATCCTTGATACCTCAGGGGTTACGATCACTTTCGCCCTCTGCACCCCTGGAACCTTCCTCGATACCCACGGGGTTACGATCACTTTCGCCCCTGGAACATGTCATGCGACACTTTGATGTACATTAAATGAATCTCGAGGTCGCATAACGGTATGTTGAAGTTAAATGTTGCTCCTTGAATTTTCAAAATGAGCGTGTCAGCCTGACGTGTTCCAGTGGCGCAAAGTTGGCAATCAAATGTTACCCTTGAGTCAGATAAGGACATTGCAAAAGACACGAAAATATGGTTATTTTAAAGACTGTTTCTTTGTTGTCATTTAAAGGTATTCAAAATGATTTTTGTTGAATCATTTCTGAACACTATTTGGATTATATCAATAACTGACAAGTTACACCGTCTAATGACTTGTTACATGGCATGCTTCGTTTTCACATTATCGGTACCGATCTAATAGACAGCCTCGGTCACGGAATACCACACTTTCTTGCATTTTTTTCAGTGTTAATTTTCATCCTGTAAAAACATTTTTTTCCCTCGTATAATGCGTGTACAGTAATGTAGGTGTACCTCTATCCTCCATCCAAAGAAAAGAGGGATTTTCTTACGGAAATTACATGCAGTGTAAGTGTCTTTGATCCCTTGTAATTCTAGGCTGTTGGGCAGAAAATCTTTGATATTGGTTTGACATTGGAATCGTATTATTCATTCACATCAAGTGATTATTGAGTCAGTTACGTGATTATTACATTAAACCAATCAATGAAGACTGTTTGGTGACGAAAACATTTGATCTTTCATGATACTTTTTTAACTGGATTGCCCTAAAATAACCAGTATTTGGCACTTAGACAAAGGTGTTGGTAAAGGATGTGGTGTTTTGTACGATGAATATACAAAACGGTAACGGATTCGAAGAAAATTGGCAGTTTAGTACAACCACGTGTCGCCGAGCTTCGATCCTGTGACTACCATACCAGCATGCTCATAATTCTCTCACATGATTAGGCGATGTTACAACTTGGCGAACAAAATCTTTGCATTACTTCCTAAAACTTTCAAATGTATTTACCTCTACAAAAAGTTTTTTTAATGGATTGGAATTTTATTGCCTTTTTTTCAAAAGTTTGGCTTCGTCGAAAAAAATACTTCATCCCTGGAGACTAAATGGTACTTGATGTACTTGATAAAGAAATTATTTGTTCCAGGAGAGATATTTTAAGATAACATATTTTCACTGCATTCGCCCCACGTCGCAAATACCAGAGGATGTGGAACACAAATTTTGTCCGTTTGGGTATTGATGCTAGTGACCACGTTTGGTTTGAATCGGCTCAGCGGTTCTTGAGAAGAAGATAAAAAGTGAAAGTGAACAGACGACGCATGACGAAACAATGGTTAGTTAACCTAAAATCAAGTGTTGTATCCAGGCTATGATCAAGTGATATGACGTGAAAGTAGATCCATTCTACCGTCTCCTAAACCCTTGAGTTTTAAAATATTTTTAAAAAAAATCAGAATAAAAAATGATGAAAACCGCATTAAAATCGACCTGTCCAGTACCAAGATGTTGACGTAGAAAGTGTATGATTTTCACCTGAAGGGTAACTCGGGCTAAATGGGACCCTATCGACTGTGACGTCACAAGTTCAACGACTGGCAGCAGCCGTCACAGAGGGAATAGGCGAGATAGAGAGATCAGTCATGCTTATGTCACATCAGATTGCAAAGGAATATTTTAAAATCTTGAGGAATTAGATAACTTTGGACACACCATTATGTACACGGTAAACAAACATATGGAATTTGCCAGAAGAGATCAAGCAAATATTGTCAACCTTAGAACGAGAGCACCAGTTATATACACACATATATTGAAATAATTACTAACGCGGAGATATGCATACATTGTATATCTGCAATAATTATTTCTTATAAAATAAAAATCTGTTACTAGACTTAGTGTAGGTCTGAAGATATCTGAATTAAAGTTTATGGTAAGATGTGATTTCCGAAAAGCATTCATCCAAATTGAACGCAACATTTAAAGTAGTGAAATTTTAGATCAAAATATTGCTTTAATTAGTATAGAGATGACACTATAAAAAGTAGTGAAAGACATTTTCACAAGGACTACCACAACCGACAACTCAAGGGTAACGAAGCCTAGTAGTGTTGTAACCAGATCACTGATGAGGAATTTGCTGTACTTAATGTCAGAATTACTATATTTCAATGTTTTATATCGTGGTAACACTTCGGTCCAAAATACAGAAATGTATCAGTATTTTTAACGTTGGTGTCAGCTGTTTTTCATTAATGATAAGATGTTCAACATAATATGTATGTATCGCACTGACATATTAACATTTTTGTGTATTCCTGATGTTAGGTCGACAATTAAAATATTTGATTTTATTTACAGTACTTATATATGAGACGCTGAATTATATCACTGACTTAGAGGAAATATTTCCTTAATTACACTTTTCACGAAAATTTAAATGAATCATGAGGTTCTTTTTTTCTCTCTCGATGGTTAAATTAAATAATCTCGGTCCAATTCCTGAGTCGACTTAGGTATGAATAACACTAAACACACTTGTGTCACGTGCTGTCATAGCAAGAGGCACAATATACACCTCAAAAGGGATGTCAGTAAGGTCAGTAGGGGGGATTACCTGGACTTAGATTTTAGTAGGATTGGTGTAGGTTATGATTCTTTCGAGTTTCCATTTTACAATTACAACAATGTCCTCAGTCATGATAACGGGGAATAAGGACAAGTATGAAGAAAAATATCAATGAACAATGCGGAAATGTGATCAGATGATTTATCGATACAATACTTACCTTAGTGAAACTTGAATGGACAGCTCTCCCTCTAAATTATTCCAAAATTTGGTCAATACATTAGCACGTGTTAACTTCCTAAAGTCGCTGGATTGAGTAAATTATAACAAAAGGATATACAATGCCTCTGATTGATGCAACTATTCAAGACAACTTCTGTCACAAATACATTTTATTCCTTCACACTGTCTCCGGGTTATTATAATTGCAGATTAAAATACAATGTGTTGCCGTTCATTAGGAATATAGATTTTGTACTGCAGCTTGTAAAGAAATAGGTGTTCGGACGCTATGTTAATTCAGAGACGTATTACGTACGTCTCTGGTTAATTCAATTGATTTTTTCATCAGTTGTCGGCTTGCGTTGTATAAAGTAAGGATTCGTCATAATTTCTAGAGATCAATGCGATAGTAAAAATATAATATTTACGGTCACTAGATTCACGAATCATGAAAACACCTAGATTGCATTCCTATGTGTTTCCAGACACTCGCTTAAAGTGCAACGTTTGTCTACTTTATTTACTCAACAGGAAATGAAATCATTATTGAAATTGTAAAAAAGTCATTTCCATATGTATGTAGCACTTTAAATATATCCCACAGAATGGAGTATCAACGGATTATATCACTGTTTAAGTTTCTTAAAAGCTTTTATATCGAACACACGATGGGAACCTCTTGGTATATTTCTCTATAGAGTTTTATAGTAGGTGACGAGATAGAGCGAGTGAGGGGGTTGCTAAGGACGCCTTCTTGATTGCTTAGCAAAAATGTCCCTCATCCACCCTATATCATTATAGAAGTGTGAAACGTCGTCGTTTGTTGTTTACTTATCATCGTAGGAGTGTGTGACGTCATCATTACAGCATGGATTGATTTTTTGAGAGAATCTGAATTCTAAATGTACATTTTAACAAAAGAAATTATATTGTTCAATCTGTGTTCTTCGTCTTTGTCTCTGTCATTTATTCTACATATACATAATTTGAGTAGTGAAGTCATCGTTTTTGTTCACTTATCATCAAAGTGAAAGAGGATAAGGATAGCATGGATTGAATGCCTGTAGTGAAGGAGGATAAGGACAGCACGGATGGAGAGTTTGTAGTGAAAGAGGATAAGGACAGCATGGATGGAGAGTTTGTAGTGAAGGAGGATAAGGACAGCATGGATTGAGTGCTTGTAGTGAAAGTGGATAAGGACAGCATGGATGGAGAGCTTGTAGTGAAGGAGGATAAGGACAGCACGGATGGAGAGTTTGTAGTGAAGGAGGATAAGGACAGCATGGATGGAGAGTTTGTAGTGAAAGAGGATAAGGACAGCACGGATGGAGAGCTTGTAGTGAAAGTGGATAAGGACAGCACGGATGGAGAGCTTGTAGTGAAAGTAGATAAGGACAGCATGGATGGAGAGTTTGTAGTGAAGCAGGATTGAGTGCTTGTAGGATAAGGACAGCACGGATGGAGAGTTTGTAGTGAAAGAGGATAAGGACAGCATGGATTGAGAGCTTGTAGTGAAAGAGGATAAGGACAGCACGGATGGAGAGTTTGTAGTGAAAGAGGATAAGGACAGCACGGATGGAGAGTTTAGTGAGTGAAAGACAGGATAGAGTTTGTAGGAAAGTGGATAAGGACAGCATGGATGGAGAGTTTGTAGTGAAAGAGGATAAGGACAGCACGGATGGAGAGTTTGTAGTGAAAGAGGATAAGGACAGCACGGATGGAGAGCTTGTAGTGAAAGTGGATAAGGACAGCATGGATGGAGAGTTTGTAGTGAAAGAGGATAAGGACAGCACGGATGGAGAGTTTGTAGTGAAGGAGGATAAGGACAGCATGGATGGAGAGTTTGTAGTGAAAGAGGATAAGGACAGCATGGATGGAGAGCTTGTAGTGAAAGAGGATAAGGACAGCATGGATTGAGTGCTTGTAGTGAAAGAGGATACGGACAGCATGGATTGAGTGCTTGTAGTGAAAGTGGATAAGGACAGCATGGATGGAGAGTTTGTAGTGAAGGAGGATAAGGACAGCACGGATGGAGAGCTTGTAGTGAAAGTGGATAAGGACAGCATGGGTCGGACGCTTGTAGTGAAAGAGGATAAGGACAGCACGGATGGAGAGTTTGTAGTGAAAGAGGATAAGGACAGCATGGATTGAGAGTTTGTAGTGAAAGAGGATAAGGACAGCACGGATGGAGAGTTTGTAGTGAAAGAGGATAAGGACAGCATGGATTGAATGCTTGTAGTGAAAGAGGATAAGGACAGCATGGATTGAGAGCTTGTAGTGAAAGAGGATAAGGACAGCACGGATGGAGAGTTTGTAGTGAAAGTGGATAAGGACAGCATGGATTGAGTGCTTGTAGTGAAAGTGGATAAGGACAGCACGGATGGAGAGTTTGTAGTGAAAGAGGATAAGGACAGCATGGATTAAGTGCTTGTAGTGAAAGAGGATAAGGACAATATGGATTGAGAGCTTGTAGTGAAAGAGGATAAGGACAGCACGGATGGAGAGCTTGTAGTGAAAGTGGATAAGGACAGCATGGATTGAGTGCTTGTAGTGAAAGTGGATAAGGACAGCACGGATGGAGAGTTTGTAGTGAAGGAGGATAAGGACAGCATGGATGGAGAGTTTGTAGTGAAAGAGGATAAGGACAGCATGGATTGAGTGCTTGTAGTGAAAGTGGATAAGGACAGCACGGATGGAGTGCTTGTAGTGAAAGTGGATAAGGACAGCACGGATGGAGAGTTTGTAGTGAAAGAGGATAAGGACAGCATGGATTGAGTGCTTGTAGTGAAAGAGGATAAGGACAATATGGATTGAATGCTTGTAGTGAAAGTGGATAAGGACAGCACGGATGGAGTGCTTGTAGTGAAAGTAGATAAGGACAGCACGGATGGAGAGTTTGTAGTGAAAGAGGATAAGGACAGCATGGATTGAGAGCTTGTAGTGAAAGAGGATACGGACAGCATGGATTGAGTGCTTGTAGGACAGCACGGATTGAGTGCTTGTAGTGAAAGTGGATAAGGACAGCACGGATGGAGAGTTTGTAGTGAAAGAGGATAAGGACAGCACGGATGGAGAGTTTGTAGTGAAAGAGGATAAGGACAGCATGGATTGAGTGCTTGTAGTGAAAGTGGATAAGGACAGCATGGATGGAGAGTTTGTAGTGAAGGAGGATAAGGACAGCACGGATGGAGAGTTTGTAGTGAAAGAGGATAAGGACAGCACGGATGGAGAGCTTGTAGTGAAAGTGGATAAGGACAGCATGGGTCGGACGCTTGTAGTGAAAGAGGATAAGGACAGCACGGATGGAGAGCTTGTAGTGAAAGAGGATAAGGACAGCATGGATTGAGTGCTTGTAGTGAAAGAGGATAAGGACAGCATGGACTGAGTTCTTGTAGTGAAGAATGAAGAAGAGAATCTGAATTTAAGTGTACATTTCATCCAAAAAAAATGTTAAATATGTGGTCTTTGTCTTTGCCTTTTTTTGGTTGTCAAAATTTTGTGATATTTTGTCATAATCTATCTTACTTTGTTACGATTTGTCCTCATACTGGCAATCATTCATTGCGATTCTTTCATATGGGGGTGTATTCACGAGCGTTATGGACACACGTACTTGAACGAACTCTCAGGTGAGGTGTGGTATATTGTAATATATATTTCGAACTGAAAGTTATCAACAACTGCCTATAAGCACTGACATTGTTTTGCTTGTCAACCATTTTTTAATTATTATCCGTGCAATGCTGTGTATTGGTGATTACACACTGGTTGAACTGCCCGGACTTGCAAATGAGCTCTGTTTACCTGTAGTACATTCCTATATACGCCTATACACGCCTAGTTGTATATCATACAGTATCGTATGGCCAGCAAAATTTCAACGCCCTCTATCATTTCTAAACGTAAACTTGAGGAAAGTATCGGCCCGGATTCTTTGGAAGCTAGTGCCCCTATATCGAATCGTAGGAGATCCTATGATCCTAGATGGCTATTACAACTACGACCTCCAGTCGGCAGCCTGATAACAAACGGAGGAGGAGGAACACCAACACCCCCAGTTAGGGTGGTGTCAGGGAGGGTCTGATTTTGTCAGAAAAGACGGACTTTCTGGCTTAGTTGGCGAAATCAAAATTCTGTCCTGGAATATTAACGGCGGTTTGGACACTAAGTTGAAGATAGACACATTCAAGAACTTTATACTTACCTATGACATTATATTTTTGTCGGAGTGTTGGATCCCAAATGACTATGCATTAGATATTGACCAGTTTGTTTCCATTGTTATCCCCAGAAAGTTGTACACAAGGGGGAAGTATCGTGCTACTTTTACGTAAGAGTATCTACAAATAACATCTGTGGATAACGCCCTTTTTGATACTATTATTCGTGTAACTATAAGTAAAACAATAGTGAAAAGATATCATGTTAATTTTTACATATATTCCACCAAGTTTATCACAATATTATTGGTTTTATAATTGCGATGTATTTAACGAGCTTGAGTCTTTAATTTCTGATTCATCAGATTCCAAGCGGTTAATGATATTGGGAGATTTCAATAGTCGAACCCGCAATGTAGACGATTTTATTTGTCATAATAACATACATGTGAGTATCCGTAATCATATTGATTCTATTTTTAATTATGTACGTGATAACATTGACAAAAATCTTCCTCCACGCAGTAACCCTGATTCTGGCTATAATGAATTCGGTTCAAGATTAATAAAGCTGTCCACGGGTTTCCGTATAAGAAACGGAAGCGATAAAGATGGGTTGTCAAATGATTTTACACTTTGTGGACATAATGGTATGAGTGAAATTGATTACCTTTTGATGCCTTTTGCATTATTTCCTACAGTTAAAAAATTTATTGTGTGTAATTTTACAGAATCTTCTGATCATGCTCCTTTACATGTACAACTTTTTTCCAATATTTTGAAAGTGACAAAAGGTGATGAAGATCATGATGAGTCTGTAGAAAATTCTAGGTTTAAATTTACTTGGGATGATAATTTCAAACATCAATTTTTAGAGGCATTGAATATAAATTCAGATAGCCTCAAGGAGCACATTCAAATTAGTGGCGAACTCAACCAGGAAACTATTGATGGTAGTGTTATGAATTTTACAAACCAGTTAAAAGAAATTATGGAGCCATTTTTCAAGAAAACTGTTTCTGCAAATGTTTTTGACAAAGCTGCTTGTGGGCGAGTTAACCACTCAAAAGGTGAAGACAAACCATGGTTTAACGGTGAAGTTAAATTCTTACGTAGGCAATATTTAAATGCTTTGAGAAATTTTAATAAAAATAAGAATTCTACCACGCACGAGGTTTTAATTGCAGAGAAGAAACGTTATAAAGTCAGTACATGATTTATGAGGGTGATATGTTGGAATATTTGTGTAAATATAATCCTAAATATTTTTACAAAAAATTTTAAAAAAGTAACTGTAACTCAACACCCCAAATGTCATTGAACCAATTATTTGACCATTTTAATAGTATTGCTAATATTAACAATAGGGTTGCTTCAAACCCCTCACTTGAATACGAAAGTGTCGCTGATAATGTGGTAATATTTGAAGAGTTAGATGAATACTTTTCTACTGATGAAATACTTTCTACAATAAAGAAACTGAAACGTGGCAAATCACATGGTCAAGATTGTTTGCTGAATGAATGTTTTATTGAAGGCTGAAATTTTCTGTTACCACTGCTTCAAACTTTATTTAACAACATCTTAAGTTCAGGTTGTTTTCCGTCTGATTGGTCTACTGCTGTGATTGTACCAGTTCATAAGAAAGGTGATCGTACAGATCCTAATAATTTTCGTGGTATTAGTCTAATTAGTTGTTCACGTCTATTCTAAACAGTAGACTGCTAGGTGTGTGTATAAGACACAACATTCTTACAGATGCACAATTTGGATTCAGACCTGGTGTAAGTACGATTGATGCTATTTTTGCGTTGCATACGATTATTTCTAAAACAATGTCCAATAAAAAAAGGTTATACTGTTGTTTTGTGGATTTCCGTAAGGCCTTTGATTTTGTGGTACAAATTAAATAAGCTAGGGTTTCGTGGTAAATGTTTATCGACAGTTAAATCTTTATATAACTCAGTAAAATATTGTGTTTTGTTAAAGGGAAAGTGTTCAGATGTTTTCCCTAATAATGTCGGATTGATGCAAGGGGAAATTTTATCACCTCTGTTGTTTTCCCTTTACATTAATGATTTCGAACAAAGTTTTATTGAGAAAGGCGCGACTAGTTACGATTTTGGTGATCTCAGTCTTTTTCTCCTCCTATATGCAGATGACTTGGCTTTATTTTCCGAAACGGTTGAAGGATTACAAAACTTGTTGAATAATTTAAGTTCATATGCTGATAATTGGAAACTAACTGTTAATACTGAGAAAACAAAAATTGTCGTTTTCCGAAATGGAGGTATCGTCAAAGAAAATGAGTGTTGGACATACAAAGGGGAAAGTATTGATATTGTTGACCAGTTTTGTTATTTGGGCACTTTTTCGTTTTAATAATAAATTTAGTTGCATGATTAAGCACGTTGCTGATCAAGGACGTAAAGCAATTTTTGGTCTTCGTACCAAATGTAATTCTTTGAATCTAAATGTTAAAACTACATTACATCTTTTTGATACTTACGTTGGAAGTATTCTTTTTTATGCAAGTGAAGTTTGGGGTAGTCTCAAAGCGACTGAGTTGGAAAAAATCCATCTTGAGTTTTGTAAAAATCTGTTTGGTGTTAAGAAGTCTACTTGTAATGCTATGGTTTACACTGAACTAGGACGACTGCCTCTTGTTAACACACAATTGTATAGAATGTACAAATACTGGTTTAAATTGTTAAAGACTGATAATTGCATTTTAAAAGAGGCGTATGATTTTCTGTATTAGATGCAGAGAAAGACAATCCAAAACATACTTGGCTTGTTTATATTAAGCAGAAGTTATTTGAACTAGGATTTGGATACGTGTGGATAAGGCAGTCGCCCTCCGATGTTATTTTTCTCACTAGTATTAAACAGAGAATAGAAGATCAGGCTAATCAAATGTTGTTTAATTCTTTGCAAATTACTAGCAAATGTTATCTGTATAGGCATATTGTTGATAAGGTAACTCTGCAATTTTATTTATCAAAATCCTTACCTAAACAAAGAAGAATTATGATAACCAAATTTCATCTTGCTTTTCATAACCTGGCCATAGAGTCTGGTAGATACAGAAATATAGATAGGCGTCTTCGACTTTGTTTATATTGTAATTGTATGGATATAGAAGATGAATTTCATTTTCTCCTTGTTTGCCAGAGTTATGCAGACCTGAGGAAAAAGTACATTAAGAGTTATTTTTGGCGTAAGCCATCAGTTTTCAAAATGGTCGATCTTTTGAATTCTCAGAACCTAAAGGAATTAAATTTGCTAGGTAAGTTTATGATAGAAGCACACTAGCGTAGAATTGTATAATTGTATTGTATTTTTTATCCGTCTGACTACTTTCCGTATCTCCGACTTTTTCAATAGGTTTGTCCGGCCGCCCGTCGTCTTGACAGATTTGCTAGTCTAGATCTGTTTTGCCACTATTTACATGTATTTCCTATGTGTAGTATAAGGTATACAAATTGTCCATTTAAATTGCAATGCTGTGCGCAATATGACATATAAATCATAATAACCTGTTTTTCTTGCTCCCTTTGTATAAGTACTTACTTTTGTTGATACTATTGGCGTTGTACGTTATTATTCTTACACAGCTATGCCTTCAAATGTATTTGATTATTTTGTATTATTTGATTTATGTACATGTACTGATGGGCTGTAACGCCTAAAGTTAATAAATGATGATTTGTCTACATGGTTCACCACCATAACCCATTCCAACTACTAATGAAGGTGATCCTATCAACCTGACGGAACTTATACAACGGTCACTTCACCTACGTTTATAGGCGCGCTCTTCCCGAACCTGGCAACTGCACTGGGGCCAGCTATCACTCCAGTCAAATTGATTAATAAGATCACTGAATTTACCAAAATCTGCTCGTTTATACAACCAAACTTTACGTCCGTAAACTGATTTAAAAGAAAATGGTAGTTTAACACTAACCGTACAACCATCATGATCACTGATTGACCTATCAATATCTATAACATATGAATCTATACAGGAAAGAGATTCACTTAAAAAGAATTGGATCGAGTAAACTTGATCTCGTATGACCTACACGAGTGGGTTTCAATATAACATTTGACAAACTGAGGGAATTCATTATATCTACAAAAACATGCGTTGGTGCAACAGTTAATAAATCTACACTGAAATCCCCTGAAATAACATTTGGTGACATGTCAATCGCATTATGAATAGCTGATCTAAAATTGTCCCAAAATGGTAAAACAGAATTTTCAGGTCTATAAATGGTGCCAACTATATAAGTGAAGTTACGAAAAATGATTTGTAGCCAGATGGTTTCATCGCTATTATATTCAAGGTCTGTTAATCTAGTTACTTTTAGTAAATTATTTACGTAAACAATAACGCCCCCACCAGCATAATTTCTATCGCGTCTAAAAGGAGAATGAAATTCAACATCCATACACAGCAATAGCAAAAACATCAGTATAGTAAAGACATGGAAATTCCTAACACAGAAAACGATAAAGATACTAACTAAATTGATTGATTTCATCAATCTGTGAAAATTTATTATCTTAAAGTGGGATGCGTAAAAACGTATTCAAGATAGGATAACAATTTGAATTGTTATCACACAATACAAACTTCAGAATTGAAAAGGACTGTATTGTTTTGTTTAACCAATGTTTGCATACATGCTAAGTATGCAAATAATATGCATGAATTTACAGCGGTTTCAAACATGGTAAGAAATGAGTCATACTTATCAATGAAATGCAATTTCTTACTAGAAGCAAGTGACTTACAATAAAATGTACCCATGGCACACCTCCATGTATCAATACAACAACCCATCATGGAGGGTAAAAGGCATAATATCTATGAAAACGTGTGACAAGGTGGCCAGGGGTAACAATATGTTCATAAAGGTTTGACATCATCTGAAGATGTAGAAGGAATGGAAGATAGCAAAGGAGACAAGAATGGGATAAAAGTGATAGGTTAAAGAAGATAAGAGTGCAAATTGAAGGTAAGAAGAAGCGCATTTTGTACTCTCGTGGTTTGGAGGGGGGAACCTTTCCACAGAAAGTTAAAATACAAGAGAAAAAAAATACGATGATAGAAAAAAAATTATAGATGTCTGTTTGGAACACAAAAATATTGTAGCAACAATATTATTAATGACCAACATAAACAAGGATAGGTAGGATTAACAAGCAGAGCAGAAATTAAGTATGATATCGGGCTTCATTTAAAACGAAATTTTGTATACTTACAGATAAATCAAAGCTTAAAAATTTCCAAAGTCTGTATTTTGCATCTGACAATTGGTTTAGAGGTACTAACGATTAAATTGAATGGACCCACAGGATTTTGAAATTGAAATTGAACTGAGTCATCAATATCTTGTGTGTCCGCCGTTTGCTGTGGTCACGGCCCTTATTCTTCTGGTCATAGAGTTCATGAGAGCGTTAATCCGTCTTATGGGGATGTTGTCCCACTCTTCAATCAGAGCTCTGGTCAACTGCTCTCGAGTAGCAGGGGGTGGCTGGCGCTTTCGAACCTGTCTATCCAACTGGTCCCAAAGATGCTCGATCGGGGACAAATCAGGGCTATATGGCGGCCAATCTAGTGGTTGAATGTTGTTGTTGGCCAGAAAGACTTGGCAAATCCTTGCTACGTGGGGCCTAGCATTATCCTGCTGGAGGGTTAGATTATGCTGCTGTAAGAAAGGGATAACATGGGGTCGGAGGATCTCATCTCTATACTTAGCTGCTGTTAAATTGCCATCAATAACAACCAATTGTGATTTTAACCCGTGTGAGATTCCTCCCCACACCATTACTGAACCGCGCCCAAACCTATCCCTCTCTACAACGCAAGCGTCCGTAAAACGTCCGCCATGACGTCGGTAGACACGTTGACGGCCGTCAGATCGATAAAGACAGAATCGAGACTCGTCCGTGAAGAAAACTTGTCTCCACTGCCTCAGTGGAAACCGTCGTGGAGCTTGCGCAGCGACCCAGGTCATACGACGCTGACGTCGAGCAGGGGTAAGGTGTGGACCTACGTAGGGGCGACGTG
This sequence comes from Ylistrum balloti, assembly GCF_031769215.1. Classification (NCBI taxonomy): domain Eukaryota; kingdom Metazoa; phylum Mollusca; class Bivalvia; order Pectinida; family Pectinidae; genus Ylistrum; species Ylistrum balloti. Next base: position 332,195 of record NW_026781941.1, on the reverse strand, counting down.
CTCTTACACCAACTTCTCGTAATCGATTCCTTACAGTTTTTGAACTTATAGGACGCCCATGATTTCCACGAACATTAAGTGCACTCTCAACGGCAGTAAGGCGCCGATTACGCACATGAGAGACGACGATATAGCGATCCTGACGTCGTGACGTTACGCGCGGACGTCCTGATCTAGGTCGATCGGCCAATCGCCCAGTTTCCCGAAGACGTCTTACAAGACGTTCTATGGTGGAAACATTAACACCAAAGTGCCTAGCAACCTGATTTTGCAGCTGTCCTTGCATCAGCATCTGAATGGCCTGACCCCTCTGAACTTCTGTGAGTCGTGCCATTCTTAAAACGAATCAAATTCTCAATTGATTTTAGGGAAGCAATTGGTCTGTATAAAGACTAACGAAGAGTGACTTGACCAACGCTGCATGAGACCAGAACAACACGGTGTACGAGATTCTTGTTTTTTCCTTCCTCCATTTACCAGAGCTGGGCACTGTACCGTGACTAAATTTTCGATACATGACAAGGTGTAATGTTGTGACCTGATTACTCAATCCACAAAGTTTCACTTTGTTTGGAGAATGCGTTTTCAAAATATCGGAAAAAATATTACCCTGCGTTTCTTTATCCTTTCAGTATATTTACTTAAACATTACTTCATTTGGGGGAGGGGGGATTAATCTAACTTGAATAAAAATAATGCTAGGCATCAATTAATGTAAAGTAAAATTACAGAATGAAAAAGAAAGAAAGCTACACGACATAATGACATGTAACAATGTTTACCGATATACTATAATGCAATTTTGGACTGTCTTACGTTCATCTTAAACATACATGTAAATATAAGCTCAACATAAGCTAAATATTTGTGAATCATAATGACGTGGATATTGGAAAACGTCAGTACTCGAAAATAAAACTGTGATAAATAAATGTAACCCGACTTCATAACTTACAATCAACATACGTCATAATTATACAAACAGCTAATAAATCACACGTTACGACTCGTGGAAAACTTAATGACTCGACTCGACATCACACGACGCGGATAAGATTTAAAAAAGGAATCATACGACGAAGTTATTAGAAAACTTCAGTACTCGGAAAAAACCTAATAATAAGAGAAACCCGACGTGGACATAGGGAGAAAAAACTTCATAACTTGTGATGCGTCATAATTATACACACAACAGATTAATCACACGATACGGCTCGTAGAAAACTTTATAACTCGACTCGGAATCACGTGGATCTATGATAAATACATTACTAAACACAGGGGTAATATTTGTGACTCACACGACGTGGAAATCAGAGTTTATTGACTCGATATACAGATGTCGTTATACATGTGATAACTATGTGAATCACACGACGTGGAAATCAGAGTGTATTGACTCGATATACAGATGTCGCTATACATGTGATAACTATGTGAATCACACGACGTGGAAATCAGAGTGTATTGACTCGATATACAGATGTCGCTATACACGTGATAACTATGTGAATCACACGACGCGGAAATCAGAGTGTATTGGCTCGATATACAGATGTCGTTATACACGTGATAACTATGTGAATCACACGACGTGGAAATCAGAGTGTATTGACTCGATATACAGATGTCGCTATACATGTGATAACTATGTGAATCACACGACGTGGAAATCAGAGTGTATTGACTCGATATACAGATGTCGTTATACATGTGATAACTATGTGAATCACACGACGCGGAAATCAGAGTGTATTGACTCGATATACAGATGTCGTTATACATGTGATAACTATGTGAATCACACGACGCGGACGGATCTAAAACTTCATTACCGGGCATACGCTGAAATAAGAACCAATCAACGCGGTTTTTAGATAAATGCATTACTTGACACAATAATTGTAAATCATACGGCGCGGAAGTTTGACATACCTGACATACAGATGTCGCTATGATAACTTTATGAATCTTCCGACGTAGGTCTGGAAAAAAAACCAACACGCGTGGTTACAATTGTGAAACATACACGCATAACTAAAATCCTATATCATCATACACTATTATAACTAGTTTTCTCCTACGAAGCCAATGTCCACTGTGGTCAGTTTAAAATCGGGGAAGCCCCGCCCAAAAAAAAGCGATAATCCAAATATAGCGCGAAACGCTGTGCCCTCTGGCGAGAATAAGACTGTTTGTAAACAAATGCACGCGACATGAAAGCATCGAGTGACGAAACGGTGAGTCTGATTTCACGTTAACTCCTTTCGTAAGGAAATTACGAAAGAAATTGCGTGGTAAACCTTTGTGAAACATATAAAAGTTACTAAAATTCACGGTGAATTGTTATATGATGGTTTAAATATGCTGATGACTTATCACTTACCAACAGTCTAGGAGAGCCTTCACAACTTCTTCATTACTTTGGAAAAAGTTTTTTTTCTTGAAATTTTCCCATCTCTCTCTGAGGTACTGCTCTCCTATTGTTATTCGAGGGTGAGCTTTCTGCCACTGGCCTTTTCTACGTTTTGTGTGCGATGACGTGACCCGTTTGCCACGAACACGCTTCGGCTGGGAAGCCATTTTTGTATAGTTTTTTTTGAGACGCGTTTGCGCATGCTCACAGGTCAAAGTGTGCATAGGCGGCTTGCTCATTTGCATTTTATCGTGTCTGTACAGACGATTAGGATTTCCCATATAATCAATTTAAAAAAAACCGATGGAAAACACGCCCTTGTATCAATATGTCGGCGAGGATAGTTCATAAGGATTATAGAACTACATTTTTACGGATGAATTTGTAACTAGAAAAAAAAAACCAAACAAACTTGACTTAATAGCCCCTTCAAGGCTCTTAAAAGTATGAATATACATGCATAACGCCCCAGTCAAGCTTAATAAGTTAAATACAATTGTTTTATCGAAAACGGGAAATGCACATTTGGATTTTTTTTCAGAATAATGAGATATTCATTACAGCTATTAAGTGATGAAAATTAGACAGGCGGAAAGGCTTGGAATGTTTAGGTTCATAAAAAGGTTTGACTACTGAAGTTTTTTTCATGTACAATACGTATATTTCACGTGTGGACTGGCTTAACGAGTTACACTGTCTCTGGGGTATAGTGGAAGTCAGGCACCAGACTTTGTAAACTAGAAACTAGAACTTCAGTAAAACAGAGTCTGTCTGTCTGTCTGTCTGTCTGTCTGTATGTATGTATGTCGACAAGACAGGAAACTAGAACTTTAGGGGAACAGAGTCTGTCTGTCTGTCTGTATGTATGTCGACAAGACAGGAAACTAGAACTTTAGGGGAACAGAGTCTGTCTGTATGTCGACAAGACAGGAAAATAGAACTTTAGGGGAACAGAGTCTGTCTGTCTGTATGTCGACAAGACAGGAAACTAGAACTTTAGGGGAATAGAGCCTGTCTGTATGTCGACAAGACAGGAAACTAGAGCTTTTTGGGAACAGAGTCTGTCTGTCTGTCTGTCTGTCTGTATGTCGACAAGACAGGAAACTAGAATTCTGTCTTCATTCAGTTAGTACCGGAACCACGGGAGATGCATGCGCAGCTTCATTATTAATAGCGTGCTTCCAGCTTCTTAGTACTCAGAGTGAAATTCTATTCTTCTGAGTTTTATCGTTTTTTTTTTCTGACGTTTATAACACTTTTCAGTTATAAAGTTAGTGTTGTTTGATTGTGTATTATACCACACGTCATTTGAACTATATCTTCGTCGGGAGCGTACCCATAGAGGCGCATTATTCCCGTGACTTTGCCCCGAGGGGCTGATCAACTTTTGTTCAGTTGGCGTGGCTTATGGCCGCCATCTTGGGTTCTCAGAAAATTGTGAAGGAATTTGATTTTGTTGGTGATATCTTGGGCAACATGGAACCTCGGCCTTCCGAAAAATTTTTTAAAAAAGACGGATAAATCTGCTAAGACAAAAAATATCGCAGCTTCTGGTACTTCAAGTACAGTAAAGTCACAAACTAAATCGAGCCCTTTGTCTACGGACAACGACCTCGACCTGTCAAAGGCCATGGACGTGGATCCACCTAACTGTGAAGGTCGGTCGGGTCAGGCTTCAGTTCATGCTACGAAGGAAACAAGTGAATTGTCAACTACTATGACAACTTTCATGGGGAACATGCAATTATTAATGCAGCAGCAAATCCGCATGATTGAGATGCTGTCCCTGGACAACGGTGCCCCGCGCTCACGGGATTATCCGGACAGTGATGACGACACAGATAGTGTCGATGTCTGCGATAAAATTGACGAACTTTTACAGGATGACGTAGTTCCTGGTACTGCAGTAGCTGTTGATGTTTCAGCGCCCAGCAGTAGTGCGACTAATGATGAACTACCCGATTACTTGACGGAAACGGACAAAGAAATTACAGCCGATGAGCCAACTGGGCCAGAGTTACGCAACGAAAAACTTGCTAGCCTGATCACCGATATGATAAGCAAGAGCATGTCGGAGGAAAAAGTGAAGGCAAAAATGGCCGATTACCCTCGCCCAGCGAATTTAAAGTTGCTTGTGGCACCGAGGTGCAATAACACCATTTATCGGAGCTTAAATCAACATGTGAGAAAACGTGACGTCACATTCCAACAGACTCAGAAACGCTTTGTGTCGGGGTTAACTCCCCTTGCGCGAGCCCTTGAATTATTGACTGAGATGAGGAAGAAAGACAGCAACACTCGTGCTGATATAGACGAGTTGTTAAAACTCACGCTGGATGGTTTCTTGCTTGTCGGGAATGCTTCCCAGTTATTTAGCCAACGGCGACGGGAACTGATTAAACCTGACCTGAACAAGCACTTCGCAAACTTGTGTTCTGTGAACAATCCCGTGACAACTGAATTGTTTGGCGACGAACTGTCTCAAGCAGTCCGGGATATTAGCGAGACTAATAAACTGTCCCATAGTGTGTCGAAGTATGCTTATGGAAACATCAAGGGTGCTTCCCGATTCTCCAACAAAGGGAAAGTTGACTGGTCGAGGCCGTATCACAACAAACCCTATGACAGACCGCACAATTCTTACGGCGGCCCAGGTGGTGGCAACTATCGCCAACAGAGCTATGGCCAGTATGGGGGACAACCCAACCACCCCAACATGGGAAAGCCAAAAAACTACAAGAAAGGGCAGGAGCGGAAGTAGTTATGGCCTCGACCACTCCTGTCCTTACCACGGTAAGTGATCATGATAGCCTTTGGCATTCATTTTTATCAGAAACGGTTCCAAAGTTGTCTCAACAGGTGAAGCAATTTGTAGCAGGTAACATTAAGAATAAGATCCGGTTTTGGGAAAGTCTGACATCTGATTTTGTCCTGCTTGACGCTATTAGGGGCGTGAAAATTGAATTTTTCGATGAACCATCCAACAGTGGGAGTTATGGGTATTTACAATATAAATTCAGTGATAATGAAAAGGTAATTATTTCAAAGGAAATTACAAAACTGTTACGACAGTATCTAACACAATGGATTCTATAAGCAGATCAAGTTCATCTCTGCGTCTTACCGGTAAATTGGTTCTGGAGTAGGCGATCAGTCCTCCTCCACGTGATGTCCTGTCTTTCCTGAAAGATTTGTAACCTGTCACATAGAGGCTGTTCTGGTTATACGTTTGCTTTCTGCAGTGAATATAATGTCAGCTAATTTATCACAAAGAAAAAGAGATTTCACAGAATTTAGATTTCATACTGAAGATTTCACAAACTGAAGTATTTCAAAATACAGCCAAACCACAATTTTCTAAGTCAAATTGTTCACATCAGTCGAAACAGCAGCACCTTTATATATCAATTGTCCAAACAGACACTCAGAAAATAGCAAATCAGCAGGTCTCACATAGTTACATAGCCAGTTTATGCTTTTTCATGTTTTGTTAATATCGCTGTACATATTTTCTGAAAAATTGTTTCCTCATTCTCCTTGCTTCCCCATTACATCCATAATCCTTTTTTTTTTTTTTTTTCTTTTTACACTCTCTCTCTCTCTCATCTCTTCTCTCTCTCTCTCTCTCTCTCTCTCTCTCTCTCTCTCTCTCTCTCTCTCTCTCTCTCTCTCTCTCTCTCTCTCTCTGTCACTCTTAGTTCTGTCTTTCCCTCTCTCCCCTCCTTCTTTCTCACTCCCTCTTAATCTTTCCTTTCCTGTCTCGCGTCTTTTCTCCTTTCTCTTTCCTCTATCCCTTTTCTCTCATCCCCCTCTCTCTTATTCACTCTCCCTCTCTCACTCTCACTTCTCTCTATCTCCCCCCTTCTCTATCTCTCCCTCCCTCTCTCTCTACTTCTCTCTCCTCTCTCTCCCCCCTCCCTGTCTTTCCTTTTCCCTCTCTCTCTATCTCTCAATCACCCTCTCTCAGTTTCTTTCTCTTAACTACACAAATCGAAGATCAAAGATAACACATTTGTTAACATAGTATGGACGTTATAAAAAAGAAATATATAAAAAAAGAAATGAATTATTTTGGTTCACTTTAAGATATATTTTAAATCACCAATTTATTGTTTTTGTGTAGAGAACGATGTCGCTGTCACCATGCTTGCTGAAATTCTTTTGGCTTCATTTTCATCACAGTGTGTTCCTTTTTTTTTTTTAATAGCATTGTAACTACGTGAACGATTATTCAAAGTGATTCGTCACGTTTGCTGTAATCATTTTTACAAACATAATTTCAAGTAAGTCATCTTTTGGTAATACTTTAAACATAATTTTCTGTTCAATTCATACTTAAATAGTTTTACTATGTCCACGTACTTTGTCCTTGAATCACTTTGGTGATACCATTTATATATAACAAACCCAACCAGTGATAACAAACTATTAATCCAGTCATACGCAGAATAGGTTATTTTATATCCAATAACTATATATTTCAAACATTTTATATTTATGGTGTAGCCTATTCTACGAAGAGATTCTTTTACGTGATCCCAGAGTGGAGTTATACAAATACACTCAATAAAATAGTGAATATAGTCATCTTTAACTTTACATACTTCGCAATTCTCGTGTGACTTAATATTCCATCTTTTTAATAAAACGCCATTGGGAATAATATTACTGAATAATTTCCAACGAAAAACTTTTTCGTCGTTCTCCCTTACAACCTTAAATACAAATTCAAAAAAGTTGGTAAACACGCCTCTACTGTTTTCCTTGATATTAAGTTTTTCTTTCCAAACTTGGAAGCTATGTGTAGTATGGGATTTTTTACCCCTTAGAATATCATACATTTCCTTGTTACACATATTTTGCAATGACTTTGTTTTGTATGTTGTTGTATTAAACACACAAACATCCTTCCATAATATCTGAACGACCGATTTAGATTTTTCACTATGTAATTCTTCTATCCAACATCGTGGTATTGCTTGTTTTACAGATAAAATTTCAACTAACCAGTTACTTTTACAATGCAGTTTATCATATATAAGATTATCATCTATTTTTCCATAAATTCCCACAATATCGTTTATGTAAATCAAACCAGAATCTATCCATGTTTTAAACCATAGAGCCTTTCCACCCAATGTTATATGTTTGTTGCCCCATATCACCTGTTGTTTTATTTCCCTGTAACTTTTTATATTACGATTTTCCTCCTGCAGTGTAAACCACGAACTAAGTAAGTCAAAATAAAATTTCGGTAATTCCTGATATTTTGGCAGGAGTATAGTTGAACATGTATTCATTTTAAAAATTAAATTATTTGCTCCAAATTTATCATAATAATAGCGTGGCAAAATTTTCCAATTGGCTTCAGTGTGGTTAAGTAATCGCTTAATCCAAGAAATACGTAAGACATTAATATGACATTGGATGTCTCTTATTTTTAGCCCGCCATTATCAAAATCACAGATCATAGTATTTCGTTTTACTCTATCAGGCTTCCCATCCCAAATAAAAGCGTAAATCATCTTTTCTAAAACCTTAATCGTGTCATTATCGATTCCAATTGCACTAACGAGAAAAGTAATCATTGGAATAACTAGACTTTGTATTATTATCGATTTTCCAAGCAAGGTTAACTTCCTTTTTTTCCAATTTTTCATTAATTGGTCTATAGATACAATTTTGTCTTTCCAACAAAGATTGGAGCATACTTTACTGTTCATACCAAAGTGAACACCCAGTGATTTTGCCGTTTTCACCCATTTGATACCTGCATGACAATTGTCTTTATTTTTATTTGATCCAACAAAAATACCCTCTGTCTTATCCTTATTCAATTTTAATCCTGACATTTTTCCGAATTCCTCAACTAATTTCAATGCCCTTTTAACCTCACTATACCTCATGAACAATGTAGTATCATCTGCTAACTGGGATATCTTTACATATTTATTATTTAACTTTACACCTTTAATATTTGTATCAGAACGTAGTTTGCATGCCAAAATTTCTGCCGCTATGACAAATAGTAAACAAGAAAGAGGACAACCTTGCCTTATTCCACGTGATATTTTGTAGCTTCCGGTTAACCAGTTATTGTTCTTTACACAGCCTTTGATATCAGTATACAAAGTCTTAACCCACTTAATAAATGAGTTCCCCAAACCGAATTTTTCTAAACAAGTAAACATAAAATCCCACTCAATTGTATCGAAAGCCTTTGAAAAATCTAGAAAAATTATACATGAATCAATGTTGAACTTTTCCGAATAATCAATAATATCTTGAATAAGCCTGATGTTATACCCAATAAATCTATTGCGTATATACCCGTTCTGATCAGTATTTATGATTTTTGACATTACTGGTTTTATCCGATTAGCCAGAGAATAAGCAGCAATTTTGTAATCAGTATTGAGTAAAGAAATAGGCCTCCAATTTCGTAGATTGAGAGCATCATTTTTCTTATAAATTAGAGAGACGATTCCTTTTTTTTGAGAAGTACTCAATTCCCCCCTCCTGTATGAATCATTTAAAGCTTCAACTACTGTTTTACCTATCTTATTCCAAAATGTTTTATAGAATTCAGCCGTCAGCCCATCACTCCCTGGACTTTTATTTAATTTCATGTTTTGAACCGCGTCTTCGCACTCTTTCAAAGTTAACTCTCCTTCGCAACGGTTTTTCTCCTGCTCATTAATTACATAATCTATCTTGCAGTTTTTAATATACTCTTTTATACCAGTCTTGTCAGGATTACATGATTTGTAAAGTTTTGAATAAAAATGTTCAATCTCTTTTAAAATTTTTTCATGATCCTTTTCTATTTCCCCATTCTCCATTCGAAGTTTCGTAATTGTATTTTTGACTTGTCTTTGTTTTTCGAGCCCTAAAAAATATTTGGTATTCTTTTCCCCATTTTCTACCCAGTTGACCCTTGCTCTTATTTGAGCTCCCTTTGCTTTCTTTTGATATAACTCATGTAACTGATTTTCTAGAACATTTATTATTTCCCGCGTTTCATTGCTAGGACATTCGTCGTATTTTGCGTTCTGTATAGTGACTGATTTTTCCAACAAAGTTATGCTACTTTCATTTATTTTATTTTTAAACTTACAGTATTCAATAGTTTTATGCTTAATCATTATTTTACAGTAATCCCACAATTCCGCTTTATTCAAAAAAGGGGAGTTACTCAAGACATCATCAATTACATTTTCTATTAGGGTTTTGTATTCATTATTTTCTAAAATACTATTATTCAATTTCCAAATTCCATTGCCTTTATTTATCGATCTATTGATTCCAATTTTTAATGACACTGCCATATGATCTGTAAATTTTATCAGTGCAGGTCTTATATCACAGCTTTTTATATCAGATATACTATTTTCAACTAAAAAATAGTCCAGTCTACTTGAATCCCCAGAAGTTTTCCTCCTCCATGTAAACTGTCTTTTGTGTAAATTACTTTCTCTCCATATATCTATCAAATGGTTATTATTTGCAAACTGTTTTAGTCCATAAGTGTTTTTAAAGAGTCTGTTTGGGTTTCTAGAAATTCTATCTGCATTTTCCATGACCTCATTAAAGTCACCTCCTTGCTTGAATTCGTTTAACTTACTATTAATAGCCTTAAAAAACACATTTCTTTTTTTCTCATCATTAGGTGCGTATAAATTTACTAAAGTATAACAGCTTTCCTCCACCTCAATATTGATCATGATGTATCTACCTTCTTTATCTGACTCTGTATCAATTACTGAAACAGGTATTTTTTGTTAATAAGGACACTCACACCCCTACTGTTTGTTTTACCAAAACTATTATAAGCATAAGCAAAATCATATATCTCTCTGTTAATTTTATCACTTAACTCGTCATTGAAATGTGTTTCTTGTAGAAACACTATTCCAAATGATTGAGTTTTAATCCTATATCTTTTTTCCTTGTCTCGTAATCCTTGTACATTAAGCGTTAATATGTGTAGGAAATCCATGTCTTACGTGTTACATGTTCTAAGTTTTTTCATCTTTTTTCCTTGCTTTTTTGTTGTTGTGTTCCTCCGCCGGCGTAGGTGGTGATCTCTGTTTTGATAAACTTCTGTCTCTTGTCGCCCTGTTTGGTGTTTGGTTCTTGTGTTGATTTACTGTCGTGAGGAAACGATCCATTGTTCCTTTTCCCGATTTCTTCTCTGGTGTACGACTACCTTTATCCTTGTTTTTAGCTTGTTTAGATTCTTTTTTCTTTAGTTCCGTTCTCTGTCCTTTGTCTTCCTCTCCATTGTTGTCCTTCTCATCTTCTTCTGTGTTGTCTGCCGAGTCGTCAGCTGCAATCCCATTCCGCTCGCACTCATTCTGTTTGTGTCCAACTTCATTACAGTAGTTACAGACCCAACCCTTTGTACACTCATACGCCGAATGACCCTCTTCCTTGCATTTTACACAGGTAATTGTTCTATCATTGCTCTGTACCGACACTTCCTTTGGTTGGCCGTAGTACCAAAGTCCAGCATTGTACTTTCCAACTCTAAGAAGTCTGGGGAGATGATTGGATAGTTTTTCAACTATGACTATACGATCCCCAGTATCGCAATTAGTTAACTTATTGCTCACCCTTAACTTTTCACGATACAGGTCAACGATTTTACAGTCTTTAAGTGTCAGAGCCCGACGTATTTGCCCGTCATCTGCGGACAAAGGTACGCTAGAAACCCATAATCCTTTCTATGCAATTTTAATTATTCTATTAATAGCGGGTGACATTCACCCTAACCCTATGCCTAGTTCCAATAGTAGTATCACTGCCCTTAGTATATTTAAGACTATTAAAGCTTGCGTCCCTCAAGGTTCTGTTCTTGGGCCTCTCTTCTTCTTAAGATATATATAAACGATATTTCACATAATCTCTCCGCTTTATCCAGACTGTTTGATCGAAAGAATGACTAATGTCTTTCAACCCCAAAAAACTGAAGCATTGATTATCTCTAATCGGCCACTTCCTTTCATCCAATCCCTTACCTTTGATAACACTCCAATCCAAATTACTGATCAACTTAAACACCTAGATGTTATTCTTTCCAATGATGGTAAATTGTATGTACATATTGAGTATATTTTAATTAAAGTAACCAAGTATATACCAACTCTCCGGAAACTCCAACTTATTTTATATAGGAGAAATCTGGAAAAGTTATGTCTTACTTATATTCGTCCCTTACTCGAGTATTCATGTGAGCTATGGGACAACTGTGGTGTAACAAATTCATTAATTCTAGTGGGAAATCCAACCTGAAGCTGCAAGGATAGTCACAGGACTGCCCATATACACAAAAATAGAATTCTTATATCAAGAAACTGGTTTGGTTCCACTTTCCAAAAGACGAGAAGCTCGAAAACTTGCTCTGTTTCACACTATAGTCAATAACACAGCACCGAATACTTATAAATACTAACCTCTGTAAAACCTTTGTAAGTTATGGTCCTAGGAAATATTCTCCTTTGTCGACTTAGAAATCGATCGAGCTATCTTAATTACGATCCTTTTAGTACCAATCTCCTAGATAACGCTGAGTGTCGATGTGGGCATCCCTGTGAAGATTCCTATCACTTTTTCCTTATCTGTCCTATTTATACAAATCTACGGCGAACTCTGATAACAAAACTAGCATGGTACGAAGAAATATTACTGTTGACATGTTATGTAAAGGTGATCCAAATATATCAGCAAATGACAATGTAAAAATTGTCTGCACAGCATTTCCTTAACAGGTCGGATAGGTTCTCTTATATCAATGTAATAAGTGGTTATGTAATCCGTTTTTTGTCTCTTAGTTTAATATGAGGTTTTTTCATGTAAATCCAATTTTCATGGGGTAATACTTACCATAACTTTAGTATACAAATACAGTACCTACACCCATCTTTGTATCCCAACATTAAACGATTCAAATAATCCCGCCCTCCCTACGATCCCTGAGCCATCACGACAGGAACATAGAGTGATCTCCCTTCCTCTTCCCTTTATGGCTGCCGACGAGTGCGGAGGTGTCTGAGCTGAGTGTTTTCTTTACTGCTTCTCTTCGTACTGCTATTGTTGTCTGAGTATATTGTTACTCCCTTAGTAGTCTGTAAACCCATCTCCCAACTTATTTTTGAAATGAAGTATTGGCATATGATTATTGTGACCGTTTTTCCGGCCGTGTTTTCCTCCACGTGTTCGAGTGCGTGACCACGTGTCTCGTTCTTCGGATTTTCGTGAAGTTGAAATTTGTTTTCTTGCTGCATCGTCGACCGTTTGTACGACCGTTTCATTTTGCAGTGCAGTCTTGGTGCGCGCGGTAGGCTTTGTACTCTCGTTCGTAGTTTTTTTTTTTTTTTATTGTTAAAAAACTCCGTTGCCTTGTTTTTCCATTGACAGATCACAAACGCCGAGTTGCAGTCCAGCAAACCTAGGAGCACGGGTAGAGGAAGAATTCTTCTCCATAACCCGAGACCGGGCAGTGGCCAGAGCTGAAGACACGATAGTGCCTTCTGGCAGAGACCGATCTGACCGACCGGATGCCCGAGGGGCCACCAGAGAACCTAAAAGGTTGGTCGACGAAGCCGAATGTGGTGGCGAACCTCCGCCCCAAGAATGCGGGCGACATCGGCCCGGAGGGCCCGCATCCCGGACAGAGCATGCTGAGCATCAGCTTCAGCAACCTCGGGAGAGTCAATATCCGAGCACCCAGGAAAAAGATGAATAACATCGTCTACCTGTGCCATGCCCGCGCCCCCAAAATACATCTCCTCGATAGGGACAGAAGTCTCTGTGGGAGGAACAGGGACCACCGGAGGAGCAAACTCCAGAGTGAGGCTTTTCCATACGGCGTTTAGACACAGAGCGTCTAAGACCCGAACCCGACCCCTGGGGCTTGGAGACCAACGGGTCCACGCGGGAGGCAAAAGTCCTTTAGGTGCAGCAAACCTTCTTAGGACCGGCCGACAAGGCCCCCGAAGTAGCAGAACGTTGGGGGGGGATTTCGAACTGCTTAACCGTCTCCTAGAGGGAGAGACCAACCCCCAGGGATTCCACGAGGGAAAACCCATATGGTTAAACCCAAACCCCTGAGCTGGAGTGACTCCAGAACTTGCCAACATGGCCCGCCTGAATCTGAGGCTGGTTGTAACATAGGACAAGCGTCAGATTAAGATGTTTCGGCAAGAAAGCAAGAACTCAAAATATTGTATAGAAAACAATCACAATTTATTACATACAAGTATATTATCACACTAAAGCACATCCACACTCACTCTCACTTCCTCTAACAAGCACACAAAGTTCCAAAAAGACGTCCAACACAGCACGGCACAACACGGTCACAGAATACATCTAAGTCCTTTACACAACAAGAAACAAGGTAGCAGCTGAACCGCAGCCCAGCTGAGGCTCCCGTGAACAAGAGTTCCACACGGGTGTCTATCAGGGGGACTTCCAAGCCTTCCCCACCACATACAACACCAGAGACGTAGTGTATGCTCTACCATCTAGATAGTGTGCTCCAAACTATCCCCGACAGTTGAGGACATGTCTCCCTACGACGGAGATTCTCTACGGCGATGAAAATGCCATCGGTGCCTTGACCCGACTGTACCGACCAACAATCTTCTTGTGGCTGACCTGGGTCTATGACCGGCTCCGTTGCCGAAGCTGTGGTTCCTCAGGTCCAGATAGGCGAATTTGTAGACTCTCACTCCGGCATGGAAAGCTTAAACAACAAACAATACACACAAACATTCACTCCGATAACCATCACAAAAATGACAACATATCGTCCATACAAAGTACACTACATACGTTAAATACCTAATTATTCATTTCATATGGGAATAAATACACAATATTTGCTTTAATTCTCAAGCAAAGTCGTGCGGTGGTCCATACTTACGCTATAATTTTGACAAACAAAGTAACGCATATGGCGACTAAAGGCTTCCATACTTTTTTAAAACCAGCTCAGTGGACTATCGTTCACCTGTACAGGGACATTAATACAAAAGTTATCATTTAAGCCCTACTATATACTACAAATGACATATGATAAACATAATATTATTAAGACTTCAGCGATCAAAACATGGAAATATTAATATATCAACAAAACATACACGCTTACAACTTTAATCAATTGCTACGCACGCTAAGATATATATATATTAGAAATACATTTTTCCCGGAAAATAAGACACTCTAATAGACAATTAGTAAAGAGAAAGAGATGTAACAATATTGGTTACTCACCACTGTCTGTATTCCGTGCCTGTATCCATGAGAATCGAAAAATGGACTACAGGTAAACACTACACAGCCATTAATATCGGCATATCTTACCTGTAGTGACGCTCGCCAAATTCCGCACGTGCACTTCCGTTTTAGCCGTACTTACACTCGTGCCATACGGACTTATGTATAAGAACAAACGAATCATAGACAAAATCTATACAAATAATTACATGCGAACGTGACACTGGTCACCCTGTCCGAAAGACACGGATGGACCGCCACTCCCATCAGGTGGACACCCAGACATGTACGGGGGCAAGACCCGTAATTGCTGGAACACTGCTGGTACCCAGAACCATCCGCAAGCTGGCCTGGGCGGCCCAGGGTTGAAAGTCCGCAGGCACCCGTATAACCAGATCCCGGTGAAAAGGTGACCGGAAACCGGACGCCTGGCCTTAAAACCCAACCCCTTGGGGGAAACCCCCTGGGTACCCCTGCACAGGGAACTCTGGACTAGACCGGTACTGACCAGAACCAGTAACCTGTGAGGGCGGGGAGACAGGCCCCGCAGTGAAGCAAGAATAAGTGAAATGCGCGTCACTAATCCCCGTAGCCACAGACAACCCTGACAAGAAATCTGTGGCCTCGGAACCTGCACTCAAAAGTACAGGTCCGGAGTTAAGGCGGCCCCACCAACAACAACACCTGGCGCACCGGGATCACTGAACGAATCAGTGACCGGCGGTCGGAAGTCTCTACCCGACAGTAACACCGTCGGCAAACGGAAGCTACTCTCGAGGGTGGAGCTCGACGGGACGAGAGCACCCCTGGCAGGAACGCCTACAACACCCACCGGTTCAGAACCGGAGGCGCAGGACTTGGAAAGCTTACTTCCCCTTCCAGAAGAAGAGGACGAATCCCTCTTCCGGCGGGAAATTCACACGGCGAAATCTGGCTGCAAGGTCGGCTAAGATGATAGGCATCATGGGGGTCCTGTTCTCTATAGAAATGGGAACACCCGTGTGCTGACCCCCGACGTAACCCGGCACTATCCATCATCGAAAAAATCGTAACAATGGAAAAACAAGGCAACGGAGTTTTTTAACAATAAAAAAACTACGAACGAATTACAAAGCCTTCCGCGCGCACCAAGACTGCACTGCAAAAAGAGACGGTCGTACAAAACAGTCGACGAAGCAGCAAGAAAACAAACTTCAACTTCACGAAAATCCGAAGAACGAGACACGTGGTCACGCACTCGACCACGTGGAGGAAAACACGGCCGGAGAGACGGTCACAATAAACATATGCCAATACTTCATTTCAAAAATAAGTTGGGAAATGGGTTTACAGACTACTAAGGGAGTAACAATATACTCAGCAGTACGAAGAGAAGGAGTAAAGAAAACACTCAGCTCAGACATCTCCGCACTCGTCGGCAGCCATAAAGGTAAGAGGAAGGGAGATCACTCTATGCTCCTGTCGTGATGCCTCGTAGGGAGGGCGGGATTATTTGAATCTTTTGATGTTGGGATACAAAGATGGGTGTAGGTACTGTATTTGCATACTAAAGTTATGGTAAGTATTACTGAAATGAAAACTATAGCTGCCAACATGTGACTATCGTTGTTATACTATATTGTATATATATATTGATGGGAGAAGACGATCATTAGTTGGTAAAACTTACAGACCAACCCCTTTGACATTTTATTTTGTCAATAAAATATGTTTAAACCAAACTTCATTGCAGGAGATGAAATATAAAAAATATAGGAAGCATCACAGCATGTATCTAACTGACGAGAAGTATGACTTTTATAACGCATGGACCTTCTTCTACAGTAAAATAAATGTTTTTTTTCTTCTCTCTTTTCCTTTTCTTTTTATTCACAATAGAACAAGCATACTTGATTTGCGATTGAAAAATCAGATTGAAAATATTTAACTTACAATTGAAAATATACTTACAATTAAGATTTACAATCTTTTTATTTCATTTCAGTTCAATAGTTACAATGGACAAGAAAAAAAGAATGTTTAATTTACAGTTGAAAATATACTTACAATATTCTTTTATTTCAGCTAAAAAAGTTGCAATGTGCAAAATAAATTGAATATACTTACAGTGAATATTTATAAAACATGATTTTTTTTAAAAAATCTAATAACCAACAGTAAATACATAGCTTTCCACTTCAGAAACTAAAACTTCTCTGTATTATCACTGTTTGTGCTTTGGTTAGAAGGTGATACTGTAACAATGACAGAAGTTGAAGATATACTTAATATCTTTGTTTACTGTTCTTTCCTGGTGCGTTTATATCCTTACTATGGATATAACGATTACTTTCTGGAAGTGAAGGGGTAAGTTTGACAAAAAACTAAAACACAAAATTTAAATCCTCACTCAACGTTTATAAACGGGAAAAGTTAAAAATGCATTCCATTTTAACTCATGATTTCGAGTAGTAGGTTTGGCTATGTATACAAACGACCGTTTTGATTTCAAACAAATCGACATCTGTTGATTGTAATAATGCGTCTAAATAGTAATTTTGTAACTCCTTGGAAAATTTGTACCCGTACTTTTTTGTGTAAAAGGTTTTGCATATATGTTTGACCTTTTCACACTTTTATATTGTTGGTGCACAATAACAGAGGTTTGTCCTTACCGTTAACTCGCCCTGAGATGTATAACCTGTAACGAGACGAAATTTTCAGAGTTGATGACCGTAGGAATACGTAAACATGGTGGCATTATCTATCACTCGTTTACAATTATGTACTGTTTCACTCTCGTTAAGTTAAAAACTGCATATTTTTCTCGTAGAATTTTATTGTCTATAGTTTCACTCCCATGGTCTGCGAGCACCATCTCTTTTACAACAAAGAAATATACCCTTCTGCTCGTTTGTACATTCATTGAAAACCCCTTAACTGTAAATAATGTGTTTCCTTTGTTTGTAATATACGCGTAGTTCTTAGGAACTCCCGAAACGAATTCAGTCATGTGTTCCCTCTCCGCGAGTTTGTCGGTTAATTAACCGAGGTAGTCTTCTAGTACGAGAGTGTCTTCTCCTGGCGCGTGTATGTAGATGACATTGTATGTAGATGACACTGTATGTAGATGACACTGTCTGTAGATGACATTGTATGTAGATGACATTGTATGTAGATGACACTGTATGTGGATGATACTGTTTGTAGATGACATTGTACGTATATGACATTGTACGTAGATGACATTGTACGTATATGACATTGTACGTAGATGACATTGTATGTAGATGACACTGTATGTAGATGACATGGTATGTAGATGATACTGTATGTAGATGACATGGTATGTAGATGACATTGTATGTAGATGACACTGTTTGTAGATGACATGGTATGTAGATGACACTGTTTGTAGATGACATGGTATGTAGATGACATGGTATGTAGATGATACTGTATGTAGATGACATGGTATGTAGATGACATTGTATGTAGATGACACTGTTTGTAGATGACATGGTATGTAGATGACACTGTTTGTAGATGACACTGTTTGTAGATGACACTGTAAGTAGATGACACTGTATGTAGATGACATTGTATGTAGATGACATTGTACGTAGATGACACTGTTTGTAGATGACATGGTATGTAGATGACACTGTATGTATATGACATTGTATGTAGATGACATTGTATGTAGATGACACTGTTTGTAGATGACATTGTACGTAGATGACACTGTATGTATATGACATTGTATGTAGATGACATTGTATGTAGATGACACTGTTTGTAGATAATACTGTTTGTAGATGACATTGTATGTAGATGACACTGTATGTAGATGACACTGTTTGTAGATGACATGGTATGTAGATGACACTGTATGTAGATGACACTGCTTGTAGATGACATGGTATGTATATGACACTGTTTGTAGATGACATGATATGTTGATGACATTGTACGTAGATGACACTGCTTGTAGATGACATGGTATGTATATGACACTGTTTGTAGATGCCACTGTATGTAGATGACATTGTACGTAGATGACACTGTTTGTAGATGACACTGTTTTTAGATGACACTCTTTATCGTGGTGGAGTACCCTCTTGTTCAATTTCTCCATTACCTCGTATTGTTTCAGTCGCGTGCAGCAGGTGGTAAACGCTGCTATGAATATGTTGTTGTTGTCACTAGATTTGCACTTTAAAATCTACAGCTTGTCGTTCACTATGTGAAAGTCTACGAGTATGGAAGCGAGGTCTGTAAAGTAAATAGAGATAGGACAGTTCATTCACCGTGAAATACAGTTACTCTCTTCTCTGTGCGAACTTTCCCCATAAATTGTTCAACTGTTGTTAGTAACTGAACCTATTCCTCCTATGTCATGCGTGATACGGTCGGGGTTTAGATGTCTGCCCTCGTTTCGATTATACTAATCTACGTACTGTACTTGGTTATTTCAGTGTCACACCAACACGGCGAATCGCTACTCAGGAGGCTCCTGTTTTTGCGGAAATTGTCGATGTGTTCCTTGAACAACTGGTATCTTGAGTGTGGTACACCTCGTGTACCTTGAATACAACAGCTTTCAACACTGTGATAACCATGTGCCCAAACCGCATCGTCTTTCGTCTGTGCAGGTATATGGTTCTTGATTTTCGCTGATTACACACGTGTAACACAACGAGAGTTTGAGTTTTACGTTACATTTAACAAGTAGTACAGATATGTACAGGTCGCGCGGCGGCAACACTTTCACTTTTACCAAACCGAAGTATTGGGTCAGTGGTTCGAAAACGGAGGTGTTTATCTGAGAATGACCGGTAAGGTATTCAAAATATTTGTCTACGCTAGGGTAGAGGCTAGTAAATTCGACGTAATGTATCTCTTCGTCACCCTGTACCATGTGATGTAACTTTAATACATTTGTCCTTCCACAGAACAAAGATTTCCTTGGATCGAATCTCTCTGTCACATCAGAGACGTGTTATATATGTCTCTGGTCACATCCAGTGTAGAAACGATATTGAATAGTTCCGGAGTCTCCCTCTTGTCCTGTTGAAATTGGCAGTTCCACTTTACTGGTGCATTCTGTGTTTGACTTTCATGTCGCGGTGACTCTTTGAGTTCGGAGACGGAATGATTCGACAGTTATTTTGTTCTGGTATTGGAGAGAACCTCTCGCAGCCGTGATATTCACACGAGTTATATTCAATTGTTGTAGCACACGATTCGCTGAATCACACTACGTAAAATCTTCCTATCTTCTCCTTCTCCGTTTAAAGCATGCTGCATGTATGTCTCCCTCAGTTCCCATTCTAACCAACACACAGATCCCTTGGAAAACTTGTGTTGTGTAACCGTCCGGAGGAACCTTTGCAAGTTCTGGAAAAAGATTTTTTATTTGAAAAATATATCTTCTTTCCTTATCAGTTTGTTTTTCTTTTTGGCAGATGACGTAGGTAGCATCTCACGCATCTACACTCTAGGTTACTGTCAGGACAGACTAGCATTGATGTGTCTTCAGTATACTTTTGTTCGATACAAACCGTGAAGTGATTTTTACAAGAATGTTCACCGTTTGAATAAGCTGGAGTTAAAAAATGCTTTTGTACTTCTAATACAATCGAAGTGTGTTCATAAGACGCAGGTAAATTGTATCTTTGGCCATCTTGTCTATTCCCTTTACTAATCTGCTTTGTTCTGTAACTGCAATTACTGCGTGCGCATGCGCGTGCTTGTCACGCTGAACATTTGTAACAAGTATTCCCCGTTACCTTTCGGCAACTTAGTACTTACTAAAACTATCGCAAACGGTCCACCTACGTCTAAATCTTGTTTACTTGTTAATGTTTTTTCTACATGTTGAAGTACACTATTTGTACTCAAAGTGTCGGAAGGGGTATACATATTGGTTTCTCAAGTTCTTTATGAAAATGGTACTTTTCATTTTGTAGAATGTGGTGCTTTCCTCAAGATTTTGTCGATAGCCGTTTGCACATGTAGCAGGTCAGCAACTTCTGAAATTTGTTTGTTTGTTCGGGGATTTTTTTTATTGAAAAAAAAATAATACTTAGTGTGCATTTCAGGTAATTAACAATACCTCGAAAACGGAACTATCTACGACGATCGCACTTTCTCAGTACACTTTAAAGTAAAACTTGATATAGGAATATATTTTCCACGTTCCACATAGTCATTCATAAGTTGTGGACAACACATTTCAAAAAAGCATTTGGTTCAATTATTTTTATCGCAGCTCGCCATCTGGTCGCAATGATCTGAGCAAGTGCCAATGAATTAGAAACACTTTATTTTGTGTAACATTTACAACACATACAACATTCACATCAATCACAGTTTTAAAAAAATTCGTTTGTGTCCTCAGTAATTATGGTACTTCGATTTTTATCGTTATAAACACGTTTCTTTTCAATCCTCAGTTTATCTACTCAAGACAAATCATATTAACCGAGAATATGTCGGGTCGATAAATCCAGTGATCGACATCAACTAAACACCGTAATTGTATTATACTTCAGTATATAGCGAATTTGTGATTGGTCAACGCTTTGTTTTCCACCTAGATAGCGGATTTGTGATTGGTTAACGGTTTGTTTTCCACGTAGATAGCGGATTTGTGATTGGTTAACGGTTTGTTTTCACGTAGATAGCGGATTTGTGATTGGTTAACGGTTTGTTTTCACGTAGATAGCGGATTTGTGATTGGTTAACGGTTTGTTTTCCACGTAGATAGCGGATTTGTGATTGGTTAACGGCTTGTTTTCCACGTAGATAGCGGATTTGTGATTGGTTAACGGTTTGTTTTCACGTAGATAGCGGATTTGTGATTGGTTAACGGTTTGTTTTCCACGTAGATAGCGGATTTGTGATTGGTTAACGGCTTGTTTTCCACGTAGATAGCGGATTTGTGATTGGTTAACGGTTTGTTTTCACGTAGATAGCGGATTTGTGATTGGTTAACAGTTTGTTTTCTTAACTTCGTGGCGTAATAATAATTATGATAAATCAAAGCATTGAAACTTCACCAATGAAAGACATGCGGAGATTAAGATTTAACATCGGTCAAATAAAGCCATATTTTCACGAATAAAAGTATCCAATTTATTTGGAATTCGTCTTAACATATCCTGGTCCACAGTACCAAACCTGCCTTACGGGAGTACAGTAATCGTTAGAAATAGTAATTCATTGATCTCAGTACACAGCTTTAACAGAATTTTTTTTAATGAGATTAATTAATATCTTTAAAGTAATACAATATGACCTTCCAGAAGTGTTCTGTGTTTTAGTATATCTGAGGTGATTGTGTTGGTTTGAAGACATTTGTTTGTTGCTCAGATGGGAAACTGAGATAGGCGTGGCGTCTTATTTAATCTTGCGGTGATTCGTTATCAGCCTACATGGTGTCATTCAAATGTGGGGGGAAAAGGCGGAGACACGTCTGGACTAAGTCACACAAACAAGTGACTTTTTACAAAGGAAAAAAACGAACATGAAATGTAAAAAAGTGAGCCTTAGCACCACATGAAAACACAAGAGCCGAATTACTTACTCAAATATATCAAACTATACAAGAAAAATATAGTTTTATTGTATAACTGGTCCTTTTCGTCATGTCATAGGACCTTTTCATCAATATCCCAAGACACATGTGTAATGATACTATCATTGTGACGTCATAAATAAGCATGTCTTGATGACGTTTCAGGGTTGGCTAGGTGAAAAAAACGAGTCCATCATATAGGAAAATTGATTTGAGAGTGTTCGCTTAATTTTCAGAAATGCGGGTTAGAATAGGAATCAGGTAGTGGCTGAAAAGAGAAAAACTGACATGCCACAAAGACATTCTCGGTGAAAGTATCAAGAAAATAAAACACCAATGAATTTTGATTAACTGCGCTAGCTGATTAGTGCTTCAAGAAATTAAGAAAATTTGGTGTGCTACAACGAATGACTGCGCAATATTCGACGTTTTGCGTGCTGGTATATATACTCAAGGGATAAAGAAACGCAACGTGACATTATTTGCAATATTTTGCGAATGCGTTAATCAAAAACAATGAAATTCTGTCAAGCAAATCTCTAGGTTACATTGCACGTGGTTCTGTATCGAATGTTGCTTTATTGTATTGTGTGACAATATCTTCCTGGAAAAGCACGAAACGGGAGAATCTCGTGCTCAACAGTGTTTTGACATTGAGTTACACTGCTCGTCATACCATTAGGTAGTCTTCATAGAGACACATCATTTTCCGATATTTTGATAAGTTTTTGATCGCATTAAACAATGGCACGCCTGACGGAAGTTTAGAGGGGTCAGGTCATTGCGACGATTATACAAGGCCAGACGCAAATACAGGTTATCAGACATTTCGATGTCCATATTTGCACTGCAGAACGTCTTGTTAGATGTCTAAAGGAAATTGGGCGGGTTGCTGGATGGCGGCACATGCCACCAGAATATTCCAATTGAGGCAGTGGAGGCGAGTCTTGTTTACTGATGATTCCAGGTTCACCCTGTTTTGAGCAGACGGTCGACGTCGTGTATACCGACGCCGTGGAGAACGTTTCGCCGACTGTTGCGTAGGAAAGACGGATAATTTTGGGGATGGATTGGTTATGGTGTGGGGAGGAATTTCACATGGAGTTAAATCACCACTGGTTGTAGTAGTGGATAATTAACTGCCATTCGTCGTAGAGATGAGATTCTCCGACCCCGTGTTGCCCCATTATTGCAGCAAACAACCTCACATCCCAGCAGGATAATGCTCGGCCCATGTAGCGAGAATCTGTTGCGACTTTCTCTCTAACAACAATATACATCCACTGGACTGTCTGATATATAGCCCCGACCTATCCCCTATTGGGCACTTGTGGGACCAGCTGGATAGATAGGTTTGACGATGCCAGCTAGGGTAAACTAAGTTAATTCGTGTCATTTGCATTTTTGTTAAATTATTTCCCTTTTTTAAAATCTAAATATAGTATTTTTCATTAACCATAGTTACGGGTTTATTGAAGAGGAACTATGTTCCGTGCCTTTCAACTCTGGAAGATTTTTTCCTCGCTTGGATCAGTCAATGCTGACGACATGTTTCACAAATGTCACTGTATACATTCACTGTCCCTTTCGGCTGTCAGGCGTATCGCTTTACCCTCTGTGCTGGGTACCTCACCGACGGTTGCTTAGGAAGTTAGACTTCTATGGTATCAGAGGACCGACACATTCCTGGATAAGGAGCTTCTTGGAAGGACGAACCCATCAGGTCATGGTAGAGGGCAAGTTGTCGGAGGGAGCCCCAGTTGTCAGCGGTGTCCCTCAGGGGACTTGTCTCGGACCTCTACTCTTCCTACTGTTCATCAATGACCTCCCCAACAACATAGTGTCCCAGGTCAGACTTTTCGCAGATGACTGCATAGTCTACAGAACAGTGAGAGGAGAAGATGTTGACATACTGAAAACAGATCTTTCAGAGCTGGCAAAGTGGGAAAAACTGTGGGGTATGGAGTTCCACCCAGACAAGTGTAGTGTTCTGAGGGTCACTAAGAACAGGAAGACCATCCAAGCCCGGTTCCATCTTAAAGGACACCTACTTGAGGAGACTATTTCCAGCAAGTATCTCGGGGTGGATCTCTCAGCAGACTTAACTTGGAACCATCACATAGATAGAGTATGCAAGAAAGCAAACAGCACTCTTGGCTTCCTCAGAAGAAACCTGAAGATCTCCAATGAGGATATAAAGGCACGTGCATACTATACACTTGTTCGCCCAACCTTAGAGTACTGCTCATCAGTGTGGAGCCCACACACCAGGAAACAAATTATCCAACTTGAGATGATCCAAAGGAGAGTGGCGCGGTACACCACCAACAGATTTCGCAATACTAGCAGCGTATCTGACATGATGCAGACTCTACAATGGGAGACACTGAAATCAAGACCAGCTCACCATCATGTACAAGATTGCCCACAAGTTAGAGGATATCACAATAGAAACCTACTTAACACCATCCACAACTTGCACTCGTAGGAACCACTGACTAAAGTTCTCTCATCTCCCCTCATCCAAAAACACTTTCAGGTACAGTTTCTTTCCATCTACTATCCCACTTATGAACTCTCTCCCAGCCACTGTAGCTGAGGCCCCTGACTTGGTATCCTTCAAGCAGGGGCTATCAACTCTTTCTTTTTAATACACTCTCCTGACTATCTCCTCTGAAACTGGTAGTGAGAGCTGTGCCCGTTGCTGTTTATCTCCTGAGGCCGCTACGGTAGCCGGATTGGTCAAACTAGCAGTGGGATGAGGAATTAGTTACAGGACACACACTACATAATACACACATTCAGTACAAATATATATCTCTTCTTAGATATTATCTTATCATACTTGTTTTTATAATTTATCAGATGAAACGCCGCGCACACTGTATAATGGTCAGCCAAATGACAGAACAGTGGATGATGTAGATGTAGATGGAAGTGAAATGAAGGGCGGTAACTCTGTGAGATATGTATGTCGGTATTCCATATCACAATGACACTCGTGTAAGATCCGTATTGCATATTGTGATGAAATGTATCACACGGGATTCATAAAAACGCCTCGTACAAATCACAGCAAAGCGACCCTCTTTTTATCTGTATCAGTTTTGTTCGACAAACATAGCACAGCTTTTAGCAAAAGACAGCACAACTACACATATATGTACACAGTTTTATAGTGGGCACTGATCAGGTGACGATTTTCATATTACAGTCAAGAAAACATCCTAGGAACGAATACCTGCAACTGCGTTTCGCGTGGGGAAAAATCGCGAATAGCATGTTAATACAAATTTAGAATGAGATACAACAGAGCCAGATTATGAATTGAACAACATCATGCAGCTGTTTTGTACTTCTAGGAGTTATAAGTGATGCTAATTAGAGCCTAAATTTTTGAAACCGTGTAGGGAAGCTGAAGAAAACCAAAAGTGATCGAGAGAAATGTCAAGATGTCTAATGGTACAAGGGAGGTAATTCAAATAATTGAGCTCCATGTGAAGCAGGGAAATGATTGACTTCCCAAATGAGGTAATCCTGATTTTGAGAAAACCTCTTGAAGCCATGTACGGTGGGTTTTATTAAGGTGTTAACGGGGACAAGCACCAGACTAATAGATAAACTTACAACATGTAACATTGTAGAATTAGGAAGTAAAGGTGATGCAGATAGTGTTATGTTATATCTCGGGTCATTTTGAAGCCTTGCAGCGGAAGTGTAGAACGCCCATCCAAAACTTCACAATATTGTTGTTTTATAAACAAAATTTATACATTTTGACAAGAGTTTTTTCTTCTCAACATGCATTTGAGTTTACGGAGGGTACTCATGTAAGAGAGATAATTATTTAATTTCCAATGCTGCCGCTAGGATTCGATCCCGGGACCTTTGGTAAGTTATAATTTAATGTCTCAGCAATAGGGCCTCGGGGTTGGGATGTCTGAGACTCCTCACAGTGCAAACAAGAATAAAAGAGACATTCAAAGAATTAAAAAAAAATCACAGTTCCGTTAGGCATTTGTATATATGTCTTGACAGATGAAAAAACATATTTATTAACTATTATATCTCAACTTTTACATTTACATCTTCTACAAAAATATGTTTATTATCAATTGCAAAGTATCTTTAAATAGTTTAATGTTATTTTGATTTGACTAATAAGTAAAAGCATACCGTATGAAGTGTAAATTTGAAAAAAGTGATATCGGAACGTTCCCTAGTCACAAAGTGTCATCATGTGCTGCCGTTTGAAGACACAAAATCTTGCCACATTCTGAATGAAAGTTACAAAAAAATGCATTTACATATTTCTTTTCTCACTTTAACCCAAGACAACAAGACTCATAATTAAGTGAAACTAGCCTGACGCTCAACCGATCGAGCTAAAGAGCATTTTTTCCTAGACAAACGGTGTGTATACTTCTCCAGGAAAGAACTAATTCACGAGTTTACTGGGGGTGCTGTTTGCCTATTGTTGGAAGGCTGTGTTTATTCCCATTTTTGAATTATGATGTAAGTAGAACTTATTTCCACTGTGACGGGAAGAATTAAAAACTATGAATATGACATAGATTCTGTGGTATTTTTTTTGACATAATGTGACTAATTGTATCAGTGCCTTCCGCTTTATTAGCATGTAATAATGATCAATAATGTGGTCAGATTGAAATCGTATGTCTGTTAAAGAAGCGTTCGTCCTTACTCGTGCTCACGAACGCAAAAGCTTAGCAATATTGGAAACCACACAGATGAAAAGAAAATTATTTCTTAAGCTGTCTGTAGTGAATACATTGCCAAAGTTCCAATAAAAATTCATTCAAATTATTCATTGTTTTCTTATATTCCTTCAATTAACTTTAAAACAAACCTAGTATTAGACACACTGTCAGATGTCCCTGATAGTGAATGTCCGTCACGATGTCACATCCTTGTATTAGACACACTGTCAGATGTCCCTGATAGTGAATGTCCGTCACGATGTCACATCCTTGTATTAGACACACTGTCAGATGTCCCTGATAGTGAATGTCCGTCACGATGTCACATCCTTGTATTAGACACACTGTCAGATGTCCCTGATAGTGAATGTCCGTCACGATGTCACATCCTAGTATTAGACACACTGTAATGTGTTCCTGATAGTGAATGTCCATCACGATGTCACATCCTAGTATTAGACACACTGTAATGTGTTCCTGGTGGTGAATGTCAGTCACGATGTCACATCTTAGTATTAGACACACTGTCAGATGTCCCTGAGAGTGAATGTCCGTCACGATGTCACATCCTTGTATTAGACACACTGTCAGATGTCCCTGAGAGTGAATGTCCGTCACGATGTCACATCCTAGTATTAGACACACTGTCAGATGTCCCTGATAGTGAATGTGAGTTCACGATGTCACATCCTAGTATTAGACATGCTGTAATGTGTTCCTGGTGGTGAATGTCCTTCAAAACGTCACATCCTTGTATTAAACACACTTTAATGTGTTCCTGCTAGTGAAAGTCCGTCACGATGTCACATCCTTGTATTAGACACACTGTCAGATGTCCCTGAGAGTGAATGTCCGTCACGATGTCACATCCTAGTATTAGACACACTGTCAGATGTCCCTGATAGTGAATGTCCGTCACGATGTCACATCCTAGAATTAGACATGCTGTAATGTGTTCCTGGTGGTGAATGTCCTTCAAAACGTCACATCCTTGTATTAAACACACTTTAATGTGTTCCTGCTAGTGAAAGTCCGTCACGATGTCACATCCTTGTATTAGACACACTGTCAGATGTCCCTGAGAGTGAATGTCCGTCACGATGTCACATCCTAGTATTAGACACACTGTCAGATGTCCCTGATAGTGAATGTCCGTCACGATGTCACATCCTAGTATTAGACATGCTGTAATGTGTTCCTGGTGGTGAATGTCCTTCAAAACGTCACATCCTTGTATTAAACACACTTTAATGTGTTCCTGCTAGTGAAAGTCCGTCACGATGTCACATCCTTGTATTAGACACACTGTCAGATGTCCCTGAGAGTGAATGTCCGTCACGATGTCACATCCTAGTATTAGACACGCTCTAATGTGTCCCTGATAGTGAATGTCCGTCACGATGTCACATCCTAGTATTAGACAAGCTGTAATGTGTTCCTGGTGGTGAATGTCCTTCAAAACGTCACATCCTTGTATTAAACACACTTTAATGTGTTCCTGCTAGTGAAAGTCCGTCACGATGTCACATCCTTGTATTAGGCACACTGTCAGATGTCCCTGAGAGTGAATGTCCGTCACGATGTCACATCCTTGTATTAGACACACTGTCAGATGTCCCTGATAGTGAATGTCCGTCACGATGTCACATCCTAGTATAAGACACACTGTCAGATGTCCCTGATAGTGAATGTCCATCACAATGTCACATCCTTGTATAAGACACACTGTCAGATGTCCCTGATAGTGAAAGTCCGTCACGATGTCACATCCTAGTATTAGACACACTGTCAGATGTCCCTGATAGTGAATGTCCGTCACGATGTCACATCCTAGTATTAGACACACTCTAATGTGTCCCTGATGGTGAAAGTCAGTCACAATGTCACATCCTAGTATTATATTCACCGTAAGATGTCCCCTATGGAGATCTGCTTGTCACAATGTTCCCCCTGAGTAATCCAGTTTCCTTGAGCACCTTGGTTCGGGCCAAGTATTATACTTAAAAGTGCTGAAAATAATATGACAATTATATTACATAATGATGTTTGTGTTTATTTTGGATGTCAGTGGTGGCTATGTTGCCGATTATCATCATATGGATTGGGAAAACATTAGATAAAATGAAACGATAGGGAATATTTTAAAAAATATTACATACTGTAATTTTTTCACATTATCACATTTTTTAAAAAAAGAGGTCGTGATGGTTTGCTCAAGAATATGAGAAACAATTATCCCAAATCAATTGTTTATCATTAATGACATGAAACTGAGTAAAATAATCCTTCACCAGTGACCATGGGTTGAACCAGCCACCAACCAGACCAACCGGTCAAATAAATTTTCTACCTGGTAACACTACCATTAACTTGGTTCCGGGACTTTGTAGCTACAAGTTAGTCCTATAACCGGAGTTGCTGGGTTACACGTGCACATGAACATATAGGTTCTGTTCGGTAGGTATATCCACCACACCCTCGTTCCGGTTTCTGGGTGGTGGTCTGACTTCCCCAATGGTGGTCACTGGTTACTTCAACTGTCAGTGAATACCATGGTGTGCGCCTGTGTCATTAGAGATGGTAAAAAAACAAGTGTTGTGCCTTTGCAGTCCTCTTTCAGTCTGCCCTCTCAGGTATGATGATGATGGTTTCTTGTCTTCGTGACTCTGCCCTCTCAGGTAGCATGCCAGCTGGTTTATACACCACTGGAGAGTGTCAAACGTCAGGCCTACTCATGCACTATAAACACACATTGACATGTGCTCTATGCACCGGGGTACGGATACACAGGCAATACTAGGTGCTCAGTATTTCTACCACTTAAGACAGGCAAGGTGATATATTTCCAAATAAGATGTATCAATTTACAATCATAGATATACAAGTACAAATGATTAATTCCAATTATGTCATTAATCAACGTTCATCACAACATCGATGGTTATGTTTATTTTGGGTGCCAATGTTTATGTTGATGATAATCATTTTCATCATATTGATTGGCAAAATCATATAAACACTAGACGTACTGAAACGATAGCGAACATTTTCGAAAATAAAAGAGAAATGAGAGAGGGGGAATATATATATATATATATACACACACATACATATATTCTCGCTGTGCGTCGAACTGCTCTATCTGGTTCACACCGGAACCGGATATCACCTGATATGGCAAGATGTTACGTCAGGTTATTTAGGTTATTTTCAGGTCAAAGGTTTACCAATATGGCGACGAAAACACTTTTGTTTGCAATAAGCAACGTAATATTTTTCGTGAAAACAGTAAGTATCTGTTGATTTTATCTTTACATATTAGCTACTGACTGGCCAAGTTCTGTCGGAAATGCCTGTTAAAAAGTGTATTCGTCTGTAACAAATTTAACCTGGCTCAATGATCAACTCAATTATTTGCCTTTGTGTTTACATTTTATCAAACGTGTCGATAAGAGCTTTTGTTTCATTTCAATGTTTAATCGTTTCGTTGAATATGTTAAGGTTGAAATTATAGTAAGCTTTGGCATTAAGTTTTAATGTTGTAACTGAGGGACCTTTTTTGAGAACAGTTTCGTCTAATGGATCAGGGACAACGACACTAATTCGATAAACATAAGTGTTCGCGTCTAAACTACATGAAGCCGTTTGTTGTGGTATTCATGTACATGCATGACATAATTCACAATTGATTTTCACTGAACCTGAGACAACTAGGCAACATTTAAGATGTAGTATTGTATTAGTAATTGCTACTGTACTTCAAACTCTACTAATTATGTAATCAACAAAATTTAGAGATATCTTCTTATTAAGATGAGACCTTTCATTATTTTTTCAGGAAAATATAGATTTGACATCTTTTTTTTATACATGCTTTGTAATGGTAACACTCCTAATTTAGCTTCGATTCAAAAATACTGTTGATATACCTGCAGCAATATATATATAGTTTTTCAAGTTGTTGGATGAAAATATTCTGATATAGACTTTTCATAATCAGTCTGGAGTCAAGTAAATCCAGACAGATATAAAAAAGTTGATAGAATATCAATATAATACAGACTTCTCAGCATTATAATCTGATAGTTAATATGTAAATATCATCCATTTGAAAATTATTCTTGTTTGCATATGTATATGAAGTATCATGGATGGTTTACTAGTCTTACGTTAAAGAGAAGATCTCTCCAGCCAAGCGTAGTATCGCAGGAAGTATTAGCCATGGTTACATGACAAACATATATAAGTGTGATTATTGATTGTTTTTTTCGTTTTCAGGTATCTGCTTATTACTGTAACAATGACAGGTAAGAATATTAATGACTGATTTTTGGACATAGAAGAAATTTTTCACTGGACAGTGGTCAGTCTTGTAATGATCAACACAATCTCTCTGAGGCATTTAGCTCATATACCGGTATTACATGTTGTTAATACATTATGAGTCTTGCTGACCTACCATTCTGAATTTCTGCTTGTCTGATCTCTATATTTATTTGCTATCACTGCTCTACAATAAAAGAAGAAACTCGCACTAAAAGTAGGACTTTTAAACAAACTTATTTTGGTAAAATCAAATTTAAGCCAATATTTACTTTCAACAAATAGGTGCAATGATGAATTTGTGAATGTGCAAGAATTGTTATATGAACAACATACAGAAACTGAAATTAGTACAATCATATTTTAGAGCAATATTTTGAGTGTGAAAAGTGCTGGAATCAAATTACTGCTAAAATGTGTACAGTACAGCAACATAACAAATATTAATCAGAAACAATGATTTATATAAAGTAAAAGATACTGATGACATGGAACTGTTAAGGGTCTTGATCAAGGCACTTGATTTAAGAGTATGCACTAGTCCATATATGGTAATGGTAAACCAAGTGGAATCTGTGTGACCATGATAATTCTATGTTCTCTTACAGGTGTAAAGAGACTGAATACTGCTGTGGTAACAACATCTGTTGTGTGTCCTACACTGTATGGCAGCTCTGGTACTTTTGGTAGGTATTACTGTGTTATATCCATTATACATTCAGGGTTTTCCATAAAAGCCAGTCGCCGGCCAATTTGACCGTCTGCTTTGATCATTTGGCCACCTACACCAATCCAGTTCCGTAATAATGTTCCGTACACGACTACACATACACAGCAGGCCAGCCTCCTACTTTCACTACACAGCCTACTACTAACAAAATTATGGAAAACCCTGTACATTAAATCACATTTTATATTAATTATGCTGGTAGACAGTTGATTATGAAGACATGAAATCTCGCACCACAGTCAATGTGTGATTTCTGTCTGTCTTGTATATTTACACAACCTTTATTGGGAGCCATGATAGTTCAGTCACTGAAGTGTTGGCCTATATAACCTGTGGTGAAGATCTCAGGTGTTTGGCTCTGTGCTTCCTAAAAGAAGTGCTTTGTGGAAGCTGTGAAATTAATCAGTCTGCTGCCGTGGTTGTTCTTGGGCAGGTAATTTTATTCCAATTACCAATGGCTGTCATGTGATGGGCCTCCTGCATGTTTTACATAGAGGTAGCCACCAGCTGCTACAAGATGGCCCCCTACTGTTCAAAGGGTGATAAACAAAGTAAACAGAAGAAACATAATTATAATGAGCACATATCCAGTTGAAATATAAATTGTTACATTGGTTTGGATTTTCAGGTTTGGTATTGTGCTGTTCCTGGTGATGCTGTTCATGTGTATCTGCCTGTGGAAATACAGATATAGGGACCGTCTTCTTATCAATGCTTACAGACACATGTCCAACCTCAAAACAGACAAGGTAGGTATCTCAAATAATTCTATACAGAGATGTCTGACACAGAGACAGTCAAGGTAGATTACTAGATATAAACATGTCCTACATATAGACAGACAAAGATGGTTACTAGATACAGACATGTCCTACATACAGACATGGTAGGTTACTAGATACAGACATGTCCTACATACAGACAGACAAGGTAGGTTACTAGATACAGACATGTCCTACATATAGACAGACAAGGTAGGTTACTAGATACAGACATGTCCTACATACAGACAGACAAGGTAGGTTACTAGATACAGACATGTCCTACATACAGACAGACAAGGTAGGTTACTAGATACAGACATGTCCTACATACAGACAAACAAGGTAGATTACTAGATATAAACATGTCCTACATATAGACAGACAAAGTAGGTTACTAGATACAGACTTGTCCTACATACAGACAGACAAGGTAGGTTACTAGATACAGACATGTCCTACATACAGACAGACAAGGTAGGTTACTAGATACAGACATGTCCTACATACAGACAGACAAGGTAGGTTACTAGATACAGACATGTCCTACATACAGACAGACAAGGTAGATTACTAGATACAGACATGTCCTGCATACAGACATAGTTACTAGATACAGACATGTCCTACATACATACAGACAAAGTAGGTTACTAGATACAGACATGTCCTACATACAGACAGACAAGGTAGGTTACTAGATACAGACATGTCCTACATACAGACAGACAAGGTAGGTTACTAGATACAGACATGTCCTACATACAGACAGACAAGGTAGGTTACTAGATACAGACATGTCCTACATATAGACAGACAAAGTAGGTTACTAGATACAGACATGTCCTACATACAGACAGACAAGGTAGATTACTAGATACAGACATGTCCTGCATACAGACAGACAACGTAGGTTACTAGATACAGA
Organism: Ylistrum balloti; assembly: GCF_031769215.1. NCBI lineage: Eukaryota > Metazoa > Mollusca > Bivalvia > Pectinida > Pectinidae > Ylistrum > Ylistrum balloti. Next base: position 298,470 of record NW_026781941.1, on the reverse strand, counting down.
CATGTCCTACATACATACAGACAAAGTAGGTTACTAGATACAGACATGTCCTACATACAGACAGACAAAGTAGGTTACTAGATACAGACATGTCCTACATATAGACAGACAAAGTAGGTTACTAGATACAGACATGTCCTACATACAGACAGACAAGGTAGGTTACTAGATACAGACATGTCCTACATACAGACAGACAAGGTAGGTTACTAGATACAGACATGTTTTACATACAGACAAGGTAGGTTACTAGATACAGACATGTCCTACATACAGACAGACAAGGTAGGTTACTAGATACAGACATGTCCTACATACAGACAAGGTAGATTACTAGATAGACAGACAAAGATGGTTACTAGATACAGACATGTCCTACATACAGACAGACAAGGTAGGTTACTAGATACAGACATGTCCTACATACAGACAAAGTAGGTTACTAGATACAGACATGTCCTACATACAGACAGACAAGGTAGGTTACTAGATACAGACATGTCCTACATACAGACAGACAAGGTAGGTTACTAGATACAGACATGTCCTACATACAGACAGACAAGGTAGGTTACTAGATACAGACATGTCCTACATACAGACAGACAAGGTAGGTTACTAGATATACAGACATGTCCTACATACAGACAGACAAAGTAGGTTACTAGATACAGACATGTCCTACATACAGACAGACAAGGTAGGTTACTAGATACAGACATGTCCTACATACAGACAGACAAGGTAGGTTACTAGATACAGACATGTCCTACATACAGACAGACAAGGTAGGTTACTAGATACAGACATGTCCTACATAGGTTACAGATACAGACATGTCCTACATACAGACAGACAAGGTAGATTACTAGATATAAACATGTCCTACATACAGACAGACAAAGTAGGTTACTAGATACATACATGTCCTGCATACAGACAGACAAAGTAGGTTACTAGATACAGACATGTCCTACATACATACAGACAAAGTAGGTTACTAGATACAGACATGTCCTACATACAGACAGACAAGGTAGGTTACTAGAGACATGTCCTACATACAGACAGATACAGACATGTCCTACATACAGACAAGGTAGGTTACTAGATACAGACATGTCCTACATACAGACAGACAAGGTAGGTTACTAGATACAGACATGTCCTACATACATACAGACAAAGTAGGTTACTAGATACAGACATGTCCTGCATACAGACAGACAAAGTAGGTTACTAGATACAGACATGTCCTACATACATACAGACAAAGTAGGTTACTAGATACAGACATGTCCTACATACAGACAGACAAGGTAGGTTACTAGATACAGACATGTCCTACATACAGACAAGGTTACTAGATACAGACATGTCCTACATACAGACAGACAAGGTAGGTTACTAGATACAGACATGTCCTACATATAGACAGACAAAGTAGGTTACTAGATACAGACATGTCCTACATACAGACAGACAAGGTAGGTTACTAGATACAGACATGTCCTACATACAGACAGACAAGGTAGGTTACTAGATACAGACATGTCCTACATACAGACAGACAAGGTAGGTTACTAGATACAGACATGTCCTACATACAGACAGACAAGGTAGGTTACTAGATACAGACATGTCCTACATATAGACAGACAAGGTAGGTTACTAGATACAGACATGTCCTACATACAGACAAGGTAGGTTACTAGATACAGACATGTCCTACATACATACAGACAAGGTAGGTTACTAGATACAGACATGTCCTACATACAGACAGACAAGGTAGGTTACTAGATACAGACATGTCCTACATATAGACAGACAAGGTAGGTTACTAGATACAGACATGTCCTACATACAGACAGACAAGGTAGGTTACTAGATACAGACATGTCCTACATACAGACAGACAAGGTAGGTTACTAGATACAGACATGTCCTACATACAGACAGACAAGGTAGGTTACTAGATACAGACATGTCCTACATACATACAGACAATGTAGGTTACTAGATACAGACATGTCCTACATACAGACAGACAAGGTAGGTTACTAGATACAGACATGTCCTACATACAGACAGACAAAGTAGGTTACTAGATACAGACATGTCCTACATACAGACAGACAAAGTAGGTTACTACAGACAGGTCCTACATACAGACAGACAAGGTAGGTTACTAGATACAGACATGTCCTACATACAGACAGACAAAGTAGGTTACTAGATACAGACATGTCCTACATACAGACAGACAAAGTAGGTTACTAGATACAGACATGTCCTACATACAGTAGGTTACTAGATACAGACATGTCCTACATACAGACAGACAAGGTAGGTTACTAGATACAGACATGTCCTACATACAGACAGACAAGGTAGGTTACTAGATACAGACATGTCCTACATACAGACAAGAGGTAGGTTACTAGATACAGACATGTCCTACATACAGACAGACAAGGTAGGTTACTACATTAATTCATTTACTTCATATAGACTTACAAGGTTTGTTACTAGATACAGACATGTCCTACATACAGACAGACAAAGTAGGTTACTAGATACAGACATGTCCTACATACAGACAGACAAAGTAGGTTACTACATGATACAGACATGTCCTACATACAGACAGACAAGGTAGGTTACTAGATACAGACATGTCCTACATACAGACAGACAAGGTAGGTTACTAGATACAGACATGTCCTACATACAGACAGACAAGGTAGGTTACTAGATACAGACATGTCCTACATACAGACAGACAAGGTAGATAACTAAATATAAACATGACCTACATACAGACAGACAAAGTAGGTTACTAGATACAGACATGTCCTACATACAGACAGACAAGGTAGGTTACTAGATACAGACATGTCCTACATACAGACAGACAAGGTAGGTTACTAGATACAGACATGTCCTACATACAGACAGACAAGGTAGGTTACTAGATACAGACATGTCCTACATACAGACAGACAAGGTAGGTTACTAGATACAGACATGTCCTACATACAGACAGACAAGGTAGATTACTAGATATAAACATGTCCTACATACATACAGACAAGGTAGGTTACTAGATACAGACATGTCCTACATATAGACAGACAAAGTAGGTTACTAGATACAGACATGTCCTACATATAGACAGACAAAGTAGGTTACTAGATACAGACATGTCCTACATACAGACAGACAAGGTAGGTTACTAGATACAGACATGTCCTACATACAGACAGACAAAGTAGGTTACTAGATACAGACATGTCCTACATACAGACAGACAAGGTAGGTTACTAGATACAGACATGTCCTACATACAGACAGACAAGGTAGGTTACTAGATACAGACATGTCCTACATACAGACAGACAAGGTAGGTTACTAGATACAGACATGTCCTACATATAGACAGACAAGGTAGGTTACTAGATACAGACATGTCCTACATACAGACAGACAAGGTAGATTACTAGATACAGACATGTCCTGCATACAGACAGACAACGTAGGTTACTAGATACAGACATGTCCTACATACATACAGACAAAGTAGGTTACTAGATACAGACATGTCCTACATACAGACAGACAAATTAGGTTACTAGATACAGACATGTCCTACATACAGACAGACAAAGTAGGTTACTAGATACAGACATGTCCTACATACAGACAGACAAGGTAGGTTACTAGATACAGACATGTCCTACATACAGACAGACAAGGTAGGTTACTAGATACAGACATGTCCTACATACAGACAGACAAGGTAGGTTACTAGATACAGACATGTCCTACATACAGACAAGGTAGGTTACTAGATACAGACATGTCCTACATACAGACAGACAAGGTAGGTTACTAGATACAGACATGTCCTACATACAGACAAGGTAGATTACTAGATATAAACATGTCCTACATACAGACAGACAAAGTAGGTTACTAGATACAGACATGTCCTACATACATACAGACAAAGTAGGTTACTAGATACAGACATGTCCTACATACAGACAGACAAGGTAGGTTACTAGATACAGACATATCCTACATACAGACAGACAAGGTAGGTTACTAGATACAGACATGTCCTACATACATACAGACAAAGTAGGTTACTAGATACAGACATGTCCTACATACAGACAGACAAATTAGGTTACTAGATACAGACATGTCCTACATATAGACAGACAAAGTAGGTTACTAGATACAGACATGTCCTACATACAGACAGACAAGGTAGATTACTAGATATAAACATGTCCTACATACAGACAGACAAGGTAGGTTACTAGATACAGACATGTCCTACATACAGACAGATAAGGTAGAAAACTGTAACATACAGACATGTCCTACATACAGACAGACAAGGTAGAAAACTGTAACATACAGACATGTCCTACATACAGACAGATAAGGTAGAAAACTGTAACATACAGACATGTCCTACATACAGACAGATAAGGTAGAAAACTGTAACATACAGACATGTCCTACATACAGACAGATAAGGTAGAAAACTGTAACATACAGACATGTCCTACATACAGACAGATAAGGTAGAAAACTGTAACATACAGACATGTCTGATAGTGAAATACATTATTTGATATTCAGAATTTGACCCAGAATCAGAAGGTTGATTCATTTTGAGATGTTTAGAGGGAAGTTGTTTTTGAAGCAATGTTTGAAGAAAAAGACATTTGAATTATTTCTTAATTGTTTGATCTAATGTTGCAAACGATAGATAAGATATGTTAACTGCATAAGAAAATAATATTTTTGTTTTGTTTCAGTCGGACCCCTTTAACTTTGTCAAGTCAGATACCACAATCCCTACCCAGTCACAAGGGAAGTACCACCCAATTCAGCAGAATGTACCAGCCACTTACAATGAGACCACAGAGCAAAACTACACAAAGTCCTATGGTGGTCAGCACTAGCAACACCTTAAAGTGCATCTCTCATACACACATTTGTTCAATTGCAATTATCATCATGTAAAACTCATTTGTTGACAGTCATATCAATTTTAGTTGGTATGTAATATTAGCTCACCTGGCACAAAGTGCCTGTGATCTAATGCGATGGTGCAACATCCATTTGTCGTCAACATTTTCTTTCCTTTCTAGAATTTGAAACATGTTACAAGCTTCTAGTAAATGTAATGAATATGGTGGATATTTCATCATGAAACATATACGTTCCATTACAATTACATAACAGGTGAGCAATACAGGCGTATTGTGCATTTTGTTATAAATCTTGTCAAGACAGTGATCCCCAGTGAGACTTTATTGACTCTGATGGAGCTCGTCACGCGGTTGGTAACTCTACAAGCTTGCTGGTGCTCAGCTAACGACTCTGTACTATTCACACATCTATAATTCAAACCTAATGATACCTTTGAATAATTTGTAAATTTGGTTGTCTTAAAAAGGCAAACCAGTGGTGACAATTTTTGTTACATTTTGGACAAAGAATACAGTGAGAAAAAATGTTGATCAAGACTAGTAATATTGACAGAAATATGTGTTGAATCTGACAAGCTTTATATACTTTGGTGTGGATTACAGATATTGATATCTTCTGCAGTGTTGTTGGATGGTTAGGGACCACATGAATTATGACTGACAATTAGTAGGATCACTTTTCAGCTGTTACAGATTACATTTGTCCTTACAAATTGTACTTTTCACATGGAACATAATCTACTTACCTGTAGAGAACTTACCTGTGTGTTTATACATGGTTCTTCTTGTTTTCATAGAGAACGTACCTGTGTGTTTATACATGGTTCTTAATGGTTTCATAGAGTACTTACCTGTTTTCACGAAGTACTTACCTGTGTATTCACAAAGTACTCACCTGTGTTTTCACCAAGTAATTACCTGTGTTTGTACAAAGTACTTACCTGTGTTTTCACAAAGTGTGTACCTGTGTTTTCACAAAGTACTTACTTTTGTATTCACAACGTACTTACCTGTGTTTTAACAAAGTACTTACCTGTGTATTCACAAAGTAATTACCTGTGTTTTCACAAAGTACTTACTTGTGTATTCACAAAGTACTTACCTGTGTATTCACAATGTACTTACCTGTGTTTTCACCAAGTAATTACCTGTGTTTTTACAAAGTACTTACCTGTGTTTTCACAAAGTGTGTACCTGTGTATTCACAAAGTACTTACCTGTGTTTTTACAAAGTACTTACTTGTGTTTTCACAAAGTGTGTACCTGTGTTTTCACAAAGTACTTACTTTTGTATTCACAACGTACTTACCTGTGCTTTTACAAAGTACTTACTTGTGTTTTCACAAAGTGTGTACCTGTGTTTTCACAAAGTACTTACCTGTGTATTCACAAAGTACTTACCTGTGTATTCACAAAGTACTTACCTGTGTTTTTACAAAGTACTTACTTGTGTTTTCACAAAGTGTGTACCTGTGTTTTTACAAAGTACTTACCTGTGTATTCACAAAGTACTTACCTGTGTTTTTACAAAGTACTTACCTGTGTTTTTACAAAGTACTTACCTGTGTATTCACAAAGTACTTACCTGTGTATTCACCAAGTGTGTACCTGTGTATTCACAAAGTACTTACCTGTGTATTCACAAAGTACTTACCTGTGTATTCACAAAGTACTTACCTGTGTATTTTCTCAGATTTCTATGATTGTTTTCACTTCACAAGACTTCTAAGTTGCAAGAATTTTTGAAGTTAACATGTTTTCTCATTTTTGCCCCAATATAGCCTTTATAGATCAAGTTGTGGGCTTTACCAGGCAAATTATTTGGCTTATTTGCAGTGATCTGGAGACTCTGCGAACTGCTTTGTTCACAGCCATTGAAAATCAATTAGTCTGCAAAGGCCAAACGTCAAAGATCCCATGTTAGCCTTGCCTTTCTCAGTTAGCTTTTCAGTGAAAATCAAAATGATATGAGACTTTCAGAAAACATCTTTGTGCAATTGTTGAATCTCATCATTGTTAATCATATGCATATATATTTAGTGTATACAGAGAAGACATTATTTTTAGAATTGATCATCTTAATTTAATACATTATTGTCAATATATGATTTAATTAAAGTTAGATTAAAAATATTGATCTGAAATAAGAAGGGCAGAGGTTTGAGGGAGGGTAGGTGGGGGAGGGGGGGGGGGGGGGGGGGGGGGCACAAAATCTCAATCAGTGTATCCAAAAGGGATATTATAAAATCATATTGTACTTTTCTAAAATTCTGAGGTTTGAGGAAAAAAGTTACTTTGTGGGGTCTTAATAACAATGATCAAGAGTTATCAAAAAATCTTCTAATACTTTATTAATCAATTGACTTAAGATAGCCTATGAAACCATTGAAAATAAATTCTAGTCCCATGAGAATTAATACTGGTAGTACATACCCACAAAAGCAAGGAAGGAAAAAGGTGCAGCTTATAATCCAGAAAATACAGTAGGTTTGCAGGATATGGATATAATACTGAAAGGTAGAGTATCCAGTATCCAGCAAACAGACTTATGGTCAACTATTTTGCTTTTATCTTTTACAGGAATATTTGGCAAAAACAATGTTGATTAAGCAACTGCAATGCTGAATATAGTACAACTCCTATGTGACGTACACTAAGCTGAAGCAATATTCTAAAAGATTAGGGAAATAACGGGTTTTACATGGGATAAGTGTATCCGACATTGGCAGAGGTGGGGAAATATATACTAGTACCCTGTAGTTCTCCATGTGGTGATGTATTGGGAATGCTAGTATATATATAGTTACCATAGACTTAGACTATTGAAATAAAAGGTATATAACAGAGGTAAATCTTTAAAAGAGTTGCATATCAAAGAGGTTTAGAGGTGAAAGTGATTTTTAATTGTTGAAGGGAGAAAACTTATCATTTAGAATGACAATTTTATTATTGCATGTATAAGTAGAGAGAAAAAAAAAGATATAGCTATTTTTTTCTGGTCATGGTATAATGTAAACTTTATTTATTAATTATTCAGGGAAAACCCACATGATTTTATAGGTGACCCTGTTCCTTCTTGCAGTCACTGTGGGAATCGAGCCCTGGTAGTATTGATGAAAGGCAAGTGTGTTACCAATGGCAACTTGACCACCTAAAATTGTAAAATTCATTATTTTGTTGAAAATATCTTGAAGTTTTGAATATGATTATTCGAATTACGATCAATATGATGAACTTTCTGTTTGTGAATTTTGGGAGCAAGTCTTACATAAAAACTTGGTTTAGTAAGTTTTCTCAAGCTGTACTCATTCATATACATTACAGGGCTGTTGATGTTAAAATAGCATTAATACCATATATCAATATGCTGAACCCTATTTTTTCATGTTTATGGGGCACAAAAGGGATATATGTATGGGAATTTTGGGAGCAAGTCTTGTAATAATATGTTTTAGCAATTTTTTTTAAAAAATAGTACTGGATAGCAATATGCAGAGCCATATTTTTCCTATTTATTGGGCTGAAAAATGTAAATTCGTATTTACATAAAATATGTCATCAATAGGGAACTATGCTGTTCTCTTGTTTTACTATTGTATTTCCATTAGACAAGGATCAGATGGGAATTAGTTGTATATAACCTTGAATGTTGTTGTTTTTTTAATGTTTGATCATGTAGTTATTTAACAGTATCTGCAGTTTGATGACGGCTGTTGGTCATGACCCATTACGCTAAAGAAGCAATATTTGTACAGTATCTGTGTGATATTAGATTAATTGTATTTATGTATATGTACAGAGTGTTATTGATTTTGTGAGAAATTTTGAGAAAACACAAGGACGTTTTACTCTTATACATTCTTTCATTTATGTATGTAAAGATTTTTTCTGTTGATATTGCTTAAATATTTTTTTTTTGGTTTCATCTGTTCAGATAGATTCTGCAGAGGAAAGTATGTGGAGGGTAGTTGATATATGCTTTGTTACCAGTGATGCAAATTTGAACACAATATTTATTTTTCAAATTCAGATAAAATTTCATTTCCATATTTATAAAGGTGTAGTGCACAGTCATTTTTCAGAGTTTTAAATCTTTCACATTCTTTTTTTTTTCTCTTTGTTTTAACTACGGGATGGTATATTTTGCTAGTTGTAGTTTGCAGGTTGTACAATAACTGTTTTAAAACTGTACAATGTATATAAGCCTCAGAGAGTCTGTGATAGGAAAATCCAAGTACTTATCAACTTACCCTGTTGTTTTTCTACTATTCTTCCTTTTATTATTCTCTGTTTATATCTATAAAAAAAAAGATTCTGAGAGATATATTTTCACTCATCAAAACATTTAACAGTTCAGCTTTAATGGTTAAGTAAATTTCCTGGGTATTGTTGAAAATGTAAGAAAGCATGTAATTAGACTCTCACATGAAAAAATCAGTTCTCAGTAAATTATAAAAAAAAACAAATAAAACAAAATTTTTAAAAATTTTCAAAAGCATTTTTCCACTTCCTTAGTTTGTCTGATATTTGAGATGATCAGGTGAATACAGATGCTGGTTTTTTCTCACACTGCTCTAATGATGACGGTGACAAATCAGTCTGGTCTGATTCACATACCTCTCATTGACAGTTACATTGTTAGTGAGAGGAGACATGGCTTCTGAACTTTCCTATAAAACTTTGAATGAAGGTACATCTGTGTATTTTGAATGATTATGGTGTGTGTTTGTGGTGGTAACAACCTGTCCTTGCTTCAATTAATACACTTTCATCTGTGTATATATTTCTGCCTCAAAAGTTGACCACCAAACACTTTATTTCATTTATATCTCATCCATATTTCTCAGGAGGACATTTGAGGGTGTTTTTTTTTTTTATTTATTTTTTGTTTTGAGTGAAATATCAGCTCTTAATATGCAGACACTAACTTCTGAAACGTTTGGACCTAGATTTGGTCATTATTTTCATTCAATCTGTATTTTATTTCTTATAGTAAGCGTGGACTGCACAAGTTATTATCAAGATCTTGGTAAGACCTGGCAAATCAGCTTTGTTTTTCCCATGTAGCTAGTGGAACATATTATAGTGTTAAATGAAGTCTGGTAGATCATGGATTGTTTGCTGACTGTCCACATTCAGTTACCAGGTATTAAAGGCTTGTTAAAATGACAAATTTTAAGACTCTTTTCATAAATCTCATATGGAAATGAAGGAATGTAAGATTCTGTTTATTACAATACTTAGATACTTTTGCAAACTTTTATGAAAAAAGTTTTTTTCAGAAGACAGATACAAAAAGTAAATAAGTGATGTCGTCACTCTATATATTTCTTTGGTGATGTCACAATGTATGTAATGACACCACAATGAAAACAAAGGAAACCTAAGTAAGTATAAGGAAAAATAGTAATGATAGGTAGTGGGTGTAATTACAATGATAAAAGGATAATTATGTGATAACAATAAATGTACCTATTTTGAAGAATGAGTGGATGGATGTCTTGTAGACATGACGCAATTGCCTATAATGGCATGATGGGTAACTTACATTGATTTTTTTAACTGAAAATGTTTTGATGTGGCAATAGAGTTTATCATGTTACTTTTCTCTAGGCTGTAATGTTTATTCAAGATAGTGATTAATTTTGGAGTGAATAGTTAATTGTATTTTAGAGATATGTCTTTTACCTACTACACAGATCGGATGTAATTTGGACATTGTACATATATTGCTTGATCCTTTTTTGCAGTCAATCTGGACTTTTTCCAGATTTTGTAATTTCATCTTAACTCTTCTTACAAGTCATCACTGGGGATTCTTTATTGGTTGAATATTGCTGAGGGGAACTTATCATGAGAAGGATCAATTTAGGCACAGATCTGTAGTATGGGTGATTGTACTGAAAAACACTATTAATGTATAGCTTGTCCGAACACAATGTCACCAGGGTAGAAATATGTCAAGTTTATACCAAGACAATATTCAAGATCAAATGTACATATAGCCATCAAACTATAATTTTTTCTATTTAAACTTTTAAAACTCTTTTAGACAAAAATGATAAATGTTCAGATCAAAATAAAAACATAATTTGTTAACAAAAATATTCTACCTTTTTTTCCCTCAGAAATACTTTTGAAGTATATGTTGAATGAATCTTAACAACTGAAAGTGTGATATGATATGGTTGTATTCTTCACCCATAGGAGAACGATAATCATAGGCAACTTAAAAGTTTACTTACTGTGAAGGTCATTTGTCAAGAGAAAATTCAGAATTAACAGGTTGATTTAAGGAAAATTTACATGTTAAGAGTAGAAGACTATAAAAGTGTCTCGAGTGCTGCTATTTTCTGTGTGTGCCATCTTCAAATGACCTTAGCTGTCACAGAGGTATTATAACAAAATTTAACGACAAATGATTTTAAAGTAAAACAGGATTTCAGAAAACATTTGTTTGAACTACATTGTAGAATAAGAAGGGAAATGTTTTGGGACCAAAGATCCAAGCTGGATGAGGCAGTTTTTGTAGATAATGTTTTTCAAAAATTACAAGGTAGACTGATTTTGCTAAATGTATCATTCTTGTAAAACAGTTGCAAGGTTAATATAATGATATTGCACAAGGTATGAAAAAAGTCTCTCAGTAATACTAGGGTTTGAAGGAATTAAAAAAAAAAAGAAATATATTGTGAATCTGAACCCTGAACATTAAAACATCTTGTATAGTGTGGTCTCTGTAAAACATCTTGTATGATCTGATCCCAGTGTTATAAAATTTTGCAAAATGGACTCCCTTTTTACATGGTAACTTTGGTATCCTGATCCCTGGTCCATTATGTTATACTTTTTGTAAAAAGAAACAGGGTTATGACATACATTAACTGTTTGTATTGATTGAAAATTTGTGTTCTACAGGGTCAAATTAGCCAGGTTTCAGACATGTTTTCCTACTGTATATCATGTGCGCTAAATGGAAATCTATTTTTATATAAATGAAGAAAGGTTGGTCTCGTTTAAATAACCATTACTGTTTGACAGTAAGGGAGGGGGTTTATGGTTTTGTAGAGGAAGTTTCAACATGCTGTGATTACACCTTGTAAATAACATATTTCTTATGTAACATACATGCATTTAATTATATGGTCATGTTGAAGAATATATTGTGTTTTGTTATATTTCGAAGGCCTGTGGTGATGGACACTATTTAAGACACCCGAGATGGTGTGCTGTTTACTTTTGTTAAGGTAGCATTAATCAAATATAAAGACAAAGAATAACAATAATAATTATTGGAGGAGTATATATTTAGATCAGCAAATATTGTTTAGGTAAAACATTCATTTTGAGCCCTGGCTCAAATATTGGCCTAAAGAGTAAAGTCTCTGACTAATGATACACAGGACAAAACGGTTCTTATTCTATATAATGTATTTGAAGGAATTTTAAATTAAAATGAAATAAGACATAATGAGTATTTTCACAAACAAATATGCAATTTACAATTAATGCTTTATTGATCATCTTCGAGTGTCAACAAAAAAGTTACTTTGGTTCAATTGTTTCCACTAAAATAAAGCAAATAAGATAGAGTTAAGATAACAAATAACATGTTAAATCCGACCTAAACAGCACAATGTGTGTATAGCTGAAATGTCACTAGCCAAGCCATGAAAAATACTGCAAAATCTAACATTACCAAGTAAAGTAAGCCAAAGAACTTGGTTGCTGTAAGCATCTTCACGTATTCCCCGAAAGAGTTTAGTCAGATCTACTTCACACAGAAAAAAGGAAAGAAAAGCTCATCAGAAAAATCATTTATTTTCATGGGGAGTGATTTTCATTGAAATTGACGGTACTTTAAAATCCACCAATTTCTATGCCCTTGAAATATATATACAGATAAATGTTGACAAGGATTTACAATTTATATGTATATTTTGGAAAACCACAAAATTGAAGTCCCACAAAAATATATGATTTTACGTAATGATTAATAAAACACTAGCAATATTGTATACCAGAAAATTATACTTAAGAGTATTTATGAGGTGGAGATTTAAACAACATGTTATGGCTTCATCAAAAATCTTCCAGGGTTCCGAGTAAACAGAAAATGAGAGATTCTGATTGGCTGAAATCTGCCATTATTATCACATAACCAAGTGACTATTGTGTTATCAACTTCAAATCTAATATGAACACAGAAATTAGAACATGACCTGAAGCTTAAGTAAGGATTCACTAGTGTTGTTAAAGGCAGTGATGACATTGTCTTAACATTTCTAAGTAGAGATTCAAGCTTGTTCTAAAATATTTGAATTTGTTTTACATGGATAAGGACGGATATCATCAATATACTAGGGTGAAATAAACGTTCCTTTGATTAAAGCAAAAATGGTCTGAAATGGTATGTCACATTGTAACGCCAGCAGCCATGAACGTACTGCACACAAGTAAGCTATAACACTCTAAACAGAAACTAACAAATTAAATAGTGAATAAATATAAACTTTGAATCAAAATTATTCACCAACCATGGTAGAGTTTGTATTTGAATTTTAAGTATTATACCTCAACCCATCCTTTTCAAGTGCCATAGCTATTCAGCAATAAATCTGGAGATGAACACAGGATATGGCATGTAAAAGATAATGAAATAGCAATAAAGGAGCTTACATTGAGGGCTTTATGTATTTGTTTCTTATTATAGCCTATTGCACCTACAATGAATGCCCTTTCATATTATAGCCTATTGCACTAACAATGAATGCCCAAGATAACAGATTTCGTAACTGAAAACCATAAAGATCCAAGTCCAATTAAACATTTGACACCTAAATGTTATTGTGGTCACTCCTTCAATACTCTTTCTCACACACAGGCAAATTGACAGCTGATTAAAATCTGGCTAGAACACTCACTCACTTGATCAGTCAAGAGTTGAAAGCATCAATCCCCAGTGGATGATCTATAAACGTTTGTGAAACAGTCAAATTTATGGTTTCGCACATGTCAATCAATCAATATGTGCCCCGTAAGAACACACTAAATTTTTTGCTGGGTAAAAATGTGCATTTAGAAGGCAATGAGTCGTGCTGCAGAGACCAGAGACTTGAGTGCCTCAAGACATCCCTCTGAGGGGGGCACTGCAAAGGTGGCCACTCCCCATTTCTGTCCATCTGTCTCTGATGATGTATTCACGCTTGTGATTGTGACACCTGCTCCAGCCAATGCACCTGTCAACATCAAATTGTTTTTAAATTCTTTCATTGAACCTTGGAAGTACATTTTAACATTATAAACAAACCTAGGGAAACATATGTAATTGGTAACAATACAGGTCAAATTGATATTCAGGCCAAGTTTATAGAAGTATTGTACTGAACAATTGATTGGTGAAGGTTACAGCTATTCATAAATATAAGTATCGACTAGTTCATCAAAATATAACTCTAACAGAAAAGAGACAGAAATGTAAACAGATGAATGTGTAATTTGTAGTAGAAGACATCGTATTGAAGGCACGTTTTTGTGTTGTGTTGCTTACCTGCGACTGAAGGGATGAACTGCGAATTGGAGGTCCCTCGGAAAAGAAGAACAGGAGAACAAAGACAGGCTGGTGAAGAGAAGGTCTGATTCTGAATTTCCACCAATAAAGCTTGGCCCCCTGATGTGGTCCCGGACACACGGAATCCATTACTGAACACAACACTCACAAGATCAGTGTAAGGAGCAGGTGCTTTTTCCTCATATGTACTGGTAGACTGTAACAAAACATGGGAGGAACTGTAAACCTGCATATGTTAGCTGTTATCTTATTAAGTGTGTTCCACACTGACAGTATTACACCAACATATCACAAATTTTTTATTTAACAATTACCATGGAAACACAAAGTCTGCCTTTATTTTTTCAAAGAGAGATAACACACTATAATTAATTGCATCAAATTAAGTATGTTAACAATAACCATACTGGGCAGTGCACATACAGCAGTCATAAAAGATGAAATCATTCCAAGACATCAGACTTATAGAGTACTTTTGTTTTATGAATGACCGGCATATAAAAAATAGTTCAGGATCATGAAATAATATATGAACTCTGAAAAACAGATTTCTGCCTGGTCTCTAAATATTCTGATTATCTCCGATAGTTACTTTTTAAAAAGTGCACTTATTTCCCAATGTAAAAAATGATGTACTGAAAATAAAAACACCAAAATGTTTTTCAAAGCAAGATACTTCTGGTGATACCATGTATTATTTAGCAAGAGCTGGAACACTGATAAAGTACTTACATCGATACTGTACTGTTCAGTGAGAGCTTGAACACTGATAAAGTACTTATATCTATACTGTACTGTTTAGTGAGAGCTGGAACACTGATAAAGTACTTACATCTGTACTGTACTGTTTAGTGAGAGCTGGAGCACTGATAAAGTACTTACATCTGTACTGTACTGTTTAGTGAGAGCTGGAGCACTGATAAAGTATCTACATCTGTACTGTACTGTTTAGTGAGAGCTGGAACACTGATAAAGTACTTACATCTGTACTGTTTAGTGAGAGCTGGAGCACTGATAAAGGACCTACATCTGTACTGTACTGTTTAGTGAGAGCTGGAGCACTGATAAAGGACCTACATCTGTACTGTACTGTTTAGTGAGAGCTGGAGCACTGATAAAGGACCTACATCTGTACTGTACTGTTTAGTGAGAGCTGGAGCACTGATAAAGGACCTACATCTGTACTGTACTGTTTAGTGAGAGCTGGAACACTGATAAAGTACTTACATCTGTACTGTACTGTTTAGTGAGAGCTGGAGCACTGATAAAGGACCTACATCTGTACTGTACTGTTTAGTGAGAGCTGGAACACTGATAAAGTACTTACATCGATACTGTACTGTTTAGTGAGAGCTGGAACATTGATAAAGTACTTACATCTGTACTGTACTGTTTAGTGAGAGCTGGAGCACTGATAAAGTACTTACATCTGTACTGTACTGTTTAGTGAGAGCTGGAACATTGATAAAGTACTTACATCTGTACTGTACTGTTTAGTGAGAGCTGGAACACTGATAAAGTACTTACATCTGTACTGTACTGTTTAGTGAGAGCTGGAGCACTGATAAAGGACCTACATCTGTACTGTACTGTTTAGTGAGAGCTGGAACACTGATAAAGTACTTACATCGATACTGTACTGTTTAGTGAGAGCTGGAACATTGATAAAGTACTTACATTGATACTGTACTGTTTAGTGAGAGCTGGAACATTGATAAAGTACTTACATCTGTACTGTACTGTTTAGTGAGAGCTGGAGCACTGATAAAGTACTTACATCTGTACTGTACTGTTTAGTGAGAGCTGGAACATTGATAAAGTACTTACATCTGTACTGTACTGTTTAGTGAGAGCTGGAACACTGATAAAGTACTTACATCTGTACTGTACTGTTCAGTGAGAGCTGGAACATTGATAAAGTACTTACATCTGTACTGTACTGTTTAGCGAGAACTGAACAAAATACTTACATTGATACCATACTGTTTAGCGAGAGCTGGAGCACTAACAAGGTTCAATTTACTGCTGTCACCTGCTCCTAGGAATGATGAATTCTGTATAAGACCGGACAACACAGCTGCAGTCATAAAGGAACCTGCTGACTTCCCGAGGTTAGAACCTGATTAAAATCAAGAAATGGAAAAGGCCTTTAAAACTGTCCTCGGCATGATAAAACGGAGCTTGTAACATGGATAGTTTTACATCAGATTAGGGTAGAAGACATTTGAAACATACCACACAAGACAACACTGAACTCCTGGTTTTGGTCATTCACAGCTGCTGCCACTACACCAAGTTTCTTGCCCAGTTCTATCCAGGGCAAAGTTTTAACATCCATGGCATTTGTCAGGGCTGGAGCATTCACCTGGTAGAGAAAAACAACTGGTGTAAATCAACTATCACAAGCAAAATGTCAAGATCTTCACCAAGATAAACAGCCATAATTATTGGTTTAGTTGTATCACCAGATTTTTATATATATTGGGAGTTCTTCTGAAGAATTAAGCACCAGTGTTATAACACTTACAGCCCCAAAGAGTTTCTTCCCCTGGACTAGATCCACAAACTGTTCTGCTATCTCTACTGCGACTCTCTGTTGTGCCTCCACTGTGCTGGCACCAAGATGAGGCGTTGCCACAACATTCTTGTGTTTGGCCAAGCTAAAGTCCTTTGGAGGCTCCTGTTTCAAACAAACAATGCAACCTGTATATTTTGATACTTTAGAAAACGTTTTTGTACATGAGGAGAGCTATTCCAGTAAAACATCCATGTGATCCCTGGACTCAAAAATAAATCACCTCTATCCCCGGTTTGATTTCATGACATCATTAAATGATAAATCTTATAGAGGGTGCATCTCAACAAAACCTGTCCAGTGCTGGGGTGTTGGCTAGATGTTTTACTTGAATAGCCCTGAGCTGATAACAAATGATCAATTTTACTGCTTCAATCATCAGGGAGAACATAATGTCAAACAGAACCACTGGATACCACTCTGGCCTTTTACGAAAGTGATAAAGGTTTGATTTCCAGATCAGATATGAAAAGGTAAAGTGTCCCAGCTCCACCAGAGGGCTTTTATTCGGTTCTTCCTTCTCTATCAAAGACAACTATCAAAGCCTGTGCCTTTCCACAGTGAATAACATTATAAACCATTATGTAAAAATAATGGCTTTATTTCAGCTGGGACAGAACAGACTACAGTTGATGTGTGTATATGTGGTATGCTGTTGAGAAAGGTACTTACTGAGCTGTACACATCTATACCAGCACCACCACATTGACCAGACTCAAGAGCACGGAGCAGTGCCTCTTCCTCTATAATACCACCTCTAGCCACATTGATGACACGTACGCCACGCTTACACAAGGAGAAAACCTTGTCATTGATGAGATCTGAAATATCAATATCATAAAAACCTGTTCAGTAAACTGCAACTGGTAATACAACATAAACATTTTACACCCGATTTTCAATATCCTCTGTATTAATTCAGAAATGAAACCAAGTCCAATGACTTTAAATCAAAATCACAACATGACTTTGACTTTGTTATAACACTCTCATACAGCAACAGTACTTACTTCTCGTTTGAGGAATTAGAGGGGTGTGGACAGTAATGTAGTCTGCTTTTGGCCAGATATCCTCCAGCTGCATCCATTCAACATTAAACTCTGCACTAACTGACCCTGGGATGATTGGATCAAAGCCAATTGTCTGATAGAGAGACAATATCAGATCATAATGGATCATCAGCTAGTTTCTTAATATTGATATATACATAGGGGATATGCATGACAAGACATCTATATTTTTACAACTGTGTAACCAAGGAAAACCTGTCCTCAAAAAGTTTCTGGTTAAAGCACAATGTATCAAGTGGAAAAGTCATGTGAATTAATACCAATTGCTGTAGTAATAAACACAATGAACTGACAAATCAATACATTTTAATGGGGCCCAATTTTCATGGCTTTTCAAAATATTACTGTTTGGCTGATAAATATAGCTAAATAAATCTGTCTATGCTAATTTGAAAGTTCATGGATGAGTGATTTTGGGAATTGAGTGTGCCCTCAAAATCAACGAAAATAAATTCCTCTCAAAAATAAACGACATCACAGTAATAATAAACCTACTAGAACTATCAAACACTTACCGTCATACCAAAGGACTGCATTCTAAGAGCAACTTCCTTTCCAATCCGTCCGAGTCCAATAATGGCTAGAGTTTTACCATACAACTCAGAACCCATTAGCTTCTTACGCTCTCCCCAATTCTCTCCCTTCATAGCACGGTCCCCTTGGTGTACATGTCTGAGGACAGAGGTCATACAAGGTCATGTAATCATTTTGATGATTATGATATAAAGAAAAGTTGTTTTGAAGGTAAAAGTCATCTGAGTTTCACAACGTCTTTACGTCATTGGAGTTTTGGGGAGAAAGAATGCTGATCAAAATAGTAATAGTTATATAAACAATTGATCCTTCTGCCTTCAGGGCGATCTTTGCGAAATTTTGTCAAAATTCTTTTAGCCACTTTAGATGACTAGATTTTTCCAGCCAACGTTAATAACAAGTGTTACATTACTGCATAAACTGAGAAGAGCAGTAATTTTATGAATTTGTGTACTTTAGATAATAGTATGCTAAAACAAGATCAGAGTATGGTATTCTGGATACCCAATACTAACCGGGACGATGCACATATCAGGGCACATGTGTGTTCTGCTGCACTGAGTGTGTTCCCTCCTGGGGTACTGAAAACAACAAACAACAATCAGCCAGGATCACACCATATTGATTGAATTTAATCTTTAAGCTGTGGGAATAAACATTTAGCACAAAAATCCTTAATACTCATGAGAACAGTTGTCATAATTATGGCAATTAATTTGTTGTCATTTCAATTTTCTCATCAATATCAATAATGAGTGATATGTGAAAATTAAACAAAATGTTCTGTTGAAAGAAAGTCTTGTTTTGTCAACAAATTTTTATTCAATATTTCTGTAATAACTCCACAAAAGTTTACTTGAATTCTGTTTATAGATAAAGAAATATAAGTTCTCAAAATATTGACTAAGGTAGCCACTCCAGACGCTTAATAATAGAGCCCTTATTTAAATGTGTCATAATCAGATGTATTTTATCTGTAATCTTATTTTTTTCTCTCTTTTCTTTCTTTAAAATAAACAACACACATATAGGAATATCTATCTTCACTTGCAAAAAGAAAGCAACCTTAAAATGACGATAACAGAAAATAATTATATGATAAAGATGTCGTACTTCATGACAATGATTCCCTTGCGGGATGCAGCATCACAGTCGATATTGTCTACACCTGTTCCGGCTCGACCTATAATCTTCAGGTTGGTCGCTGCCTCGATCACATCAACTGTCACCTTGGTGGCAGAACGAACCACAAGGCCATCGTACTTCTGTAATCACAAGATTGATGGTACTTCTGTAAAGGTTGTAGTGTCAAGGTCATTTCAAAATACCATTTTTGCAAAATACAAGACATAATATAAAGATTTCTATTTTCCTAGAATTTACTTTGGATTTGCAAAGAAAAAGTGAAGTGACTTCTTTTGTATTCTTATTTGTGCAAAGGCAGTATCTACTTTTTACAAAGTCATTTAAAACTAATAGACACTGAATGTAAAAAAAATTGCCTGAAAGAAAAAGTCATCCTTGTCATCACCCAGTTTCTAGTTGCCCCATCAGCAGTATTTTTTTGACATGTTGACAGATGAATATTGTGTTGGCCTAAATCAGAATACATTTAAAGTCTGGTGTTGAGGTCAGTGGAACTTTTTGCAACATTTACATATAAAGGTCAGGGTTTCTGTTAAAACAGAGGAAATAAGTAGAAAATAACTTTAGGATCTATATATAGTAAACATCAATGGCACCATATTAAACTTACAGGATTACCTTGCACGATTTCTCGATTAAGGTCATTCTAATCTTGTAAGGGTATGACTTTTATGGCAGACAAGGAATGCACATGTATTTAAAGTGATTCAGGTTAAAATCATTACTATTCTTTTGTAGAAGTGAGACAAAACTATGAATGTAAATAAAATGATATTTTTAGTGTTCTGATAAGCTCTTTTATATCAAAGGTGATATATATATATATATATCAATATGTAATGAACTTTACTGAATAATGACCTTGAGATTCTGACAGGATATTGTAGACAATATTGATTTACTAATGCTATGCTTGAGGCCAACAATCAGTCACAGTATTTACCCATATATATATTCCCTGTTTATAGGATAAAACGACTAGTCACAGTATTTACCCATATATATATTCCCTGTTTATAGGATAAAATGACTAGTCACAGTATTTACCCATATATATATTCCCTGTTTATAGGATAAAACTTGCAGATAGATACACAGGGAGTAATTGTGTATATATTCAGTTATACTAGGAAAATAACTTGTGACAAGAGAACCATGCGCATGGTCCAAAGCTAACAGAATAATGCATCCTGTACCATTCAAATGTCATAGAATTTAAGGTCACCAAATTCCATGAAAGTCACCATACTTCTGAAATGGTCGAAATTTAGAAGAAAAAAACCAGTTTAGTACACTGGCATCAGGCATATTCCAGGCCCATGGAATTAGAAAGTAATTTGTTCACTAGAGACAATTTTAACTCGAAATAAAAGATAAAATACATTTATGTTAAGAAGTTTATGTGTGCCTGGTATGCCTACAATAAAGTAGTACACTTACATAAGTATTATTGACCTAGGAGAAAACCTAGGGTTGTTTATGTAAAAAAACAACATGAAAATATATACAAATGTCTCCTTTGCTACCTTACAAGCAAAATAAAAAGTTGTTGACAATTACTGCAGTAGCTTACCGAATTTTGGAGCAAATGTATCACAAATTGAAATTATTTTCACTCACCAACGATGTCCAGTCGCTGGAAACATTACAGGGAAGCAGACACGGACACTTACCGCAATTTCCACAAGAAGTTCGTCTTTTGACAGTTTTGTATTTTTGACCACATTAATGCCATTGTTCTGAAGAATCTCGACACATTTCTGGTCAATTTCGTCAGTTATCAAAACGGAATTTAAAGTGAACGACATTGTGGTTTCGTTGCTCGAAGACAGCTGGCGGAGTGCACGTTGCGACAGCTTTGCCGGGCGGTGTTGCTGGAATTAGATATGCAAATATAAACCCGGTTTCAGAAAGAAAACATGCCGTATTTCTTGAATCAGGTGTACATTTCCCATAACGTGACTTTAATTTTTAAAAAACGTAAAGACAAAAGGAATAAAAACATATTGCTTTATTTGACCTGAATGGTAATTAAAAGTTTAAAAAGCACGTACTGGAACTTATAATTTGGGGAAATATACCATCGACACCGCCAATGTCAAACCTGCCAAACCGTTCTCGGGTTCTTCCCCATCCAGCCGGAACAACTTGGGATTATTCCAGTAAAGATAGAAATTCTAAATATAGCCATTTGACCTAATTTCGCCCAAAAACGAAATCATGAAGGTGTGATGGAAAATTTTCTGGCTGATGCACGAGTTATTTCTGTGTCGTCTGGTTTGTATTTATAACGGACCAAAAAATTAATGTTATACAGTCGTAAGTGTGACTTACTGTACAGCTACAAACTGTATAGCAGTTAGGCATAATACACCGAATACCAAGGTACATGATGTCTTTCATTGTATAATCAAGCATTCAAACATGTGCGGAACTTTCTTTTATTTGTTTGATCCACGATAAAAATTGTAATCCATTGACGCCACGGAATTCGGCAGTTTAACCCTCCCAAGAACACAAATTCTGGACTGTCAAAATGAAAAGGGTGTCTCTGGAATGATATCATTCCCTGAAATTTGAAACGATTGGGAACTTAATCTCAACTCTGGCCAAAGACATCTTCGAAATCCAAGGGTTCGATTTATGTACATATCCTAGTGCACATTTTAAAATTTGTAATGGTTCAAAGGCTCAAGATTTGGGAAGGATAAGTTATGGTGTTGATTCGTCAAGTTATTAAGCCACTGAACCCAACATTGAAATTTTCAGTAAATACAAAGAAATAGCTAAATTTTATTTGACAAAAGCAAGTAGTGCTTACTATAGGATATCTATACAATAAGTAAATTTCATGTTATACATGTCTGTGATATTCACAGAAATTACATTGGGCAGCAAATATAGGCCATATAACACCAAAACTAATTGGCTCTGATCTAGGTATATTGCTTCAAAAGCTACTCAAATCAGCCCAGCGATTGGTCAGTTTTTAATGCATTGAACCAATAAAATGCCTTGTTGTGAGCCTTTTGATTTCACCATGGCATTCATTAAGGACGCAGAGAGAAAAAAATTTGCAATCATTTTTGCCCAGCAATTAGCCCATGCTTGGTAATAAGCCCACTGTTACTGTATCTGACACAATTCAGTAGCTTTACCAACACAGACAATTTAATTGTCTGGTAATTAGCCAAACACCTGACTTCATGTCAATGGCAATGTATTTGACCTCTAGGCTTATTGCAAAATAGATAAAGTATATTATGTGACACCCTTGGATTACCATATATAGCAACAAACATTTGTATAAGAATTCATCAATATGAATTTGAAGGACAATAGTAATAAAAGTTTGAAAATTGTGTCATTATGAATCGGAACTTTATCGGAACTGCTTAGAAAATCTGGGCTTGATAGGTGATTTACAGATTTTATTGTATTTTTAGCTTAGTTTGTCGATCATTTTTGTCGGTCCTGGAACTCATCCTTAATGAATTATCAGCCCCTGCAAAAAGTTTGGAAAACTAATTACCAATAATTTTGGTTTTGTTTAGTGTAGCCTGTGTGTACAATAATTAATTGGGAGAGATATTAGCTGGTTTCTTTTTGGTTTGGATTGGGGCTGGATGATATATACACCGGTACATATTTTTGCCAGGGAGAAAAATAGTAGTTACCAGATAATTAACAAACTTGTTTATTATGTCTGTTACCATTTTCTTCCCTTTTAGGTTCTATTGATTCTAAGTGAAACTCTGATTCCACAACACACAGATATGAGCATACAAGTCTAATATAGACCGACTACAATCAATGAGTTCACAATGGCGGTCACACTGAATTCTGGTGTGGTTATGCCTCTTATTGGATGTAAGTACCAACAAAAGAAATATTTGTCTTGTCCTGAATTTAAAACTCCGAGGCTGAAGCAAAGAAAAATCAACATGTTATATCAATTATGAAGAATTACCTAATTGGTGATCGCAATCATTATAACAGTTACTTTATCAAAGACAACCTTGTTACAATTATTGATTTGATTTTTCAGATATAAATGGAACTCCTTTTTTGTTTTAAACTTTGACTGTAACAGGAATTGTGTAGTTGTATTATTTTTTGTTTAAAGTTGGAACATTCAAAATCAGAGGAAAAGAACTAGTGTACAGTGTCCTGGATTCTGCCCTCGCAGCAGGTTACCGTTCTATAGGTGAGAAATTTGTAACACTTCATATCCTGTTGACCTCTTTGAAGGTTTGGTCAAACTTTTGTTTGTTTGTATATGATACAAGTAGCATGAAGCAATATTACTGATGGTATACTGATTAGTATAGATACAGGCCCTGTAGACCTGTTAGTGTTGGTATAGATACAGGCCCTGTTGACCTGTTAGTGTTGGTATAGATACAGGCCCTGTTGACCTGTTAGTGTTGGTATAGATACAGGCCCTGTTGACCTGTTAGTGTTGGTATAGATACAGGCTGTTTTGACCTGTTCGTGTTGGTATAGATACAGGCCCTGTTGACCTGTTAGTGTTGGTAAAGATACAGGCCCTGTTGATCTGTTAGTGTTGGTAAAGATACACGCTCTGTTGACCTGTTAGTGTTGGTATAGATACAGGCCCTGTTGACCTGTTATTGTTGGTATAGATACAGGCCCTGTTGACCTGTTAGTGTTGGTATAGATACAGGCCCTTTTGACCTGTTAGTGTTGGTATAGATACAGGCCCTGTTGACCTGTTAGTGTTGGTATAGATACAGGCCCTGTTGACCTGTTAGTGTTGGTATAGATACAGGCCCTGTTGACCTGTTAGTGTTGGTATAAATACAGGCCCTGTTGACCTGTTAGTGTTGGTATAAATACAGGCCCTGTTGACCTGTTAGTGTTGGTATAGATACAGGCCCTGTTGACCTGTTAGTGTTGGTATAGATACAGGCCCTGTTGACCTGTTAGTGTTGGTATAGATACAGGCCCTGTTGACCTGTTAGTGTTGGTATAGATACAGGCCCTGTTGACCTGTTAGTGTTGGTATAGATACAGGCCCTGTTGACCTGTTAGTGTTGGTATAGATACAGGCCCTGTTGACCTGTTAGTGTTGGTATAGATACAGGCCCTGTTGACCTGTTAGTGTTGGTATAGATACAGGCCCTGTTGACCTGTTAGTGTTGGTATAGATACAGGCTGTTTTGACCTGTTCGTGTTGGTATAGATACAGGCCCTGTTGACCTGTTAGTGTTGGTAAAGATACAGGCCCTGTTGATCTGTTAGTGTCGGTAAAGATACACGCTCTGTTGACCTGTTAGTGTTGGTATAGATACAGGCCCTGTTGACCTGTTATTGTTGGTATAGATACAGGCCCTGTTGACCTGTTAGTGTCGGTTGTATCTGTTGACCTGTTAGTGTCGGTATAGATACAGGCCCTTTTGACCTGTTAGTGTTGGTATAAATACAGGCCCTGTTGACCTGTTAGTGTTGGTATAAATACAGGCCCTGTTGACCTGTTAGTGTTGGTATAGATACAGGCCCTGTTGACCTGTTAGTGTTGGTATAGATACAGGCCGTTTTGACCTGTAAGTGTTGGTATAGATACAGGCCCTGTTGACCTGTTAGTGTTGGTATAGATACAGGCCGTTTTGACCTGTTAGTGTTGGTATAGATACAGGCCCTGTTGACCTGTTAGTGTCGGTAAAGATACAGGCCCTGTTGACCTGTTGGTGTATGTTTAGATACAGGCCCTGTTGACCTGTTAGTGTTGGTATAGATTCAGGCCCTGTTGACCTGTTGGTGTATGTATAGATACAGGCCCTGTTGACCTGTTAGTGTTGGTATAGATACAGGCCCTTTTGACCTGTTAGTGTTAGTATAAATACAGGCCCTGTTGACCTGTTAGTGTTGGTATAGATACAGGCCCTGTTGACCTGTAAGTGTTGGTATAGATACAGGCCCTGTTGACCTGTTGGTGTCGGTAAAGATACACGCTCTGTTGACCTGTTAGTGTTGGTATAGATACAGGCCCTGTTGACCTGTTAGTGTTGGTATAGATACAGGCCCTGTTGACCTGTTGGTGTATGTTTAGATACAGGCCCTGTTGACCTGTTAGTGTTGGTATAGATATTTGTGCTGTTGTTAAGAATCTTGTTTGATGTTGTAGATACAGCTTCTGTGTACAGAAATGAAGGAGACATTGGAGAGAGCCTAAAGGAACTCCTACCCAAATATGGGTTAAAGAGACAGGACGTTTTCATCACCAGTAAACTAGGTAAAGAGTTTATTTTAGGCAAATTGTCTTATGTGTGACTTTCCTCTACTATAACTAGTACCTGTATACACACTTGTACCTCTGACAGGTCCTAAGAACCAGGGGTGTGGTCGGTGTAGAGAAAGTTGTCTCCAGTCCCTCCACAGCCTCCAGTGTGACTACCTTGACCTTTACCTTATACACTGGCCAGGGACACAGGGTATGCAGCCTTGTGATGCCCGCCACCGCGACCTTCGCTTACAGAGCTGGGGTGAAATGGTCGCACTGCAGAAGGAAGGTGAGATATCACAGAAGATATCAGTTATTCTCAGAAAATATTTTTGTTTAAGAAAATTAGGCAGGACGACATGTTTTTACAGGATCTGTTGTTTAAATAATTTTCAACAACAATACTGTTGAGCATATGGGATGATGGTATTGTAGTGGAATCATTTTGATGGACAGTTCTCTTCAAAGTTTCCTATTATTGATTGAGTTTTACTTGTCACAGTGACATAGATATCATTAAGATACAACATTAATTATATTACTGGCAGAACTTGTCCTGACTAACTTTGAGTTTTACTTGTCACAGTGACATAGATATCATTAAGATACAACATTAATTATATTACTGGCAGAACTTGTCCTGACTAACTTTGAGTTTTACTTGTCACAGTGACATAGATATCATTAAGATACAACATTAATTATATTACTGGCAGAACTTGTCCTGACTAACTTATTAAAAAGATGGAACTCTTTCAATGAATAACTGTAATGGGTTTATTTTCTTTTCAGGGAAACTTAAATCGATAGGTGTATCAAATTTTCTACAACATCACATTGAGGATGTCATAGACACAACAAAGCACACACCAGCTGTACTTCAGGTAACTACACAGCACACTCAGACTGTCCTATAGGTAACTACACAACACACTCAGGCTGTCCTACAGGTAAATATACACAACACACTCGGGCTGTCCTACAGGTAACTTCACAGCACTCTCAGGCTGTCCTACAGGTAACTATACAACACACTCAGGCTGTCCTACAGGTAACTACACACCACACTCAGACTGTCCTACAGGTAACTACACATCACACTCAGACTGTCCTACAGGTAACTACACATCACAATCAGACTGTCCTACAGGTAACTACACATCACACTCAGACTGTCCTACAGGTAACTACACATCACACTCAGGCTTTCCCACAGTTAACTACACATCACACTCAGACTGTCCTACAGGTAACTACACAACACACTCAGACTGTCCTACAGGTAACTACACAACACACTCAGACTGTCCTACAGGTAACTACACAACACACTCAGACTGTCCTACAGTTAACTACACCACAAACTCAGACTGTCCTACAGTTAACTACACAACACACTCAGGCTGTCCTATAGGTATCTACACAGCACACTCAGACTGTCCTACAGGTAACTACACAGCACACTCAGACTGTCCTACAGGTAACTACACATCACACTCAGACTGTCCTACAGGTAACTTCACAGCACACTCAGGCTGTCCTACAGGTAACTACACAGCACTCTCAGGCTGTCCTACAGGTAACTACACAACACACTCAGACTGTCCTATAGGTAACTACACATCACACTCAGACTGTCCTACAGGTAACTACACAGCACACTCAGACTGTCCTACAGGTAGCTACACAGCACACTCAGACTGTCCTACAGGTAACTACACATCACACTCAGACTGTCCTACAGGTAACTTCACAGCACACTCAGACTGGCCTACAGGTAACTACACAGCACTCTCAGGCTGTCCTACAGGTAACTACACAACACACTCAGACTGTCCTACAGGTAACTACACATCACACTCAGACTGTCCTACAGGTAACTACACATCACAATCAGACTGTCCTACAGGTAACTACACATCACACTCAGACTGTCCTACAGGTAACTACACATCACACTCAGGCTTTCCCACAGTTAACTACACATCACACTCAGACTGTTCTACATTTAACTACACAACACACTCAGACTGTCCTACAGGTAACTACACAACACACTCAGACTGTCCTACAGTTAACTACACCACAAACTCAGACTGTCCTACAGTTAACTACACAACACACTCAGGCTGTCCTATAGGTATCTACACAGCACACTCAGACTGTCCTACAGGTAACTACACAGCACACTCAGACTGTCCTACAGGTAACTACACATCACACTCAGACTGTCCTACAGGTAACTTCACAGCACACTCAGGCTGTCCTACAGGTAACTACACAGCACTCTCAGGCTGTCCTACAGGTAACTACACAACACACTCAGACTGTCCTATAGGTAACTACACATCACACTCAGACTGTCCTACAGGTAACTACACAGCACACTCAGACTGTCCTACAGGTAGCTACACAGCACACTCAGACTGTCCTACAGGTAACTACACATCACACTCAGACTGTCCTACAGGTAACTTCACAGCACACTCAGACTGGCCTACAGGTAACTACACAGCACTCTCAGGCTGTCCTACAGGTAACTACACAACACACTCAGACTGTCCTATGGGTAACTTCACAGCAAACTCAGGCTGTCCTACAGGTAACTACACAGCACTCTCTGGCTGTCCTACAGGTAACTACACAGCACACTCTGGCTGTCCTACAGGTAACTACACAGCACACTCAGGCTGTCCTACAGGTAAATACACAACACACTCAGGCTGTCCTATAGGTAACTAAACAACACACTCAGGCTTTCCCACAGTTAACTACACATCACACTCAGACTGTTCTACATTTAACTACACAACACACTCAGACTGTCCTACAGGTAACTACACAACACACTCAGACTGTCCTACAGTTAACTACACCACACACTCAGACTGTCCTACAGTTAACTACACAACACACTCAGGCTGTCCTATAGGTAACTACACAGCACACTCAGACTGTCCTACAGGTAACTACACAGCACACTCAGACTGTCCTACAGGTAACTACACAGCACTCTCAGGCTGTCCTACAGGTAACTACACAACACACTCAGACTGTCCTATGGGTAACTTCACAGCAAACTCAGGCTGTCCTACAGGTACTTCACAGCACACTCTACCTGTCCTAAAGGTACCCAAAAAGCACATTCAAGTTGTCCTACAGGCAACCACAAAGCTCGTTCCAGTCGTCCCATAGTTTACTGCACAGCACACTCCAGCTGTGGTAGTATACCACACTGTTACTTCTAGGAATATATTGGTTTTTCTCTAAGCTGTGTTATTATTATGACAGATTGAGTATCATCCGCACCTAGTACAAAGAAGATTGGTGGACTTCTGTAGAAGTAAAGGAATTCACTTCCAGGCATATTCTTCCCTAGGTACCACAACTGACAGCAATACGGTAAGTATATCTGCTGTGAAAGTTGTTAACAGTCTTCCACAGAACATTCTAGATCAAGAAGGTAATTTGGATTCCTTAATTATTCCCCACCAAACACATTTGCTTGTGATATTAATTTAGGCTCTGTGCATGCCGAGGGTTTTTCAGGCTATAACTTCAAAACTGTTCAACTCAACTTCACAAAACTTGTTGTATATATTAAGTTAATGCCTTAGTTGTACGTTTTGTGATTGGCGACATTTAACTTTCCTTTCCGGGCTGCAACTTCAGAACTATTCCACTCAACTTCACAAAACTTTCTGTATATATTAGGTTTGTGTCCTAGTTGTGATTCTTGCTATTGATGACATTTCTTTTTCTTAATATTTTTTCTGTTACCATGTTACCAAAAAACTCAAAATTAGTTATATATTAGGTTAGCAACCTATTTGTGCCTTTTCTTATTGAGGATGTTTTATTATTGATACTTGTCCTTCACCATCAATTTTTTTTTATTTCTTTTGACAGCTTGTATTGCTCCAGAGCTTATAGAGTCTTGCATAAATTTGTTTATGGACAATACCAAGCTCTATCCAAATATCATGAGTCAAACACACAGGATCTACATCAAGATATAAACTCTTACTATAAGGTTGATATATAAGATATATGTATATATATAATGTTGAAGTTGAGGAGATGCAAGGAAATTTAATTGATAATAGACAAAAGAAGATGTTACATTTTGCACTAACTAGTGCTTTCACTGTATTAGATCTTCAGGTGATAGTAGTGGTGTGATGTCACAAATTGTTATACCAATATATATATAAATCATATTTGGGTTTTACATGAACAGCTGGGTACGGGGGATAATGCTACCCTTTGAAGCTCCTTGTTAATTAGAAATATGTGCCTGTAATCAAATCTTCAATAGATTCCATCTGAGGTAAGGAATATGAAGATATGAAATTAAGCTTGTAGAGTTGTTTCCCTTTAATTTATTGATCATTCAATACAAGTCTTTAATTGTTGATAAGCAAATCAAATCAATGAAAACAAATGCAGGAACAAAAATTACAATTAAGAATTATTAACACTTTCATTAGCATTACAAGCCCTATCGACTGTCAAGATTAACACTTTCATTAGCATTACAAGCCCTATCGACTGTCAAGATTAACACTTTCATTAGCATTACAAGCCCTATCGACTGTCAAGATTAACACTTTCATTAGCATTACAAGCCCTACTTTTAACACTTTCATTAGCATTACAAGCCCTATCGACTGTCAAGCTTAACACTTTCATTAGCATTACAAGCCCTATCGACTGTCAAGATTAACACTTTCATTAGCATTACAAGCCCTATCGACTGTCAAGATTAACACTTTCATTAGCATTACAAGCCCTATCGACTGTCAAGATTAACACTTTCATTAGCATTACAAGCCCTATCGACTGTCAAGATTAACACTTTCATTAGCATTACAAGCCCTATCGACTGTCAAGCTTAACACTTTCATTAGCATTACAAGCCCTATCGACTGTCAAGATTAACACTTTCATTAGCATTACAAGCCCTATCGACTGTCAAGATTAACACTTTCATTAGCATTACAAGCCCTATCGACTGTCAAGATTAACAC
The DNA here is from genome assembly GCF_031769215.1 of Ylistrum balloti. Lineage (NCBI taxonomy): Eukaryota > Metazoa > Mollusca > Bivalvia > Pectinida > Pectinidae > Ylistrum > Ylistrum balloti. Next base: position 267,285 of record NW_026781941.1, on the reverse strand, counting down.
TTTCATTAGCATTACAAGCCCTATCGACTGTCAAGATTAACACTTTCATTAGCATTACAAGCCCTATCGACTGTCAAGATTAACACTTTCACTTTCATTAGCATTACAAGCCCTATCGACTGTCAAGATTAACACTTTCATTAGCATTACAAGCCCTATCGACTGTCAAGATTAACACTTTCATTAGCATTACAAGCCCTATCGACTGTCAAGATTAACACTTTCATTAGCATTGCAAGCCCTATCGACTGTCAAGATTAACACTTTCATTAGCATTACAAGCCCTATCGACTGTCAAGATTAACACTTTCATTAGCATTACAAGCCCTATCGACTGTCAAGCTCATCACAGGATGATAACAAAGTTACTCTGGGAGATCAGAATGGCATTACAACTGAACGTCCAAACTATATACATACCTTCACAGTATGGGCACATTTAGAGGGACCAGTCACGCTCCAGTGCCTTTAAGGGATAATAGGGTAGTGAGTGAATATTTACATGTATGATTGTTACTATTGGTATGGCTTGTAATTGTGGACTTTTTGATCTGTTTCACATATAAAAGTGTCACTGTTACAGCTGCTGACAGACTCTGTAGTGTGTAAGATCGCGAAACAACGAGGAGTGTCACCTGCTCGTGTTCTTCTCCGCTGGGCTGTGCAACAAGGTATAGGTAGGTATTGCACTTGGAGGCAGTCTTATTTCAGTTTAGATATGTACACGAAACATATATTCAAAATCAAGTTTAGAAATATAGAGTTCAAATCAAACATAAAGAATTCTTGTGTTGATTTTCCATTTAGTGAGCATCAGAAAACTATGTGTTTTACAGGGGCCTGTTTGTTTATCTGGACAAACTGTTTTGTCAGTTTAAATTTAGCATTTCAGGCATAAATCAAGATCAACCTGCAGATATTAATAACAGGCCTCAAAAAGGCTTAGTCCAGGCTGGTGACCAAGTCTATCCTTATTATACCCACGTCCAACTGGTCTAACATATAAACATGGGTAAACCTCAGTCGGCCCCTGGAAAATAGAGTCTATCATTTACCATGATAAGATTGATGATGTAAGTTGTGTGGTTATCAAACAGAGATGAATATCCAGCATGCCTACTAGCATGAGATGTCAAACATGCTAAGAAATCATTTCTGGTCTACAAAATCCAGAAAGTCTACTAGCATTAAACGTCTAAAATATAAGTTTAAATATTCAATATATGTTCAATATAACCTACCTATTAAATGCCTGAATTAAGGTTCTGTCGAATTTCTTTCTTCCAAGTTCCTAAAAACTTGTGTATGTACAGGTACAAGAATTCTTTCATCCTGTACCGTGATGTTCTCCTTAGTCTAACATGAATGGGCAGTGATCTGCATTACTGCCCTAGTCTTTTCCTTGTGTATTGACAAAGTGCTTTTATTTTACAGGTGTAATTCCAAAGTCTACTAATTCAGACCATATTAGAGACAACATGGACATCTTCTCCTTCTCTCTAAGTGACCAAGAAATGGTCAGTCTTAACCAACTGGACACTCAATCCCATCTTTGCTGGAACCCAAGTCAGGTGTTATGACACAGACTTTTGAATTTATCTTTTTAAAAAGCCGATGTCAGAGGACCACATCTGGGGTATTACTGTTGATATTTATGTAAACATTAAAATGCTAACAAAAATGTTTGTGCTGTATTTGAACCGTCTCACTTGTAAATTGGAAAGAATCGTAAAAATCAGGAAGTTCTAAGACGATATTACTGGTTCCTCTGTCACGAGGTAGGAAGACAATATTACTGGTTCCTCTGTCACGAGATAGGAAGAAGATATTACTGGTTCCTCTGTCACGAGGTAAGAAGACGATATTACTGGTTACGACGTAGGAAGACGATATTACTGGTTCCTCTGCCACGAGGTAGGAAGATATTACTGGTTACGACGTAGGAAGACGATATTACTGGTTCCTCTGTCACGAGGTAGGAAGACGATACTACTGGTTCCTCTGTCACGAGAGAGGAAGACGATACTACTGGTTCCTCTGTCACGAGGTAGGAAGACGATATTACTGGTTCCTCTGTCACGAGGTAGGAAGACGATATTACTGGTTCCTCTGCCACGAGGTAGGAAGACGATATTACTGGTTCCTCTGCCACGAGGTAGGAAGACGATATTACTGGTTCCTCTGCCACGAGGTAGGAAGACGATATTACTGGTTCCTCTGTCACGAGGTAGGAAGACGATACTACTGGTTCCTCTGTCACGAGGTAGGAAGACGATATTACTGGTTCCTCTGTCATGAGGTAGGAAGATCATAACATGTTACCATAACACCAATGTTCATCAGTGAAACAATGATAAGCAAATAGTCGGAGAGGGAAAATCTGTAACCAACCAACATTACCTTGATAAAAGCTTACTATTTGTGGAAACTATGATATCTGTGGGTGGGCTTATTACCAGGCATGGGCTTATTGAAGAATAGATATAAATGAGATATTTAAGACTTTTTCTAATGAAATTAAATACGTTTTACACAACTGGAGTTGATATTTTTATGTTTCTCTCTCCACAGAAAATATCCAATAATCTCTGGTAAACTAGATCACCACAAGATACAACACAACACAACACATAATAGGATATTTTATTTTACAAATTGCATTGTAAAATGTATGAATACTTTAAATACATCAGACGTTGCTTTGTCTTGCAATCTGTACAAAAACATCACGGATTGTAATACAAGCCAGACCTTGTCACTGAGTCAGCTGCCCCCAAAGAGAAGTGGTGCAGTGTTTGGACCACTTACCCCAAGCGTGGCTTCAGATTGGTCCAATATATATATATGTTATAGCACTATTATTTAGTACTGGTAAAGTGATGCCTTCATTTAACTTGATAAAGTTGAAAAAAATCTGCTAATACTTTGTACTATGAAAAGGAATGTTAAAATAGGGACATAATGTGCTACTGATAAGTACTCAATGTCAATGTTCATATATATATATTACTTTTTTGGCATTTTAAACCTTTAAATATAAACACATAGAATATTTGTTGAATAATAAAGTAAACTTTTTCAGCAGAATTTTGAACAAGTACAGAGTGCGCATTAAATCCTAAGTGTAGATTCGGTATTTGGTAAAGTAAAGGGAGTCCAGATTTAGACTATAATAGCACAAGCTTTAGACAATTTTGTTTGAAATTTGTCATTCCTAAATAGTTATACAAATCAAATTTGTGTTAATACTTGTCCCTGATACCAACCACTGCTAAATGTTCATATTATTCACTTGTCGCAGATAATTTTTACTTTTTCAGCTGAGCTAACGCACGATTTAATATATCCAAAATGAAGAAAAATTCAATGTAATCTTCAAGCTGACAACTTTGAATAAAAAAACATGTATTCTGTATACCCAATTCAGAATGAAATATTCTGGCGGTAAAAAGATTCTGAATAGCAAAGTTTTTCATGCATCAGAAATCAACACAAAATTTACGTCAATAAAATCTATTTTCTCTTCCATCTATAACGGGTGTACCCCCATGTAACAGATTTACAACTAAATTGTTTACTGTTGGGAGATGAGGCATTCACAAAACCTTAACATTTGTTACTTAATAATCTTCTATATCAAAGCATTCAGTGTTTATTAACTTTTCCAAATCTTTCATCAAAACAGTCTTTTGCATATGTAACAAATTTGAAAATAAAATTGCATCAGTCTTGAATTAGATAAACACACAGTAAAAATACTGTCTCCTGGATAATATCTAAATATGCATCTTTTAAAAGCACTATGAGTTCACTAGATAATTTTCCTATTCTTATCAGACAATAACAACTGGTATCATATTGTGTAGTTTTCTACACAACATCATCATACCACAACTCTGATCAAAAATTCTTTCATCAACCAAACCACTTAAAAAATCTACAAAAATCAACAAATTTTATTAACAGTTCACACTTTTTATGAATCTATGATTTTGGTGATTTGTCTGTTTCTTTTCCGATTACAGTTGAACATAATCACAAGGTATCATTTTAAAGACCAGAAACTTACAATAACATGACACAATTTTTGTGTTTTCAACAATGATCCCTCCTCCCCTAATGATGTCACAGACACCATGGTCTCAGAATTCTGTGTATTCAAAATGTTTTAAATTTCAATTCAGAATATTTAAAAAATTTCAATACTGCACCAATATCATAACTTTTTACAGCCAGTAGCTTCATCATTACTTTCTATCTCAATATTAGAACATACCCAAGTAATTTGTAAAATAATATTCCGTGTTTATGAGTATATTTTACAGTAATAAAACTTGTACAGATGAAATGATGTTGACAATGAGAGAGTATGGTCATTCATCTTGATGAAACACATGTCGGACATTATAAAATAACTGATTTCACAGGGACTTAATCCATGAGCCCATAGCTTCATATTTCACATGAATTTTAGCACTATTTTGCAAAAGCTATTTAGCCACATAAATCCATGTCTTTTTTTATTTTATATTTTAATTATGAAATTTGAGCCCCACAAAAAATATATCAATTTACAGTATGTGACCTACTAGGTTTGATGAAGAATGATATGACATGAACCAACATTATTTTAGTTATGGAAGACATTGAAATGCTGATTAATTTTGACAAACTCGTGTGAACAGTTTTTAAGAAGGGAAGACAACCCTTGTTTCCCCATCCCTTAGTAAAGAACCAATACAAAACTATTACACTCAAAATTTGAGCCAACTATAGTTGATACTCGAGTTTTAAAATTTAAAATCAAACTAAATTTTTTGTGGAGTGTCTTGATTATTGTTCATTTAAACCTGGTATTCCTTGTAAAATAGGTAAACATTCATACTGTTGTGTATTCTCTAGGAAAGGTGTGAATTTACAAAATCATCAAATTTCAATCTACAATGATTTTGTATATAAATACATAGAATGACACAGAATATTATTATGTAAATGAAAAACTATCTTATAGAATGTTTTCAAAATTCATTAAGCAATAAACATGCATCGTGGCGTACTTGGTATTCATCTGGTGAAAAAGGGCAATACACAATAAGTAACATATCCAATCCTTCATCCAGACCTGCCTTTGAATTTTACAAAATTTAATTATTTTTGAACATGAAGTTGGTCGATATTACACCTATTAAGAAACAAAGTTCCTTTACTACCGATGAAGGGAAGGTGTGAACGTTTCAAGTACTGTAGTACTGAACAAAGTATTGATAGTATTGTACTGAAGTACTTCACCAATCGAATTCCTTAAATTTATGCAACAAGCTCTCTGATTGGCAGAGCCAAGTCTAGATCGATTGTGGGTGGAGCCAGGTGAAAAAATACTGTGCAGACATCGGCATTTTACAAACACTCGACTGTCGCGAGAGGTTAATTGGAAGAGTCCAAGTCACAGGTGGCTTCAGATCAGACCTAATTGGGTTGTCCCATTTGTTTCGTTCTACACCCAATGATACCTTGCTTTTCCATCGATGGTACAACGAGAAAATGAAAGTTACTCAGTACTAAACTAATTTACGTACAAAATATATATCAACAGGTTAGATCACTGGGACCGGAGAATTCATAACATCTTAACAGTGAATATAGTCATATAGTCATTCTGTACTAGTTTTATTTATTTATTTTTTGAAAGGGGGGGGAGGGTTGGCTCAAAATATTTCGGTTTAAGCCCAAGCTCTATTATATGTAACAAAGAATTACGAATTACCTGGGACCTCCTGATATATGCCGATAATTCATACTGCATTAAAAAATAAAGGAATTCTGTGGTCCCATATATTTTTTATTTTATTTTTTATCTTTCCATCGAAAATTATACATATCCGCAACATGTGAAAAAACTTTGAAGTTGGTTGGGCGGAATATCTAGAGCATTTACTACTGCAAGTTCCAGAAATTCTGACACAAGTCGGGTATTTGCCCGAAGCCTCCGTCTCATGACATTGAATACATATTCAGTTACGTTGTATTCCGGGGAATGAGGCGGCTGAAAAACCAGGGACACGCCATATTCTTTCAGCATATTTCTTAAAATGCGCTCTCCCTGTCTATGGTGATGGAATCCACAATTATCCATCACAACCACATCGCCTTGTACAAAAACAGGATTCCCCATATCGTTCGTATCGGACATAATTTCGTCGAAGAAAATTTTGCGTACTGTTGCCGTCGTCGGACATTTTTCCAGCGATTACTAAGTAATTGTTATGTAACTGGTAGTGTACATTAACTCCGCCTACCGGAACAAATTGGGTGTCAGATCAACTTTTCAGGTTGTCTAAACTCCGCCCCCGACCAATCACAGAGGTCGTTGTATACTTGACTCGATTATTTGAATACTTCAATACAATAGTATCAATACTTTGTTCAATACTATAGTAAGTGTGTCGTTCACACCTTCCCTTCATCGGTAGTAATATCTTATCAAAGACATCACAATCAGCCAAGAAACTACAACTTGCATATGCAATATTCAATTTTGTTATGACACATCCCAAGGGTGATTAGAAGACAGGTACAGTGCAAGAGTGACACTTGTGGATGGGTATGATTGGAGAGTGAAGTATCTACAGGAAATGAACCGACATGTCTTATTCTAAACATCACTTTTCTCTGATAACGCCATACATGTCTATTTTCTGTTGAAATGTTTCTATTGGTGAACTTAATAATGGCAGATCTGATGAGGAAAAACAAAAACAAACTGAGCGGTAGGTGATCAAGTGATGATAAATGACCTGCAATCTGCAGGTAATAATTCTTTATAAATTATCCAAGGAATGGGTAGGATGAGATTTTTCAGACCACCGCAGACATTGTATAGCATTATATTGTCACTCCACACGAATGCCTCTAATCTACAAAGGTATGCCATCTCACTGCCCTTCATGCTGCTATTGGGAAGTGTTGTGGCCACAACACATTAAGTTTGACCAACAACACCTATTTGAACACAATATAATATGACACATTCAGTGACAATTGAAAACAATGAATTACATCTTCAAAACTTGAAGTCTCAAAATTAAAGAACAAATACCACTATGATACATTATCTTTGGCAAGCAGTTACAAGAGATTGCGCAGAGTTGAAATACTATTTTTTTCTTTCAATGGCATCAACAAACCGGTCATCTCTCCCTTTCCCCTTCACAGCAGTACAACAAATTAAAACTTTACTTGAAATGTATGTTTTCACACAGTGGAGATCATATCTCTAAACCACTAACAGACAATTTGTGGAGATGTTTGGTTTCATATACAAACTTCACAGCAAATGAGGTAAGATTTATCTGAATGAAAAATGGATTTTGAGTGGAACCTCTTGACAATTTAAATAACAGGAAATAGAAGATTGAATTTCTTTAAACAAAAAACATCAGTGTAGTTTCTTTAGTCTCTGCCTAGTAAAGCAGACGGCTATGCCATGAAATGAAACTTGTAAAATCCTTCAACAATTTCAGTGCAAAAAATCTTGAATCAAAGTTTCTAAACAAGGGAGATCATTTGAAATGTTTTTCATCTGGTAGTTGCTACAGAAACAAAGAGGTTGATGAACACCTCTGACAGGTGGAGATGATGACAGAGTATTTATAGATGTGAACACATTAGACAAACCATGATAATGGCCAAAAACAATACCTCACCACCTCACAGGTCAAAGGTCAAACAACCATGGCATTTTTGCATTATGCAAATGGTCAATTCAGCAGAAAGTTTGATGTATAATCAGAGATACTGAAAAAATCCCAACTTTTTCCTATCAATCTTTTCTAGAACAGGAAGGAAAATTTTCTAATAGAAATCAATCTTGAAATATATCATATTTAGTCATCAATAATGTATATATCACAGTATCTCTCCTACATAACAGCTTTCTCCCATCCATCATGTGTAAATATTTTTTGTACATTGAAAAAGTCAAATTTAATTTTGCATGCTGAGCCAGTGAAAATCTGATATTTGAATTTTAAGTGAGTTGTTAAAATGCGTTGTTATAAAGTTTGTAATGGTAAACTTTTGAAAATAGTGTATAAAATGCATTCAATATACATACATGTATGTAAATCTATATATAAAATGACTTTTCGACAACTGGCCATTTGTTTTCCAAAGCATGACATTGATAAATTACATAGAGTAATGACTGTTATTTGTTTTGTAAATGAAAAGCAATAACTATTAAATAAACAGATGACTAAACAGCACATGTTTACATGGAAAACATCAATTAGCAGAATAATGCTAATTAACTTGTAGGAAGCTGCAGCACAAACAACCTAGTCTACAAGCAAGAGAATGCACCAAATTTCAAAACCTACATTTATACATTGTACTCATTTAAAAGCAAATATTTCAATTTTCCCATTTTTTTTTTATTGCATTGAATTTTTTTTACATCTATTTATCAAACTAGAAAAAAAATATGAAAAAAATCTTTCATCTCTATTTGTTTTTCTTTAATTCAAAGAAAAAACCGACAGTATTTTTAATAAGTCGTTATTAAGAGAAAAATTAAAAAGAAATAAAAGTTTTCTTTACGTATGTGGTACTGTGTAGTAGAAAATAAAGGGCGACTGCTATCCATTTACTCCTCTGATGAAATATTTACAAACATTATTGAAATATGCGGAATTTAAACCTTGCTTTAGCTGAATAGTCAGTGGTCAAGATGTCACTTGTGATAATACAACACATTGTAATTTCCACAAATCAATTAAAGTATAAATCTTGTGAAGGACTTTTTTCAAATATTTTTTTGAAACATTGCTTTCAGTTTGCAAGAATTTGGAATTTGACCATAGCTTTTTTTTTAGAAGACATGTTTGAAACTAAAAATTATTGCACACTACACTTAAACATCACTGTATCAGCATACAAGTTTGACAAATAAACAAAAAACAGATTCAGACTAAGTTGCTTACACAACCTTGATAGAGTCAACCTTGCAAACATATCAAATTCTGAAAAAATAAAACCTGATTTTTTGTTTTTAAATTCATTTAAAAATATAGTACATGATGTTTCTCCACAATTTAAAATTTGACAACACATATATTCTACAACAGTTACACAACAGAAAATAAGCAATTTGATCAAAGAATCCTGGCGACTAGAAATATCTATATAATAATTATGAAGTATCATGTCCTTTGAAGAAGAAGGAAAACAACTGATCAGAAATCAGTCCCTGTAAGTATTTGGATCAGCAGCAACCAATCGGAGGGTAGCTTCTTTCATAACATTGGTAACAACCAATCATACACCAGCTTCTTTGAACGAATCAGTAGCAGCCATTCAGAAGTTACTTGGTAGTTACTCTGATCACACAACAGCATCCAGTCACCAGAAGCTAGTTTCATTTATCTCATTTCATAAAACCAATCAAATAAGTCAGTCACAATAGTGTTATGGGCTTGTGAATGTACTCAGCTACATGAGTTGTGTGTTTGTACTGAGCTACATGAGGTGTGTGTTTGTACTCAGCTACATGAGTTGTGTGTTTGTACTGAGCTACATGAGGTGTGTGTTTGTACTCAGCTACATGAGGTGTGTGTTTGTACTCAGCTACATGAGGTGTGTGTTTGTACTCAGCTACATGAGGTGTGTGTTTGTACTCAGCTACATGAGTTGTGTGTTTGTACTCAGCTACCTGAGGTGTGTGTTTGTACTCAGCTACATGAGTTGTGTGTTTGTACTCAGCTACATGAGGTGTGTGTTTGTACTCAGCTACATGAGTTGTGTGTTTGTACTCAGCTACATGAGGTGTGTGTTTGTACTCAGCTACATGAGGTGTGTGTTTGTACTCAGCTACATGAGGTGTGTGTTTGTACTCAGCTACATGAGTTGTGTGTTTGTACTCAGCTACATGAGGTGTGTGTTTGTACTGAGCTACATGAGGTGTGTGTTTGTACTCAGCTACATGAGTTGTGTGTTTGTACTCAGCTACATGAGGTGTGTGTTTGTACTGAGCTACATGAGTTGTGTGTTTGTACTGAGCTACATGAGTTGTGTGTTTGTACTGAGCTACATGAGTTGTGTGTTTGTACTGAGCTACATGAGTTGTGTGTTTGTACTGAGCTACATGAGTTGTGTGTTTGTACTCATCTACATGAGTTGTGTGTTTGTACTCAGCTACATGAGTTGTGTGTTTGTACTCAGCTACATGAGGTGTGTGTTTGTACTCAGCTACATGAGTTGTGTGTTATGTACATGTGTGTGTTTGTACATGAGTTGTGTGTTTGTACTCGGCTACATGAGTTGTGTGTTTGTACTCATATACATGAGTAGTGTATATTATGTGTGTTTGTATACTACTGAGGTGTGTGTTTGTATACCATGAGTTGTGTGTTTTATGTACTGAGTGTGTTTGTACTAGCTACATGAGTTGTGTGTTTTACTCAGTACTGAGGTGTGTGTTTGAAGTGTATATTTGTGTGTTTGTACTCAGCTACATGAGGTGTGTGTTTGTACTCAAGTGTATATTATGTTTGTGTATACCTGAAGTGTGTATTATGTCTGTGTATACCTGAGGTGTGTGTTTGTACTCAGCTACATGAGTTGTATATTATGTATGTGTATACCTGAAGTATGTGTTTGTACTCGGCTACATGAGTTATATATTATGTCTGTGTATACCTGAAGTGTATATTATGTCTGTGTATACCTGAAGTGTATACCTGAAGTGTATATTATGTCTGTGTATACCTGAAGTGTATATTATGTCTGTGTATACCTGAAGTGTATATTATGTCTGTGTATACCTGAAGTGTATATTATGTCTGTGTATACCTGAAGTGTATACCTGAAGTGTATATTATGTCTGTGTATACCTGAAGTGTATATTATGTCTGTGTATACCTGAAGTGTATATTATGTCTGTGTATACTGAAGTGTATATTATATTATGTCTGTGTATACCTGAAGTGTATATTATGTCTGTGTATACCTGAAGTGTATATTATGTCTGTGTATACCTGAAGTGTATATTATGTCTGTGTATACCTGAAGTGTATACCTGAAGTGTATATTATGTCTGTGTATACCTGAAGTGTATATTATGTCTGTGTATACCTGAAGTGTATATTATGTCTGTGTATACCTGAAGTGTATATTATGTCTGTGTATACCTGAAGTGTATATTATGTCTGTGTATACCTGAAGTGTATATTATGTCTGTGTATACCTGAAGTGTATACCTGAAGTGTATATTATGTCTGTGTATACCTGAAGTGTATATGCTGAGTGTACATACTTGCTTTGAGGTGTGTATGTAGGTATTAAAACACTAATGAATGCCTAGAAAAGAATTTTTATGAATGAAATTAAAGCAGAGCAATTGCTTAGTGTTATTAATAACCTTTTGAAAAGTTAGCTTATAAGATTGGGTTAGAATACGAGTACATTTGTAAGTCTTTAACAGGCCTTTTCAGCCTTCTTATTAAGCCTTTGACTTTCATTAACCTCTCTGAGTGCGAAATCTTTACATAATGATGATGGAAATCTAGTGTGTACCCGAAAGTAAGTTAGAAATGTTCGTTGTGACTGTACGCAGGTGCTAATCCCTCCTCAACACGACGTCTTTGACTCCGCCTTACACCATCGGCACGGCGATACGGTTCGTTCTTCAGGTCTACAAGGATTAAATTACATAATTTATACTACAGTTCAAACAAAACATACCTACTTTTCCAAATTATCACTGTAGAAAAAAATTAAATACCAGAATAACTAAGTGATACCACTCTTGTAAATACCACAATGTTTGAGAACTTTTCTACTATATTAACAATATAGGAGGTCAATAGATCTTAGCTACAGCAGCTGAAGATACTGTCTACCCACCAAGAAGGATGTCTTCAAGTGCCCCGTGATAAACTTCATCCTTTCCCAACAATTTCTTTTCCTTGATTTGTCGATTTCTTGTTTTTAGCTCAGTAACCACAGCCTCCTGAAATAAACACATACAGTCATCATCTCAGGCCTTAGCAAGTCTTGATATAAAGAATGAATCATTAAATGTGGATCGGAAGGATGCACACAGCATAACATAAAATGGTGGTGGGTATATATCTTTGGTGGTTAATTTACAGAGAAGAGTATGATAGAAGTAGAAGATTGACCAACAGAATTACAGGTACACATACCTTTGTGTTATTGGTTACAAAATCAAAATTTCAAAGTGAAGAAAGAAAATTCCTTTTCATCACAGAAACATTCCCCTGTCATTTAGAGTTATCTACCATGATTTCAAACTGTAAAGATGTCACTTGTTGGAGTTACTATCCTGAGACATATCACAACAAACTGAAATACATTAAGATGACCTCAGAAAATATGTAAATAAGAAGCTTTCTATAAGAGATAAGAAGGGCATTATTGAGGAAGGGAAAAAGGCTACAAAAGTCAAATGTGATAAAAATGAGCCGCATAAATCTGTGAATGAATGGCAGTCATATCTGATACATGATTGGGTGAGATTCTTGAATGTCCAGCTGACAAGGTTGGGATTTTCTGGTAATCTCCAAGACTAGGAATGAATGAATCTCTCTGTTTGGGAAATAACGGCTTGAGAGAGAGAGAGGGTAGAGGATGGAATGTGTCAGACAGGAAGAAATGGATCTGGTTCCAATAGGAATCTCTCAAAAAAATTTTTTTATGGAGGTCTGGGTTTTTTTCTGAGCAAAAATCAATCTGGGCAAGTCTGGAGTCAACAGGAGTAAGAAATGTAGGGATAGACACCACTTACAACCCTGTTATTTGGGGAACTGCCTGGAAAAGGCCAGAAACACTGAATCCTGGAAAGGCAATGGACACAACTAGTATAGACCAAAAAAGGATTTCTAAATATTGTAAATTTTAAACCATAAATTATTGAGGTTTGTTCTTATTTTGCATTTATTTTCCTTCAATGAAAGCAAATGAGAAACAAAATGAACAAGTATCCATGATTATTTCTGGCCAAACATAAGATGGAGAAATTTTGTTCTGATGGCAATGGGAAAATCTGGCAGAGCAAAGACATGTTGGTTTAAAAGAAGAAATAACCTCTCGTTGTTGACATATATCAAATTCCACAGTAACGCTTGTACAACCAGGTTTACCTGTAGAAGATCTTTACCTTGTGTGTTGTGTAACCTAGTTGTGTAAGGGAGACCTATCACTACATTCTGTGACATTTCTGAACCTTGACCTTGGAAAGGTTACATAGACCTACACCATGTTTAGTAAATCAACATTTTGCGGAGGTTTGTAGGTGTCTGACATTGTTCTGTCACAAAGATCTACAACTACATTTGTGTGATTCTCATTTTCACCAGAGATCTCTGTTATTATCGATTTTTTTCCATCAGTGACCCTTAATTTAAGTGTCTCTCCGTATATACTGACCGCTGTTGTTTTCTTGTTCTTCCGCCCATGAGAACTAGGTAATATTTCTTCCATGGCAGCAGACTCCAGCCTTCTTTTCTTCTCGAGGTCAGCCACTGCTTGCTAAAAACAGATCATTGAAATATCAAGTTCACAATTCTAAACTCACTGAGTGCCAGAGATATTTACTAAGATTCTGACAAGTCCAGCAGAAGGTACATGACAAGAATAATACTTTGGGGAAATTTAGGAATGAATCGTGCTTGTGTTGAGAAAGAGAGAAGAATTGAGACAAGTTTAAAGTGACATCAATAAATAAGACAAAATGCAACCTGCAAACAACTTCACAGACGTTTCTGACCTAATTCCAGTGCAGAAATTAACTTCAGACGTTTCTGACCGAATTCCAGTGTAGAAATTAACTTCACAGATGTTTCTGACCTAATTCCAGTGTAGAAATTAACTTCACAGACGTTTCTGACTGAATTCCAGTGTAGAAATTAACTTCAGACGTTTCTGACTGAATTCCAGTGTAGAAATTAACTTCACAGATGTTTCTGACTGAATTCCAGTGTAGAAATTAACTTCACAGACGTTTCTGACCTAATTCCAGTGTAGAAATTAACTTCACAGACGTTTCTGACCTAATTCCAGTGTAGAAATTAACTTCACAGACGTTTCTGACCTAATTCCAGTGTAGAAATTAACTTCACAGATGTTTCTGACTGAATTCCAGTGTAGAAATTAACTTCACAGACGTTTCTGACCTAATTCCAGTGTAGAAATTAACTTCAGACGTTTCTGACCTAATTCCAGTGTAGAAATTAACTTCACAGACGTTTCTGACCTAATTCCAGTGTAGAAATTAACTTCAGACGTTTCTGACCTAATTCCAGTGTAGAAATTAACTTCACAGACGTTTCTGACCTAATTCCAGTGTAGAAATTAACTTCAGACGTTTCTGACCTAATTCCAGTGTAGAAATTAACTTCACAGACGTTTCTGACCTAATTCCAGTGTAGAAATTAACTTCAGACGTTTCTGACCTAATTCCAGTGTAGAAATTAACTTCACAGATGTTTCTGACCTAATTCCAGTGTAGAAGTTGAACAGAAAATATCAAACAACTTCATAGATATTTGAAGACTTATTACATTGTACAGGCTTAATCTAGGGCTAAAATTACGAAATTTTGTGGCAAATTTAGGGCTAAAATTACACAATTTTGTGGCAAATTTAGGGCTAAAATTAGGAATTTTGTAACTAGAATAGAGAGTATGAAAGCATTAAACTGACTTACCTTTGCAAATTTGACAAAATAGAAACTAACATACAATGCCTTAATTGAAGGAAAGGTGTCTTCCAGGGTTTCAGTGTCCCAGCTGCTGTTGGCTGTGACCTTATGAGTCACACTTCTGTCACTCAGTCACAACCAATAACAATCTGGGTACATAGATCCACTGGTCAACTGCCTTTCATTGTCTACCCTGAATTAGAACTACAGACTACACTAAAATACATTTTAAGTATGAATTTAATGAAAACATTTTCAGTAAATTGTAAGAAATATAAAAAAGAAGGAACTGAAGTGAAAAATTAGGGCTTTTTTAGGAATTTCTTTTGAATTTTTCATTTTTTTAGGAATTTTAGCAAAACTGAAAAAAATTAGGATTTTTTTAGGAATTTTAGGGACGCTGGACAGCCTGCATTGTATAAACTGAACATAAATACCATAAATCATTAACATCAACACCATACACTCAATAAAATCTGTAACAAAGTCCTTGAGACATCTCCGTTCTTTAAAAGCCATACCTTGAAAGCACCAACAAATCGTACAAACTGGGAGAAAAACGTCTGTGGAGACACTGTCCGAGGATTCTCTCCAAAAAATTCCACTACTCGTTTGTAGGAATCCTGAAATATTGAGATATACAACATATACCTACTTGTTACAGCTTCAACAATTATCAATTCATTGGTTCTAAATACTGCATGATGAATCCATCTTTTATCTTCTACAGTTTTCTGATGAATCTGGAGCATGGTATTTGAATCTGCCATCCCGTTAGGTGAAAAATTTAATAATCAAGGATAAAAGAAGTAGATGTGATAATCCAGAGAGGATTTGATGCACAAACCGACACATTCAATCAGAGCACGTACTTAACTTCAACAATTTGAAAGGAAAAATTTGACAGTCAACAGAACAGATACCGTGAATGTCACACAGTGGTTCACTTTCACGAGAATGGATTTTAATTTTTGCTTGAGATATTTGAAGGTATAAAAGTGTGGCCAACCTCTTGTCAAATAATATCTGTTTATGGCATTCAATATCAAGGGTGACAGAGTGCTCCAAGGGGTCATCAGGAAAAAATATAATTGATTCTATTGTTATCACAACTACTGGAATTTAAGTATTATTACAACCATATTAGATCCAAAAAATTAATCTTGAAATTTGAAAATTGATCAAGATAAAATAAATATCAAATGATTCTAGCATTTTTCACAGTTTAAGCAAGTCATGATATGGCCAATATCAGGTTGACTTCATGAGACCCTGTAAGTTGGCAACACTGACAGAGTCGTCTCTCTTAACAGTGTATAAATATATTTCTTCTTCCTTTCCAAGTACATAATGTATATATACCAAAGTCTAATGTATATACCTGTGCAGTTTTAACATCACTTTGCAGTTTTTTAAGTTTTTCTTCCGAGTTTTGTAAGAAATCTCTCAGAATAGGTGGCTGGTCTCTAGCATGTTTCCGTGCATCAAATTCACGCTTGGTCGAGTCCATTCCTTTTTCTAACTCATGAACATCCGTGAGAATATTTTCCAGTGATACTACAAAGTTAAACAAGTGAATGATGTCAAGTATGTTTTAATATAAGGCTTTCACAAAGTCTGAGTCTGTTTGTGACCTAGTCATATCATACAACACTACAACAGCTATGTTCCTAAACAGACAGAAGCTGGTTTTGGGTGGTTCAAATTTTCATACTTTTATAAAATTTCTGAAAAAAGCAAAAAGAAAGTATTTTCTCAGAAATTATTAAACAGATTTAGGTTTTCTCCATTACTTTTAATTTCAAGGTATCTGTTTTGCATAATCATATCTAATCGTCAAAAGTAGTGAACACTGAAATTGAAAATAACCTTTGCACTACATATAACATAAATTATTGATACATGCTTATAAATGATCAATTACCATTGGATAAAAGCCTTACATAAATATTGAATGATGATTTACGTCTAATACTCTCAATTACAGCTATTTTCAAATTCATTTCATCCAATTTGAAAATGTTTTTCTTTAAAGGTTGTTCTTCGCTTTCAAATTCAAATAGTTTTTCCTCTGTTTTTGCTACTAATAATAAGAAATTTGAAAATTCCTCTAAGAAACAACACCAATAATCCTTAAATGTCAAATCCAACCTGTCAGCCATTTTGTTCATCTGATCGATCCCAAAAGGGCTCGACTAGGGACCAAGGCAATCTATATCATGAAATCTGAAAAAGATCCATACAGTACTTTTTGAGAAAAGATGAAAACAAGACTTTTTAAAGGATGAATGGACTGATGATGGGTGATTTGATCAGTCCAGCCTCTGATGATTGTGGATTAGATAACACACCAAACCCTTCCCAAGATACATACCAACTGCTGCTTTTTCTAAGAAACGCAGCTCTGATTCGAAGTTCAGCAGGTCCACAAACTTTTCGTTGACTATCTGTGCCAGGTAGTGGACAAGTGTGGTCTTCTTGTCTGCTGATTTAGTATCCATTAACTGTGAAGTTATCATAAATAAACAAGTCAGTGACAGTTCTATCGGCATAAATAAACAAGTCAGTGACAGTTCTATCGGCATAAATAAACAAGTCAGTGACAGTTCTATCGGCATAAATAAACAAGTCAGTGACAGTTCTATCGGCATAAATAAACAAGTCAGTGACAGTTCTATCGGCATAAATAAACAAGTCAGTGACAGTTCTATCGGCATAAATAAACAAGTCAGTGACAGTTCTATCGGCATAAATAAACAAGTCAGTGACAGTTCTATCGGCATAAATAAACAAGTCAGTGACAGTTCTATCGGCATAAATAAACAAGTCAGTGACAGTTCTATCGGCATAAATAAACAAGTCAGTGACAGTTCTATCGGGCACAATTTTGTCAGGCACTGAATACCTAAAACCTGTGATTAAAGTTAACGAAGCTACTGATGTGATATATCTATTGTTCCTCGTAGTCCATTGTTTCAGTATCTTTGTTAAACAGGTGACAATTTGAATTCTAGATATAGCTAGATCCACACCTAAAATGTGCCAATATGGACAATCTCACTTCTACAAAACTATACAACAAGCAAGAATTGTGAAGTGTCCAGGACTGGTTTGTTCTTCAGTTTGACCACTGAAACTAAGGTTGTTTGCTTATGGAACAAATATGAGCCTAATCATCTGTAAAGGTGTTCAAGGTCTGTATCCATATATCTGCTGGTCTGTCTTAATTTCAGCTGAAAATGTTACATTTAAAAAGCTGACCAACTGGTTCATCTGTATTAATGGCAGTGACAGTGGAAACATTATATGAAAAAGCATTTTGTTCATGATTTTAATATGAAAGTAGGTTTTATCATGTATCAGATTTGGTTTTGCACACATGTGGGTAGATATCAAAGTATCAATTTCTTCACCAGTGTTATTAACACCTTTCCCAGCTAAGGAGAATTTGATCATGGATACATCTGTTTAATAAAACATAAGATATCTATCTTGTTTATGTGATGATTGAGGTGCTGCCAAGTAAATCCCACAGAACTCTGGAAAGTCTTATTTCAGATTCTACCAGACACTATACATATGCTATCCTGTATGATTGAGAAAAGAAGGTTGAAATGTAGTCATCAAAACTGATATATTCTCACCATATCCAGACTCTGTAGTTTAAAACCATACACAGCTCCCCTCTTAGAACTATTCATGTAGTTCCCAACCGCCAGAATAACCTGTAAGAGAAATATATGTACATGACAGTTATCTGAAATAACACAAAAGGAGAGGAACATGCTTCAAGATAAACAGATATTAACCTTATTAATAGACTTGATAAAAAAGTGAATTTACTGATAAACTATTCATAGATCCCGCTGTTTACATAAATCCACATCAACCTACCTCCAGCATTTTTTTCACTTTCTGAGAATTCCTCAATGACATAGAAGCCGCTATCACAGCATTGACTTGCTGTAAAACAAGATAGCACTGGTCAATGATATGTGTTCATGTGTAATTAGGGTTAAAATTCAGTCATGATCATGTCAAAATTATCAAACACACAGATGTATATCAGATCAAAACTTATTTCCTGTAAAATCATAAAACACAAGCAGCACAGAGACAAGAGTTACTGTTTCAACCATAAATAAGCCCAGGAGGTCAACATACAAAAATATCAGTGATGGATGTATTTCTGGGTTGATGAAAAAGCATGTGCTTTCAATTCTACTGAATGGCAACAGATTTGGGTGGGCTTATTACAGAACAATAAAATAGAATGTGTTTTTAATTCTTCTGAACAGCGATAGACATAGGTGGGCTTATCATCAGGCATGGACTTAATACTATAGGAATATAACACTATATCTTGAAGTGGTAAACCAGATGAAGATCTAGAGATTTTCTTCTTTGGTTATATACTTACTGGCGTCAGGTGGTGTATACTATCTTGGAAGTTCCCGATAAAACTCATGATGTTCAACTTTTGTGATAATCTCTCTACTTTACAACACTGGAATCACAAAAAAAACTTCGTCCAATCAAGTCCAAGCACATTTTGATGATTGTAGAGCTCACCACAGATTGACTTATAACAGATACAATTCTAATCCCAGTAAAACAATCAGAAGTGACAGCATGTGTACATCACAAGGATACTAGCAGATCAATCATTGTGAAGGAAATGTAATGCTGTCACTTTCAGCATCCACAAGAAAATACAAACGGAAGTAATTTATTTGATCCTTGAGGAATGATATAGAAAACTAACAGACAAGTTATACAAAAAATGACATCATATGAAGGTAGAAGATTTATGGAGACTGAGCTTTTGAAAAAAAAAAAACCCAGCCATTTTTGAGGCAAAAAAAGTTCAGTGTAAAACATGGTAGTCCAATATGTTTAAAAATTGTTGTTGGTTATCATCATGAGTGATTTTACTGGATCATAAAAAGATATAACATAGGTCGTTAACCTACCATCCACATGAATCTATCCTCGTCTGTTAGGCGTTCCTTGGGTTTACGATCCCTCTCATACTGTTTGAATGCCTTCACCTACAACAAAACATCATATATAAAACAATATCTTTTACATCATTTCATTAATTAGTTGTACTAAATTGGTCAAATGATAATGGTATCAAAACAATAATCCAGGTCACATAAAGATAGTATCCACAAAAGTCAAAGTCACATGACAACGGTATCCATACAAAAGTCAAAGTCACATGACAACGGTATCCATACAAAAGTCAAAGTCACATGACAACGGTATCCATACAACAGTAAAAGTCACTAGACAACGGTATACATACAACAGTAAAAGTCACATGACAACAGTATCCATACAACAGTAAAAGTCACTAGACAATGGTATCCATACAACAGTAAAAGTCACATGACAACGGTATCCATACAACAGTAAAAGTCACATGACAACAGTATCCATACAACAGTAAAAGTCACATGACAACAGTATCCATACAACAGTAAAAGTCACTAGACAATGGTATCCATACAACAGTAAAAGTCACATGACAACGGTATCCATACAACAGTAAAAGTCACATGACAACGGTATCCATACAACAGTAAGTCACATGACAACGGTATCCATACAACAGTAAAAGTCACTAGACAACGGTATCCATACAACAGTAAAAGTCACACAACAACTGTATACATACAACAGTAAAAGTCACATGACAACGGTATCCATACAACAGTAAAAGTCACAAGACAACGGTATACATACAACAGTAAAAGTCACATGACAACGGTATCCATACAACAGTAAAAGTCACTAGACAACAGTATCCACACAAACATCAAGGTCACATGATGACATTTAGACAACAGAATCCACACGAACACTGAGGTCATAAGATGACAATTTTACAAGAAAATCCTCACTCACATCAAGGTCATATAATGACAATTTTACAACAAAGTCCACACAAACACCAAGGTCACATGATGGCAATTTTACAAGAAAATCCTCACTCACATCAAGGTCATATAATGACAATTTTACAACAAAATCCACACAAACACCAAGGTCACATGATGACAATTTTACAACAAAATCCACACAAACACCAAGGTCACATGACAATTTTACAACAAAATCCACACAAACACCAAGGTCACATGATGACAATTTTACAACAAAATCCACACAAACACCAAGGTCACATGATGACAATTTTACAACAAAATCCACACAAACACCAAGGTCACATGATGACAATTTTACAACAAAATCCACACAAACACCAAGGTCACATTTTACAACAAAATCCACACAAACACCAAGGTCATATGACAATTTTACAACAAAATCCACAAAAACACCAAGGTCACATGATGACAATTTTACAACAAAATCCACACAAACACCAAGGTCACATGATGACAATTTTACAACAAAATCCACACAAACACCAAGGTCACATGATGACAATTTTACAACAAAATCCACACAAACACCGAGGTCACATGATGACAATTTTACAACAAAATCCACACAAACACCAAGGTCACATGATGACAATTTTACAACAAAATCCACACAAACACCAAGGTCACATGATGACAATTTTACAACAAAATCCACACAAACACCAAGGTCACATGATGACAATTTTACAACAAAATCCACACAAACACCAAGGTCACATGATGACAATTTTACAACAAAATCCACACAAACACCAAGGTCACATGACAATTTTACAACAAAATCCACACAAACACCAAGGTCATATGACGACAATTTTATAACAAAATCCACACAAACACCAAGGTCACATGATGACAATTTTACAACAAAATCCACACAAACACCAAGGTCACATGATGACAATTTTACAACAAAATCCACACAAACACCAAGGTCACATGATGACAATTTTACAACAAAATCCACACAAACACCAAGGTCACATGATGACAATTTTACAACAAAATCCACACAAACACCGAGGTCATATGACGACAATTTTACAACAAAATCCACACAAACACCGAGGTCATATGATGACAATTTTACAACAAAATCCACACAAACACCAAGGTCACATGATGACAATTTTACAACAAAATCCACACAAACACCAAGGTCACATGATGACAATTTTACAACAAAATCCACACAAACACCAAGGTCACATGATGACAATTTTACAACAAAATCCACACAAACACCAAGGTCACATGATGACAATTTTACAACAAAATCCACACAAACACCAAGGTCACATGATGACAATTTTACAACAAAATCCACACAAACACCAAGGTCACATGATGACAATTTTACAACAAAATCCACACAAACACCAAGGTCACATGATGACAATTTTACAACAAAATCCACACAAACACCAAGGTCATATGATGACAATTTTACAACAAAATCCACACAAACACCAAGGTCACATGATGACAATTTTACAACAAAATCCACACAAACACCAAGGTCATATGATGACAATTTTACAACAAAATCCACACAAACACCAAGGTCACATGATGACAATATGGAAAAAGGATCTTTTACATAAAACGACTGGAATATATAGACCAAAACCAGTTAATCAAATACATGTTTACAGCTTCACTGTTAACAGAAATTATCAACAATGTTAACAGGAATGTCTGTGAACTAGGTCAACCTCCATTAAATGTTACTTACCTCTTGTTCATTGGGCATAATGGTGAGAAGGATGTCCACCATGTCCAGAGACAGTCGTTTCAGGTCAATACTACAAAGACATAAGAAAATCTTGTGGCTGGTTTCACTGAACACAGATGGTCTAAACAAGCAGCAGTGACAATCTGAATCTTACTGTAATCAATCACATGGGTTAATTTCACAAAAGACAGATTGGTGACAATAAGCAGTAGCATGTATAATTGGAGTAAAAACACACTTCACTGTCAATTGATCTAAACACTTTGTGAATTCCACTATTGAGTAAGAAAAATCAGGATTATTAATTGCTGATAGAATTAGGGTAAAGATAAATCAGTATTAAGTTTAATACTCTATTTTACCTGTTAATAGCTTTCATCACTTCATCATTGGTCATTTCTATCTTACGCCTGGTTATAGCTGGGGAAGACAAAATAGGTATAACATCTCATTCAAGTGTTTCTTGCAGAACAAATCACATTTTCAGGTTAAATTGGTAAGAATACAAGTGAACAGAATTTTATTATGTAACTTTATTGACATTGTATATCTTATCAAAATGGTATAAAATGTTATAGACATTGTATCAAATGTTATAGACATTGTATCAAATGTTATAGACATTGTATCATAGCTCTTCAACATTGTATCAAATGTTATAGACATTGTATCATAGCTCTTCAACATTGTATCAAATGTTATTGTCATTGTATCATAACTCTTCAACATTGTATGAAATGTTATAGACATTGTATCCTAACTCTCCAACTTTGTACCATTACGTACCAACATTGCGTAGTCTGTTTGGTTCCAAGAGACTGATGCTCTCAGGTTTGCGTAACTTCTTGAGTAACTTAGGTGTGCCATCATCGTCACCTCTCAGTGGACCTGTACTCAGGCGGAACATCTCCTCAAACTCATTAAAGTCTATTACCTGTTAAACAAAATCTAACAGCTATAAAACATGACAGTAAAACATAAACTCTGAACCAGAGATTGTACTGAATTTCCAGGTAGAGCCATTGTACCTATGAGAGTTGAGCAGATTTGTTAAAATACTTATCATGTGAGATGAGACACAAGATCAGATTTTCCTATAATGTATCTGCAATAATGCTGTTTTGGCTGATAACAAGAGAGATAACATAACAATGCAATGGAGATTTCACATTAAAACAGATTTAAATACACCTTTTTTTCTCCAACTGGAAGCATTATATATTTATTGTATCCCCTTAGAATACATTGAATGAGAAACATGTCGAAACATTGTAGTTGTAAGAGTGATATAACTATATTATAGATCAAATCCACTCAATACAGCCTCAAGTCTGGTCTGTACTCACAGTGAATTTCAAACAGGTCTGAAAACTACAACATTGTCAGCAGCAAATGTTTCACAATGTATAAAATGCTCAGACCAGAAGTAAGATTGGATAAATAAAATGGATACCTACATAACACCACTTGTTATTACTTATTTAATGAGTAAAAAATCTTACATGGTACAATTTTTCATCATCCAGATCAGCAAACACGGTTCCTTTGACTTGCTGAGGTTTAAGAGGTGTCCAGTTGAGGATGGGCAGACGGTACTTGGTTTGAATTTTCTTTTTGATTGTCATTGCTACCAAGAAGAAATACATTGCTTTCAAACTTCACGCTGCCATTATCACATTGGAAAACATGCAAGATATTCTTCTTTTCTTGTCAGCCTTGTCAAAGCACATATATAAATACTTAAAAATCTATAACATATGACCATATAGAATGTCCAGACTTATTGATACAAATCTCTGATAGTCTTTCCTTAATGCAGAACTTACCTGACATAGAGGATCCAGATCCAGGTGAAGGTCCTGGTGGGGGTGGGGGTGCTGGTGGTCCTCGCCCTGGGGCTGGAGGTGCTGGAGGTGGAGGTGGTGGAGGGGGTGGGGGCATGGGTGCAGCAGGGGCGGGGGGTGGGGGGAAATTGGCCATTGGAGCACTAGCAGCAGCAGCTCCAACACCTGTAATCATATAATGTATTAATTAAAGGCTGGTTCCCTGCTTTCAAATAGTTATCATTACATTAATCTTTATCATTGTACAGGAAACAATTCAGTTTACTTGAAAAGTTTGATGGACATAAGTACTTTATACAAACTGAATATTACATACAATAAATGAATTTAAACACCAATTTGATGTCAGGTTAAGGTGTCAAGGTAGTTGGGGCCATATTTATAAGAAACTCTCTGATAAATTTAAAGTAAAGACAATTGAGGTTTTCCAGTCAACTCACCTGAAGGAAGAGTCTGTTTAATTTGTTCGATCTCCTGGAGTTTAGCTTCAAGTATGCTCTGTCTCTTCCTTGACTCCTCGTCTTTTTCATTCACAACTTGTCGTAAAGAGTTCATTTCTAGATCTTGCTTTGATAAATAATCTCGCAGCTCCTCAATGTCTTGATTTGCATCTGATAACTGCTTCTCTAGTTCCACTACAAAATAAAAGAAATTACTTAGATCAAGTTACAAGCAAGTTGGAAAATCTGTATGTATCTATTTAAGATCTGTTGACCCAGACCTATCATGACAACCATTGTTCATTTTTAAAATCACATGGTTCATATCACATAAAATATACATCTCTCTATCAATATCATCTCTCTTGTCCATCATGACATCCAACTTACTGATCTTTATTACTTAGTGTCAGTTTTTTTTCTATTCATTTTCTCTTCATATAAAGTTTTAACATAGCAAACAATATTTAAAAAAAAAGAGGAAGTATTCAAACAGACTTTTTTTTAGTATTAACTTATATATTTAATAGTTAGGAAGACTGTTTATCTAGATCTATTAAGCATTGTAGACCAGTCACATCATTTGGATCATCTGCTTAATATGTTTTCATTATGAAAGAAGGAAGTGCCTCCTCACAAGGCTTGATGACATACCTGTTTTGGACATTGCTTCCTCCTCTACCTCTTGAAGTCTTTCATGTGCCTGAAGTACAGGATAATAGACAATTTTAAAGAAAACACACATTAACTGATCCAAACATGTAACATTGGGAAAATGTACACATGTTTATAGATGTGGTTTAATATGTATCAACTATGATGTCCTGATAGTAAATGGTATGTAAATGGTAAAGATAAATAATATGACACTTAAGCAGTGCAAGATCCACACTCATATCCATCTTCTATTCACCTTTCTATTATTCAAAAAGAACACATGAATTAAAAGTGTAACTTCCCTCACAAAAAAAAAAAACAAAAACAAAAAAAGATTAAAGGGAAGATCATTCTGTGTCTAAATCTCGGAAGATAACAAGCAATATTCCCAAAGTCACTGCAAAAGTCCAAAGACAAAGTAGGATTAGATAACCATAAAGTAAGTATTAGATAACTATAAAGTAAGTATTAGATAACTATAAAGTAAGTATTAGATAACTATAAAGTAAGTATTAGATAACTAAGGTGCCCAAATTGAAGGGAGATACATACTAAAAAGTTTGTTGTTTTCAAGGGCTTCTATTTTTCACTATTTTCCAAGCTGGAATAAAACCTCAAAAAACATACCTTGAAAATGATGAGATTCATAAAGAAAGCAACACATGGGAACATTTCTTTTCACGACTTTGACAAAATATGCATCCCTTCTGCACCAAGAGCTACGTAGAACTGTGACCATTTGAACAAGAGATACAACCTTTACAATACATGAAGCAGAGTCTACTTCAAATAAGGTCTAGAATGTTTTTTTCTGGGGCAAGACAGACAACAATCAATAAGTATTGTGTGAAACTAACATGTGACAGCTCATCCTCTAGGTCCTCGGCACGCTCCAATGCTTCTGTCTTGGTCTCTGAATCCTCCAAAAGTTGTTGTACATCTATCATATTGTCCAGGTATGCATGTACCTGAACTGACAGCCGGTCACTCTCAGTGTGTCGAAGTTTCTGAATAATGATAGTAATATATTAATAAAGGGCCTTATTTCTTCTGTGAATTTAAAACAGCTTCCTCAAATACCGTTTTGATATTTGAATTCATGAATGGATGAGTATAGTGAAATAGACCCGAAATCATAAAGCAACACATATTAGTAGGATAAGTTATTGTCACATGCCTGATCTGTTGAGAACAATTCACAATTTGAATCTTTCACAGATGTATGTGTGAAATATTGAAATTGCATATTTGTACACATCAAAGAAGAACTCTTCAGTCTTAAAGATAGCTTTTCTAAACCAGATCACTTGTATAAACCAGATCACTTGTATAAACCAGATCACTTGTATAAACCAGATCACTTGTATAAACCAGATCACTTGTATAAACCAGATCACTTGTATAAACCAGATCACTTGTATAAACCAGATCACTGTATAAACCAGATCACTTGTATAAACCAGATCACTTGTATAAACCAGATCACTGTATAAACCAGATCACTTGTATAAACCAGATCACTTGTATAAACCAGATCACTTGTATAAACCAGATCACTTGTATAAACCAGATCACTTGTATAAACCAGATCACTTGTATAAACCAGATCACTTGTATAAACCAGATCACTTGTATAAACCAGATCACTGTATAAACCAGATCACTTGTATAAACCAGATCACTTGTATAAACCAGATCACTTGTATAAACCAGATCACTTGTATAAACCAGATAACTGTATAAACCAGATCACTTGTATAAACCAGATCACTTGTATAAACCAGATCACTTGTATAAACCAGATCACTTGTATAAACCAGATCACTTGTATAAACCAGATCACTTGTATAAACCAGATCACTTGTATAAACCAGATCACTTGTATAAACCAGATCACTGTATAAACCAGATCACTTGTATAAACCAGATCACTTGTATAAACCAGATCACTTGTATAAACCAGATCACTTGTATAAACCAGATCACTTGTATAAACCAGATCACTTGTATAAAAGCTTCCTATACCATGTAATTGATCAGATCTTTTTACCATTAGATAGTCGTCCAGGCCAATCTGTGTAAACTCATACTGTAGATGTACACGAAAGTTCATGTTCTCCACTGAATGTACCACAATATTCACAAACTGCATACAAGCCACCTGTAAAAGAAACATTCCATTATAATACAAACCAATCTAAATTCGCTGTAAAAGCATAAACCTATATTTTGAAGATTTAATATGCTACTTTTGTTGTAGTTTTGTTTTGGCCTTGTGAAGATTTCCAAGTAGCAGAATAATCTATCAAGCTCTGAGTAACGGTTTCCAGTTACCAACCCTACACTTGTGACTAATCCCATAAGGACAAACTTTATATGTTTTTTTGTTACCAACCCTACATCTGTGACCAATCCCATAAGGACAAACTTTATATGTTTTTTTGAATGTACCAACCAAACTACAAGCCACCTGTGACTAATCCCATAAATTCGGTAAAAGCATAAACTTATATTTTGTTTTTTTTTTGTTGTAACCCTGTTTTGGCCTTGTGAAGATTTCCATAAGGACAAACTTTATATGTTTTTTTGTTACCAACCCTACACTTGTGACTAATCCCATAAGGACAAACTTTATATGTTTTTTTGTTACCAACCCTACATCTGTGACCAATCCCATAAGGACAAACTTTATATGTTTTTTTGTTACCAACCCTACATCTGTGACCAATCCCATAAGGACGCAAAATTTATATGGTTTCCAGTTACCAACCCTACATCTGTGACCAATCCCGTAAGGACAAACTTTATATGGTTTCCAGTTACCAACCCTACACCTGTGACCAATCCCATAAGGATGCAAACTTTATAAAGACTTCTTTGAATTATTTTCAATGAAGTGATTTTGCTGCAAGCTGTGACCCGAGGCCTGTACTACGAGGGTGCCTGTGTTAAGACAACTAATCAAGTTTCTATTTATAGTGATATCACTGTGACCCGAGGCCTGTATTACGAGGGTGCCTGTGTTAAGACAACTAATCAAGTTTCTGTTTATAGTGATATCACTGTGACCCGAGGCCTGTATTACGAGGGTGCCTGTGTTAAGACAACTAATCAAGTTTCTATTTATAGTGATATCACGGTGACCCGAGGCCTGTATTACGAGGGTGCCTGTGTTAAGACAACTAATCAAGTTTCTATTTATAGTGATATCACTGTGACCCGAGGCCTGTATTACGAGGGTGCCTGTGTTAAGACAACTAATCAAGTTTCTATTTATAGTGATATCACTGTGACCCGAGGCCTGTATTACGAGGGTGCCTGTGTTAAGACAACTAATCAAGTTTCTATTTATAGTGATATCACTGTGACCCGAGGCCTGTATTACGAGGGTGCCTGTGTTAAGACAACTAATCAAGTTTCTATTTATAGTGACATCACTGTGACCCGAGGCCTGTATTACGAGGGTGCCTGTGTTAAGACAACTAATCAAGTTTCTATTTATAGTGATATCACGGTGACCTGAGGCCTGTATTAAGAGAATGACCTAATATAAATTTGGTTATACATATGTTTTTTCATATGTTAGCAAATCAATCTTAATGAGGGAATTGATATACAAGATGCAGATCAGGATGAATATGACAGTATTGGTGTAATCTTACCATAAAATCAATATGGAACTCTTCAAAATTCCTGAAATAATCCATCAATGTCTCAAACCTGTGTCTTTCTCCACACACCTGAAACAGTAAGATTGAAATCTATTTGTGATGGTTGCTATCACTATTTCACTTTGTCAACATCCAATGACCTGTGAATTATTGATCAAAAATCTTTGTCAACATTTACTATGGCACTAAAAGTTGGACCCAGGGACAAGAATCTTGAGTTGAATTAAGATTGCCTTCAAGCATTACCTTCAGACTACTTTCCTCAAACAAATGGACTGAAGATGAGCTGGTGGTAGGTCTTAAGAGTAAAATATTTCCTTATCTAAGGTGCTTATGTTTTCCCCCATGGATTTTCCACCAACATACAAAACAACATCAATTTTGTTCTCTTAGCTGTGTCATTGTAAAAGCTCTTTAAAGCTTATGTTCTTCGTCAAACTTGTAAAGAATGCTAAATAAATATTTTCATTTTTCCCAAACATAGATCTGTCAATTTAAGCAAGAGATACTATCATGAAATATGGGTATATCATGGCAGACTTACCTCTTTAAAATTATCAAAGGCAGACAAGATGATCTCATGTCCCCCACTCACTAGACAAACTGCAGCTAGCAGCTCTAGAACCAGTGCCTTTGTCCTGCAATGGAGCTAAAACTAAAAAGGATTTCCTCAGACAAAAAGTCAGGGATTGAAATTGTAAACGTGTAATGTGTTTTATCTTGTTAATCATAAATCATGATGTCAGCTTTGACTCTGTTGCTACACTCACACTCAACAGGCTATATTTAGTGCTCAAATAATGACTTATTCATACCAACTTAAGAATAGTAAGACTTAGTGTTTACAATTAATGACGAAGACAAACAAAACTGAGACTACGATGGTTCAGACTTAGTTCTATTTACAGTCATACAAACCTGAGACTACGGCGGTTCAGACTTAGTTCTATTTACAGTCATACAAACCTGCGACTACGGCGGTTCAGACTTAGTTCTATTTACAGTCATACAAACCTGAGACTACGATGGTTCAGACTTAGTTCTATATACTGTCATACAAACCTGAGACTACGATGGTTCAGACTTAGTTCTATATACTGTCATACAAACCTGAGACTACGGTGGTTCAGACTTAGTTCTATATACTGTCATACAAACCTGAGACTACGGTGGTTCAGACTTAGTTCTATATACTGTCATACAAACCTGAGACTACGGTGGTTCAGACTTAGTGCTATACAGTTGATAGCATGTTTATGGGCTATCACCAGGTTGAAGCCATACTGCAATGGTAAAAAAATTTGCATAAGAGCATTAAATTTCTTTTGAAAATAAGTGAACAAACATTTGGTACTTTCTGCATCAAAAATCAACTGGACACCATTTTCCTTCAGCATACTAACATAAGGAAGTTTCTTTTGAGAAAAGCCATCTATTTCACCTAAAAAGCATGCTAATTCAAAATGTCAAAGAGTAGAAACAGAGAAATCAAACACATTGTTTATGAAGGTTATATCAAATACAGAAAAATAAAAGTATATATAAGTTTTATGTTGGTACATCATATATACAAATTGTAATTAACATAGGTTGTAATTATGAAAGTACCTGATGGTTCATGATAGCTCGTAGACACATGATACACACGTGGACATCATCGCGTGCCTCACCCATGTTCAGTTTGGAAGACTTTAACATTCCCCGCGGAGAACCGATAGTGTTGGATCGCTTCAGTCGGCGAACAGGACTCTTTGCAAGGCCATCCAGACTGGCACTCTTTTCCTTGGTTAACAGCTGTTCTCTCCTGAAAGAAACCAAATTATGATGCTCAGTGATCCAAGTATGTCTAGACATGAGAAATACTTCCCATATACATGACATACACATATCTGAAAATCTACATCATCTACATATTTCAAAATACCGACCGGATCGCCATAATTACAAGATAAATATGAGTAGTAATGAGTTGTCTTTTGTTTTTTAAAATTATTTTTAGGCTATCTATAGCAAATGGAGGATAAATGATTTGTATGGTGTATAAATATTATGATCAGAAATCTGTGAACAAGTAGTTTAGTTTTTAATGATCTACACAAATTTCATGATATCTATATCATAAAATAGAGATGATGGGGCCTATAACGATCTAAATAAACATTGAAATCTGAACATGGTGATTTAGCATTGTATATTGTGAGTCACAAAAAGAGGGAGACCAACACTTACTGTCCCTTATGGTTGGCTAAAATTGATATTACAGGAAAAATGATGACTTCTCCAACTGATAACAACTAGAGGGATAGAAGAAGGCCTACTCCAGTTATTTGATAAAGATATATTTTCTCTGTGGTCTTGGTAGACCTTGCAGGGAAATTACAATCCTAAAGACTCCTACAATAAACAGGGATATTACTTATCTCTTCATCAACAGACATTCTGTGTGTAGTTTAACAGACCTTGTGGGGAGAATTACAACCCTAAAGACTCCTACAATAAACAGGGATATTACTTATCTCTTCATCAACAGATATTCTGTGTGTAGTTTAACAGACCTTGTGGGGAGAATTACAACCCTAAAGACTCCTACAATAAACAGGGATATTACTTATCTCTTCATCAACAGACATTCTGTGTGTAGTTTAACAGACCTTGTGGGGAGAATTACAACCCTAAAGACTCCTACAATAAACAGGGATATTACTTATCTCTTCATCAACAGACATTCTGTGTGTAGTTTAACAGACCTTGTGGGGAGAATTACAACCCTAAAGACTCCTACAATAAACAGGGATATTACTTATCTCTTCATCAACAGACATTCTGTGTGTAGTTTAACAGACCTTGTGGGGAGAATTACAACCCTAAAGACTCCTACAATAAACAGGGATATTACTTATCTCTTCATCAACAGACATTCTGTGTGTAGTAGTTTAACAGACCTTGTGGGGAGAATTACAACCCTAAAGACTCCTACAATAAACAGGGATATTACTTATCTCTTCATCAACAGACATTCTGTGTGTAGTTTAACAGACCTTGTGGGGAGAATTACAACCCTAAAGACTCCTACAATAAACAGGGATATTACTTATCTCTTCATCAACAGACCTTCTGTGTGTAGTTTAACAGACCTTGTGGGGAGAATTACAACCCTAAAGACTCCTACAATAAACAGGGATATTACTTATCTCTTCATCAACAGACATTCTGTGTGTAGTTTAACAGACCTTGTGGGGAGAATTACAACCCTAAAGACTCCTACAATAAACAGGGATATTACTTATCTCTTCATCAACAGACATTCTGTGTGTAGTTTAACAGACCTTGTGGGGAGAATTACAACCCTAAAGACTCCTACAATAAACAGGGATATTACTTATCTCTTCATCAACAGACATTCTGTGTGTAGTTTAACAGACCTTGTGGGGAGAATTACAACCCTAAAGACTCCTACAATAAACAGGGATATTACTTATCTCTTCATCAACAGACATTCTGTGTGTAGTTTAACAGACCTTGTGGGGAGAATTACAACCCTAAAGACTCCTACAATAAACAGGGATATTACTTATCTCTTCATCAACAGACATTCTGTGTGTAGTTTAACAGACCTTGTGGGGAGAATTACAACCCTAAAGACTCCTACAATAAACAGGGATATTACTTATCTCTTCATCAACAGACCTTCTGTGTGTAGTTTAACAGACCTTGTGGGGAGAATTACAACCCTAAAGACTCCTACAATAAACAGGGATATTACTTATCTCTTCATCAACAGACATTCTGTGTGTAGTTTAACAGACCTTGTGGGGAGAATTACAACCCTAAAGACTCCTACAATAAACAGGGATATTACTTATCTCTTCATCAACAGACCTTCTGTGTGTAGTTTAACAGACCTTGTGGGGAGAATTACAACCCTAAAGACTCCTACAATAAACAGGGATATTACTTATCTCTTCATCAACAGACATTCTGTGTGTAGTTTAACAGACCTTGTGGGGAGAATTACAACCCTAAAGACTCCTACAATAAACAGGGATATTACTTATCTCTTCATCAACAGACATTCTGTGTGTAGTTTAACAGACCTTGTGGGGAGAATTACAACCCTAAAGACTCCTACAATAAACAGGGATATTACTTATCTCTTCATCAACAGACATTCTGTGTGTAGTTTAACAGACCTTGTGGGGAGAATTACAACCCTAAAGACTCCTACAATAAACAGGGATATTACTTATCTCTTCATCAACAGACATTCTGTGTGTAGTTTAACAGACCTTGTGGGGAGAATTACAACCCTAAAGACTCCTACAATAAACAGGGATATTACTTATCTCTTCATCAACAGACATTCTGTGTGTAGTTTAACAGACCTTGTGGGGAGAATTACAACCCTAAAGACTCCTACAATAAACAGGGATATTACTTATCTCTTCATCAACAGACCTTCTGTGTGTAGTTTAACAGACCTTGTGGGGAGAATTACAACCCTAAAGACTCCTACAATAAACAGGGATATTACTTATCTCTTCATCAACAGACATTCTGTGTGTAGTTTAACAGACCTTGTGGGGAGAATTACAACCCTAAAGACTCCTACAATAAACAGGGATATTACTTATCTCTTCATCAACAGACCTTCTGTGTGTAGTTTAACAGACCTTGTGGGGAGAATTACAACCCTAAAGACTCCTACAATAAACAGGGATATTACTTATCTCTTCATCAACAGACATTCTGTGTGTAGTTTAACAGACCTTGTGGGGAGAATTACAACCCTAAAGACTCCTACAATAAACAGGGATATTACTTATCTCTTCATCAACAGACCTTCTGTGTGTAGTTTAACAGACCTTGTGGGGAGAATTACAACCCTAAAGACTCCTACAATAAACAGGGATATTACTTATCTCTTCATCAACAGACATTCTGTGTGTAGTTTAACAGACCTTGTGGGGAGAATTACAACCCTAAAGACTCCTACAATAAACAGGGATATTACTTATCTCTTCATCAACAGACATTCTGTGTGTAGTTTAACAGACCTTGTGGGGAGAATTACAACCCTAAAGACTCCTACAATAAACAGGGATATTACTTATCTCTTCATCAACAGACATTCTGTGTGTAGTTTAACAGACCTTGTGGGGAGAATTACAACCCTAAAGACTCCTACAATAAACAGGGATATTACTTATCTCTTCATCAACAGACCTTCTGTGTGTAGTTTAACAGACCTTGTGGGGAGGATTACAACCCTAAAGACTCCTACAATAAACAGGGATATTACTTATCTCTTCATCAACAGACCTTCTGTGTGTAGTTTAACAGACCTTGTGTGTGTAGAGAATTACAACCCTAAAGACTCCTACAATAAACAGGGATATTACTTATCTCTTCATCAACAGACATTCTGTGTGTAGTTTAACAGACCTTGTGGGGAGAATTACAACCCTAAAGACTCCTACAATAAACAGGGATATTACTTATCTCTTCATCAACAGACATTCTGTGTGTAGTTTAACAGACCTTGTGGGGAGAATTACAACCCTAAAGACTCCTACAATAAACAGGGATATTACTTATCTCTTCATCAACAGACATTCTGTGTGTAGTTTAACAGACCTTGTGGGGAGAATTACAATCCTAAAGACTCCTACAATAAACAGGGATATTACTTATCTCTTCATCAACAGACATTCTGTGTGTAGTTTAACAGACCTTGTGGGGAGGATTACAATCTGAAAGACTCCTACAATAAACAGGGATATTACTTATCTCTTCATCAACAGACCTTCTGTGTGTAGTTTAACAGACCTTGTGGGGAGAATTACAACCCTAAAGACTCCTACAATAAACAGGGATATTACTTATCTCTTCATCAACAGACATTCTGTGTGTAGTTTAACAGACCTTGTGGGGAGAATTACAACCCTAAAGACTCCTACAATAAACAGGGATATTACTTATCTCTTCATCAACAGACATTCTGTGTGTAGTTTAACAGACCTTGTGGGGAGGATTACAATCTGAAAGGCTTACAATATACACAGATATTATCTCATCTCTAAAGTGATTCTCTGTGATTGAAGACCTTGTGGGGATCATCATTAACCTGAAAATTGTAACAAAATACATGGCAAGCCTAGACATAAACCTCATCATGATTTTTCATTGAGACAGATCTTGTGTGGTTTCATCAGACATTGTGGGGAAAATGAATGTTCCTTACAAGACTGTCACAATATGATCATGCTACTGAGAAGGAGATTTCTCAAGGTAAACTCTCTGTTAACCTCTCTAATATATCAGACCTTGTGGGAAAAATGATTATTTCTAAGATGACTACAATGTGACCGTGCTACTCACCTCATCATGACTTGTGTAAAGGACAAATAATCTACCAGTACATCTAACCCTTGGTTGTCTTCATTGAGAAACTCTCGTACCCATCTGTGTAACACAAGGACATATATGCACAGGTTGTAAATATGTATGAAAAAATATCAAATTCAATCCACAGACCTTCAAACTGCCATTAACATTCCATTTTATTGGATAAAAGTTTGTGTTGTATATATAATCAAGTTTATTTTCTATATCGAAATACTGCTTCGTTTTGTTTTTATCATGCTTATACCATGAAATAATCAAACTACATATATGTAAAACCTAAGTACATATCTCTAAAGCACCAAAGGAAGTCAAATGATGGAAGTTTAAGTGCTGCTCAACTTCAAACTATGATTGTTTTAGCATTTGGGTAACTAATATAACATAATATTCTTGATTAAAGCAAAAGTTTCTAGAGAAAACAAATAGTTTTCACAAATTAAGGACTTTCCACGGGCAAGGAGAAGATTTTAACTCATATAAACCTCTGGTGATAAGCCCACTCCTGGTAATAAGCCTATCAACATGGATAACAGTTTTAGATGAAATTGCAAGAAATTCTGTATCTTTTTCATGTAATATGCCCATCCCTGAAAGTCTTTGAATCAGAGCTATTTCTCAGCATGGTGGCATGGTAGATTTCTAACTCACTCAATGTGGTTTGTACGAAGAGAGATCTCCAGGTCCCTTAGTACCTGTGTTGAGGTATTGTCTCCCATCATCTTCCTCTTCTGTAAACAATAACAAAATGTGAGTTAGGGATCTGAATCACAACACTACATCACTGTTGTCTGTTGCTTAGGTCAATAATATCAGGAAACATTTGACAATTTTGTTTTAATGTGATCAGAATCAGGATGATGGAAATTAGGACTTTTTTTTAGCATTCTTCATTAACATTAATTATATTGATCAGGATTAAACTGTACCAGGAACAAGATTTATCAAATAGCTTTATGTATCCCACAATTATGAGCAAGACTGGAAAACATTTTACAAGTGACCAAGACAACAATTAAAAGCCCAATTGGCCTGTATAACTCACCAAGTAGTCATGATCAATGCTTTTTTCATAAAATATGTACAAATACCTTTGACCTTAAAAAATGGGCCAAATTCAAATTTCCTTAAGTAACTTTGAAAACAAGCATGCTTTAAATCAACACTAGACATATAAATATTGCTCATCTTCTCCGATAGACTTCTATTAATATAATTTGTCATGCTTTCATTTTTCATCTGTTGCCTTGAATATAAAGGTCAAGGTCATTCATTTCTGTACACTTTATTGGGTGCCATCCCTGAAACAACCCAAAATATGTTTCAAAATCTTTTGGTTCATCAGATGAAAATTGTTTGACTGCTTGGGCAAATTTGACCCCAGTGACCTTTAAAAAAGGACAATGTCATTTTATTTTTGCATTATTTATTTGTCTACATCCTAGAGTAAGAGGTTCTTTAGAAGTCTTTCAAAGAAGAGTTGACAGTAGCAGGCGGGGAGGTGCTACATGGCCTATGATCATGAATGGACAGACGACTGGTGCTGTGGCACCACAGATGCTCACTTAGCCCTTTGATTTGGGCAAAGTGAGCTCAAAATGTGATGCAAGCATATAAAATCAATATTTTTATTTTAATCATCTTGTACAAAGTAGAACTCCTTTGAAGTAACACAAAACAAATCTAAATTTCTCATAAAATGTTGAAAAATTCAGCTTTATAAATAAACCAAAAGGACATGAACAACACAAAAATGACATTAAAGTTTAAAGGAAAAAGACATTACAAGTAGGACTTCTATCTGAACACCAGGAAAACAACAGACAACACACACAATCAAGTAATGATTATAACAACACAATTACACTCGGATCATTTGTATTTACCAATAAAAGCTAAATAGCAAAAGCTTATCATCAGTCATGCATTTCAGCTACACGTATATGGCATATAGGAAATTAAGATAAATGAATGTTCCTGGGCTACTTAAATATATGTATGTGAAGGAATTAGGAAAAAACTGGGTAAGTATATGCATATAAGAACAACTTTTATGTTGATGATATATATCTTCAGTTATTTTAAATAATATATGTTTTGATATTCTAATGTATAAGATTGATAAACACACACTTTATCCTGTAGTGACAGCTGTATTTTAGCATGTGTGTGGTAATTGACAGAATTACTCTCTGAATTTACTTACATTCTTACATTTAGAAATACGAATACATGTTGAAATAAGCCATTTTTCATGCTGTAATTAACTTGTTGATCTATGAAAATTCATAAAATCGCTGTTATATCAGATGAAGTTTGGAACTATACTTCCCTGCGGAGCAATTACTTTGGCGTCCATCATCAGGCAAAATTCAGCGTAACGTCAACATAAGGTAAACACAGATTGAACAACAAATCTGTTTAAGTTTCAATAGTCTGATTTTCAATCAATGTTGCAGGATAAATAGAATACATGGTCAATGTCTTAAAATATAAGTTGTATTTTGGGGAGCCACTTTTGTCCTTCTGTCCCAAGCCAAAATATGGCTTAAATTTTAAGACAATGACCATGTATTCTCTCTATTTGTATTGGTAACTTGAGAGAAGCTAAATAGGTTAGTGTCAAATATTCCACTTACTGTAATACCCATCAGTCATAGATATTGAATGACATACATGTATTGTATTGTAATAAACAGTGATATGACTGACTTATCAGTGAAAAATTGTCCTGTCAGGATCTAATTTTGCAAATATGAGTTCTCTTTTTGTTATATGATAAATAGAATCTTATACTTGTGTTCAATGGTAACAAAATTTAACCCATCCAATAATATGACTCTCTCCAAAAAGCTGGTTATCTATCATATTATTAGAGAAGTCTGATAAAATCAAATTACATGGATACTAATATTTTCTATAGACAGAATATGTCTATCCTCTTCCTCTCACCTTCTCCTACTCTTCAATCCCATCCCAAATATTCATAGCCATGAAGTGTACTGTAACCATTATCCTAAGCTCCAAAATATCCATTAATCAGGGGCATATTCTAAAGATGTTAAAGCTCAGTTACTGTGTTATTAATATAAACATCTATTAAGATTTAAGTGAAATATATTGTACACAGGTTTTTTTTACATTGGATCTACAGCTGTCTGTACATATGTAATACACAGGTATATGGACAAGGAGCATTACAATGCAAGTATTGTTTAACCAAATACATTGATTATGGAACAGATTTGATAGGTGTACAGGGGTGACAGTCTGTTATATAACATATACCTAACACTATGTCTAATCTCAGAAGTTCCGGAGATGGAAGGGTCTGTTTGTAGGACGTATATACCCCTGCAGTAGTGTCTCCATCCTATAAGACACTTCTCTGTGGTAGTGTCTCATTCCTATAAGACACATCTCTAGTAGCGTCTCATGAGACACCTCTCTGTAGTAGTGTCTCATTCCTATAAGACACATCTCTGTAGTAGTGTCTCATTCCTATAAGACACATCTCTAGTAGTGTCTCATGAGACACATCTCTGTAGTAGTGTCTCATTCCTTGAGACAAGTTCATACTATTTGTTTAAGTAGAACAAAAGTTTGTCTCTATGCTGCACAGCTTGTCTCAGTCATATTATAAGGTGTTACTGTGTAGCTAGCAAGACTTGTCAGGTCCCTATGGTTTGTGTCAGTCATACAGGGCGTGTCCCTGTGGTCCAATCTGTCAAGAATAACATGCTGCAAACATAGTTTAGGTTTTTGTAGTACAATCTTCTCAGTAGAAAAGAGGTTATAGACACACCAGGAAAACACTGCTCCTGTTTCCTGAGGATCACACGTTTCCATATCTTATAGTCCTAACCTTTGTCCAGTGTACAAGTGTTCTGGCAAGGATTTGGATTAAAGATGGTGTACATCTGTTTGAATCACTACTACAGAAAAGTTGGCACGATTTTAAAGTCTGTTGAATGTTTGAGATTTTATAATACTTATACATACAACAAAACATGCACAATGCACAGTTATCTCTAGAGAGAAAATCATGCATCCTAACATATCCTCTCGGTAAAGATATACAACTCCCTGCCATACATATAAGCTTGTCTACACAGTAGCACTATTGTGGTCAACACTTACAGTACACAGGGTTGTATATATATGTGATAGGGGTGTTGAAATACACAGATATAAGTATACAGACCCCCATCTACAAGGTTTATTTCAGAAAAATGTGAAAAACACATGGTTTTTTCCCACCAATGGCAACCTTTAAGAGGTTTACTTGAACTCAGAGAGGAATCCCTCAGTAGTACACCATAAAATGGGCCTTCCAACGACTAGCTCCATTAAGTGAGGAGAAGGTGAAACCCAACACCTGTATATTGTCAGGTTTGGTGTAGAGACAACCCATGTTATATAGCAACCGTAGCAACAAGGAACATTCCAGTCTCCCGTTTTCCCATCATGCAAATTAAAAAATATTTCCTACAAAAAAATATAAATTTCTATGATAACAAAAATGAGCATTAGAGACTATTTTAAATGTGTACAGTGATATTACTAAAAATTTATGAAGTTGTACAATCAATATTAGAAGTTCACACACTGGTGTTGCAGCTCATCTATCGCTAACACAATACAAAGATCAATTACAAAATCTGTGTAAAACACATAAGGATCAATTGTAAAATGATTTCATTCTAACTAGAGTTAACATTAACTTAGGCCATTTTTTATGTCATAGTGAAAACAATATGGATCCATGAGAAATTTTAGTGCTGATATAACTCCAGACTGGCTACAGCTACAAACTTATTTTTATAAAGAAATATCCAGCTGTATTTATAAAGTAGCTGACATCCCTTGCATAGTTGAAAACCCAAGAACAGATATACATACATGTGCATTGTATCCAAGAACACTTATAAAACAAGATTTTATTGGTTATTTATATATTGTATGGACAGAGCTTTAATATCTTGTATACAGACTTAGGGTTACTATCTTTATTGGAATCTGTAGCTGTTTCTCACACTCCATACAGTAACATTTGTAGGACTTTTTAAAATCAAGTCCAGAACATAAATTCCAAAATTTTCATGAGCCCAAATACTAAGAGATATGGACAAAGAGTCACACAGAAAGAAAAAAACAAGGATTTCAATTTTTGAGACTCAAAATTCACTGCCATATACATAGCTTATAATCAGGACTAGTATTAAACCTATGGGCTTCATATTTATTGTATTGTGAATTTCAATTCTAGAAGATTATGTATGCATGACAGCTTAATTTGAATTTATATTTTCTTGTCTAAAACCTTGATTTGCTTGTTATTTTGTCTTGCATGGCTAACACACACACACACATATATATATATGCTAAGCCATAATGTGAACTTTGTGACCTTTCATTTCTACATGTCTTCTTAACCTCCATGAGGTGCACATGGGGCATGTATCACATGATTATGATTACAGAAGTACTACATCACCAATCAGAAAGTGTTGAAGCCTTTGTGGGCGATATCAAAGTTTAGAAAACCTTAAAAATAAGAGAGTTTGATAAAAAAAACTCCTTATCAATTCCAAAGATCTGTATCTATAAATTTATTAAACATGTAATTCCGAAATCGACTTACTGTAAAAACAGGGTGTGGTTAAATACTAATTCTGCTCTTAACATATTGAATTTATCCTCAAAATCAATCTGATTGAAAAACAGATCATGATTATTTACAGTAAATTCAGATCTGTATTTTAATCAGATTGTCATCAAAATGTACTATTGACTCAAAGCATTATATTTAAGTTCCATCAAATAATTTCAAACAGGTTTAAAGAGTTCAAAAGATGAACATTAATATTTCTAAAAATGTATAATCTGATACAGCATCAATTATATGCTTACAATTCTAAATATACGGTATGTATGCTTAATATTTTTGAACAGTTATAGTTAAACCATCGTTAACTACAAAGGTAGAAAAAGCCCAGACAGTAATTATGAATATGATTTGACCTTTGACATCACCTTGAAACCTGATTAGGATTAACAACCTACATGGCATGAGTATGTCCATGAAGTTTTATTTTGCTGTGGTTCAGCAGAATAAGGATGTTATTACCTCGACATGCATGACAGTTAAATAAATTCATCTTTAAACTCCTGACCTTCACCTTGGTTTTGCACCGAAATGTCCTGACATATAATTACACACATATAATGCATGTTACAAACAAATTATTATTCTTGTTAATGGTACTGGGTCAAACATAAGATAAAATCTAACAGAACCCACAAAGTACTTACTATACACCTTACTTAATTTATTGGGCTATATTATTAAGCAGAAAATCAGAGAAGCAGTCTTGCTTGTGCCAAGCTTGATAACCAAGAAGGCGTTAAATCACCAGCAAAAAGAATGTGTATGCTATCACTGTAACTCTATTGTATAACAGGTTTGGATGGGACTACCAGTAGGTGCTGGAGTGCAAATGAAATCTAACAGCTAAACTCAAAGGGCGGGTCCAGCATCTGTACTTTTTTAAGTTAATCTATGTACTGTTTGTACACACACACACACACACACACACACATATATATATGGCAAAGCGACAGGAACACAACAGAGACAGCACAGATGTAGTTTTGGGCTTCACCAGACAACAGGGTAATTTCAACATCTGTAATATGTGAAGTGATACAACATAACAGATGCACAGACAATATGCTCAAGTACACAGACCAAACTTATTTTGTTTTCTGTTTCCAATCACTGACCACAGTCCTCACAGATAATAAAATTTACTTTCTGTCTATAACAAATGACCAGAGTACTAGTCCTGTATGCCTAGAACCACCACACATCCTTATAAAGATTATAAGGCCGGTACACATAAAACCTAAGGAACTATTAATCCAAGATCCTTAGAATTATACACAACAGATTTTATTTATACACTCAAATTCCTACAATTATATACCACAACTTCTTAGAATAGATCTACAGAATAATACAGCAGAGATCCCTACAACCATACACCATAGAACCTTACAACCATATACCATAGAACCTTACAACCATACACCATAGAACCTTACAACCATACACCATAGATCCTTACAATCATACACCATAGAACCTTACAACCATACACCACAGAACCTTACAACCATACACCATAGAACCTTACAACCATACACCATAGAACCTTACAACCATACACCATAGATCCTTACAACCATACACCATAGAACCTTACAACCATACACCATAGAACCTTACAATCATACACCATAGAACCTTACAACCATACACCATAGAACCTTACAATCATACACCATAGAACCTTACAACCATACACCATAGAACCTTACAACCATACACCATAGAACCTTACAACCATACACCATAGAACCTTACAATCATACATCATAGATCCTTACAATCATACATCACAGATCCTTACAACCATACACCACAGAACCTTACAATCATACACCATAGATCCTTAGAGTTATATACCATAGATCCTTATAGTTATATACCATAGATCCTTAGAGTTATATACAACATAGATCCTTAGTTATATACCATAGATCTTTAGAGTTATATATACCATAGATCTTTAGAGTTATATACACCATAGATACTTACAGTTATATACCACAGATCCTTAGATCCTTATAGTTATATACACCATAGATCCTTAGAGTTATATACCATAGATCCTTAGAGTTATATACCATAGATCCTTAGAGTTATATACCATAGCTCCTTAGAGTTATATACCATAGATCCTTAGAGTTATATACAACATAGATCCTTAGTTATATACCATAGATCCTTAGAGTTATATATACCATAGATCTTTAGAGTTATATACACCATAGATACTTAGAGTTATATACCATAGATCCTTAGAGTTATATATACCATAGATCCTTAGAGTTATATACCATAGATCCTTAGAGTTATATACCATAGATCCTTAGAGTTATGTATAACATAAATCCTTAAAGTTATATACCATAGATCCTTAGAGTTATATACCATAGATCCTTAGAGTTATATACCATAGATCCTTAGAGTTATACACCATAGATCCTTAGAGTTATGTACAACATAGTTCCTTAGAGTTATATACCATAGATCCTTAGAGTTATGTACAACATAGATCCTTAGAGTTATAAACCATAGATCCTTAGAGTTATATACCATAGATCCTTAGAGTTATGTACAACATAGTTCCTTAGAGTTATATACCATAGATCCTTAGAGTTATATACCATAGATCCTTAGAGTTATACACCATAGATCCTTAGAGTTATATACCATAGATCCTTAGAGTTATATACCATAGATCCTTAGAGTTATACACCATAGATCCTTAGAGTTATATACCATAGATCCTTAGAGTTATATACCATAGATCCTTAGAGTTATACACCATAGATCCTTAGAGTTATATACCATAGATCCTTAGAGTTATATATACCATAGATCCTTAGAGTTATATACCATAGATCCATAGTGTTATACACAATAGTTCCTTAGAGTTATATACCATAGATCCTTAGAGTTATATACCATAGATCCTTAGAGTTATACACCATAGATCCTTAGAGTTATGTACAACATAGATCCTTAGAGTTATATACCATAGATCCTTAGAGTTATATACCATAGATCCTTAGAGTTATATACCATAGATCCTTAGATATACCATAGTTATTATACACCATAGATCCTTAGAGTTATGTACATACATAGATTATATACTTCCTTAGAGTTATGTTATATACCATTATATACCATAGATCCTTAGAGTTATACCATAGATCCTTAGAGTTATACACCATAGATCCTTATTATATACCATAGATCCTTAGAGTTATATACCATAGATCCTTAGAGTTATGTACAACATAGATCCTTA
Organism: Ylistrum balloti; assembly: GCF_031769215.1. Taxonomy (NCBI): domain Eukaryota; kingdom Metazoa; phylum Mollusca; class Bivalvia; order Pectinida; family Pectinidae; genus Ylistrum; species Ylistrum balloti. Next base: position 222,915 of record NW_026781941.1, on the reverse strand, counting down.
GAGTTATATACCATAGATCCTTAGAGTTATATACCATAGATCCTTAGAGTTATATACCATAGATCCTTAGAGTTATACACAATAGATCCTTAGAGTTATATACCATAGATCCTTAGAGTTATATACCATAGATCCTTAGAGTTATATACCATAGATCCTTAGAGTTATATACCATAGATCCTTAGAGTTATATACCATAGATCCTTAGAGTTATATACCATAGATCCTTAGAAATAAACACCATACATCTGTAGAATTTTACACCACAGTTCCTAATCCTCATTCCTCATCATACATTGCAGATTGTAACAAGAGGCCCAGAGTATTTGTATCGCTCACCTGGATCTTAATGACCAACAGTACTATATCTGTGCATATATTCCACATTTAACACATTTGACTACTGTGACCTTGACTATGGGTCAATGTCATTTCTTTTTGCAAACTTTGTTGGGCTTCATCAAAGGAACCTTCCAGCCATATATAATGATTCAAGGCCTTCCGGTATTTTGGAAGAAGTCGTTTAAAGGTTTCAACACATTTGACCTCTGTAACCTTGAATATGGTTGATCCAACATTGTAAATGACATATACATTTTCTTCATATTGATTTGTGATTCCACAGTGTTATATTTCTTTTGCAATAAATCATGGGCCAATATTTAACTAATTTCTAAATGCCAGGGGTGTTTTACAGGACAATTCCACAGTGTTATATTTCTTTTGCAATAAATCATGGGCCAATATTTAACTAATTTCTAAATGCCAGGGGTGTTTTACAGGACAATTACGTATTTTTTTCAATTCTACAGAACACAAATATGTGGGTCTTTTATACATATTTTCATATATGTTATATATCTATATATAATACTTTATATATGTATCTTTGTGGGTCCTTCACCTTGGCTACTTATCAGACATTGGCTTATAAACATAGTAAATCTATGCAAGGTAATTTGCCAAATACAGCCCCAAAACTTTACAAAAATATACAATACAAACAATGGAGTTAATTGTAAATACCTGTACTAATAAAATCACCAAGTTGGACATCATACGCTGTCCCTACACGTTCATTAAACATGCATACAGGGGGTGGGGCTTTATAACTAAATGTAATCATTACATGGCAATATATGTACAACATCAAAAACGGGGAAATGCAGAAAATAAAATCGGGTCGGAAAATGAAATCTAAAACAGCAAAATCTAGCATTATTAAATATTTTGCAACTGAAACGAAAACAACGACCAAGCTAGTGGCATAACAACAAATTGTATGGAAACAGTCTGCACATGATGATCATGTGACAAGCGTGGTTCCTTACACCTACACTATCTATTATACCACACTGTAGAGGAAGGACAACCACAGGTAAGAAAACACAGGCCGCTCCGTGCTGAAATGGCAAACAGTCACATGATCAATGTCATCCAGCCATTGTCATGTCTAATACATTCAACAAGGAAAAATTAATTTGTCTGTATGGATAACATTAATTAGTTCAACTGGATTTTGATTTACATGTATATAATAAAAAAAAAATGTTAATGTATAGAAATGTATATATACTGCATTGGTAGCATATTCATGCCCAGGCGTCATATTTATACAAACATATACTATATATTGTTTCAACTAAAAGATGGCCATTAGCTCCAACCAGTTTCAAAAATATCTTGGCACCTTTTTTAAGGCTTTATTGGTTGCTCTATGTAAAAGAAAAAGAAAAAAAAAATCAAATGAAACATAGTTCCACTCAGCACTCTAATGAAATTTTATTACACAACTCTTTTTCTCATGGCTGGTTGGTCAATGGTTTTCCATTATTTAGTCTTTAATACTTAGAGATAAGGGGTTTCTAGGTTTTACCTTTGCCTCAAAGATTAGTCAAAATGAATAGCTGTGAGTAACTTTACACTTAACTGATGATTTTTGTATGAACAATGGCTTTACCATATCTTTTTTTCCTTTATCATAAATTTTAATCATGTGCCAAGGTTATGTTCAGCCTTTCTTGAAATCAAACTCTGTCAATTTTCCTCTGAATTTCTCTTGCTGGTGTACATGGAAAATTTAGAGCTCTCAAGTGATAACAGCATAATTACTTTCATGCGTTAAAATTTTAACAGCAAAGTGTTGCCTAAGATCAGCAGGAACCCATTTTTAATAAACTTGATATCAAATTTAAAGTACATGTCAAAAGATGGCCAATCCAGAACTGAAAACTACCCAAACACTGTTCTCCTTGTTAGCATAAAAACATATGCTTAATGAGTGGGCTATTTTTGGCTGAGGTATGAACCTGGTTCTAAAATAACTTAAATAAAGCTGGTAACCTTACAAGAGAAATGTTTTAAAAAAACACAGGGAAATGTAATGGAACAAAGAAAGATAAAAACAAGGGGGAAAACAAGACTTTACATTTATATCCACTTAGAGAATGAGTACAAAACCAGCGTTTATCAGGTGACTTCAGTGTAGCTGTTAGCTGGTCATGAGCTGTTACTAGCTTCAATATCATAGGTACTAACTTCATTATGTAATTGTATATTAGCACAGAGATCAAGTCTCTTACAAACCTTGAATTTCAAATTTTTTCAACATGGAAAAAATCCAGACTTACAGAATATATCTTGTGCCATGACAATCATCAGAGACTGAAATTATTTTAAATATTCACATGGATTTATTGTAATTTTTACCTTTTCACAAAAATATATGATACTGAATCAATGAGGTCTATCAATGTCTAAAGCATTTATTGAGCAGTTAACAATCATGTGTAGGTCTGCAAATCTGAAGGGCCTTTTTTTCAAATTTCCATTTTCAGAACAACATAAATTCAGCAACAGGTACAGCCTCAAAACAAAGTTACTGTACATATAACAATTTGATTGACTTAAAATTTTAAGTAAATGTATAAAAATGAATGTTCTCACCTGCCTTTACACACATTGTGTTTTAGTAATGTGTAGATTTTCTTATGTATAGGTGATGTATGTGTGTGTTAAGCCTTCCACATGTGTTGCCTTAGTAACATGTATTGTTTTAGAAACATGTGTTGCCTTAGAAACATGTGTAGTCTTTATCATACAGAGTGACCTGTGTATGTGTGTTAACCTTCCACACATGCTTACATACACACATACACCAAGTGACAATACTGAACAAACACACACACATACACACACACCAAACATGCCATCCAACATCTACATCAGAATTCTCACTTCATTACCTCTACACAACAACCAAGGAGCTAATTGTATATAGGGATTAACTTTTACTTTCCAGTCTACTTGTTCAAGTCCTTTTAGGAAATACACATTCCAGATTACTATCAAAACTTAACTTATAAAACTTTATAAATTAGTGAAATAGTAGCAGAAACAAATTGTCCAGTTTTTATCTGCAAATAAGACATAAAATGGACCATGGAAATTCAAACGTGCAAAATATTTCCTGTGAAACAAGAGAAAAAGGAAAGCAGATGATGTAGACCATAATCTGTTTCATATTGAAGCTCCATGTTGTGAACTTTGTAACTTCAGCATCAATTATCATCAATGGTGACCTTGTTCGTTCATTAAATCTTGATGAACTTTTTTAAGGACTTACTGCATTGTTAATAGCAGAAATATAAAGACAGTTGAGGCTCAGTGATATAGAGTAATACAGCGGGAGACCTTAGAATATAGAGCAATATTACAGAAGAGAAAACATCCCTCATGAAATATGGCAAGATTAAAACAGATGAAGCAGCTGTGGAAATGCAAGCATATACAGTAATATTACAGTAGATGGGAAACAAGTACACAGCAATATCACAGCAGACCCAAGTATACACAGCAATATTACAGCTGACCCAAGTATACACAGCAATATTACAGCAGACCCAAGTATACACAGCAATATTACAGCTGAAGAGGATATACAACGGTATTACAGCAGAGAAGACCCAAGTATACACAGTAATATTACAGCTGAAGAGGATATACAACGGTATTACAGCAGAGAAGACCCAAGTATACACAGTAATATTACAGCTGAAGAGGATATACAACAGTATTACAGCAGAGAAGACCCAAGTATACACAGTAATATTACAGCTGAAGAGGATATACAACGGTATTACAGCAGAGAAGACCCAAGTATACACAGTAATATTACAGCTGAAGAGGATATACAACAGTATTACAGCAGAGAAGACCCAAGTATACACAGTAATATTACAGCTGAAGAGGATATACAACGGTATTACAGCAGAGGATCTCCAAGAATATTACAGCAGACACAAAGAATGAAAGGTTGAACCTTTTTATATGTAGAACAAGAACAAGCTGTATCCAATAATTCAAATAAGAGCCATTTATAATACAGATGTCAGAATCAATATATCATAGTTACAGCAGACAGTGATTACAGCAAGCTTTTATTTATATTTTATATAGAACCATAACCATTATAATAAATAGCAGCATTTAGTACTGTATATTACATAGCAGATATATACCGGTACACTAGATATGTATTCCTTAAGCCATATATATGTTTATCAAAAATAATATGGTGTTGGGTAACAACTAAACCGTCACCCAGTACAGAAAAAAAATATTAACCTTGAGTGTTTTCTGTAATAAGAACAAGTAACAAAACATTTTAATAGTTATATATGTAGATGAATGTGAAATATTTGACAAAAAAACAACTTATTTAAGTGGTAACTGTACACTGCACTTATGTGGTAAGTGAACACATCCTTCATATTATGACGATTAGGACTTCCATAAATAATCACAATTGATAATGTCATTAAAAATATGTTAACTTAATAAATGAAAAATATTTAATAATTCAGAATTACTTCAATTATTTTCATTCATTAACTTTAATCCTTTAACATTAAACTTGATTCCATTTAAAACTTATCATATGATGATTAATTACTGCAAGGCCTATATTAAAAAAACTTTAGTGCCACACCCCTTTAAAGAGCCTAACTCAATTTACTTCACAAGTGTATATAAATAACACATGGGCAAACCCCATTAATTACTTTTAGACATGAACAACCAAAAACTGTGTGTACATAAAGATTACACAAGTCCTAATAATATTGCCCTGTCAAAACAATACATCATCTTACATAAAACATATGACCATATTGAGAACCAATTATTTTCAGGACAGTAACTTTGAATTGTTTTCCCTGAAAACTGTCATTAAACTAAGTCTAGGATCCGGTAGTAATTTTCATGGATAATCCTAAGCTGGAAAGTCCATGTACTGTATGGGTAGAAAATGATTTTCAGGACTACTGTATACCCACATATTTTTGTCATCTCATATTAATTTCACCCTCTGAGGATTGTTTAAAGGGGTTACATCAAGCCTCACAATAACAGCTAAATCAAACGGGGTTGAAAGTTTACCTATATACAGTAGTCAATTTAGAAAGGAATCATATTTTGGAAACCCTTGAAAATTTACTTTTCTAAATCTAAGAGTATCCCACTTAAGAGAAAATATAAGTTTGAAGGAATTTTCCCTTTTTTGTGATATAAATATTGAATGAAGAAAATGACTTATCAGGTATATTTATAGTATACTGCTTTAAAGGTTTGATTAAGACCAGTTGTGTATCTAAGATAGCATGAAGTTTTCTAATCAAAATCATATCTATCATTTATCTTGTAAAAACTTTTTACTTTGGACTTACATTACCAACAAATAAGATAATTACATGAAAATTGTAAAATTATTTAAAATATTAATGTGTTATAGCAGTCGTTAGGTGTAAATCAAATCTGCAGAGCAAAATTAATAAAAAACAAAATATTGAAATTAAAGATTTGAGGGAAAATGGCAAAACATTTGAAACCAATGTCTTAAGAAACATGAAATAACAAGGATTAGCACATAAGTCAAGGGTGAGTACAGGAAAATAAAATGAGAACTGGACAACGGTCAAGACTGACCACTGATCATGATAAGGTATTTATACGTACCCGTGAGCTACGACTGGCACGTGGGTCCAGATAGGTCCGCAGACGGTCCAGGTATACGTGAGGCGGATCTTTTGCATGAACTCGTTCCTGTGACACATGTTATTAACTTATTGAAGTCTTTGACCTGATTATGACCTAGGACCAGTATGCTATTGTTGTAAATAAGATTTATATATATATATATATATATGTCATCACTGCACAGCGTACAAAACATCAATCAGCACAATTACATTAACACCAAATTTTCTCATAAGTAATTGTATTACATTGGAACTTCTCCAAACTGATCATTGATGGGACATGAATGTTTGGCTGGTTTAGGGAGGTTTCGGTTTATAAAAGTAAAGCAAGTTGACCAATGGAAAAAATGTTTAGGTAAAGTAAGACTTGTATGCTATATGCGACGTCGAAGTTGGTCAAAAAGAAATCTGCACATTGCCCAGTGATCCGAGAAGAAACATTTAACATGGCTCATCATAGTCCCGGTCGGATGGTCGGCTTGTCTACCGTTATCTACCGTATATATGATAAAAAGGTGTTGGTTGATTAGTATAAAAAACTACCTTTTAAAACAATTTATATTTCGTACATGTTGAAATAACATTACTTACTTGAACTGATGGTCTCTTTCAATATCGTTTCAATTAAATAACATCATTGGAGATAACTATCGTCTTTCAGATTATAAGCCTTTTCCTCGTAAGTCAGACTTATATAGCAGTACAGCTTATACGTGGACAAAAAAAATCTGCAGAATTTTTAGCTATTATGTGAATGAAAAAAAATTTAAAAAACCTGGCAGAATGAAAAAAAAATTGTAGCATACCCGTACGCAACAGTACTGCTTTTTTAATGAGTACCTTCCCACCACGTGCAAGATTGCAATAGAAATAATGTTTCATGGATTTAGTTAATCAAACCTTCAATACAAATCACGATAATATCTTCTCGACTATTGTGGCTACTTCACAGAAACTACAGAAGGCATAGGGAGAAGTTTACAACAATCTACTGCACCCTAGAATCAATGGGCTATTGGGTGGTAGGTCAAATTCTAGGATGACCGCCATGCTTGCTTAAGACATGAATGGCTTTGTGTAAACTACAAGAAATAATGTTGGACTATAAGAATCAATCAACTCTGGTCAACATAACGGTTACTACATTGAAAGAAAGGGTGCAGCTAATACCTGGATCAAGTAGAAAAAAAAGGATAAAAATTGGCTCTGCAGCTTATGTAACAGTGTTCTAACCCATAAAATCTGGTATATATTATGTTTATTATAGTCATCCTGATGTGGGAAGGTATTGTATACAAAGCCTACCCATGGCAGGTGTACATTCTGTGGGGCAAAGCTTATAACTGTTACCAAACGTGTTAATTTCAGTCTGCTGGTCAGAACTCAGGTCTTGATTGTTCAGGCCAGTTTTCAGAAGTGATGTTCAGTATATATTAATCATTTTGGACACATAATTGGTTTGGTTTTTCGGAATGAAGAGAGATCGGTATTGGTAATGTTTTTATAACAACAATATAGAGGACATCATAAGGTACATCACCATTTCCTTTCATTTTATTGGTGATTGGTCTGGGAATGGATCAGTTTGGGGCAGTTCCACCGTATTGAGTTTTTCCTCCCATATCTTAAGTTTTGCACTTTTGCCACAAGATTGTTTATGATTAATGACTATAAAACTGGAAAATTTTAAATGAGAAATTTCAAAAGAGTTTCTTTCTTCATTTCCAGTCCTTCAAAGGCAAAAATGTGATCTAGAGTTCTCTTTTTATGCAAAATTACTTGGTCCCAATGTAAGGGTGTTCATTTAAGAGAGCATCTATATAGGCTAATGTGTTATGACTTTTCTTGTCTAGTACATCGTGTTAGGGATTTATATATATACAATGAAAATACCTCAACAATAAACACACCATACAATTCACTATAAATACCTGGTCACAAATCAGGTCCCATTTCTTTTCATCATCGTAGTTCTTGAGTACTTTAGCTTTGTCCGGTGGCAGGTCCATAGAAGCCTGTATATATAAGAAAAAGTATTATTACTATACTGTCCTAGAATATAGATCTTGGACACGTTGTACAAGTTTCTATTTTTACAATGTTTGACTGATTGCTCTAGCAAGTGTAAGTTTTTTTTCTACTTGACACCTACTTTTCTACATTTTCGGGGTGTCATCTTTTGACAAAGATATTGGCGTCACGATAATTGTTCAATGTAGTCACTAATTACATTAGTGTTAAACAGCATAGGAAGCACGCTGTAAATGACCATTGTAAACACTTGGTAACGACAAATTACGCATCACTTAATTAGCATTTCTTTCACGTCTTGCCATAACATTGTGCTCATACCTTGAGGTCCCAACTCTGTATACATATTACAAGAGATCAGTATAAACAGACCACAGGATTTGGCTTGTGAATTGTCGAAGAGAAACATTGTTTTACTTAACAATTCGTTAAGATAATTGCATCAAGACTATCTCAATAATTATAACAGCTAGAGACATTTTAACAAATATTGATCCATATTAAGTCTCAATCCATACACCACAAAAAGAAATGTCATTATTAATGTCCGCCATTGCACAAGTATTTAACACAGTTTGTGTGTCATGATAGTTAAGGTGACGAAGAACAAAAAAAAAAAATCCTTAACAGTCAAGTTGCCCAACATGTATTGCAGTACACTAAGTGTTGAAAAAAATAATCATACCATAATTGACATATTTGTTTTTCAGGAAATGCCATTACTGCAAATTAAAGATGCTTTTGAATGAACTCTTTGTTGTAATTTCGAGCATTATAAGCTATAAGCTATAGTTCCAACTCAAACTTATTTTCACAAGCATCATTTCACATTATTCGAACAGGTTCAACAATATTTATTTAATTTTGTACTGATTAACTGCAGGTTTACTGTACTTCTCCAGTGTTACATCATCCGAAGAGTAATAATACATCACAGAGATGGCAATAGGAGTAACTCTGTTCTGTCGTAATAACAAGGCAAATCTTTCTTAAGAGCTTCATACAGATTACTGTAGCACTGTAGAGTCATATACTTACATTCTAGAAAACATTAATTCCCAAGCATCTAAAACATGTTGAATGATGTGATGACTAAAAGGCATCTAAATGGCTAGATAGAGGCACATCCAGATTACTTATGGCTAGATAGTGGCACATCCAGATTACTGATGAGTAGATAGTGGCACATCCAGATTAATGATGGCTAGATAGTGGCACATCCAGATTACTGATGACTAGATAGTGGCACATTGAGATTAATGATGGCTAGATAGTGGCACATCCAGATTAATGATGGCTAGATAGTGGCACATCCAATTTTCTGATGGTTAATAGAGGCACATCCAGATTAATGATGGCTAGATAGTGGCACATCCAAATTACTGATGGCTAGATAGTGGCACATCCAGATTAATGATGGCTAGATAGTGGCACATCCAGATTAATGATGGCTAGATAGTGGCACATCCAGATTATTGATGGCTAGATAGTGGCACATCCAGATTAATGATAGCTAGATAGTGGCACATCCAGATTAATGATGGCTAGATGGTGGCACATCCAGATTACTGATGGCTAGATAGTGGCACATCCAAATTACTAATAGCTCGAAAGTAACACAACCAGATTTTTTGGTGGATCAAAAGACAGTAACAAAACCATATGTACAGTGGATACAGTAGATTATTGACGACTAGATATCTGGACAACCAGTTTACTGTTAACTAGATATCTGGACAACCAGTTTACTGTTAACTAGATATCTGGACAACTAGTTTACTGATAACTAGATATCTGGAAAGCCAGTTTACTGTTAACTAGATATCTGGACAACTAGTTTACTGATAACTAGATATCTGGAAAGCCAGTTTACTGATAACTAGATATCGCGACAACCAGTTTACTGATAACTAGATATCTGGACAACCAGTTTACTGTTAACTAGATATCTGGACAACTAGTTTACTGATTACTAAATGTCTGGAAAGCCAGATAACTGAGGACTAGATATCTGGACAATCAGTTTACTGTTAAGTAGATATCTGGACAACTAGTTCACTGATAACTGGATATCGCGACAACCAGTTTACTGTTAACTAGATATCTGGACAACCAGTTTACTGTTAACTAGATATCTGGACAACTAGTTTACTGATTACTAAATATCTGGAAAGCCAGATAACTGAGGACTAGATATCTGGACAACCAGTTTACTGTTAAGTAGATACCTGGACAACTAGTTCACTGATAACTGGATATCGCGACAACCAGTTTACTGTTAACTAGATATCTGGACAACCAGTTTACTGTTAACTAGATATCTGGAAAGTCAGATTACTGGTAGCTAGACAGTCACATCCAGATTATTAATGACTATATAGTGGCATCTAGATAGCTGATAGTCTGATAGTGAGAAAACCAAGCTATAAACATATATATGCAAAACATGACATTTCTCCAAAGTTCAAGCTTATTTATATCACAGATGTTACTCACAAATAGCTTATAAAGCATGTTTTAAAAACCACTCAAATTATAAAGAGGTTTCGATTTTGAGTCAAAAGCAATTGTAAAAACACTTAGATAAAATAAGTGCAAACAAACAAATATGTATTTCTAACATACATTTTGTAACAAAAAAATCCACTCACTAATAAAGAACATGCCATGACCAGTTGTTACTAATAACTGCAATACACATGTGTGGCCAATTTCAAAGAATTATTAAAATCTTCTTTCATGTATTTTCAGCTGTCAGACAGATATAGCTGATGTTGGTACATATAGAGTAATTGTACAGCAACACATGTACTGCAACATATTGCTGTATATACACTTACAAATTAAAAGTTCAGAGAATATTTTTTCCTAGCAGATTATATTTTGCTAAATATTATACATTATATTATATCTAATAAACCTAAACTCATTTGTCCAAGTCAAAGTCATCATATTGAAGATGACTTTCCTTCTATTGTGCATAGTTGTATCATGACATCATAACGTTGACAGCATCTAGGTATATATACTGTATTTATCCTAAATAATGCCCCCTCTCTAATAAACGCGCCCCCCTCCTTTTCTGTAGAAATAGTACTTAACAGTTACCGGTACTTGAGAAGTGAGTTATCATGATCGTGTGTGACCAAATGTACAAAAGTATTAAATCCAATACACTATTTAATCCAGTTATTTTCACAGGAAACATTATATAGAAAAGTGTTTAGCACATCAATAAAGACAATTATATGTACACATCAAAACGATGGTGAGCAAGTCAGTTAATGTCCGGGGTTGTCGTAATCACTTTCAGTTTCACTTTCACATGAACTGTCACTCTAGCTAGAAAGTTTGAAGTCTTCCACATGAGTGTTAATAAGGTTTTCAAAAATCATCTCACTTTCTCTGGCGCTGTCGGGATCAAACCCCTCGAACTCCTCAGATTCATTGTCAGATGAAGAGGTCATCATCGCTGCCATCAATTGCATTGGTTATGCCACACTTTTTGAAAGACTTGCGAACAATGTCAGGGGTGATCGTATCCCATACTTGTTTTATCCATCATAGCATTTGGATTTTCCATTGAGCTTTTCTGTTCCTGGCTTTAGGAAGTTCAACATTACCACTGAACAACCATTCATCGTATAATTCACAGAGTTTGAGTTTAAAAGGTCTGTTCCATGAAACGTCCGCGTTCCATGAAACGTCCGTATACAAGTGCAACCACCAAGTATTACGCATAGATCACTGTTGTATTTGTTGCGCTCTAGATCTTTTACGACCAGGGTTAATTGTCCGCGGAATGAGTCCCATACCAGCATCCTTCTGTGTTGATTATTTACTTCCCAAATTTTCTGCAACCAAAATTTTATACTGTCTTTGTTTGCCCATGATTTATTGCCAGTTCCACACATATAAACGACTATCCCGCTCCGAACTTCATGTTTTGGAGGCGGGCTTACAACGGGCAAATGTACCAGTGGTGCAATGCAGATTTCCTTATTGCCAGTAGGTGCCAGGGTTGACTTTCCTGGCATTTCAAACCATACTGTAGTTTTGTCCATATTGACAATTGATTTCCATTTATTTTGTGTAAACGTAATGCCTCGTTCCTTAAAGACTTTCCTGTTACTCGAACACCTGTATTTCGTCTATTGTGTAGCCATGTCATCAGATTGTTTTCGATTTCTGGATATCGAACATTTCGTCCCCCACCTGCACATTGTTTTGATGATTTTTTTAAGTTCCAGCAGTTTTTCCTTATTCTGACACCATTCGCTCACTCTTTTTCTGTCAACTTTGAAATATTTCGCAGCCGCATGTTTTTCATTAATTTCAGCGTAAGTGATAACTTTGAGTTTGAATGAAACATTTATTATTTATCTGGAGGTCAGAATCACATGTAACCATGTGCAAATTGATGAATGAATCACAAATGTATTGAGTGATGGGGCGTGTCAAAACTACATACAATGTTTCACTCTGTGTTCCTTGAACCTGAGCACTCTAAAAGTCGGTCACCATGTTTGAATGTGTATTCTTATAGTGTGCTCTAGTAGACGCCCCCTCCCCCTTGGGGTCTGCAGCGCCCCTGGGGCGTTTATTAGGATAAATATGGTATACCTAAACACTTACTTTCTAAATTTATTGCACTTTTCATTTAGTTTCTGTGTCTACTTTCCTTCCTGTTTAGAATTGGCGCCAATTATTAACTTTAGTCAGAAAGCAGAAATTCTAACTTTATAGGGTGAGTTTTCTGTTTCTGTTTTCTGAGTTGACTAATCTGGGACCAATTTGACCATACATTCAAAATAATATTTTTCATATATTTTTTTTTGGTACATTTAACCAGTGACTTTTATCAAAATACTTTTTATTTTAACTAAACAATCATTCATTAATTTTTTTACAATAAATTTTCTTATTTTTAATCAAACAATGACTTATTTAGAGTGTGGCCGAGACGTACCAGTAGATTAGCTTCATTGTGATCACATATACCCTCAGTGTCTACACTGCAAAACACACCGAGACTTACATAAAACATTTTTGATATTTGTTATCACCATCTTCCATACAACAATTAAGGATTTCTTTGTCCCTTATAAAGGGCCTGCGGCATTCATCAGTTGAAAAGATCATGGAGACACCTAAATTTACACTACCACTCTCAATTTTACTTTACAACTTTGTATTTGTTTTATGTTCAATGTATGTGTTAAACATATATGTTCAAGCATGAAACCTATGTACTGTTCATGTAATAAAATAGTTTTACAATACTTTTACGACAAGTCCAGAACACCAAAATTTTATGAATCTCAAAACTAATTGTGATAGTGGGGTCTCAAAATTTTAGTAACCGGGGATAGTTTGACAGCAAAGCTGGAGTCCTGGACTCAGTTCCAAAAGTCACTTGACATTAATAACCTTTTAAGATGGATTTAAGAATGTGCACCATAGTTACTTATAAGTCCTACTATGAAAACATTGCTAACTATCCAGAACTCTATTGTTTTCTCAAAAACCGTTGCATTTGTGAAACAATTTGTAGACAATTATGCCTCAGTTTTATCAACACCTGGAAAAATGCAAGATGCCAAAGCTTTCTTTATAATTAAAGTGACCACAAATTGTATTGGTCTATCCATCACTGCTGGTACAGGTTTACAGACATACAACCAACAAGTGTCAGAAGGCAGCTGTTTTGGCAGAGCATTACTGTACACTACAATTGGCTTTCAAACATGGCATTACACAATAGAATTGTATTTATTTATAAATACTTGAAAGGCAGGTAATTGTATTATTTATTATCTTATACAGATTAACAGGAAATAAAATTCAATAAAAACACTATAAGCCTGTATCTTAGTTACATATGTATTGTGACACCATAGTGATCTATGTGAGATTTCATATTATCCTATTATGAAATACTAAAAAAGTTACATTTAAGAAGAGAATTACATACATGTATATGTATATATATTTTGTAAATCTACATACTACAGGAAAACAATTATAAATGTGTTTTTGTCAATAAAATTATAACATATGACGTGACACACAACGTCAGCTAGCTATATGTGTGGGTGATGTGAAGCAAGGAAACTACATATATTTTAATACAAAAATCATAACTGGCATGAGGAACTATTTTGAACAAAAAATATATTGTATTACACCTAATTATGTGTCAACGAAATATTTGAATGTTCACTCTGTTTGGTGAAATTTGAACAGGAAAATATTTCAAAATATTAACATTTAGAAATCACTAAAAATTACCTTAGTCCTTCCTGACAACTAGTAATTTTGAAAATATTTTAATTCTAAACATCAGTTGATAAACATTTACCACAGTATAATTTTGCATAACATGCACAGGCTACATACTACTTATCTGTCAAAGTCTTTTGGTATTGACTGTATACTACCATCTGGTTACAACTGCATATATATATCACATGGTCAGGAAAATCCTTGTCACTTGACAATTGTTCAAGGATTTGTTTCCTGAGTTCTGAACACCATTCCCAAAATCCCACTAATTCACATCAACTATTGTAGTTGGATTTTTTAATATTTCATAACCATTAGGAGCTTTTATTTAACCATACTGACATCAAATTAGTTCATATACTAAACAAAAAAAGAAAGGTAACACTACTTTATTCTGTGATTAATTAATTAGCCCCTTCATAAATCCTTACCAATCATGTACGAATAAAGTAATTGATCAATTCTGATAAAACTGCAGTCATGGTTCATTATAAAACTTTGCGTTCAGTTGATTTTATTCGACTGTAAAGGACGTTGGGGTCAATTTCAAAGGTAACACCATTAGTAACGGGTATGGCCACCGTTTGCGAAGTAAACAGCATTGCAGCATCGTCGCATGGAACTCGTAAACCAGCGGATAATTCGAGGAGAGATTCTGTTCCATTCAGTGATCAAGGCTTGGGCCAGCTCCTGCAAGTTTTACGGCTGATTTTGACGTTCTCTTATGCGTCGCCCAAGAACGTCCCAGACATGCTCAATCGGTGACAAATCAGGTGATTTAGATGGCCAATCTAACACCTGTACGTTATTCTGCTGCAAGAAAGTTCTGCTGATGCGACTGGTGTGCGCTGGTGTGTTATCCTGTTGAAAAATGGCACCAACACCATGGCATCTTAAGAATGGCAGAACCACTGGTCTTAAAATTTTGTTCCACTGTCGTAAGGCCCAACGACGGTGAACACAACGCAGTCCAGTTACCTCCACACTGTGCGCCTTCCGTCAGATTATTTGTTCCACTGTCGTAAGGCCCAACGACGTGAACACAGTTGCAACAAATTGGGTCCAGTGTAGGGACGCCGCGCTTTCAATTGGTAGGCCCTCAACCTGTTGCGGACTGTTTGGGAAGACACACGATGCCCAAACAATGTCCTTGTAGTCTCTACTGCGGTTATGAATCGATTGCGCAAGTGTATCAATTGTATACGACGGTCATCCCTGGTAGTTGTTTTATGGGGTCAGCCGCTTCGGGGACCATCGGGTGTTGGCCCAGTTTGGTTTAAACGACTTACCAAATGGCAAATTGTCTTAACACTGCAACCAAAATGCCGTGCAACTCGACGGCGAGACTCCCCAGCCTGGATCATGCCTACAGCCCTTTCTCTCTGTACTTGTGACAGCCAGGGCATAATGATAAAGTTGATAGATAACAAGATTTGGTGATTTCTAAGTCCTAAGGATCTAAAGAACAATTGTCGGTTTGAATGTTTATGAAATTCAAGCGAAGATACAAGTTAGTCGCAGAAAACCTCGTGCAGCTCTTTCGCTAATACAGACTTTCACGCTTGAATGATTTTGGTAACCCCCTTGGATTTTGTAATGTAAGATATTACCATTTTCTAATATTGCATAAACGTCATTTTGTTTTCACTCATTTACAGGTATTCGCCAAGGAAACATGTTAACCTTTCTATTTTTGTTGAGTATATGTCAGATACATTAATAAATTAGAAATATTTCCCTATTTTGCCACATATGTAGGCATTATATATAGACTATGTTGGAGTTTACAAACACCACTACATCACAACACTGTTCTTTCTCTCTCTCTCTCTCTCTATATATATATATATATCTGTCAAATTTTGATGTTTCGATGTTCAAGGGACTACCAAACAAACTTTGATACAAGACTCTGAATAATTTGTGGTTGGTTATAAAGATGTTTTCATGTTCAAGGCTATAGTTGATGACACATTTCTACCTAAACAAACACAACAAACACCAAAACATGTGTTTAAATAAAAGATGTATTTCTATCTTAAAACAAAACATTTTCATTCATTAGAAAATAAAATTGTAACTTCAAATAGTAATTAACGAGAAACAGACAAAGCATGCTGATGTTTACATTCTTGCCTTCATGTCGCACAGTATATGTATTTTACAGATCCATTTGAAATGAAATGACATTAGCATGAAAGTGGTCATCATGTGTGAAGTCTATAGGCACTGATGTAAACAAATTAAAACCCTAATGTATTCTTTCCAGAAATGACAGCACTTTCACCTCGTATCCTCATCCGTAGAAATTTTAACAGTGTTTCATGTTATTCTGACTAGTTTGAATCAATAGAAGAATGTATAATTGACAGATAAATCACAGTGTTTCTCATGCTTTTATGCTTAAAACTGAAAAGTTAGGCTTTGAGAATGAGTTAAATCATTATATAAATGATAAAATTTCCTCTGTTTTCAAAATTTCATGTATTAAACCTAACTGTAAGCCATTACCACAATGGCAGCAGAGAATGTCACACAACTTCCAGCGATCTTTGATTAAATATTATGGCTTGTAAATAAGCAATTAAACTTTAATCTGTGTCCAGTCATTAATTAATCTTGTAACACAGAACTGGTAAAAGCATGCTATCACAATCCCATTGCCAAGGTAACAATGTGCGAAATTTGCCATAGGGCAAAAACAGCTGTACAGTACTGTCCAGGTAAATGTTTTGTTCCAATCATGAAGTGTTAATGACTGTTATCATAGCTAATGGTCTGTGAAAAAACTTTGATACATTGAAAAGTTTGATTTATTAAAACTTTTATTCATAAAGGGCTAAGTTAGTAATAACATAAAGGAATACAATTTGGGACCAAAAAGAACCTTCCATACATCAAGAAAGTTGAATCATCAAAGTTTTACTGTATATATATCCTGCATGTTCAAAGTTACAGTTGACAGTGCAATGGACACTAATCAAGACTGGAGGAGGTAAATGAGCAGAAGCAACCAACTAACTACCCATTCAGCTGTTGGTGGATGCCAGCAAAAATGATGACAAGACTTTAAAAACAAATGGTGTCTACAAGCATATGATAATGGCTGTGAGGGATTTCATCATCAGTAATTTTGACAAACCTTATGCAAACTAGGAGTTTAGGGGTAGAATGGTAAAAATTGGTTTGGGCAGCAATTTAAAAGTAGGCAGCTGGCAAAGGTCTGTCATCTACATAAATGGAGAAAAGATGGAGAGGTAACCAACAAAGAGCTAGAAATGCACTTATAATTCTGTTCAATTTCCTGTTACAGTTACATACAGAGTTCCGGGTACCGGTGAGTTGTTACCACAACACCTGGTAGTACCATTTAAAATTAATTCCCTTGTAAGACTTTCTTGTTAAAAGTTAGATTGACCTGACAAGAACTCGCATGAGAACAGTGCTCGAACACTTATATTAATTGTTATATTTTCGGTTCTCATTCCATAAAAACGACAAAGTCCATACATGATAATATTGACACACTTCTACCTCTGATCAGAAAAACCCTCTAACTACCTTGGTAATTTAAATCCAACAGACGACAGTGAGGATGATATTGCTGCATGCAATAACTATCAAATAAATGTTGATTCCTGAAAAGTTTGCATACTTCCTCTGAATTAAAAATAGCAAAATATCTAATTTAAAAGAAAAGAATTGCGTAAAAATAGGATCAACATATTTTATAAAATGTAGTACTAGTAAAATATTGGTCCTACATAGGAAAGTATGATCTGCGATTTCAAGCACTGATTAATGCAAAAAATTACATAATTTTTCAGAAGTATTTTAACAATATCTGTCTGCATTTATGTTAAAGAGGTTTGAATATTATTACACAGAATCCAATGACATCACAATAACATTGTAAATATTGGTTATTTTAATGGGGTGTTCCAGTATAGGTTACGACTTCCATCGCTATCTACCATCACGTCAGTGTTGCTTGACAAATTTCCAATTTATTAGGAATTTATTAGGATATATGATGGACGCAGGCTGGGAATAAGCCTCTGTGTCCATATCTGTAAATGAATTTACAATAAATAATATTCTTAATGACAAATACTTCTGGTGTTATTTCATGACTTTAAAATAAAATATCGATTTTCTTTCCAGTGTTCATCAAATAAAATTTCGAACTGTTTAACTGTATTAGCATCAACGACATGTTGAGGTAAACTGTTCCATACATTTATAGTTCTTTAACTAAAGAAATGTTTTCTGACGTCTAATCGAGAATGTTTCTTATACAATTTCTTGGAGTGTCCCCTTGTTGTAGTGGAGGATGCCATCTGGAATAGGTTTTCCGTAACTCTTGTATCATATTTATTGTTTATGACTTTGAAGGTGTTAATCATGTCTCCCCTCATCCTGCGATGTTTTAAGATAGGTAGGTCCAGTCACGCTAAGCGCTCTTCATACGATAAATGTTTAAAACCTGGTATTAATTTCGTGGCTCTCCTTTGAACGTTTTCAATAATATCTATATCCTTGACCAGGTGCGGGTTCCAAACACTAGAGGCATACTCGGGGTGCGGTCTTACCAGAGCTTTGAATAGCAATTTGAACACGGTCTCGTCTAGATATACAAACGTTCTTCTGATAAGTCCTGCTATGCTATTCGCCTTGTTGACAATTAATTGAATGTGGCTTCGGAAGTTTAATTGATCATCAATAGTTACATCAAGATCTTGTTTCCTTCGCTATGTTTTCTAATTGCAGGCTTTCTCCTTCGGGTCCAGACATAGAATAATTTCTTCTTTCACATGGTTTGATTGATAATATTTTACGTTTATTTGGATGGAATTTCAACAGCCATTTTTTAGACCAATTTTGAAGCTTATCCAGATCCCTCTGCAAAATATCAATATCTTCCGTGCTATCTATTTGCCTGTATAATTTGGTATCATCCGTAAAAAGATACGTTGGTGATTCAGTAACTTCTGGTAGATCGTTTATATATATGACAAAGAGGATTGGGCCAAGAACGCTACCCTGAGGGATTCCACTCAATACGGGGTAAGATCTTGATGATTTACCATAACTTTCTGTGATCTATTATTAAGAAAGTCATTTACCCAGTTTACAACCTGGCGACTAATCCCGTACCCTGAAAGTTTCTTTAAAAGGCGCTGGTGAGGCACTTTGTCAAAGGCCTTCATAAAATCCCTGTATACGACATCCAGTTGCCCTCCATTATCCATTATATTTGTCCAATCCTGAAGTATCGTTAGTAGCTGTAACTGTGTGGATCGGCCAGACATAAAACCAAACTGTTTATCGCTCAACAAATTGTTCTTATCCATATGGTTAACAATACTATCCCTTACTATTTTTTCAAGTGTTTTACCGACTATGCTTGTACGACTTACTGGTCTATAATTCCCTGGTTCTGACTTTGATCCTTTTTTTAAAATATTGCCGTAATGTTTGCATCTTTCCATATTTGAGGTAGTTTTCCATCCGATATTGACTTCTTAAAAATGCATTCTAAAGGTTTACCGATAATTTTGAGCAACTCTTTTAAAACTTTCGGGTGCATATTAACTGGCCAAGGAGATTTGTTCTCATGCAAGTTTAATAGTAGTTTTTCAATTATTTCTGCAGTACAATTAATTTCTTGAAAAGGGTATGTGATGAATCTTTCCTCAATTTCAGGCAGGTCTCCTGGAGGTTCCTGTGTAAATACACTACTGAAAAAGAGGCCAAAACTTCAGCTTTATCCGAATCGTTTACTGCCATCTGCTGGTTGTCACCATTTAATCCTTATAGTTCAGAAATTCCTGTTTTCGTTTTTCGTTTGGAATTTGCGTATTTCCAAAAGCGTTTTGGGTTCAATTTTATATCTTTGGCGATGCTCTTTTCCATTACATGTCTGGATTTTCTTACCTCCCTCTTCACCTGGTTTCTTATTTTAGCATACTCTTTATACTTCTCTTCACTTTTTGTTTCCATGTATCTTTGCCATGCACAGTGTTTTTTGTGTATTTTCATTCGGACAGATTCCTCCAATGTAATTTTATATTCTTTCTGTTGTTGGCGGTTTTGAGCTTTGCTTTTAGGGACATGTTTATTAACATTAGACTTTATTATCTGTGTGAATGATTTGTACATTTCTTCCACGGTTCCTTGTAGCAAACCAGACCAATCCTTAGGGACATCTTCTATCATCTTATCGTAATCTCCTTTATTATATATTAAACGTGGTACTGACTTTCCTTTAGGTAGTTTCTGACAACAAAATTCAAAATATAACAGAAGGTGATCACTATTGCCAATTGGGCTGTTGTATGTTTGGTCCTTTATCATCTCCTCTTCGTTAGTAAGTGCAAGATCTAAGGTACTGGGCTCATTTCCTCTCCTTACTCTTGTAGGACATGTTGTATGTTGATACAGGTAATTATCTCTTAGACACTCTATGAACTTTTCACTCTCTTTATCGCCTTTCGAGGACCAAGTATTTCAGTCAATCTTTCGAAAGTTGAAATCCCCAAAAATCAACAAGTGACTGTAAGTAGCTGAAGATGCCATATTATCAATTAACTTTTGAAGTTCTTGAGTGTTTTCTTCAGATGAGTTAGGGCTTTTGTAGATACATCCAATCAGCAGACAATTTCCTTTGGACAAATTGATTTTAACCTATATACTCTCTTTAAACTGGCTGCCCATGATGACTTCAACTCCATTTAGTTCCTCCTTTACATACACTCCTATGGCTCTATGATTCGCTTTAATCTCATCCATCACGAACAGATTATAACCAGGTATACAAAGTTCAGATTAGCTAGGTAGGTACCTACAATTTTTAGGCAGCATTTCAGTTATTCCAACGATGTCAATGTTTTTTTCTGTTAATGTAATTATAGTTTTAAGTTCATCCAATTTATTCATAAGACTATCTGCATGTGTGTAGTAACAATTTAAAGTTTCTGTTCCTTTTATTGATCTGGTGTCTGAGCTTTCTATATTTACTTTGACCCGTCTTTTGGTACCCGAACTATTTTCCTGCTCCAGGGTGGTCCGCGCACACGGTAGGCCCACTCCCCCGAATTTGACTTTCTTTTAGCTTCTTCTAAGAGTACCTTTTCTGTTTCTCTCTCAGTTTTTGTTAAGTCGTTGCTAATTTGCACCGACTTAAGCTTTTCCACGGACCTCAGCTCCTTGATGTTTTTGAAAAACATTTTCTTGTCATCTACCGAAGCAAAAGAGACCAAAATTGGCCTTGACTTATTCGTATTTCCGTTCGGTTTGTTAAATTTCCCAAGTCTTATTGCTTTCATAATTCCATCGAAGACAGTTGATGGAACTTTGCAGGCATCCATGATTTCTTTTATCTTCTTTTCATCCTCTTTCTTTCACTTGCTTCCTTCCTCGCTTGATTGTTCATCAATTCCAAAAACCAATATATTCTTTCCTCTTCTTTTCCTGTCTTCCAGTTCTGTTAAGACTTCTTGGGTATTTGAAGTTTTAGTATGTTTACTCACCCCTGACTCACCCTCGGGTGAATGTGAGAAATGAGACAATTCGTTTTAATTATCTCTTTGACATCATTCTAATCACATTTCTTCTGTAATTCTTGTTCCAGCTGTTGAATCCTAGTTTCAAACTTTTCCATTATTTCAGCGCATTTTTGCTCAAACTTGAGTTCAGTATGCAAAGTTTTCTCCTCTGCTACCCGACAAGGGACGCAAAACCACAACACCGCGTTAGAGCTGGAGAGGATATTGTATTCATTTTCATCCTTACCGAGACATGACGTGCAATAACGCTCCCGACATCGTTCACATTCCAATAATGTTGTGTTTGGATCCCGAAATTCAATGCAACATAGTTTCCAATAACTTAACAACTTTATGTAATTTTAATAAGGCTGAAAGTGTTCACAACAGGTCTCTTCCAAGTTAACTCAATAAGAATTGAAACCGTTTACAAGAATTTAAATGAAAACATGAAATTATGTACATAGGCCTATATATTGTATATATATATATGTTTTAGGCTCGAGCCCTAGTCTGAGGAGTCTAAAGCATGCAGTAGGCCTATATAAATTCAAACCTTATGTTTACTTCACTGTACTGTATACGTACAGTACTGTACAAATGATATCTAGCCAGATGGAATTTTAAATGCTGTAATTATATATGAAGTTCATGTAGATAGAAGATGATGACCAAGGTAATACAATAATTTAAGTACTCATCAACTATTAATCAGTTAAAGCCTTGTCATTCATTTTTGTCACGGACTTACCAGGACTTTGGTGAATCTGCGCTCGAGCTCATGGGAATCGGGCATCGGGAGACGAATCGACATGGCTGGGGTTCTGAAATCTGGTCCTCTGTAGTTAGGTGTGCTCTCTCCATTCCCCATTGTTTGAACAAGTGCACACTCTAACGTTAGCGTCCGGTTCGACATTGGTATAGTATGGCTTCACAATACATTGTCAAATTCGTCGCTTCATGAGCTAGTGTTTACAACATCAAAAAGGTGCATGGTGTCGGCAGAGATGCTTTTACCATGAGCAATTAAACGCAAATCCCTACGATACAAATACATTACAGTCGCAGTCTGTGATAGATAACATCAAATCATTTTGACACAAAATCGAGTGGTAGCCGGCCATTTTTCATTCAGACAGGAAGGGAACAGTTTCTGATTCATTTAAATCCCGCATCATCTCGCGAGATGTTGCTGTGCTGTGTTCATGGTCAGTGGAACGCTTCGTTAGGGAAATCTATGTACACCGTAAACCAGCCACGTTAAAGTCGAAAAAGAGAGTTTTTGATGGTTTATATTGAGATAAAATTAACTTAAATTTAAGAGTGATTTGTGGAAATATATGAAAAAGGATTATTGGCTAAATTATTTTCATGAGATGAATTTTGGGGCAACCTAAATACATGAGTGCCTTAATAATTCAAATTATGGAAGATGCTAGTTTAAAGCAAAAACATCAGATTTTATTAATAGATTCACCTACCTTTAAGCAGACATAAAGTTGAAATACCTGTTCTATCTCAATACACGATTTTTGATGATTTAACCTCCATGGTATAGTATGGAGTACACTAAGTTTATAAAGATAAAATTTGCAATAGTGTTACATTGCGTTGATATTACTGTGAAGTCTTAATAAAATGAAAGTGATATTTGACACGCGGATATAATTACATATTTCTGAGACTGATTGTGTATTTAGTTATGTTAACTGATATATGTTATTACAACTAATTGTCATTAGTGTCATAAACGTGATTTGTAACTAAGTCATTTGTAAAGTGATTGGAACTCATATTTGGTATGAACTCTTTAGTTAACATAACGTCTGGTGTGTAAGAAGGTTGACTTAGTACACTTGCGGAAAAAAATATCGTAAATTCACTATTGCATTAATTCTAATATTTATATTCAGTTCATAAAGAATAAAAAATACCAAACAATATGTGAAATGATATGTAAATACTTAAAATATCTCACATAAAATGTAATAAAAAGACAGTATCATTGTGAGACTATTTTCTGCTTACTCCCTGTATTTGACAATGTAACGGAGGTAATTTTTCATCTCAATGCCTCCGCTAGGAATCGAACCCAGGACCCCTGGCTTACTAGTCTTGACGCTCAACCAATCAAGCTAAAGAGAAGTTCTCTCAAGCCGAGTAGTAAATTGCGGCAAGTATTTTACCAGGGTTGCATACTCCCCCTCCAGTAAATAACTCGTCCTTGAGTTTCCAGGGGTCACAGCGATGCTGGTGGGGCATGACTACATACTATTCCCAGGTCCCTACATGGGTGCCAATGTAACGGGTCATTTTTCATTTCAATGCCTCCGCTAGGAATCAAACCTGGGACCCCTGACTTACTAGTCTGACGATCAACCAATCGAGCTAAAGAGAAGTTCTCTCAAGCCGTGTAGTATATTGCGGCTAGTATTTTACCAGGGTTACAACAATGTTTCCCATCAGATTAGAATCAGCTGTTTTGCTATTTCATCAGTTGTCTAGCTGTTCCATTAGTACTTAAAACATCCAATAAATGATGGTTATTTATCTTTTTCAAGTATGTCAATAAAAAGGAGTCGCCAAAATGTAAACAAGAGATAGGTTTTCTATTTTGTTGTTAACTGGTGTAAAAACTACATTTCTTGTTGGTGTTTAATCATGGCATACTAACATGCCGCATTTAAAGCATCTGAAAAAAACTACAGCACATAAATCAGTAAACATATAAAATATATATATATATATTTCTTAAATAGGTTTGGTTGACAGTTATTTATGCTTAGTGCATGTATGTCAAAGAGGTGTGTACACATATGTTTCATGTTTAAATTGTTACTTATACCTTGTCAGTGCCTTCAGCTAAACACCTTTGTGCAATGTTGTCAGGGACATGCATGTTACTGAGTCTCTAACAAATGGGGAAAATATGATAGATATTGACTACAAAGCCAGTATAGGTATCAGCAATCATTTGTCGTTATCTCTAGACTTAAAATTACTTCAAATGTATGCTATTACTTTTTATACTAAAGAACCTGGCTGTAGGATTTACCATGACTGTGATTTTGTGAGTCTGATACTTGGAATACACTGTAACAATCCAATGCTGGCCATCTTCAAGTGGATCTTCCTTCATTAGATGTTGACATCCTGCAAAGGTGTGCCAGCTGGGTTGATCAGACTCAACAAAGGACTTATCACTGCTACTCATTGTTGTCACACCCAGTGTTGGGTTGAATATTGAAGCAGCTTCCTCACTGGTCCAACTGCATCACTTCGACAGTAACACATTTGTCTCCAAACACCTTGTGCTTCGCACTGTGTTGGTGACCGCTGCACTGTTCTTCCATCTTCCTTCGTATCCAGCTAGAAGAAACCTCTGCCTATCTACTTGCTGTTCTACCAGTTTTTTTTCCATTCTGCTCCTTGCAGTCGTAAAATTCCCCAAAATGACTGGCAAGGGAATCCCCTTCAGTCAACCTCTAATGTAGACACCGTTTCCTTTATTCATGCTGTTTACATTGGTCCATCAGCTGCAGGTATATTGTATTCTGTCTATCTCATTTGTTAGACTTCATGATCCTGTCAACTATGAGAACCTGGTTGAAGCTGAGGAACAACAATAACATGTCTAGGCATGGATGTCTTCCCTCAACTCCTTGTCAGAGTGATGATGAAGCCATCTCTACAGGGTAACATATCCCCTGATGGATGTCTTCTCTCAACTCCTAGTCCGAGAGATGATGAAGCCATCTCTACAGGGTAACATATCCCCTGATGGATGTCTTCCCTCAACTCCTAGTCCGAGAGATGATGAAGCCATCTCTACAGGGTAACATATCCCCTGATGGATGTCTTCCCTCAACTCCTAGTCCGAGAGATGATGAAGCCATCTCTACAGGGTAACATATCCCCTGATGGATGTCTTCCCTCAACTCCTAGTCCGAGAGATGATGAAGCCATGTCTACAGGGTAACGTATCCTCTGATGGATGTCTTCCCTCAACTCCTTGTCAGAGTGATGATGAAGCCATCTCTACAGGGTAACATATCCCCTGATGGATGTCTTCCCTCAACACCTTGTCAGAGTGACAAGTAAGCCATCTCTACAGGGTAACATATCCCCTGATGGATGTCTTCCCTCAACTCCTAGTCCGAGAGATGATGAAGCCATCTCTACAGGGTAACATATCCCCTGATGGATGTCTTCCCTCAACTCCTAGTCCGAGAGATGATGAAGCCATGTCTACAGGGTAACATATCCTCTGATGGATGTCTTCCCTCAACTCCTTGTCAGAGTGATGATGAAGCCATCTCTACAGGGTAACATATCCCCTGATGGATGTCTTCCCTCAACTCCTTGTCAGAGTGATGATGAAGCCATCTCTACAGGGTAACATATCCCCTGATGGATGTCTTCCCTCAACACCTTGTCAGAGTGACAAGTAAGCCATCTCTACAGGGTAACATATCCCCTGATGGATGTCTTCCCTCAACTCCTAGTCCGAGAGATGATGAAGCCATCTCTACAGGGTAACATATCCCCTGATGGATGTCTTCCCTCAACATCTTGTCAGAGTGACAAGTAAGCCATCTCTACAGGGTAACATATCCCCTGATGGATGTCTTCCCTCAACTCCTAGTCCGAGAGATGATGAAGCCATCTCTACAGGGTAACATATCCCCTGATGGATGTCTTCCCTCAACATCTTGTCAGAGTGACAAGTAAGCCATCTCTACAGGGTAACATATCCCCTGATGGATGTCTTCCCTCAACTCCTAGTCCGAGAGATGATGAAGCCATCTCTACAGGGTAACATATCCCCTGATGGATGTCTTCCCTCAACTCCTAGTCCGAGAGATGATGAAGCCATCTCTACAGGGTAACATATCCCCTGATGGATGTCTTCCCTCAACTCCTAGTCCGAGAGATGATGAAGCCATCTCTACAGGGTAACATATCCCCTGATGGATGTCTTCCCTCAACTCCTAGTCCGAGAGATGATGAAGCCATCTCTACAGGGTAACATATCCCCTGATGGATGTCTTCCCTCAACATCTAGTCAGAGTGATGATGAAGCCATCTCTACAGGGCAAGATATCCTCACTGGTATCTTTTCTAACATAGAAGTCCATTTTCATTGTTCCATTTAACAAAGAACTGCATTCAGTGACAGTGATAAAACATTGCATTTGTAGTGTTCTGTGACATTATGTAATTTCACTTGATCAGATTTGTCGCACACAGATTTTATCAAGATGCAGTATTGATGACGTATTGAATAGCATGGAATAATCAATCACAACAGTATTCGGGTAGGCTCTTTAAATTTATTCGTAACTGTGAACCAGTTTAGCCCTCTCCGGGCTTCATCAGGACAACAACCTCAAAATTTTACATCCTTAAAGGTGCTATATTTTATAAATAATGGATGTAGTATAGTGACCTACTGTCACATTGTATCCACTGTATTCTGATATTGTTCTCAGTGTCTCGCTGTTGTACTATATTATTTCTGTCATTACCCAATATGTATCTTTCACTGTTATTCATAACACCATAGTATAATGGACAGCTTCATTTTTTTAAATGACAATTTCCAGGTTTTTCTTATTTCCCAATGTTTACTGAAATTCTAATTCTAAATTACAAGAGGTTGACATACAAGAAAATCTTACAAGGATATGATCGACGACATTAGATGTAGACACATCATTAGACACATCAAACAATACATGTAGGCATATAGTTAGACACATCATAAATATATGTAGATGCATCATAAATATATGTAGACATATCATAAATATATGTAGATGCATCATATGATACATGTAGATATATCATATGTAGATACATCATATATATAATGCATGTAGACGCATCATACATGTAGACACATCATACAATACATATAGACACATATATGTGGACACATCATACAACAAATGCACACATCATATAATACATGTAGACACATCATATATATAGATACATCATATAATGCATGTAGACACATCATACATATAGACACATCATAAAATACATATAGACACATACATGTAGACTCATCATACAATAAATGCAGACACATCATACAATACATGTAGACGCATCAGCATTAACAGTTTTATGATAATAATATTTTCTACAATTAGAATGTAACAAAAATCCCATGATCAAAATTATTTGAAATGATAAACACTAAAATAGTAACTGGATCTTATACAAGTAATTTTCACTCAAACACTCAAATTCAATACAAGAGGCCCAGAGGGCCTGTATCGCTCACCTGGATCTTTATGACCAACTGTACAATATCTGTGCATATGTTCCACAATAGATACTTAAAGCAATATGACAAATTACTCCATATGGGTTCTGTCCCTTAGTAGTCCAAAATAAGTCATTTGTATATAAGCCTTTAATGGCCAAATATGATGGGTTTTTGGTTAATCAGAAGAAGTTGATTAACTATTTTACCAAATCTAACCCCAATGACCTTAAATATCATTATGGGTCAAGCTATTTTTTCACACACTATGTGGGCACCATTAAGGGAACCTTTTGGACAAATATTATGATCCTAAGCCTTTAGCTTAATCAGAAGTTGTTCAAAGGTTTAACACGTTTGACTATTGTGACCTTGAACATGGGTCAAGGTCATTTCTGTTCTCAAATATATTACCGGGCATTATTGAGAACCTATTTTGGAATAATATCACTATCCTAGATGTTTTGGATCATCAGAAAATGTAATTCAAAGGTTTAACACATTTGACCCCTTTGACCTTGAATATGCGGAAAGGTCATTTCTTTTTGCAAACTTTCCTGGACATCAAAACAGGACCAGGTGAGCTAACAACGTATTTATTTCAAATCTTATGACATTTTTATTGGAATACCAGAAGATTTTTCTTATAAAACTTTCAAGTTGATGGTTTTAGCAGTTAAAATTGAAATGGGAAAAAAATAATTAAAAGTAGAATGTTCAACATGAAAACAACAAAATCAGATACACCAATACACTGTACAAAATCAGAAACACCAATACACTGTACAAAATCAGAAACACCAATACACTGTACAAAATCAGACACACCAATACACTGTACAAAATCAGAAACACCAATACACTGTACAAAATCAGAAACACCAATACACTGTACAATATTTGCTGTTCTCCTGATTTTTGTTTAATACTAAAAAGATGGTTACCTGGATTTGAAATATCATTACACAAAACATTTTAAAGGTATTATTACAAAAAAAAATTAATTTTTTTCCTATGGCTCAAATTTCAAAACATAAATGTAAAACGTAAAGGAGAAATGAAGGTTATGATACAAAATATGATTTTTATCTCTTAATTTTGTTCTCAAAGTATCTAGAATTCAGGATTCCATTCTCAGAGATAATGAAAAATTAAACCTCTTTAAGATAACAACTTTGCAAAATAAAACACATACATACATGTTATATTTAATATACAGAGCTTTACCTGCCACACAACTTTCTCACTAGACAGTTCCTATACCTGTTGTACCTATAGTTATCTTTCATACTTCCATATCACATCCACACATCACTTGTTCCCATACAAGATAAGTAAGCCTTCCACAGCATCCTTAAAGTCTGCTTCTACTGTGCCGCACTGATTTTCTCGAGACATTTTGTAGCGTCTTTTAATTTTCCAACAAAATCCTACAAATATGAAAACAAAATAATAATAATATAACTGAAATATGAATATACCAACAGAGTGTACAATCAAGAAAGGCCTCTAACTTCTGTGTAACACAACCATCACGTGGTCTTCATACAACCTCTTGTCCTAGCTGTTATAACCCAGTGATTTAAAGGGTCATCAAGGAGAAAGGCATAATCAATTCTGTTGTATAGCTAGAAACTATGTATGTATTTAGAATAATTTCTATGCTATATTTGAAAGTAACTTACAATTAATTAGAGACTGTTGTAAATTGATTTTTAATTTCTTAAATACTGATCAAAATTAAAGAAGTATCAGGTGATTCTATCAGTATTTCAGATTAAAGCATGGTATTGCCAATATCAGGTTAACCTGCCAAGACCAGGTGAGCTAGCCTCACTCTGAATAAACACTAACATGTTGTTACTATACAGAATTCCATCTTTACAACCACATATATTTATAAACATCAATCACGTATCATTTGCCAATTACTTTGTAAACATTTATTTACATCCAAACTATTGTAAATTTTAGTGTTTTTCTCACCTGTAATTGTTCTTGTGTACATGAAAACTGTATCTCCTGAATACCTGGCTTCCCTGGTACCTGTAATGAATGGATAGGTAAAATAAAACATGTATGACCCTTGAGTCCACAGAGGATATCACACACTGTAAAATTATTCAATTTTGGGGGCGGTATTTTGGTTAAATTCATGGGTACTCACAAATCCATGAATTTATATGGCCACAAAAAATGATGAACAAATAAAAGTTGTCATGGATTACAAGTTACTTTTGTGATCAAGATTTATCCCTGAAATCAAGTGTCAATGAAAAGTATATTTTTGGAAAATGGTGACATTTGAGCGCTATGTAAATGTACGATTTTACAGCACTTTAATTCTATAAAACAGTAATGTAAGGTGCCCTGTATTTCAGTATTCAGACTACATATGTAATCGGTCTACAGTCTATTCAGATTGATAAAGTGTAAAGTTAGGCTACAGAAAAATAATGCAATGTAATACGACACTAGATTTTATTTACTGTTTGCATATTTGATCAATACTAACCTCTGTCTTTAATGATATCAAATAGACAGCTTGGTTAACTTTCTCCAAGTGGTTGTTCTGAAATAAAATTCAAACTAAATGACTAAAACAGCATTTTTTCCCCCTAAAACATTACGAAAAAATTGCATTAATACTCTGGGATGTTTAATAACAATATCAGAAGTTCCTGCCCAACAACATCAATGAATAATGAATATTACTACGATTGTAGTTTCTGATATTAATAAAACCTTTTTTTTTTTTCAGAAGTAAATGAAGTATGAAAACAAGAACCTGGTAGTATTTATTTCATTACTGTAACTCCGCTTAAAGTGATTTAAGATCAGGTGACTTACTGATTGTGATTAAAATAATCGGATGTACATTTGATATTTGTCTAAGGGACACGGAAACAAATATATTCATACAGTTGACCATGTATGATCTGTACAAATATTACTTCCACTTCAGCAATGAGAGACTTGATCAAGCTATTTACATTGTACCTACATGTATACTTATATGTGCATTGTATTGTAAGACACACAAATAAAAATATTGTAGCTATATCAGTGAATTGTTGACTAGAAAATCTTACCTTGATATAGTAATCTAATCTCCAATCAACATCAACAATATGAGGGGGAGATACTCCAATACTGAAATAAAAAATCACAATAAGAGCGAGAGTGTGTGTGTGCGTGTGCGCGTGCGTGAGTGAGTGAGTGATCAAGTGAGGGGGGGGTGGGGGGGTGTCTCTGAGGTCTGAGGATGAAAAAGTTTAAGTAATTACAGGGAGGGATAACTTTTTGGTAAATTACAGAAAAAGGGAAAGGAGAAACGTGCATGAGTTAACTTTGATACTCACTCTACAAATTTACTGAGTGTTTAATGTTAAGGGACAAAACTCTGATATTTAAATATTGAAATTTCTGCAAGTAATTAGTGTTAGAGGGAAAGATGTGTGTGTGTAGGGGGTGATAGTGAATGATCCTTTTACCCCAAGCACAATCTTTATCATTTTATATACACCTTGCCATATCATCAGCTTTTTTACATTCTGTAGTGTAGTTGAACTAACAAATAACAAATTCTTGAATAAAAAATAATAATCCAATGAGTATCTTGTGCCTGCTTACTTACTTTCCAAGCAGAATCTGCAAGATTTGTTTTCTTTCCTAATAAATAAAACAAGCAAAAATAATTAATCAACATGTGGCCTGATTTTAATGTTTTACCTGTGTTACTTATAAAATGCATATATATTTTATATAATATTTATATTCAGAAAATTGAAATAAAATATAAATTCATTGAAGTGTCTTTTTTACAGTTTTCTCATAAGAATTATAGCATATGTTTGAAAAAACAAATAAAGGATTTAAAAAATCTTCATCTTTTTTGTTAAAATTGGGAGCTATATATCAAATTGAAAAGAAAATATCTATCAGATTAGGAAAGGAATTGAATTACTCTACAATTTTAGACATGAAAAACACAGTATTATACAATTTAATGGTTTGTTTACCTGGTAACTTGATACAAAAGCTTTGATTCTGTCAGCTGTAAATTTACAGTCCTCCAGCACAGACCTGAGATATTAGGAAAAAAATAATCATTGTATTTTAATAAGATTTTCTACAAAAAGTTTCCAGCAAAAATCAAATTCCGTGTTGGATACAATATATGAAAGGCTTCCTTATTAGAAGTTCAGGTAACCTTACTGGACTCAGTTTGCAGGAAGTTTGCTTCAGTCAAGGTGTACAGTTAGTGTTTTGGAAAGAGAAGAGTACAGACAAAGCAGGTTTTTCAGTACTCCAAAATACATTATAATTTCTCTCCGTCATATACATTTACACCTTTGTTTCAATGAATAACAGATAAGCACCATAGAGATCTTGCTGTTAAATGCATTGTAAACAATTAAATGGAATCTTCAATTCTATAATTTTAAAAATTCACTCAAATATGACATTTTTGCCCCCAAAATATCCATCTTCCAAACGATGAAGAGAAAATCTTGTTGCAACAAGGCTAAGAACTATATCAGACATGACTAGGCAATAAGATCAGACATGAATAGGCAATAAAGACTTTGTAGTCAGTTTTTCAAAACTTTCATCCCAAAAACATGTCAAAAACAGAATTTTCATGTAACCTTCAGATGTCCATATAACAATGTAACTATATGTTTGATTGGAATAGCACTAAATATACTCTATGAGATACAATGCTTAACATAAAACTTTCAGGCCAAACTTCTTCGTTTAGTACTTAGTAGTTAGTACCTAGTTTTCAGAGTGTACCCAGTTCTCTGTATACCCAGTACCCAGTTCTCTGTATACCCAGTACCTAGTTCTCTGTATACCCAGTACCTAGTTCTCTGCATACCCAGTACCCAGTTCTCTGCATACCCAGTACCCAGTTCTCTGCATACCCAGTACCCAGTTCTCTGTATACCCAGTACCCAGTTCTCTGTATACCCAGTACCTAGTTCTCTGTATACCCAGTACCTAGTTCTCTGTATACCCAGTACCTAGTACCCAGTTCTCTGTATACCCAGTACCTAGTTCTCTGCATACCCATTACCTAGTTCTCTGTATACCCAGTACCTAGTTCTCTGTATACCCAGTACCTAGTTCTCTGTATACCCTGTACCTAGTACCTAGTTCTCTGTATACCTAGTGCCTAGTTCTCTGTATACCCAGTACCTAGTTCTCTGTATACCCAGTACCTAGTACCTAGTTCTCTGTATATCCAGTACCTAGTTCTCTGTATACCCAGTGCCTAGTTCTCTGTATACCCAGTACCTAGTACCTAGTTCTCTGTATACCCTGTACCTAGTTCTCTGTATACCCAGTACCTTGTTCTCTGTGCCTAGTTCTCTGTATACCCAGTACCTAGTTCCCTGTATACCCAGTACCTAGTTTTCTGTATACCCAGTACCTAGTTCTCTGTATACCCAGTACCTAGTTCTCTGTACCTAATTCTCTGTATACCCAGTACCCAGTACCTAATTCTCTGTATACCCTGTACCTAGTACCTAGTTCTCTGTATACCCAGTACCTAGTTCTCTGTATACCCTGTACCTAGTACCTAGTTCTCTGTATACCTAGTGCCTAGTTCTCTGTATACCCAGTACCTAGTTCTCTGTATACCCAGTACCTAGTACCTAGTTCTCTGTATATCCAGTACCTAGTTCTCTGTATACCCAGTGCCTAGTTCTCTGTATACCCAGTACCTAGTACCTAGTTCTCTGTATACCCTGTACCTAGTTCTCTGTATACCCAGTACCTTGTTCTCTGTGCCTAGTTCTCTGTATACCCAGTACCTAGTTCCCTGTATACCCAGTACCTAGTTTTCTGTATACCCAGTACCTAGTTCTCTGTATACCCAGTACCTAGTTCTCTGTACCTAATTCTCTGTATACCCAGTACCCAGTACCTAATTCTCTGTATACCCTGTACCTAGTACCTAGTTCTCTGTATACCATGTACCTAGTTCTCTGTATACCCAGTACCTAATACCTAGTTTTCTGTATACCCAGTACCTAATTCTCTGTATACCCAGTACCTAATTCTCTGTATACCCAGTACCTAATTCTCTGTATACCCAGTACCTAATTCTCTGTATACCCAGTACCTAATTTTCTGTATACCCAGTACCTAGTACCTAGTTCTCTGTATACCCAGAACCTAATTCTCTGTATATCCAGTACCTAGTTCTCTGTATACCCAGTACCTAGTTCCCTGTATACCCAGTACCTAGTTTTTTGTATACCCAGTACCTAGTTCTCTGTACCTAATTCTCTGTATACCCAGTACCTAGTACCTAGTTCTCTGTATACCCAGAACCTAATTCTCTGTATATCCAGTACCTAGTTCTCTGTATACCCAGTACCTAGTTCCCTGTATACCCAGTACCTAGTTTTTTGTATACCCACCTAGTTTTTTGTATACCCAGTACCTAGTTCTCTGTACCTAATTCTCTGTATACCCTGTACCTAGTACCTAGTTCTCTGTATACCAAGTACCTAGTTCTCTGTATACCCTGTACCTAATACCTAGTTCTCTGTATACCTAGTACCTAGTTCTCTGTATACCCAGTACCTAATACCTAGTTCTCTGTATACCCAGTACCTAATTCTCTGTATACCCAGTACCTAGTACCTAGTTCTCTGTATATCCAGTACCTAGTTCTCTGTACACCCAGTACCTAGTACCTAGTGCTCTGTATATCCAGTACCTAGTTCTCTGTATACCCAGTACCTAGTTCTCTGTTTACCCAGTACCTAGTTCTCAGTGTTGTTCTCTGTATACCCAGTACCTAATTCTCTGTATACCCAGTACCTAGTTCTCTGTATACCCAGTACCTAGTTCTCTGTATACCCAGTACCTAGTACCTAGTTCTCTGTATATCTAGTGCCTAGTTCTCTGTATACCCAGTACCTAGTTCTCTGTATACCCAGTACCTAGTACCTAGTTCTCTGTATATCCAGGACCTAGTTCTCTGTATACCCAGTGCCTAGTTCTCTGTATACCCAGTACCTAGTACCTAGTTCTCTGTATACCCTGTACCTAGTTCTCTGTATACCCAGTATCTAGTTCTCTGTGCCTAATTCTCTGTATACCCAGTGCCTAGTTCTCTGTATACCCAGTACATAGTACCTAGTTCTCTGTATACCCTGTACCTAGTTCTCTGTATACCCAGTACCTAGTTCTCTGTATACCCTGTACCTAGTTCTCTGTATACCCAGTACCTAGTTCTCTGTATACCCTGTACCTAGTTCTCTGTATACCCAGTATCTAGTTCTCTGTGCCTAATTCTCTGTATACCCAGTACCTAGTTCCCTGTATACCCAGTACCTTGTTTTCTGTATACCCAGTACCCAGTTCTCTGTATACCCAGTACCTAGTTCTCTGTACCTAATTCTCTGTATACCCAGTACCCAGTACCTAGTTCTCTGTATACCCAGTACCTAATTCTCTGTATACCTAGTACCTAGTACCTAGTTTTCTGTATATCCAGTACCTAGTTCTCTGTATACCCAGTACCTAATTCTCTGTATACCCAGTACCTAGTACCTAGTTCTCTGTATACCCAGTACCTAATTCTCTATATACCCAGTACCTAGTTCTCTGTATATCCAGTACCTAGTTCTCTGTATACCCAGTACCTAGTACCTAGTTCTCTGTATATCCAGTACCTAGTTCTCTGTATACCCAGTACCTAGTTCTCTGTATACCCAGTACCTAGTACCTAGTTCTCTGTATATCCAGTACCTAGATCTCTGTATTCCCAGTACCTAGTTCTCTGTATACCCAGTGCCTAATACCTAGTTCTCTGTATACCCAGTACCGAGTTCCCTGTATACGCAGTACCTAGTTCTCTGTATACCCAGTACCTAGTTCTTTGTATACGCAGTACCCTGTACCTAGTTCTCTGTATACCTAGTACCTAGTTCTCTGTATACGCAGTACCTAGTTCTCTGTATACCCAGTACCTAGTTCTCTGTATACGCAGTACCCAGTACCTAGTTCTCTGTATACCTAGTTCCTAGTTCTCTGTATACCCAGTACCTAGTTCTCTGTATACCCAGTACCTAGTACCTAGTTCTCTGTATACCTAGTACCTAGTTCTCTGTATACCCAGTACCTAGTTCTCTGTATATCCAGTAACTAGTACCTAGTTCTCTGTATACCTAGTACCTAGTTCTCTGTATATCCAGTACCCAGTACCTAGTTCTCTGTATATCCAGTACCTAGTTCTCTGTATACCCAGTACCTAGTACCTAGTTCTCTGTATACCTAGTACCTAGTTCTCTGTATATCCAGTACCCAGTACCTAGTTCTCTGTATATCCAGTACCTAGTTCTCTGTATACCCAGTACCTAGTACCTAGTTCTCTGTATATCCAGTACCTAGTACCTAGTTCTCTGTATATCCAGTAACTAGTACCTAGTTCTCTGTATACCCAGTACCTAGTACCTAGTTCTCTGTATATCCAGTAACTAGTACCTAGTTCTCTGTATACCCAGTACCTAGTTCTCTGCATACCCAGTACCGAGTACCTAGTTCTCTGTATATCCAGTACCTAGTTCTCTGTATACCTAGTACCTAGTTCTCTGTATATCCAGTACCCAGTACCTAGTTCTCTGTATATCCAGTACCTAGTTCTCTGTATACCCAGTACCTAGTACCTAGTTCTCTGTATATCCAGTAACTAGTACCTAGTTCTCTGTATACCCAGTACCTAGTACCTAGTTCTCTGTATATCCAGTAACTAGTACCTAGTTCTCTGTATACCCAGTACCTAGTTCTCTGTATACCCAGTACCTAGTACCTAGTTCTCTGTATATCCAGTACCTAGTTCTCTGTATACCTAGTACCTAGTTCTCTGTATATCCAGTACCCAGTACCTAGTTCTCTGTATATCCAGTACCTAGTTCTCTGTATACCCAGTACCTAGTACCTAGTTCTCTGTATATCCAGTAACTAGTACCTAGTTCTCTGTATATCCAGTACCTAGTTCTCTGTATACCCAGTACCTAGTACCTAGTTCTCTGTATATCCAGTAACTAGTACCTAGTTCTCTGTATACCCAGTACCTAGTTCTCTGTATACCCAGTGCCTAGTACCTAGTTATCTGTATGCCCAGTGCCTAGTTCTCTGTATAATCTGTATACCCAGTACCTAGTTCTCTGTATACCCAGCACCTAGTTTTTAACTTAAAACTTTTTAGCTACAGATCTAAACCTAAAACCTTATATAAATGCATCATCAAAATTCCAGGGGAACCAATCACTAACAATCTCTGTACTGAGTGGAAGTGTTTGTGACCCCTGGAATATCTAGGATGAGAGAATTGTTGCTAAAACCAGATGAGTAACTGCACAGTCTAGCTTTAACAAATCCTTGTTGTAAGTGAAACTCTGAGGAAGCTTACTCCAGTGAGGCTGTCTCTGTGTCATGCTTGGTGGCTTCAATGATACAGGACACCAGCCCAGCATAAGCCTCTTTCAGTACTGCCTTGTCAACACCGCTGAATGCATTGTCTCCTGCAGTAAAATATATGTAATTATTACAAATGACTTTATGCAATAAATCTCCATAGATTTCATATAATGTTATGTATAATACTGACACCATCACTAACTGGTTTTAACACAAAGATATACATGAAATCACTCTTTAAACTTAAATTTATGATTGCTTTACATCCTTTTAGCAGCCTGTGTCATTTAACAGCATGCCACATTTTGTTGGTGATGGAAGAAAGCTTGAGTCCTTGGAGAAAAACTACCAACATGCAGCAAGTACTTGGTTTCACAATTTTCTATAAATGAGTAAGGATGTCACATTGAACTAAGTTTACTAAAACAATATATACTGTTCATCACTTAGAGCTCATGTTTACCTTATCTCGCAAACTTGCCTCTTCAGAGATATTTGCAAATACATGATTTCGTGACTACTGATCTAGAAATGACTGAGGAGAGCTGGACTTTGAAGGATGTCAATGTTACAATCTTGAAAATAGATCAAGATCATTGATATGAGAAAACTTCATAGCACTCCACTCCATTCTAGGTACTTGCCCAATTCAAAAAGAAGATAATCAAAGTTTTAACCAATTTGACCTCTGTGGCCTTAAATCAAGTCGAGATAACTTTTAGGAGAAAAACCTGCAACACTCCTTCTTCTGGAATCTCAAATGTTTCTTTGCATATTCAACCACTCCTCCCCTTCCGACATTGACAATAGACCAAGGTCATAAGAGGACATTTTTGTAACTCACCATCTCCAGTACCTACTTCTGGAACTAGAGAACACATTTTTTTTTGTTTAAATATTTGGCCCCTTTGACCTTGAAAGTGTTCTGTATGCCAACCAAGGTACCTTCTAGCCAAATATCAGTTGCCAGTTAGTTAAAGTTTCCTCAAATATGATAAAAGTTAATGGATAGATGCACAACAGATCCTTCACCATACCATTAGCTTAATGATACTTTGTGCCATGTGAGCTAAATATATGGTAAGGCGATGAGGCATGACAAGAGAATGGAACATTTCTAAAATACGAATTTCACGGCTATACATATATTGATGTCACTTGGAACTAAATCAGTGGAGAGAGAGTATTTCTTATCTTCAGGATGACAGTTCTTCTTAAAAAAAGAAAAACATTTTGATGTGGAATTTTCAAAATAACATAATGTCATACCCAGTGTTTGTGTTATGCTCTGGACAAAATTTAAGTATGAAAATTATAACTCCTAAATTATGCAAAAAAGTGAGGTTTTTTTGTGTGTACTACACTTTTGCTTGTAGAGATGTATCTACAAATCCATGGTGTTTCATGTTGACACCTAGTACAGTTTTTGTGTTATGCTCCAGACAAAATTATGATGGACAGAAAGACAAATGGATGAACAAAGTGGCAAATGTATGCTCTTCCTTCAGGGAGCATAAAAACGGATTCATGGATTTGTACTTCTAAATTTATTCAAAAGTATATCAGCTGGTAAAATTTGGACCTTTACTGGCACACGAGACAAACCTCAGACTTATGTTAGGTTAGCATAACATATGTGTAACTATTTTATTAAATATTTATACAGTTTTATAAATCAGAGAAAAGAAAAAGACAGGATAGAATGAAAAGACAAAGATAGTGATCAATCATAAACCCACAAAATCACTTGTATCACAATGTTAAGCTATGAAACATACATTTTTCCTTGTAGCTTATCAAGCTTACAGTACTTAGGTGTAAAAGCTCCACTTTTGTATACCAATGTTTTATACAGAATAATAACTTTAGTGATTAGAATGGTTTTAAATTTAGTTGATGAGAAAATGTACATATCACCAGCATACAGCATATAGAAAATTACTGACAAGATTAAGCCTTAGCATCTATACCAAGAACAGACAGACACCAAAAAATAAAAAGCACCATTAAGACCCATGTCAGTAGGTGTTCTAAAAAAAGTTTTCCTGTTTTAAATATAGAGTCTATCATAACGTCTCTTCTTAGTTCAGGGAAAACAGCAGTAAACATAAAGATTTTGAATGCTTTGGTTTTAATGTACCATGGACAGTGAACAGTACAGCCAACTTTTCAATATATAATTACAAATGTCGTGCCATCTTTGTAAGGATGTCGGCATGGACATCCGCAAGATGGATGAGGACCTACAGCAGGAACTTGATGTGACACAGGCCCACGGCATCTTATTTGATTCAGACAAGTCCGATGATGAGATTCTCCTATTCGGAGGATTCAGCCCAGAGGATTAGCTAAAGTGACTGGTATTTAAAGTGTTTCAGTGATTGTGAGTAGGCCTACTGTGTTTCAATATAAAGTGCTGTGTTAGTTCTTGTAATAGACATTATAATGTGTTTAGTGCTCTCATGCAAGTCACAAAGAACTGTATCGCTGTAACATATGCAGATGTGTTATGATGATCTCAGTAAAATATATTTTGTTATATTGTTAATAAAATTATTGATCCTATTTTCGTCTTTGAGTTATTTTTGATGACAGGCCAAGTTATCGTTCCTTATGACAAAAAATCCAAGATGGCTGACACACATCTCATGAACAGGGGAATAGCCTGCAAATAAGCCCCCTCCCCTCTTTTGACAAGTCTTTTTTTAACTTGGGGGGTGGGGGTTATTTGTGGTAAAATATGGTACATGAAGTTTAAGGAGATATATCCATTAAGATGCTTATTCTCAATACAGCTCTTAATCAAGACTTATTCAAAACTTCAGGCCATTTGCCATTATTATTCACGATTTGTAATTTACAATTCTCTATTCACAAAGTATAGAGAATTATTCTCTTTTAACAGAGACAATACCCATTATATATAATATAGTAATTAAATTCTTTAAATCATTTCTTACATTGTTGCCTCAGTTGAATATACCTCTACTACCACACCAGTTTACCAAAATTTTATACCCATTTTAAACTATACAATTCAATATATATTTGTCATTCTATGTTTTTCTAACATCAAACAATCCTAACATGTTTATGTAATAATCCATTATGTCATTTGTAAGGCCGAATGAAATCATAATGTAACATGTCTGTACACACTTGTTTCACTTAGTGTCATTTATTATGTCTTTGTTTCTCAAGTTTTAATGTTGTAATATATCAATCAATTACCTCAAATCTCAATATCACTATATGTCCCTGATAAATTGCAATAATTGAAGCTAAGAAATGGTCTGTATTTTTTTACTCCCCTATATGCAACCAAATCTTGAGCTTGATACATTGTCTACATAGAGACATTACAGTCACATGTGATCTTATGAAAACTGTAACAATGGGTTATATATATCTCTGATTTTAATGTATCTGAGGAAACCAAATGAAACCATTCTAATTTGTACTAATAAGTACTTTAAAAGAATTGTCATAAAAAGAGATGTACAGTTAGGTAGTTATTTATACATTCATCTATGCCAGGACTAGATATCTATATTTTATAATCATCTACAATTTGATATTAATTGTGAAGTTATTTGGTCTATACCAGGTGAATGAATGACGTTTCTATTGGGTAAATCGACGGACCATAATCACTACGGTCATTAACATACGAATTTATTACATAAATGCCTATTGAATTATTGTTAACAATAGTCAATAGTTTACGTGATACAAGTCGAAGACCGCTCCGAAACTTATGGCAGTGCGGAACAGATTCTAGTTTACACCATTTCAAGATAATATTCACAGGATCATTACCCGATATTTGATTTCTTTGCTCCGAGTCAACAACTCCATTGAATGCTGCATCAAGTAATTTTTGATAACACTTGTCAGGAACGTGGGCAGAATCACCAACTACTGACAAACTGTCAATTACAGATTGAGAGAGCTCCATTTTTTGTGGACAAGTCACTCCCCCATGTTCCCTTCTTAATTTCATCAAGCTGGAGAGCTCCGAAACTGGGGATCATAAATTATTTGAATTTTCTGTAAGAATTTTACATTAAAAATACCATAATAATGTCATATGTTATTGATTCAACCAATTCTCTATCATTTAATTTTTAATATCAAATTATTGTATCAATGTAAATGTATGGTAAAATTCTCAGTTTTGCTTCACACATTGAAAATAGTTAATAACTAGTCCCTTTTCACGGTAAAGCGAAAGAGAAAGCAATAACTTGTCTAGCAGCGGAGGGAGTTCCCAGGCCGTTGAAGATGGCAAGGAATCCCCAAAATATATCTCAGAGACACGTTGACATAGAAGAAGTATTACGCAAATATACGCCACAGCTTCGAAAAAATGTCAACCCTAAAGATATATATCCAAATCTGACAAGATTGACAAGAAGTGATACAGAACAAATTGAATGTCAGACGAAAGCAGAGGGGAATATGCGTGGGATGGACAAATTGTTAGAATGTATTGTTAGACGTCCAAAGAAATGTTTCTTTGATTTTCTGGTAATTTTGGAAAAAACAGATTATGCAGAGAAATCTCAGCTTGTGATTAAAGGTGAAAATCTTATCAACACTAAAGAGCTACTGGAAGCAAAACAAGAATGGCTAAGAAAAAATGAACAGCCTGACTCTACTGCTTTTTCAGATGATAGACCTAATTACTGCCCAAATGTCGAAGGAGCTTTTGATACACCTGCTAGATATCCACCCATTGGACCCAATCACTGGTCTCCAGTGGCATTAGATAATTTTGGAAGGGACCAAAGAATTGGAAGCAGTGTCTCTTCTCCATTGCATTACAGACTAAAAGTCCCTTCTGCATTGGGTAGAGTTGAACAAAGTTTCCCAGAAAATGACCACCATACAAGTATTGGTGGAGGTCATGGACAAAATATGTCACATTGTAATCTTGACAATTTCGGACATGAAGGTAGAAATATGCCATCCAGTGAGAATGATTCCACTAAAAAGGGAAAAGATTGTTTTTCAATAGATGTTACACCGCTCTATCAGAGATGCCCTGGGCAGTCTAGGTATAGACAGGCAGATTCATGTGATGGACAAGATGGGACAGCAGCGGTTAGTACAAGTCTACGGGAACCTGTTTCTATTAGCCCCTTCCATCTGATACAGTCTCATCAAAGTGTTGGTCAACAGAATGTTGGAACAGTTGAAATGGATAACAATCAACAAGAGCAGTCACTATATCATATTCCAAATACACCAGAGATACAGAGTGGTCAACCTGTGCCATTAAGATTTCAAGAAGTACCACTTCAAGGTAATGTGAGAAAGCAATTTATATTTTTGTTGTTTTGTTTGTTTATCCCAAATGAGAAATATTTGTTGTGTTTCATGTATTGTTATACCCTCATATCCAGTGGATAAATGTATTGTTATACCCTCACATCCAGTGGATAAATGTATTGTCATACCCTCACATCCAGTGGATAAATGTATTGTCATACCCTCACATCCAGTGGATAAATGTATTG
Source organism: Ylistrum balloti (assembly GCF_031769215.1). NCBI lineage: Eukaryota > Metazoa > Mollusca > Bivalvia > Pectinida > Pectinidae > Ylistrum > Ylistrum balloti. Next base: position 179,768 of record NW_026781941.1, on the reverse strand, counting down.
TTTTACCCTCACATCCAGTGGATAAATGTATTGTTTTACCCTCACATCCAGTGGATAAATGTATTGTTATACCCTCACATCCAGTGGATAAATGTATTGTTTTACCCTCACATCCAGTGGATAAATGTATTGTTTTACCCTCACATCCAGTGGATAAATGTATTGTTATGCCCTCACATCCAGTGAATAAATGTATTGTTATGCCCTCACATCCAGTGGATAAATGTATTGTCATACCCACACATCCAGTGGATAAATGTATTGTCATACCCTCACATCCAGTGGATAAATGTATTGTTATACCTTCACATCCAGTGGATAAATGTATTGTTATACCCTCACATCCAGTGGATAAATGTATTGTCATACCCTCACATCCAGTGGATAAATGTATTGTCATACCCTCACATCCAGTGGATAAATGTATTGTCATACCCTCACATCCAGTGGATAAATGTATTGTCATACCCTCACATCCAGTGGATAAATGTATTGTTATACCCTCACATCCAGTGGATAAATGTATTGTTATACCCTCACATCCAGTGGATAAATGTATTGTCATACCCTCACATCCAGTGGATAAAATAAAACAAATAGGCAAGCAAACAATACAAAATAAAACATTTAAGGAGCTTTGAATTGGAACCTTTATGACATTCAAAGAAGAAAAATGTTGGAATATCAACAATAGGAATTCTGTAACTGTGTTATGTATTTTTTTCATCACAAGTTATCCGTAATAAGAACAACTTTGCCAATGTGCAAAATAACTTAATGATTGTTGACAAATCATGTGATATACAATACTAAATCACAGAGATTGAGATATAAAAGCTAAAATATGATGTTATAGTCCTGACAATAAGTGAAAAATAAAACGATATGTAATACTATATTAGCTATTTTCTAGTACTTAGTACTAAAACTTGCATATCATATAAATGGATTAGTCTTTCGTCCCCACTAAATTCGTATTATAGTCCTGGCACTTCTTGTTAAGTTGGGACAAGCCATGTATTATACAGTGTATAAGGATATAACACTCCTTTTGGCATATTTGTGTGACCATTGATCTTACTGATACTCATTGAAAATGTCCTGTAGTGTTCTGTTATCCCTCTAGCATTACATGGTCCATTTTCCATCATATCCAGAGTCCATTTGCTGTCCTTAAACAATTCTTGTTATCACTATTTCCGTAGAAGTAATTGATTGATCTTTTTTCAATTTGATATTTAGGTTCTCCTTAGTCTCTGTTTGTGCAGTGTCCCAATTTTTGAACTGGTCTGAAAAATAACATGTTCCTAAGTTGTGCCCTTTAAAATTTGGGACTGATTAGAGCAATAATGGCTGACAGGCAGCCATCTCTGATATGGCAGTTAAAGGTTATTTTTATTTCTTAAGAGGAATTTTCAAATTTCATGTCATTAAGAGTGGAAGAGAGAAAGAAATGGGAAAGATCCAAATTTCAAAGACCATATAAAGGTTGATTGATGGTAGGTGCCAAGATCCCCCTGGAATCTCTTGTTTTGGGTTTTTGGGTAACATATTGCAACCCCCTTTTGTCCAGCATTGTCCATTGTGCATCTGTAAGCATTTTAACATTTTATCCTCTCAGAACCTATTTCAGTGAAATTTTGCAGGAACCTTTCACCACCAAAATTGTAAATAATATGGTCCCCACCCACAGGGACCAGAGGGGCAAGGCCAAAAAGGGGTCAAATTGTTGAAATTCCAAAAATCTTCTTCTCAGTACCCATATTATGGTAGAATCAAATATACTCTCATAGGTGGAACCATCTTAAGGTGCTTTACCAAAATTGTACATTTCATAACCCCAGAATACTCACAGTTCCCCGATAGGGAAGGGGTACAATTTACTATATTTGATAAAGGAAAATAACTTTTTGAGCATAATTGATTAATTTTCTATTAGAAATAGGTCAAACTTGGTAAACGTTGTTAGTATAGGATGACAGCTTGATGCTTTGCACATATTGAACCTTGCTGGCCCCCAAAGCTGATGGATGGTGCCAAAAAGGGTCAAATTGATTGATATTTCAAAATTCTTCTTCTAAATTTCTAAATATGGTAGAATCAAATACTCTTCATAGATAGAAGGGTATAGAGGGGCATTACCAAATAGTAAATTTCATGACCCAAGGGTCTCACATTTGCCCCTAGGGAAGGGGTAAAGTTTGCAACTATTTATTAGGTCACCATTTTGTCTTGAAAGTAATACAATAATGAATTACAATTTCAGTAAAACTCCCTGTACAAATAGCATTTCTCATTTCCCCTTCCTCATGCTACACATTCATTCCAGTTGCCTCAGTTTACTCAGTTGACCGTTTAGGCCCTGGATCTTGATCTTGTATAATTACCACTGGATCTCATATTCTTCTCCATGAGGGAAACAACCACTTTTAGTTAGTGGTAATTATGTATTGTTCATTGCAAATCTATTTCAAACAGTTAGAATCACAGGGGATGGAAGTCTGAAACAACCTGACCCACTCACTCCTAGGGATGCATTAGACAAAGATTTCAACAAATGCTTTCAGATCCAGGAGGTTCATTTTCCATATTTCTTCTCTTAGATCATCAAGCTGTAGAAGACTTGCCAGACAAAATGGTAAATATAGATATTGGGGAGGTAATATGGGAGGTAAATATAGATATTGGGGAGGTAATATGGGAGGTAAATATAGATATTGGGGAGGTAATATGGGAGGTAAATATAGGTATTGGGGAGGTAATATTGGAGGTAAATATAGATATTGGGGAGGTAATATGGGAGGTAAATATAGATATTGGGGAGGTAATAAGGAAGGTAAATATAGATATTGGGGAGGTAATATGGGAGGTAAATATAGATATTCGGGAGGTAATATGGGAGGTAAATATAGATACTGTGGAGGTAATAAGCGAGGTAAATATAGATATTGGGGAGGTAATATGGGAGGTAAATATAGATACTGGGGAGGTTATATGGGAGGTAAATATAGATATTGTAAAGTTATATGGAGGTAAATATAGATATTGGGGAGGTAATATGGGAGGTAAATATAGATATTGGGGAGGTTATAAGGGAGGTAAATATAGATATTGGGGAGGTAATATGGGAGGTAAATATAGATATTGGGGAGGTAATATGGGAGGTAAATATAGATATTGGGGAGGTAATATGGGAGGTAAATATAGATATTGGGGAGGTAATATGGGAGGTAAATATAGATATCGTAAAGTTATATGGAGGTAAATATAGATATTGGGGAGGTAATATGGGAGGTAAATATAGATATTGGGGAGGTAATATGGGAGGTAAATATAGATATTGGGGAGGTAATATGGGAGGTAAATATAGATATTGGGGAGGTAATATGGGAGGTAAATATAGATATTGGGGAGGTAATATGGGAGGTAAATATAGATATTCGGGAGGTAATATGGGAGGTAAATATAGATATTGGGGAGGTATATATGGGAGGTAAATATAGATATTGGGGAGGTATATAGGTAAATATAGGGGAGGTAATATAAATATAGGGGGAGGTATAAAATATAGATATTGGGGGTAATATAGGTAATATTGGGAGGTAAATATAGATATTGGGGAGGTAATATGGGAGGTAAATATAGATATTGGGGAGGTAATAAGCGAGGTAAATATAGATATTGGGGAGGTAATAATGGAGGTAAATATAGATATTGGGGAGGTAATAAGCGAGGTAAATATAGATATTGGGGAGGTAATAAGCGAGGAAATATAGATATTGGGGAGGTTATATGGGAGGTAAATATAGATATTGGGGAGGTAATAAGCGAGGTAAATATAGATATTGGGGAGGTAATATGGGAGGTAAATATAGATATTGGGGAGGTTATATGGGAGGTAAATATAGATATTGGGGAGGTAATATTGGAGGTAAATATAGATATTGGGGAGGTAATATGGGAGGTAAATATAGATATTGGGGAGGTAATATGGGAGGTAAATATAGATATTGGGGAGGTAATATGGGAGGTAAATATAGATATTGGGGAGGTATTATGGGAGGTAAATATAGATATTGGGGAGGTAATATGGGAGGTAAATATAGATATTGGGGAGGTAATATGGGAGGTAAATATAGATATTGGGGAGGTAATATGGGAGGTAAATATAGATATTGGGGAGGTAATATGGGAGGTAAATATAGATATTGGGGAGGTAATATGGGAGGTAAATATAGATATTGGGGAGGTAATATGGGAGGTAAATATAGATATTGGGGAGGTAATATGGGAGGTAAATATAGATATTGGGGAGGTAATATGGGAGGTAAATATAGATATTGGGGAGGTAATATGGGAGGTAAATATAGATATTGGGGAGGTAATATGGGAGGTAAATATAGATATTGGGGAGGTAATATGGGAGGTAAATATAGATATTGGGGAGGTAATATGGGAGGTAAATATAGATATTGGGGAGGTATATTGGGGAGGTATATGGAGGTAAATATAGATATTGGGGAGGTAATATGGGAGGTAAATATAGATATTGGGGAGGTAATATGGGAGGTAAATATAGATATTGGGGAGGTAATATGGGAGGTAAATATAGATATTGGGGAGGTAATATGGGAGGTAAATATAGATATTGGGGAGGTAATATGGGAGGTAAATATAGATATTGGGGAGGTAATATGGGAGGTAAATATAGATATTGGGGAGGTAATATGGGAGGTAAATATAGATATTGGGGAGGTAATAAGGGAGGTAAATATAGATATTGGGGAGGTAATATGGGAGGTAAATATAGATATTGGGGAGGTAATATGGGAGGTAAATATAGATATTGGGGAGGTAATATGGGAGGTAAATATAGATATTGGGGAGGTAATATGGGAGGTAAATATAGATATTGGGGAGGTAATATGGGAGGTAAATATAGATATTGGGGAGGTAATATGGGAGGTAAATATAGATATTGGGGAGGTAATATGGGAGGTAAATATAGATATTGGGGAGGATATATGGGAGGTAAATATAGATATTGGGGAGGTTATATGGGAGGTAAATATAGATATTGGGGAGGTAATATGGGAGGTAAATATAGATATTCGGGAGGTAATATGGGAGGTAAATATAGATACTGGGGAGGTAATAAGGAAGGTAAATATAGATATTGGAGAGGTAATATGGGAGGTAAATATAGATATTGGGGAGGTAATATGGGAGGTAAATATAGATATTGGGGAGGTAATAAGCGAGGTAAATATAGATATTGGGGAGGTAATATGGGAGGTAAATATAGATATATGGGGAGGTAATATATATGGGAGGTAAATATAGATATTGGGGTGGTAATAGGGGAGGTAAATATAGATAGTGGGAAGGTATAGATATGGGGTAAATATAGATATAGTATATTGGGAGGTTATAGATATTGGGGAGGTAATATGGGAGGTAAATATAGATATTGGGGAGGTAATATGGGAGGTAAATATAGATATTGGGGAGGTTATGTTGGAAGTAAATATAGATTTACGGGAGGTTCTATGGGAGGTGAATATAGATATTGGGGAGAAATATGGGAGGTAAATATAGATATTGCGGAGGTTATATTGGAGGTAAATATAGATATTGGGGAGGTAATATGGGAGGTAAATATAGGTATTGGGGAGGTAATATGGGAGGTAAATATAGGTATTGGAAAGGTAATATTGGAGGTAAATATAGATATTGGGGAGGTTATGTTGGAAGTAAATATAGATTTACGGGAGGTTCTATGGGAGGTGAATATAGATATTGGGGAGGTAATATGGGAGGTAAATATAGATATTGGGGAGGTAATAAATATAGATATTGGGGAGGTAATATGGGAGGTAAACATAGATATCGTAAAGTTATATGAAGGTAAATATATAGATATTGGGGAGGTAATATCGGAGGTAAATATAGATATTGGGGAGGTAATAAGGAGGTAAATATAGATATTGGGGAGGTAATATGGGAGGTAAATATAGATATTGGGGAGGTTATATGGGAGGTAAATATAGATATTGGGGAGGTAATATGGGAGGTAAATATAGATATTGGGGAGGTAATAAGCGAGGTAAATATAGATATTGGGGAGGTAATATTGGAGGTAAATATAGATATTGGGGTGGTAATATGGGAGGTAAATATAGATATTGGGGAGGTATTAAATATAGATATTGGGGAGGTAATATGGGAGGTAAATATAGATATTGGGGAGGTAATATGGGAGGTAAATATAGATATTGGGGAGGTAATATGGGAGGTAAATATAGATATTGGGGAGGTAATATGGGAGGTAAATATAGATATTGGAGAGGTAATAAGGGAGGTAAATATAGATATTGGGGAGGTAATATGGGAGGTAAATATAGATATTGGGGAGGTAATAAGCGATATGGGAGGTAAATATAGATATTGGAGAGGTAATATGGGAGGTAAATATAGATATTGGGGAGGTAATATGGGAGGTAAATATAGATATTGGGGAGGTAATATGGGAGGTAAATATAGATATTGGGGAGGTAATATGGGAGGTAAATATAGATATTGGGGAGGTAATATGGGAGGTAAATATAGATATTGGGGAGGTAATATGGGAGGTAAATATAGATATTGGGGAGGTAATAAGCGAGGTCAACATAGATATTGGGGAGGTAATATTGAGTTAAATATAGATATTGGGGAGGTGATATGGGAGGTAAATATAGATTTCGTAAAGTTATATGGAGGTAAATATAGATATTGGGGAGGTATTGTATATAGGAGGTAAATATCAGACATATTACACAGTGGTTGGGTATATAGGAGGTAAATATCAGACATATTACACAGTGACTAGGTATATAGGAGGTAAATATAGATATTGGGGAGGTTATGTTGGAAGTAAATATAGATATCGGGGAGATAAAATGGGAGGTAAATATAGATATTGGGGAGGTAAACAGCAAGGAACACAATTGGGTGTCATCATGTTCCAATTGATCCAAAGACAGTGCGTACGCGACTGCATGCCTTCAGTCTAAAACCGCAGCGGCCATATAATGGACCACAGCTTAATGTGCCAGACGAATGCAATGGCTGAATGCACATTCCGTAAGACGCTTCCCAATGCAACGTTGGAGAAGAGTCCTGTTCTCAGATGAGTCCAGGTTTTTGCTTTACCCGGCAGACGGCCGATGTTGTGTCTATAGACGTACCCACGAGCGCTATGCAGATGCTTGTGTGATAGAGAAAGACTGCTTTGGAGGAGGATCGGTCATGGTATTGGGAGGGATTGCGCATGGTATCAAAACTCCTCTGGTCGTTATTCAAGGAAATCTCACGGCCGTCCGCTATAGAGATCAAGTCCTAGCATCACATGTTGTTCCTCAAGTACAGCAGCGTCAACTGACGTTTCAGCAGGACAACCCCCAGCCGAATGTAGCGAAGGTTTCCCGTGGTTATATCGCAGCAAACAATGTCTCCACCCTAGACTGGCCCCATACAGCCCTGACCTCTCCCCAATAGAACATTTATGGGACAAGTTGGACAGAAGAATAAGACGTAGGCCGAATCCTCCAATCAAGGTCGCTCAGTTGGCGTTGGCGCTGGATGAGGAATGGAATCGTATATCAAATGAGGAGGGTTAATACTCTGATCAGTTACTGCAGCTTGCGGTGGGCACACATGATACTGATGGGTCCAGAACGCACTTCATTTTGAGTGGGGTTCTCTTGAATCAACATCAAATTTTAAAGGTTTACTTAACGTACACGAATGAAATTCTCGTAGATGACAGAGTGGTCAACTATCTTCCAGTTACACCATAATTACATTCTAAAACCCTTTTCTATTTCCTGTAGTTGACCTGGAAATTCCTAATTGCGTTTCTTTTTCCTCTCAGTATAGATAAATATAAAGGCAGTTCCTTTGGTAAGATCACTTGTGTATTATAGAAAGAAGCAAAAACCCTGGTGAAGCTTTACTGGACTTCCTAAATGACAAATGTACCATGACCATTGGAGAACTTAGACACACTCTACAAGAAATTGGATGCTACGAAGCTCTACGAATTCTTGATGGTATGATTAGACACCAATATGTTTCTCACAATTGTCAATACTTCTCAATGTTATGATAAGTTTCTAACAGTCAGGTATTGTCATTTAGTTTAATTTGATTTAGAGACATGGCCATCATATACACACGTCTTGGATTTTGACAGTTGAAATTTGTTTATGCCATCTCTCTAGAACTGCTGATAGGATCTCTCTTAAATTTCAAAAGTAGACTCCTCCCTGTCTCTTGTTATTGTGTCCCTGTGTCTTGTATTATCAATTTAATTTTGGATTAGTTAGAAAGCCCATATGACTAACTGGCTACAGTTTTGGGGACAAAAAAGAGGAAAACAGAGAAAAGTAGGACAAAATTTCAATATATAGAATCAATAAAAGTTATAAAATGATTTCTCTTGGATTGCTCAAATTTTAGCTCACCTGTCCCAAAGGGCCAAGTGAGGTTATGCCATACTGTGGCGTCCCTCATCCATCTGTCCGTCCGTCCATTCGTCGTCCGTACTGCGTCCGTCAACTTTTCATTTAAACAACTTCTTCTGAAATACTGAAAGGCGTAGAGTTATCATCTTTACCTGGAAGGTTCCTTTGATGAAGCCCAACAAAGTTTGCAAAAAGAAATGACCTTGACCCATATTCAAGGTCACAGAAGTCAAATGTGTTAAAACCTTTAAACAATTTCTTCTGAAATATCAAAAAGCCTAGAATCATTATATTTGGCCAGTATGTTCCTTTTATGACGTCCAAGAAAGTTTGCAAAAAGAAATGACCTTGACCCATAGTCAGGGTCACAGGGTCATGTGTTAAACGTGGAACATATGCACAGATATAGTACTGTTGGTCATAAAGATCCAGGTGAGCGATACAGGCCCTCTGGGCCTCTTGTTTATTATGGTATCTGTTAAAATTACTGTATATAAAAAAGGTACAACTTTTTTTTCTCATTTAATCACAACAGATGTGTAAAATGGGCGAGTAACTTGTTCACAGAGTTAAATATAGTCTGTAAGCTGTTGCTTATCACACAGGAGATCCAGGTTCAAGTCTTGAAGAGTTACTATGAAGGAATATGTTTTCTATGTCAGCTTATTACAATAGCAACCAGCAAAAAAACTTTCAAATGTAGGTGTTTCAACAGTTATGTCAATGTTTCTTTGACTCCATTGGTAGAATCATGGATTATCATACTGGAAATGTAGGCCTGATTGTGCAAGTATAGAGGGGCACACAACAGGAAGTAGGTTTTTACTCTTTTTGTCCTAAAGCATGGGCCTATACTAAATCATTGACCTCCCTTAAACCCTCAGATGCTTCAATTATCATTGTATGTTGTTTGTGTCCATTTGCTGGCCCTACATTCATGGTCATCTTAATCTCATTATTATGTTTCAGGAACCGATGAGTTACAACAAAACATTCAAGTCTCAGATGAAGAAAATATAAAAATGAACAATTTAAGCCATCTTGGAGGAAGAGCTTCTCACTGTGATGAGACATCATCATGTGATTTCAACATGTCACCAAAAAACACAGAATCATTTATTGAAAAGGAAAAACCAAACAAAGTGATGGAGAATGTTTCTGTTCAAAGAGAACCCATGGAACATGGAAAATGTGAATCCTATCCAGAGTCATTGTCTTCGATGTCTGACAGCTGTTCAAAGTCTATGACAAGTAACAAGCTTGATACATTGAAAGTCGTATCAAATTGCGAAGGCAAAAATCAAGTAGAAACTGTGGTTGATCCAGTGGAAGCAGAAACTAATCAAGAGAAGAAATGTCCTGAAAGCAATGTTGTTTGTTTTTCCGAAGATATTTGTGCTGCTTCAAGAGTAGAAAATGCTGTTGATAATTCAATACCTGCAACAGCGACAGGCATTCAAAACAAAACAGAGAATCAGGAAGGTGTCACTACAGAAGAAAATTTACTAAGAGAAGAAATACAGACTGATGTATCTGTGGTGCAAGCTCAAGGAGATGCTAACTACTCACAAAGTGAAAAGCCACTTGATCAGGAACTGTTTCATCAGGAAATTCAGACACAACCAAATATATCAAGCTTCTATGACCTCCAGCACCATATTCCAGATCATCACCATGAAGAACTGAGCACAGCTACAGGACAAAGTCAGAATATAATTAGAGCCATAATTCAGCAAAATCCTGAACTTGAAGCACAGGAAATGTCTGAAAACGATAATGATAATGCTACTGGAGGTCATAGTGTAGCAAATATCAGTGATAAGTCTATCTCTCCTGTCAAAGCAGAAGGTGACCAAAATTTAAAACAAAGTGTACTCCCTCTTGATTTGGATCATCAAAAATTTCAAAGGGATGTTGAACAGGCATTTTCCGGTGCCTCAAACACTGTTTATTCTGGAGGCCCTCAAGGAGAGAGAAATTCTGGAGGCCCTCAAGGGGAGACCAGTTCTGGAGGCATTCCAGTAGAATCAGACTCTTTACTACACAGAGACAGTTTCAGAGATGTCCAAAACTCTGTCCCAGAATACAGGACTGAAGACCTTGAGAACCCAGACTCTAGTTTAGCAGAAAGTTTGAACAGCCTTGTTATAGATGAAGATGAAACTTTTCTGAAAGAAAGAAATAGATGTCTGCCGTAAAGAATTTATCAACACCTTCACATCAGTTTTACAGATATTTGGATGAGGTAGTAGTGAATGTGTGTATTAGATGCTGTATATATAGCTTTTCGCCATGATTTAAATTGTTGTTTCTTTGCTCCATTTTTTATAGTGTGTATGTAAATGTAGTGTCTTGTTGCATCACATCCTGTTCTTGATCGAAGTCTTTCTGTACAGATCTAGTTCATATTAATCTAATAGTATTATCACATCAATTTCTTCATCTTGACATGTTAATATGGCTATAAGTCAAGGTTAAAGGGTTAAAGGTCACAACTGACATTTTCTGCAATGAAAATGATCTTGCACAAGGTGTTTCCGGAAACACTAGACAGATTTGCTTCAAACACTAGATATTTAACACCAGATTTGCTTCATATTCACTGCTTAGTATATTTAACACCAGATCAGGCTCAGGTCATCTTGGCTAAAGGGTCAAAGATATTTAACACCAGATCAGGCTCAGGTCATCTTGGCTAAAGGGTCAAAGATATTTACTGGATGACTGTGATATTCATAGATAATTGTCATAACAAGGATTTATGTACTTATAGACAGTTTAAAAACACCATGTATTTTTCACAGAATTCAGAAAATGGTTTAAATACTGTTGTGGGGCTCAATTTTCATGGTTTTCTATACAATTGCTATTTTCTGGATGCTTGAGTTTTTCATAGATAAACATAACTCAGTTAAGTTAAACTTATTTCAGCAATTTATGGACATTTGGAGGATTGAGAGTACTCACAAAAACAATGAAAATAAAACATTCATAAATAAAAATATATATAGCATGGGTTCACGTTTTATGTTCAGGATTCCTATTTTTGTGATTCCATTCAATCCTCGAAAATAACCAGTAGGTTAATCATAATTACACTCCCACATGTAGTACCAAGAGGTACATAGTACTGGCAATGTTTTATGTATCAATGCATAATTTGGTAGCCAATGTTGTGTACAAACTGTCGCCTAAAATCTTCTACCCTAAATTTGTGCATATAGTACACACTTTTTTTTTGGAAAAAACTGTTGTGTCAATAAGGGGGTGTATATTATACGCAGGAACATGCCATTCTTGGGGTTATCATTCTCTAGTTCTCTGTCCACCATATTGGATTACCTCCCTTCACATAAGTATATTTAGAGTCATCGGCCATATATGATAGATTGAAGATAAAAAAAACTTTTGAATGTTTTAATGCAATTCATCCTTAGAGCACAAAGTAGGAAGCAGTTCATAGCACTGGAGTTACTTTTTAACTTAACAGTCACCGATCACTTTCGTTAGTATGCGCTAAACAAACACGGACACTGTCGGACTTTCTGATCAGGGATTGGGAGTTCAGGCACTCTTCTTTTCCCTTCCATGCCCGGAAGTTAGATTCTGTGGCGTCAAAGTTGGTTGGCATGATACCCAAGTCTTTCGGCGTAGTCAATGGTGTCCAGTTTCTCTTTGGGTGTTAATGATGTTCGCTGTATCCCCATGTTGAAGTCGATGTAAGCAATCTATCAATTAAGTACCTTCAGATACTGTGGTGGGTATAAATACCATGAAAGATCATACCAATACTGAACATATCACCTGCTATTATGTGTACAAGGTAGGATTGAACATTTTCAGACTGTTAAAACAACATTGTTTTCTGACCAATAGCACACGTTCAGCCCAAGCCAAGTGTCATTAATCTCCTAACACGCAACATGTTACCTGTTAGTGAATCTGTTTACATAAGAAAATTAAATGCGTTAAGGTCATGCTCATCGGGGTTTCCTAATTATCCATGGATCAAAACATCAACGGTGGCACTGCGGTAACGGCGGTAACCAGTAATCAATATTCATATCATATATACTTTTTTTTTTTCAAATCTGACCCCAGAAACATTCCTGCACACTATACCCACAAATCTATGGTATCTATTTCATACTTATTTCATAGTATCTTAACATTCAACATCTGATTTAGAGTTTGGTAGTTATTGGTGAACACTGGACCAACCAAACAGGTCAAATTCAAGTTCAAATTTACATCATTACATAGAATGCCACATTGGATCAAACACACTCAAGAATATATGTTGCATTTTGTATATTTTTTCAGTTATTTAAAATTATCTCCCTATGATCTTTTTACCACTATATCTTTATAAGTTCATCTTAATTATGATAAGATGCTTGTAGGAATGTCTCTTGTCATAGGATAACTGCATGTTACATTTTAGTGTTTAATATCAGATGTTTGTCTACTGTTAATCTAAAAGGCCATTGAGTCAATAATGCATGTTATGTCATTTTTATTTTTCAATTTTTAATGTTTTTTTATGTTTCTGGAATATTGCTGGTAAATTTGATGTACCAAGTACAAACAGATTGAATCATGTAGTTTTTATTTATTCAACAAGGGGTCACAAGACATTATAACCCAATGGCAGGCATTCTAGGTGGCGTGTGATGGGCCTCCTGTGTATTGTTCAGTGAGGTATCCACCAGCTGTTACTAGGAGACACAGCCTCAAAATGACTCTGGTTGTTCACAAGGTCATAAATCCAAGAAACAAACAAATCATTTACCGATCACCATGGCTATTATATGGCTCTATGGATTATACATTAGCTCCCTATCATGCTACTATATTTATCTGACTATAAACCTTTTCCTGGTAATAAGCCCACCCACTTTTTTAGTAAAAATATGATGTAACTGGAAAGTATTTTATTCTCCAGTCGGCCTCTTAACCTTTTTTTTAGGAGAATGACTTTTCCCCAATTCTTCACCTTGTTTCTCCTCACCACAAACACCCTCAATTTCATCCTTACTTACATACCTAAACAACATTTAAAAAGAAATCTGCATCTGCACCTAATTTGGGAAATTATTGAGAAAGATTACTAAAGTATTTACATGTATTTCATACCCAGTAGTTATTACTTGTAATTTTACTGATCTGTACATACCATACATGTTATGTATAAGGAACTAATCCTTACTGTTATTGTATCATCATGTCCTTTTGTTTGTATAAGAGTTCCAGTTGGACATTGACCTGTAATTTTGATAATGATATAATAATAATTACTGTAAATTGGCATATTTCACTTTTTATATAGCATTTATAATGGATGCGCTTATTTACTACAGTGTGATCATAATGCACAATAATTTGATTGTGACAAATTAAGTGTATTTACAGTATCTTAAATAATTTTGTTTTTATATCATGTAGTACATATCTAGCATAATTAATTGATGCAGACAAAAATACCTGTAGTTGTAATACCTGTGATGTGGTATATAAGACTTATTCTATAGAGACCTGTGATGTGGTATATAAGACTTATTCTATAGAGACCTGGTGATGTGGTAGGTAAGACTTATTCTATAGAGACCTGGTGATGTGGTAGGTAAGACTTATTCTATAGAGACCTGGTGATGTGGTATATAAGACTTATTCTATAGAGACCTGGTGATGTGGTAGGTAAGACTTATTCTATAGAGACCTGGTGATGTGGTAGGTAAGACTTATTCTATAGAGACCTGGTGATGTGGTAGGTAAGACTTATTCTATAGAGACCTGGTGATGTGGTATATAAGACTTATTCTATAGAGACCTGGTGATGTGGTAGGTAAGACTTATTCTATAGAGACCCAGTGATGTGGTAGGTAAGACTTATTCTATAGAGACCTGGTGATGTGGTATATAAGACTTATTCTATAGAGACCCAGTGATGTGGTAGGTAAGACTTATTCTATAGAGACCTGGTGATGTGGTAGGTAAGACTTATTCTATAGAGACCTGGTGATGTGGTATAAAAGACTTATTCTATAGAGACCTGGTGATGTGGTAGGTAAGACTTATTCTATAGAGACCCAGTGATGTGGTAGGTAAGACTTATTCTATAGAGACCCAGTGATGTGGTAGGTAAGACTTATTCTATAGAGACCCGGTGATGTGGTAGGTAAGACTTATTCTATAGAGACCCGGTGATGTGGTAGGTAAGACTTATTCTATAGAGACCCAGTGATGTGGTATATAAGACTTATTCTGTAGAGACCCAGTGATGTGGTAGGTAAGACTTATTCTATAGAGACCTGGTGATGTGGTATATAAGACTTATTCTATAGAGACCTGGTGATGTGGTATATAAGACTTATTCTATAGAGACCTGGTGATGTGGTTGGTAAGACTTATTCTATAGAGACCTGGTGATGTGGTATATAAGACTTATTCTATAGAGACCACGTGATGTGGTAGGTAAGACTTATTCTATAGAGACCCAGTGATGTGGTAGGTAAGACTTATTCTATAGAGACCCAGTGATGTGGTAGGTAAGACTTATTCTATAGAGACCCAGTGATGTGGTAGGTAAGACTTATTCTATAGAGACCCAGTGATGTGGTAGGTAAGACTTATTCTATAGAGACCCAGTGATGTGGTAGGTAAGACTTATTCTATAGAGACCCGGTGATGTGGTAGGTAAGACTTATTCTATAGAGACCCAGTGATGTGGTAGGTAAGACTTATTCTATAGAGACCTGGTGATGTGGTAGGTAAGACTTATTCTATAGAGACCTGGTGATGTGGTATATAAGACTTATTCTATAGAGACCCAGTGATGTGGTAGGTAAGACTTATTCTATAGAGACCCAGTGATGTGGTAGGTAAGACTTATTCTATAGAGACCCGGTGATGTGGTAGGTAAGACTTATTCTGTAGAGACCACGTGATGTGGTAGGTAAGACCCAGTGATGTGGTATATAAGACTTATTCTATAGAGACCCAGTGATGTGGTAGGTAAGACTTATTCTATAGAGACCACGTGATGTGGTAGGTATGACTTATTCTGTAGAGACCACGTGATGTGGTAGGTAAGACTTATTCTATAGAGACCTGGTGATGTGGTAGGTAAGACTTATTCTGTAGAGACCACGTGATGTGGTAGGTATGACTTATTCTATAGAGACCCAGTGATGTGGTATATAAGACTTATTCTGTAGAGACCACGTGATGTGGTAGGTAAGACTTATTCTATAGAGACCTGGTGATGTGGTAGGTAAGACTTATTCTGTAGAGACCACGTGATGTGGTAGGTATGACTTATTCTATAGAGACCCAGTGATGTGGTATATAAGACTTATTCTGTAGAGACCACGTGATGTGGTAGGTAAGACTTATTCTATAGAGACCCAGTGATGTGGTAGGTAAGACTTATTCTATAGAGACCCAGTGATGTGGTAGGTAAGACTTATTCTATAGAGACCAAGTGATGTTGTAGGTAAGACTTATTCTATAGAGACCCTGTGATGTGGTAGGTAAGACTTATTCTATAGAGACCTGGTGATGTGGTATATAAGACTTATTCTATAGAGACCCAGTGATGTGGTAGGTAAGACTTATTCTGTAGAGACCCAGTGATGTGGTATATAAGACTTATTCTGTAGAGACCCAGTGATGTGGTAGGTAAGACTTATTCTATAGAGACCTGGTGATGTGGTATATAAGACTTATTCTATAGAGACCACGTGATGTGGTAGGTAAGACTTATTCTATAGAGACCACGTGATGTGGTAGGTAAGACTTATTCTATAGAGACCTGGTGATGTGGTATATAAGACTTATTCTGTAGAGACCACGTGATGTGGTAGGTAAGACTTATTCTATTGAGACCTGGTGATGTGGTATATAAGACTTATTCTGTAGAGACCACGTGATGTGGTAGGTAAGACTATATAAGACCCATGATGTGGTAGAGACCCGGTGATGTGGTATATAAGACTTATTCTGTAGAGACCACGTGATGTGGTAGGTAAGACTTATTCTGTAGAGACCACGTGATGTGGTAGGTAAGACTTATTCTATAGAGACCCGGTGATGTGGTAGGTAAGACTTATTCTATAGAGACCCGGTGATGTGGTAGGTAAGACTTATTCTGTAGAGACCCTGTGATGTGGTAGGCAAGACTTATTCTATAGAGACCCTGTGATGTGGTAGGCAAGACTTATTCTATAGAGACCCGGTGATGTGGTAGGTAGACTTATAAGAGACTTGGTGATGTGGTACCAAGACTTATTCTGTAGAGACCTGTGTGGTATATAAGACTTATTCTGTAGAGACCATGTGATGTGGTAGGTAAGACTTATTCTATAGAGATCTGATGATGTGGTAGGTTTGACTTATTCTATAGAGACCTGGTAATGTAGAATACCTACCACATCACCTGGTCTCTATAGAATACCTACCACATCACCTGGTCTCTATAGAATACCTACCACATCACCTGGTCTCTATAGAATAAGTCTTATATACCACATCACCAGGTCTCTATAGAATAAGTCTTACCTACCACATCACCGGGTCTCTATAGAATAAGTCTTACCTACCACATCACCGGGTCTCTATAGAATAAGTCTTATATACCACATCACCAGGTCTCTATAGAATAAGTCTTACCTACCACATCACCAGGTCTTACCTACCACATCACCAGGTCTCTATAGAATAAGTCTTACCTACCACATCACAGGGTCTCTATAGAATAAGTCTTACCTACCACATCACAGGGTCTCTATAGAATAAGTCTTACCTACAACATCACTTGGTCTCTATAGAATAAGTCTTACCTACCACATCACTGGGTCTCTATCTACCACATCACCAGGTCTCTATAGAATAAGTCTTACCTACCACATCACCGGGTCTCTATAGAATAAGTCTTATATACCACATCACCAGGTCTCTATAGAATAAGTCTTACCTACCACATCACCGGGTCTCTATAGAATAAGTCTTACCTACCACATCACCGGGTCTCTATAGAATAAGTCTTACCTACCACATCACCGGGTCTCTATAGAATAAGTCTTATATACCACATCACTGGGTCTCTATAGAATAAGTCTTATATACCACATCACCAGGTCTCTATAGAATAAGTCTTATATACCACATCACCAGGTCTCTATAGAATAAGTCTTACCTACCACATCACAGGGTCTCTATAGAATAAGTCTTACCTACCACATCACCAGGTCTCTATAGAATAAGTCTTACCTACCACATCACTGGGTCTCTACAGAATAAGTCTTACCTACCACATCACTGGGTCTCTACAGAATAAGTCTTATATACCACATCACAGGGTCTCTATAGAATAAGTCTTACCTACCACATCACAGGGTCTCTATAGAATAAGTCTTATATACCACATCACCAGGTCTCTATAGAATAAGTCTTACCTACCACATCACTGGGTCTCTATAGAATAAGTCTTACCTACCACATCACTGGGTCTTTACAGAATAAGTCTTATATACCACATCACCTGGTCTCTATAGAATACCTACCACATCACGTGGTCTCTATAGAATAAGTCTTACCTACCAAAAACTGGAACTTTACACCCACTTCATATGTTCAGCTTGAAGTCGCTGACGTTAAGATCTAGAACTCAGAAGTAGTGAGCCGACTACATTGTGACTTGATGTGGTGTCATGCTACCATGACTACGTTATGTAATTTCAGTGTGATGGCACTATAAAAATTGCCCTTTAAGTGGCACATTCATCTGTTGGCATTATTTTCATTCATATGATATTTGACTGTGTAAGGTTGTTTTAACAGCGAAATGTATATCTGCTTTAGGACCGCTGTAGATGTTTGGTATTAAATACTTGACTGTCATGAAAACAGAGATTAAGTGACAGTTGAAAATTTGGAAACCTGAGTGGCTATTTTCATTGGCGTGAAAGCAGCATAACTTCATTGGCTTCTGTAGAAAGATCTGGGAATATTCAACAATGAAATTGAATTCAAAGACATTTCCCAGAGGGAGCTTTTGTAAAAAAAAAAAGTTCTCCTTACAAAGACAATTGTAGTAAATTTACTCTGGGTTCTAACAAATTATGAAATAGAAATGAAGTTTAGATTCTGTTCATCACTTACCTTCGGGAACATTTTTCCTTCACTTGTGCAAACTACAATTAATCAATGTACCTCATTATGTGAGGGTCAAGGGAGGTAGAAGGTGAGGTGAGGGAGTGAGATCATAATTGTGGGGGAGCATGGTTGTAGCCTCCATATCTTACCATGGTAATCCTGGTCCCTTGCTGTTACCATCCTTCCACCACCATCCTTCACCATCACATTCTTACATGTGTTGTCACCATCTCTCTTCCTTGCCTAGAAGTTGAACCTAAACGGCCACCATACGTAAATGTTAACTATGACACATTCCAACCATCAAATGCCTGAAAGCTGCATTTTTTTGCACTGAAATCTAAATTGCAATATTCTCACACTTTCTTTTGTGATCTCAAGGCATCAGATGCCATGAAGCTGTATGCTGCTATGGACAGGATGGAGCCTTCAGTAAGTTACAGGTCTGCTAGGTCATATTAAACATGCATAATAACTAGTATTTAAAAGGGGTTTTATTACACTGACATGGTATGTGATAAATGTAAAATACATCCTTAAGACAGTACGAAATAATATAAATTTCAATGTGACTTGACCTAAGTAGACCATTTCATCTTATTATTCAGTGTAAAAAAAAAGTTGTTTTCGAGTGATATATGTAGTACTGTTTTTCAAAACTGTGTAAAAGCAATTAGATATTTGTGTGTATTTGTGTCTCAGTAGTTGGAGATTTTGGCTGTCATTAGTGTTGTTGGATTAGTAGCTTTGACAGTATTTAAATTGTTCTATTCTGTAACGGATTTAATTTGCCAAATGCTAATTCTGTGATTGCTGTTCTTTTGTCAATTATCAATTAAATTTCCTTGCATCTCCTCAACTTCAACATTATATCTTATATATCAACCTTATAGTAAGAGTTTATATCTTGATGTAGATCCTGTGTGTTTGACTCTTGATATTTGGATAGAGCTTGGTATTGTCCATAAACAAATTTATGCAACACTCTATAAGCTCTGGAGCAATACAAGCTGTCAAAAGAAATAAAAAAAAAGTTGATGGTGAAGGACAAGTATCAATAATAAAACGTCCTCAATAAGAAAAGGCACAAATAGGTTGCTAACCTAATATATACAGAAAGTTTTGTGGAGTTGAGTGGAATGGTATCAAAGTTGTAGCCTGGAAAGGAAAGTAAACACTACTTTTGTGTTTTTTGGCTTTGTTTCCATGGTAAATAAAAAAATATATTAAAAAAGCAGAAATTTCATCAGTAGTGAAAGGCACAGCTAGAGGATTAGCTTAATATATGCAGCAAGTTTTGTGAAGTTGAGTTGAACGTTTTTGAAGCCCTTAAACACAGATGCATGCACGGACAGAGTCCAAATTAATATCCCCTGCGAATACATTTTCGAAACGTCACACTCTAATCTTCTACTGGTTATGTTATAAGATGAAGGTGACCGTGTAGTTATCGGAACGTCACACTCTAATCTTCTACTGGTTATGTTATAAGATGAAGGTGACCTAGTAGTCATTGAAACGTCACACTCTAATCTTCTACTGGTTATGTTATAAGATGAAGGTGACCTAGTAGTCATTGAAACGTCACACTCTAATCTTCTACTGGTTATGTTATAAGATGAAGGTGACCTAGTAGTCATTGAAACGTCACACTCTAATCTTCTACTGGTTATGTTATAAGATGAAGGTGACCTAGTAGTCATTGAAACGTCACACTCTAATCTTCTACTAGTTTTATTATAAGAACTAAGAACCTCTTTTTTATTGACATTACCAACCTGAAGAAAAAGTTCCTAAATAAGCACCATATGATGCAAATTTTTTTCAACCAAAATTGGCAAGTTCAAAAATTCAGGGCAATTCTTCAGCGAAAAAAAGCAAAAATAAGACAAAGGCAAAAAAAAAATATATATATATATATAACTTATTTTGTATTTATATATTGAAACTCATAAAATTATAACGGTATGTGCTTGATATGAATCAATGGGGAAAACTGTATTTAATTGAGTATACATAAAGACTATATCCTTATTACTAACTTTGTCAGGTGCTTGCAACACTTTATAAAAGCTTTTGATAAAATTGAAATAAACAGATCAACAAAAACTCAAACACAGTTTGTGATTTTTCTTTTACCATATCTATCCTGTAATAAGCCCAGGGGCTTAAATATAAACTATGCCACAGAGGGATTGGCTTATTGTAGGACAATGAAACACATTTTGTAGTACATTATATTTGTAAATATTTTAATACTGTAAAAGACATGGATGGCCCTATTACTGGAAAATTTGGGAATCTATGCAATTTTTCTAAAATGTGAACATTATTAAGGCAAGGGAAAATATGTCTAATATCTTGTGTATCAGAATCAGGATGGACTGTAATTTATAAAACAACAAAAGATGATTGTATTGAAGATGCTTTTAGCAATCACTTTAAAACTCCGTGGTTATTCTTAATTTTAGAATGCCAACAAAACACCTGACATTCTGTTGCTCAAATGATTATTATCAGCAGTAACTGACTTCTCTATTTTCGGCAATTCTGTCTTTTTGAAATGCAGAATTTATCTGCTCTAATCAACGGGTACAGTATTGATTGTCACGTTATTAGTTTGCATGAGAAAATTCAATTTCATATGAATTTTATATTACTCTCGTGAACATATAAAAATATATAAAATAATACCTGCTCACAACAGCAGATAACTCTGTATTATCAAAAGATAAACTACATATTTATCTTTCCTACTGGAAAATTGCTCTGAATTATGATATCACCATAGGTGATCAGAGCATATTTTTGTATCAATAAAATATCTAGGTAGTGTCCCACGTGTAAAGTTCTGTAATAACACAAGAACACAATATCTCTAAATGTATAATTGAAGTTTTATTTGAGAAAAAGCACCAATCTTTTGCCATCAAGCCCTACTCATTAATACATGTAAATAGCTTTAGTGATTCTGATTGTATGTGATCCTACAGAAATATAACAGTGTAACAGCACAGTAGCTAATGTATTTAACTTCAATGTATAAAACTGTCCAGTGTGACCAGCTACATAATTCCTTCAGCTATTGATAGGGACCATCAAAAGAGATGGGAGTGTCCAAATACTGGATACCTTCCTGTTTCCGCAACAAAAGTGCAATTTTATTACATTTTCGCAGTGAAATAGAAGGTTTTATAGAGAAAATATCTGATAATTTCACTCTAATGAAAAAGAACATTGAGAAAAATAACATGTTTTGATCTTTTCACTCATTTTTGACCAATCAAATAACTGCATACCAGTGAAAACATCAGTTACCCAGTATCCCAGAAAACAATGCTTCAGGAACAACAACTTGCATAGAAATGGTAGGAAACTCACTTTCCTTAAATGAATTAATCCTGATCAATCTGAATTTAACATTTTGTATAAAATTGTTACTTGCTGTTGTATAGTTTGAAATGTCTTAGATGTGAAGCTATTTGTTCTGCAGAGTAATAGTGATAAATCATTTCAGATATAGACAGAGAGATCAATTCAAACTGGTATCAATGAAAGGTGTGAATGTTTTTTAATGAAAAACAATTCTATCATATCCGAGATTGAAACTTCAAACATCAAATTTTCCATCCCACTTGATTAATATAAAACAGTTATTCACCAAGAAATGGGGAATATCCTATATCAATAACACTAAGCTGCTCTATCTCTTCCAATGTATTGATACTATCTTCAAATAGAGAAAGAAAATATCAGAAAATGTCAGAGAAATACCTTAGACTTCTTTAACACTGGGTCAATTGTGTATTGATTGTAGATTTTGTATGTAAGTGTGATGAGCAAACAACATTTTCAGAGCATCAATTTTACTACTGCACATGAGGGTAGGACTCGATGTGTGTTGAATACATCACACGGAAACAAGAGGACCAAAGATATTACTGGTCACCTGAATCATGATGCTGTAGTTCTCGTAACATGTCATAGATATAATCTTGTTGACAAAGTAAGATACCTCAATGTACATGTCATGTGCATAACATTAACTGCCAACCCATGCTAAGGCTTCTGACCAAGTTTGGATTTAAAGAAATTACACTCAAAATTATAATTTTCAAATATGTAAATTATTCCATCCATGAAGAATATTTAATAGAGTCTATACTGTCCTATCTGGGTATCGAGAAGATTTTTGAAATCTGAAATGTTTTTGACCCCTTTTGGCCCTGTCCATCAGGCCTTGGGGATCAGCAAGGATCAATATGCCCATACCATCAACCTGTCATCATATTACTAATAGTTCTAAACAAGTTTGAACAATTTTCAACAGAAAATACACAAATTATGCCCATGAATGTGATTTTGCTTTAGAACCTAAAATTAACATAACCTCCTCCTCAGGGAGAAATGCAAGACCCTGGCATAATGAAATTTTCTAATTTGGTAAAGCACCTTCAATCTATGAAGAGTATGTGATTCTACCATACATTCATATTGAGAGGATTTATGAAATTTAAAAAATTTGACCTCTTTTTGCCACACCCCCTCAGGCCCAGTTTGGTTCACCTTATGCCACAGAAGGAATATGCAAAATTTCAAGGAAATAATTTTGAGGGGTTTTCCAGCAGAAGTCACAAATGTAAAAAGTTCATAGATACACAACAGAGACTTTGTCTCAGGTGACCTAAAAGCAACATTGATTGATCGTAGAAAATCTAAATACATTTTTGAATTTGTACATTTGTCAAGTGGATTATAAGCACGATCTTCTTTCTGAAATATATCAATACTTAATACTCAAAATTAGGTTTTCAATCACAAATTGCACTTTTTCCATTATTAAATATATCAATACTTAATACTTAAAATTAGGTTGTTAATCACAAATTGCATGTTTTCCATTATCAAATCTATCTTCATATTTCTATAGAAACAGGGAAATCATGTCATCGTGACACTTCTTCAGCAAGTTTTATTTTAAAACTAAGCAGAGGATCCTCAACGCTTTTCAATATTGATCCAGATTTCTTCCTCTGGATGCGTGACCAGTCCATGAATAGGGTTGACCACTTGGTCATCCACTAATTTGACCTTAAATTTTCTCAGCAATGTTACAAGACAGACTGTTGCCTCTGCATAAGCAAACCGATAGCCTGGGCAAACACGTTTTCCAGCAAATCCAAACGGTTGAAATGTCATTGGCGGCCTGGTTTTCACGTTTTCTGGACTAAATCGGTCGGGATCGAATCTGAAATGGAAATTATTTAAAAATTGAGTCAATTTGATCCCTTTTGGCCATGCCCCTGAGGTTTTTATTCAACATTGGCCAGGAAAGGTTTCTGCAAAATTTCTTTGAAATTAATACAGTGATTTTTGAGAAAAGGAAAATGTTAAAAGTTTGTAGATGCACAATGCCAGACAAAAGATGATTACAATATGAGCTTTGTCTAAGGTGACCTAAAAACATAGCTCATTTTATGAAAATACATCCTTATTGGTAAAAAGAGAATTTTGAGCTACCATTTAAAACGACAGCATTTTCAATATATTGATTGTCAGTTATTTGGCTATTGGGACAAAAGTGGGTAACTTACTTGTTTGGGAGGGGCCAATATTTCTCATCCTTCAGCAATACTCCCAAGGCTTGAATCACAGGAGTCTGTAGAATAACACCAGATTTGGTTTGATAAATCAAATTAAAATCTGTTTTAAAAAAATCCTAAAAACCTACGGTCAGATGACCTAATTAAATCAATGAAGGTCAAGTTACTACTGCGGAAACATAAGACTGATTCAACAGAAATGGAAAACAATCAATTTTGGTTTTTAAAGAGGCAGACCAATAATACAATTACATTTTCTCATCCTATTTTTCTACCTCTGAATTAATACTGCATCTGGTAAAAATTGTACACAATGGTATAACAAATATACGTATTTTAGATCAGTGATAATATATCTGATCCCAGCCCAATATTTAAGAACAACGTCACAAAAACTTCTATGCTAGTTTAAATCCTTTCTTTGGAATCTTCTGTGAGAAAACCTCTGATTATGATGATATAAACAAACATAACATTTTCCAATTTTCTATCATTTTCAGTAAACCTTTAAGTTTGCTCATTGATTTTGAATACACAATTATACTTTAAATACTTAAATAGTTTAATGAAGCTC
Source organism: Ylistrum balloti (assembly GCF_031769215.1). Lineage (NCBI taxonomy): Eukaryota > Metazoa > Mollusca > Bivalvia > Pectinida > Pectinidae > Ylistrum > Ylistrum balloti. The sequence continues at coordinate 154,929 of NW_026781941.1, read as the reverse complement.
TTACATTCTTTGGAATCTTGTGCCCACCGAGCTCTGAATCAAAATCTTGAAATCGTGCAGCATGTGGAGCAACAACAGCGCATCTAAGTGTTTCATCCACAACCTGACGTATATACCTACAAAATAAACAAGGATACATGTTAAAGGCTTGACGTACATACCTACAAAATAAACAAGGATACATATTAAAGGCTTGACCATGACCTGTCGGAGCAGGATGTCATCATCATCAATCTTGTCACCTGGTGAAGGGAGATTTTGCTGTTCTGAAAGCAATTGGCTATGGTCATCATGGTAACAAGGTCCCAAGCAGTCTTTACCATACAGATGGCCTGTCTCAAATCTACAATCTGGGGGTCATCTATCTCCACACCGTCCAGGTAGTGTCAGACAAAGCTCTGTCTGTAGTCCTGATGATGTCCCTAGGCTGACCATGTGTTGGGAAGTAGGTGATACAGTCTAACATTAGTAAGGGTTCCCTGACTTACATGACTGGTGGTGTTGTTAGCTAGCAGTATCACCTTTCATCCTTGCTGCCTCATCTGTCTGTTAAAGTCCTTTCTCCATTCTTTGAAAAGTAGTGACATCATCCATTCTTTTTTGTGTTGATATCTCAAGTAGGTGCTGGGATCATGTCTCTAGGAAACAATGAGGTCGTTGTACCTTAGTAATGACAAATGGCTTGAGAGTGTGTTGACGGTTACAGCTGGTATCATCCCAATGTCAATGTCAGCACTGTCAGACTCTTATCAGTACATTTTTCATTTAATTCCATGTCATCCCCAAAAAACTTTGTAGCCATCCTTTCGATTGTCCGAAGTTCTGTATGTCGAGTTGGGTGCCTAATTCCTTGTCCTTGGTAATCATCATGTTGTCATTTAAAGTAGCCTTCCAGGCAGTCACATCTTGCTGATGTTTCAGGGTACAGGTACGGGTTAAGGTTTCAGGGTACAGGTACGGGGAGTCCGTGTCTGTAGTTAGGCTGGTCCACTTGTCCCTGGCATTTAAGATGTCTCTGACCATTAATTTGAAGAGCTTGGTCTTTATCTTGATGGTGGTGTGTGCATCTGCTGAATGGTCATCTTTGGTAAGTCCTTCTAAGTTGACATATGGTGGTGTTTAACACTGTTGGGGATCTCTAGCTGATGTCACTTGGGTGGTGGGTTACCCATGACTGAGGGATGATAGTCGTTAATATGAAATTTTGTTGCAATTAGTTGTTGGTGAGGAGTGATATTTTGAGGAAGAAGTCACCAAACGTGTAGAAGTTCTCGTAGTTGATTTAGATCCACCCCTTCATTTGGATAGTATAATCATGTAAACTGATAACAAATTTAATTCCCGTCTTTCTAAATGGGTCAATTAAAAACATTTGATATTGTTAATTGTAACACAAAACCACTTTACCTTAAAATCCAAGCTGTAAAATGTCAGCAACAACATAGGAATCTACCCAAGCTGTCTTGGTGATCACTTGACCTTCATGTTACACAATGCTTATTTAAATAACAGGTAAAGTGCTGTTATATACAAAAATACCCGCATTAATGTAACAGTTCACCAGTTCATGTGATAATGTCCCGCTATTTTCCTGATCATCAAGGTGATCAATACAAGCCAGATGTAAGTTTTTTTGACATATATTTATTTTCTCCATTCAAATATTCCGACTATTGGTGTCTGGATTATCAAAGGTCTACTGTACTTAAAAAATCAAGGTCAATACACACATCTAACTTTTGTACTTAAACTTATGACATCTGACTCTCATCAGAGATGTATTTTAATCATATTGCAGCTTAACCCTACTCTTATATTGAAGAAATCACTTACGGGAGAGCATCTAGGTTTGTGTGATCCACTTCCTGGTTCTTGAGTTCTTTTTTGATCTCCTGGAATGCTTTCTCTTGGAGCTCCGGGTGTGTGGCCAGAAAGTAAAATCCCCAGGTAAGCACTGTAATGACAATACAATCTCCTACAATTTTTTTTTACTGACTTTTCTTTTGTAGCATTGACTTTTAATATATCTGTATTGAATATTACAGAAGCCAAATCTAGCTTTAACTCAAATAATAAGTTGTTTTTTTGGGAACAAAAACATGTCTTCTTTGATTTGACAAGAAAATATTTCCTTTTCATATTTTAATCATGTCAATCTTAACATTTAACATAATGAATAATAATAAAAAAAAAAAAGACATTTAACCTTGAGATGAAGGTCAGATTGACCTATTTTCAGTGCACTACGCTGTCTGTGTTGAACCAAATGTTTAAACTTTCATCAAGATGTTTTTAACATTTAAAACGTTATTTCCATGACAGTAATGTACTAGAAATCCCACTTTAACTTTACATTTCACCTTGAGGTGAAGGTGTCAATGACCTAATTTCAGAACACTTTTTCCACCTGTTGGTGATGCATGTTTCATGTTTCATCAAGATATCTCCAGCAGTTCAAATACTATTGCACAGAAAAGAATGTACTGGAAGTTTAGCAATTTCAGTGCACTGCACTTAGTCTGAGAAAGACCTGTTATCTGTTTCAAATTTCTTCTAGCTAATTCTAACAAGCCTAGACAAGACAGTGTTTGGAGAGGAATGAGCTTTAGAATGTGAAAAACTATTATCTCTTCCCCCTACTGTAAACAGAGATGTAACAATTTATTCCAGTGACACAGATGACGACACCAGTAGGCAGATTATGTAACAAAAAGTGTCAATCATTTCACCGCAGACATTCACATTCAACAGACCTACCATTGCCTGTTGTATGGAAGCCTCCCACTGCTTGATTAGGGTGTCACTTGTGATGAGCTTGTCACCAGAGAGACAAACACAAACCCATTAATTGCTTGTTGTATGGAAGCCTCCCACTGCTGGATTAGGGTGTCACTTGTGACGACCTTGTCACCAGAGAGACAAACACAAACCCATTATTGCTTGTTGTATGGAAGCCTCCCACTGCTGGATTAGGGTGTCACTTGTTGACGAGCTCGTCACCAGAGAGACAAACACAAACCTACCATTGCCTGTTGTATGGAAGCCTCCCACTGCATATGTTAGGGCATCACTTGTAATAAGCTCGTCATCATTACCAGAGAGATTTATAATGAAATCTATTATCAGTTCCTGGCCCTGGATTGGTGGATTGTCACGACGTTCTTTTACAACTTTCTTGATAAGAGATGTTGCCTTTTCTAACCCTGTAAAAAGTACATAACCCAACAATTCTTCAAGTAACTAAAGTCAGATATTGAATTTGTATGCTGCTCTGTATACCTGGTAAGTTTTATTATCATATTTACATCGGAAGTTAGGTTAGACAATATTTTTATTCAATAATTCCATAATATTCACATAAACACATTACATTTGGAAGTGGAAAACTATCTTATCTCATTTCCATAAGTTATCATTAACAATTAACCATTTCATATTCTTACAATGAATTCTTAGCATTTGCCAACAACTTCATACATTCAATGATGTTGCAGTTTTCATTACCCAGGTATTTCTAAGTTCATAAAAAACAACCTAAGGACATTTTATTTTCTATGATACAACATTTCAAGTTCATAATTAGTAAAAGTAGGTTGGACGTTTAACTGGACTTCTAAAGTATCACATGACCTCAAAGTAACTGTCAATAATCCAAGCAGACATGAAAGCTCATTTGTTTATCTACCTTCTTCAAAGGCTTTTTCCCTTGGACTGCCCTTCTCAGGTTCATTTTCTGTCAGCCGTCTCTCCATTTCTGACCAGATCTGTGAATGTTTATAAATCTTTCTGCAATCATTCACAGATTTGTATCACTTGTTCATGATTTCTCTGTCACACCTAAGGTATAATAGATAGCAATTGAACGATATCATGATTTTATATAGTATAAACATTTTCTAGCAAATTTTCAGGATAAAATAACATCACAAGATGAAACTGATCGTCATTTTCTCAATTTTTTTCCTTAGAATTTTTTTGACATTGTGAATTTGAAACTACTGAAAAAAACTATATTTAAAGTAAAGACACCTGGGATCTGGTCTAAACTTACAACATCATAGCAGTGCTGAAACTCCAGGATATCTTTGTCATTAGAAAATGTCTTTCCAAACATTGTGATGAGTGAAATCTTGAGGGCATATGCAAACATATGGATGGACAGTGGAACATGTTCTTCCTTCACCAGTGATGACCATTTCTTAGCAAGGTCATCAGCCACCTAAACCATGGAAAAAATCCTTTAAACATCTACATCATATGATGTCTGAACAGAATCAGTTACATTTGAAAGTGATTAATAAAAGAAATCTGAAACATCGGTAAGATAAGAATGTACTTACACCAATGTATATAAATATATAGTATTTATCAATAGTTGAAAAAACTCTCCTTAAATGATAATAATGATGACCTTGACCTTTGGACCCAGAAACAAATACTCATCCAAAGTATAAACTGTCAAAGTTGACTTTTGCAAATGGTTTTATCAAAATTCCATTAAAAACAAGAGGCCCATGGGTCTTCAGGGTCATTAGACTATAAAGTGAAAAACAACAGGCCCATGGGCCTTCAGGGTCACCTGACTATAAAGTGAAAAACAACAGGCCCACGGGCCTTCAGGGTCACCTGACTATAAAGTGAAAAACAACAGGCCCACGGGTCTTCAGGGTCATCTGACTATAAAGACCTATATATGATATAACAACTATAGTAGTGGTTATAGAAAACAGTTACTAAGTGATAAAGCTCAGACCTATAGTATTTTGATAGTAATGACAAACAAGAGGCCCAATGTGCCTGAACCAATCACCTGTTCTAAGCTTACACAGAAAACTTCATTAGTTCATAAAGTCAATTTCTGAAAACTTTAAATTGTATTTCCCAAACATGCCACTTTACAATTACCATGAACCTGAAGCTATTGCTTGTTGAAAGGTACGATTTAAAATTCTCAACACATTTAATTAGAGTGACCTCAAAAGTGCATCAGAGTCATTAATATAAATGAACTTGGTAATCTTTTATCAAATTATGCTAAAGAACATGTCAATAGCCTGGTTTTTTTGGATATTGAAAAGAAATTGTTGAAAGATTTTCAACATATTTGACCCCTGTGACTTTAAAAGTGGGTCAAGCTAATTGATTTGATGACACTTGGTAGCCTCGATATAAGCCGATTCAAAATGCAATAGTAATATTTTTCTGGAGGATTCACATGCTGGTATGATTCATTTCATGACTACAAACTATATATATCTATCAGTCTCGGTTGAGTAGTTCTTACATCTTGGTATGTTTGGTAGTAACACTTTATGGTGTCGTGGGAGAAAGCTTTATCATACACATTCCGTCTTGTTCTTCCATCTGACTTGTTAGCAAATTGAATCGACTTTGGACCAATCAGTGGCTCAAACATTTTGTACATACTTGCTGGAAAAAGAGAAAGCTTGTTATTATATTAATATGTATTAACATACAAACCAAAAATATTTTTAACATACTAATGAATATTTCAGATAATCTCCATGGTGACTAAAGTGTCTATGAAAATGTCCTACCATAATAATGACAGGAATATACTGTAGCATGTCCAAATCCGAATTAAAAAATCTGACCAATAAACTGTCACCAAGAGATAATACAGGACAGTCAAATGAATATAAATATGTATTACCTTAACCTTACCATTTTATGAAATCCATGGATATAGTCGAAAATAGCTATCTAATGCTGTGATATTAGGATTCAATAAGTATGAGCCATGCATAATTTTCACATAAAAATCAGAAGTTGCCTCACGAGGTCTATCAAAAACTCCCTGGTGTTCTTTAAAGAGTTCTGGTGATGCAATGCTGACAATATATTCTCGCCCAATCCAGAATGACACTATGGAACCAAACTGCCTATGTAGGTCCAATAAAAACTCATGAAGACTTCCAGCTCGCTTGATGTCCGACACATTTCCATCTCTACAAAAATTTGAGAAAACTTTGAATAACTGACTGTAAGATAACATATAAGTTACACTTGAGTTTATCATCAGATGTATTTACATTATACAGGTTTTACTCCTGATATCATAAACACATTTCTTTTCATTTATTCTATATGCTACAGCACGGGTAGTGACCTCCATTTTTGATAAAGAAGATTATACAGTACATGATTTTGACATTGAAACTTGAACAAGAGATCCCAGAGGGATCTTGGCGCCCACCATTTGAGGATCTGTTTTCAGTTCTTGAAGATTTGTTTATTTTTGTTTGTTTGTTACAGGTGTTGTAAATGTTCATGAACTGGTCTTCATTAAATGTACTCAATGATGGCACAAGATATTTTTATTAAGCACCTATTAGCAAATATCATTTGAAAAAGATCCCAAAGTATTATTAGATAGCAGTCAGTTACAGGTGGATAATGGACAATATGCTTGTGCTGTATTACTGTCGACATCCAAGATGGCTGCCTGTGGGCCACCTTGATTTTAAATCAGTCAGAAAAAGGTACAATGCACAACTAGGGATTAAGGGAAACCAATATCTATGAAATATCAGAAGGATCCATCCAGTACTTCCTCAGATATAGCAGTAACAAGATTTTACTCTCAAAATCCAAGATGGCTGCCTGTCAGCCATCTTGATTTTGGATCAGTCCAAAAAGGTATAATGCACAACTTGGAACCAAAGGGAACCTGCATATGAAATTTGAGAAAGATCCATCCAGTACTTTCCAAGAAATAGCAGTAACAAACTTTTACATTCAAAATCCAAGATGGCCACCTGTCTGCCATCTTGAATTCGAATCAGTCCAAAAAAAGGTACAATGCACAAGTAGGGACCAAGGGGAAACTGCATATGAAATTTGAGTAAGGTCCATCCAGTACTTTCCAAGAAATAGCAGTAACAAACTTTTACATTCAAAATCCAAGATGGCCACCTGTCTGCCATCTTGAATTCGAATCAGTCCAAAAAAAGGTACAATGCACAAGTAGGGACCAAGGGGAAACTGCATATGAAATTTGAGTAAGATCCATCCAGTACTTTCCAAGAAATAGCAGTAACAAACTTTTACTTCCAAAATCCAAGATGGCTGCCTGTCGGCCATCTTGAATTCGAATCAGTCCAAAAAAGGTACAATGCACAACTACGGACCAAGGGGAAACTGCATATGGAATTTGAGAAAGATCTATCCAGAACTTTCCAAGAAATAGCGGTAACAAGAATTGTTTACGGACGGACGGACCACGGACGCAGGGCGATTTGAATAACCCACCATCTATTAGATGGTGGGCTAATAAAAATGAACTCATCAGAAATAAGTATATAGCTATACCTATTTGTAAACAAAACTGATAAATACATGTAGGGCAAATATAGAGAAAGTGCCAGTCACTGTCCTCTTCATATTATACAATTCAAATTAGTAACTTACTCTTGTGTAGTAGGTTCTAGTCCTGGAATGGTGCTTGGCTTAGCAGAACCCTGTAATAACAAGTCCAATAAGTGTGTATAATGTTGTCACATTTTGCACCTAAGACCTTAATCATAAATATCTAGCTGTCAATTCCATGAAGATGTCCATCTATCTAGTGCTGTATTCCAATTTTTACCCCTCCAAGGACACAGCAGTTCGCCCACATCCATCCTTTGGTTTTTCCTCCACTAACAGCATTATAATAACATAGCTATACAGTTTACTTTCTTTTTAACATCATCATACATAACCTTAAATGAATTAAGTGTTTATCTAAAATGTACCTTTTAGTAAATGTGATATTACATTTGATAAATATAATTATCACATATCTTTTTTAAACATCACCATGACCAATGATTTTGTTGTGATACAGTCGCAACTCATTATCTGAAAGTTGACGGGACCATGTCAAAATTTAGAACCAAGAATGTCTGAACATTTTTTTATTGTGTGTGTGTATTTTCATTTATATGTGGAGTTTTCCTTCTATTTCAATTACCTGCATGAGATATGGTGCCATGGTGACACTAAGGTCAAAAATAGTGTGACAGGATGGTAGACCAAAAAATACACCAAATGATAACAATGTACTGTAGTCAGGAACGAGAGGGGCCACAGACTCGCCTACCTATGACCCAGTTTTAAACAAAGCATAGCCAAATTGTCCACAATACACTGTTTCCATCTGGTGTATTTTTTGGTCTAAACTGGTAATCTCCTTACCATCTCATCACATTATTTTCAACCTTAGAAAATGTTACAAAACATTAACAGTTTGTATGACAAATTCCTTTGGTACAAATGTATGATGATGTAATATACAATTTGTATCATTCATGTGATGATGGCTAGGCCATATGTAGGTTAAGAAGAGCTGATAAGAATTAACTACATAAAACGGGGCGTTTAAAGTAAGTGACTATATTCACAAACAAAAAGTCAAATAGATGTTGTCTAATTTGTTTCAACGTTCAATCTAAAGTATTTTCTGACAGAAGGTTTCAGCGTTATCACTGACAAGGGTACATGACAATACTGAATTGTGGCAAGGTTTATCATTAGGAATAAAAATTAGACAACAGATTTTAGATTTTTTGTTTGCAACGCAGCTTATATTACCGAAATATATACATGTATCTTTTCATATCCTCCTATCTTGTGAACAGGTCAATGAGAACAATGTAATGTTGACCAATTACTGTTATAAAACACCTGATTACACGATTAAAATCGGAGGTGGCGTTAGAGTAATAACATGGGATTGTAGAGTACTTACCGTCCTGCACCGGAAAAAAATCGCTAAGTAAGTACAACAAGTTATTTGTAAGCAGATGCAATATCTCGCAGCGTGATGTTGAAGTTCGAGTGTCTAAAATGGGATGAGTGCTACTTATCCGCATCTTTCTGTCACTTATGAGCATAGCTGATTTAGTTCATAACTTACCGGGTAGAGATATATCAACAGCCCGAGCAATGACACCAGGAAAGTCACAGCAAATATTGCGAAGTCCAACATGATTATCAGCTGCAAACTGCAAGTTGCACCAAGGTGGCGAAATCTCGGTCTTTTATAAGCTTGAATGTGTGGCACAGAGCATTCGGAACATCTCGCCTCGATTAAACAACAAGAAGCAAAGTGAGATCGATTACACAACAAGAAGCAATGTGAGATCCGGAACCCCTACTTATTAGTCAGCTTTTGTATTTTCTGGTGTTTTTTTTTAAGTGTGTTCGTGTCAATGTATTATTCATTTCTTTAAAGATATCCCGACTCACACAGCTGAAAACTATCTCCATGTAGGTCTCCATGTAGTGTTAATCAACATTACTTCAAAAACGGAACTTTGTACTCCCATGAACAAAAAAATATATAGATCATGTGTGCATGATAATTTTGAATGTGCTTTAAAAAATTATGATGTATTACTGACATGTACAACTTTATCGAAATCTGAGACCTATTACTGCCTATAGTGATTGTACATGTGTAGTGTAGTGATTGTAAATGTGTAGTGTAGTGATTGTAAATGTGTAGTATGGTGATTGTACATGTGTAGTATAGTGATTGTACATGTGTAGTATGGTGATTGTACATGTGTAATATAGTGATTGTACATGTGTAGTATAGTGATTGTACCTGTGTAGTATAGTGATTGTACATGTGTGGTATGGTGATTGTACATGTGTAGTATAGTGACTGTACATGTGTAGTATAGTGATTGTACATGTGTAGTATGGTGATTGTACATGTAGTATAGTGATTGGTATAGTGATTGTACATGTGTAGTATAGTGATTGTAAATGTGTAGTATGGTGATTCTACATGTGTAGTATGGTGATTGTACATGTGTAGTATAGTGATTGTACATGTAGTATAGTGATTGTATGTGTAGTATAGTGATTGTACATGTGTAGTATAGTGATTGTAAATGTGTAGTATGGTGATTGTACATGTGTATATGGTGATTGTACATGTGTAGTATAGTGATTGTACATGTGTAGTATAGTGATTGGTATAGTGATTGTACATGTGTAGTATAGTGATTGTACATGTGTAGTATGGTGATTGTACATGTGTAGTATGGTGATTGTACATGTGTAGTATAGTGATTGTACATGTGTAGTATGGTGATTGTACATGTGTAGTATGGTGATTGTACATGTGTAGTATATTGATTGTACATGTGTAGTATAGTGATTGTACATGTGTAGTATAGTGATTGTACATGTAGTATAGTGATTGTATGTGTAGTATAGTGATTGTACATGTGTAGTATAGTGATTGTAAATGTGTAGTATGGTGATTGTACATGTGTAGTATGGTGATTGTACATGTGTAGTATAGTGATTGTACATGTGTAGTATGGTGATTGTACATGTGTAGTATGGTGATTCTACATGTGTAGTATAGTGATTGTACATGTGTAGTATAGTGATTGTAAATGTGTAGTATAGTGATTGTACATGTGTAGTATAGTGATTGTACATGTGTAGTATGGTGATTCTACATGTGTAGTATAGTGATTGTACATGTGTAGTATAGTGATTGTAAATGTGTAGTATAGTGATTGTACATGTGTAGTATAGTGATTGTACATGTGTAGTATGGTGATTCTACATGTGTAGTATAGTGATTGTACATGTGTAGTATAGTGATTGTACATGTACGGTGATTGTACATGTGTAGTCGAGTATATTTAGACCTTTTATTTGATATTTGAAGATTTTGTGTTATGAATGGCCATGTTCCATATATTTGAGGACAAAGTATAATCAGTCTAATATTGATGGCAGGCAAAGACCTAAAGTTACCTGAAGGACTGTTTTCCTTGATATCTGTTTTGTGCAAATGCTTTGTGGATATTTTAAACTGTTACATTTATTCAAATGTCAAGAGAGCATGATCTCCAAGCAGAAAAAAACGACTAGTTTCAGAACAAAATGATGTTGCCTTAATCATTATGTTTTATACTATTTTCAACAACTGGAAAATACAGAACAATCAGCATATGTTTACTTAGTTAAAAGCTTTTGATAGATGTGAACTCATCTGTGGATATAAATGGAACACTTTGGTATCCATGGCAATATCCTGTCAAGTGTGAAAAACAGATTTACAGAAGCTTTTGATCTGAAGGAGTGAAACAGCCTTGACTGAAAAGTCTCACAGATGTTTTTTGCTTTATTTATAGAATGGTCAAGGTCAAGGAGGTGAAAGTGTCTGTCCTCCTGAATGTAGATATAGTGTTGATTACATGTGATGAAGGTTCAAAATAACAAATGTTGCAATAGCTTTATAACTGAAGTAAAACTTTGGTATGTGTTACACTTCAATCAAGAGAAAACAAATATTGTACATTTTAGAAACCCATCTGTACCTCTCACAAATTATAATTAGTGGTAATGGACTTATATAAATTACTTAACTTTAAACATTTAGGTTTATGGTTCCAAGAATTTTTTGCTCAAAGGGCCTAGTGAGCTTATGCCATAGCGCGGCATCCGTCGTCCATCCGTCCGTCATCTGTCCATCCTGCGTCCGTCAACTTTTCATATAAACAACTTCTTCTGAAATACCGAAAGGCGTAGAGTTAAAATGTTTGGCTGGAAGGTTCCTCTGATGAAGCCCAACAAAGTTTACAAAAAGAAATGACCTTGACCCATATTCAAGGTCACACAGGTCAAATGTGTTAAAACCTTTACACAACTTCTTCCAAAATACCGGAAGGCCTAGAATCATTATATTTGGCTGGAAGGTTCCTTTTATGAAGCTCAGCAATTATTGCGAAAAGAAATGACCTTGACCCATATTCAAGGTCACAGAGGTCAAATGTGTTAAAATCTTTAAACGACTTCTTTCAAAATACCAAAAGGCATAGAATCATTATATTTGGCTGGAAGGTTCCTTTTATAAAGCTAAACAAAGATTACGAAAAGAAATGACCTTGACCCTTATTCAAGGTCACAGAGGTCACATGAGTTAAAACCTTTAAACGACTTCTTTCAAAAACCAGAAATCTTTTTATTTGACCTTGACTTTGCAAAAAGAAATGACATATATTCAAGGTCACAGAGGTCAAATGTGTTAAAACCTTAAAACGACTTCTTCCCAAATACCGGAAGGCCTAGAATCATTATATTTGGCCAGTATGTTCCTTTTATGAAGTCCTAGAAAGTTTGCAAACAGAAATGACCTTGCTCCATATTCAAAGTCACAGGGGTCAAATGTTTTAAACCTTTAAATTACATTTTCTGATGATCCAAAACATCTACGATAGTGATATTATTCCAAAATAGGTTCTCAATGATGCCCGGTAATATTTGAGAACAGAAATGACCTTGACCCATATTCAAGGTCACAACAGTCAAATTTGTTAAACCTTTGAACAACTTCTGATTAAGCTAAAGGCTTAGGATCATAATATTTGTCCAAAAGGTTCCCTTAATGGTGCCCACATAGTGTGTGAAAAATATAGCTTGACCAAAAAATGATATTTAAGTCATTGGGGTTAGATTTGGTAAAATAGTTAATCAACTTCTTCTGATTAACCAAAAACCCATCATATTTGGCCATTAAAGGCTTATATACAAATGACTAATTTTGGACTACTAAGGGACAGAACTCATATGGAGTAATTTGTCATATTGCTTTAAGCATCTACTGTGGAACATATGCACAGATATAGTACTGTTGGTCATAACGATCCAGGTGAGCGATACAGTTTGCTGTTCTGAAACTGTGTAAGTCTGCAAGTAGAGCAGTGTCAGCTCAAGTTATTCAAAATATGTACATGATGGAGAAATATGTTACAATGTTAATTATTATAAACCTCTCTGGTGGAGTTAATCTTATTTTATGGTGGTGGAATTTGGGGATTTATTTAACACAGAGAAATTACCATAGTTCAAAATAAGGCCTTCAGATATTTTCTTCAAGCTGCTAGAAATAGCATGTGATTTTGATTTTTTTGGATGATATGAGGTGGAAACCCTTCGTTGAGATTGCCATATTTTGCCATTGAAATGACATGACACTTTTCCACGAGCATTTGGACATTAGTTCCATAATATGCCATGGGGTAAGGACTTACTCGAAAGCCAGTCTACCTGGTAAAAATATCGCATGAAGAAATGCTAATTCAATAATTTTTCGAGTCAAAGGATCGAGTGATTGTCTTTACAGGATATCCAATATATCATCAGGACATCAATTATAAAAAAAACGAAATCTGTATAAAAATCATATTTTTATTTTCCAAACTCATTAAGACCATTTAAAATACATGTGACCTGGAATCTGCAGTGTGTAAACTAGAAACAAGATGCTGATGCAGGACTTAAGTTATACAGACACATAGGCTTGTGTAATCAGCTTTAACATTGATACAGCTGGGAAACATCAACCACAAAATAAGTAAACATTGAAAGTCATTTATACAGGTGTGAAACCCCAACTACACTGTCCTCAAATATTGAAAGTCATTTATACAGGTGTGAAACCTCAACTACACCGTCCTCAAATATTGAAAGTCATTTATACAGGTGTGAAACCTCAACTACATTGTACTCAAATATTGAAAATCAACACCAGCTATTTTGTGTTGAGAAAATGAATGCTGACAAATATTTAAAGAAAGTTATTTTTTTCCAGCATAATAAGATGCACTATTGTCTAATAAACCATGATGATTTTTTTCCTACAGCATATGCTCTACAGATAAGGAGCTGTGTTAGTTTTCTATGAAATTCTGATTATTTGCCAACATGAACAAAATGGTTTAGTATTCTATGTAAAAGTTGACCTTTTTACATAAGATGACGATCTACATTACTTACTAAATCTGGCCCCAGACTTTCTTATCTGAAGAAAATACCATTTCTTATCCAGAATCACTAGATACAAGTACTTAAAGCTGATGACTTCCTGGTCTCAACTTAATGAAATTTCATGTAAATAAATTTAACATAAATCTTGTGGCTTAAATGAAATATACCACAAAAATTGTTCAACAGTTGTATTGTTTTTCATACTTTAATTTTTGTCTGATTCTATAAGATGTCTATTATTACTCTATAATGATAACAACTATAACAAACAATGGAACTAATATTCTAGAAATGGCAGATTGAGCCTAAGGCAACAACTAGATATTTCAATTCTAAAAGAAATATAAAGATTAAACAGAAAACTTCTTTGACCTTGTTTATATTAAATAAGACAACATTTACCCTGCTAAAATGGACACTGGATACCTTCCTACAGAAACTACAATAACAGTGCAAAGATAGCTCACACATATAATCATAAATATTCTCAGTATACATCCTTCACAACATTAATTCTTTACTGATCATACACACAACATATAACTACATTACATAGTTTGCAAAGATTCTGTTTTGAACTTGCCTTTCTGTGAAGCAAGCACAAGTATATTGAACTACTCTCTGGATGTAATGACATAGTTGTCTCCCTTAGTGTTAAATTTTTGACAAAAGAATAACATTTGTATTTCTTCTCCATTTTCTTAAAAATTATATTTTTAACAGGACATAACAGATAACATTTGATCACCAAATTTTCAATAAAGCCTTGTATTTTCCAAAAACAAAAAAAGAAGATTTCTTAAGTCAAGAAATATATGTGGTTTTCTTTTCTATGTATTGAATACCACAGACTAAGGAAGATAATCTAGTAATCTCCCTTTAAACACATATAGATTGGTAATACAGTCTCATTTTACATTGTGGATGAAAATTACCACATGTTCTTACATAAGTACTCACACAAAAAATATGATTGTAATGAAATACATAAATATAAAAGGTAATTGCAAAAATATCTTAATTTACTTTGATCTTAAATTTAAAATTCAGAATGAAATTTATGCGCAAAAATATATAATTAATAAAAAAAGGTTACACAAATACAATTAAATAAATAATTCATAATTGAGTGTAGCAGAAAATTGCATAAGTAACAAAAACAATAAAAACATTATACAGAGGCTACAAGTACCACTAGTTACATAAATGAGTAGATATGGCACCATCACTCTCGGTGTAAATATTCACTATCAACGGGAAATGGAAAAAGATGAATAAGAAAACAAGTTATAATGGCTGGAATCATTTATAAATCATACTGAGCGTTTGATTGTATTTCTTTTTTTTTTCAATTGCAAAATATCACATTGTTGACAAATTTTAAAAAATGTAAAATCTATAAAATTATATCTATAGAAGCAGTTTTCAATCAGACGTTACATTCAAAACTGTCCACATCAACTACATAATATCACACAAAGACTTTTATAATGATATACACTAGTATTATGTCTCACAATCCATATTGGTAATCTGAGTTAAAACAGACCTTCCTTCATTATGATCACAGGCAATATTTTACTACATGATAAATGTGGTTTGCAGTTTCACAGTTTTAACATTTACATCCAAATAGGCTATGATCATATGATCATTACAGACATACAACACTTTTTTTAAGTGCTGGTTTTTTGGTTTTATTGACACTTCATAAAGATATTGATGTCACTCTAAAGTGTATTTGCTGATTTTATTGATGGATCTAGAATCGGATACAACCTATGAGACTAAATAAATGTCTATAGTCAGACATCTAGTGACCATTGAAGGAGTCTATAGTCAGACATCTAGTGACCATTGAAGGAGTCTATAGTCAGACACGTAGTGACCATTGAAGGAGTCTATAGTCAGACATCTAGTGACCATTGAAGGAGTCTATAGTCTGACATCTAGTGACCATTGAAGGGGTCTATAGTCAGACACGTAGAGACCATTGAAGGGGTCTATAGTCAGACACCATGTGACCATTGAAGGAGTCTATAGTCAGACATCTAGTGACCATTGAAGGGGTCTATAGTCAGACATCTAGTGACCATTGAAGGGGTCTATAGTCTGACATCTAGTGACCATTGAAGGAGTCTATAGTCAGACACCATGTGACCATTGAAGGAGTCTATAGTCAGACATCTAGTGACCATTGAAGGGGTCTATAGTCTGACATCTAGTGACCATTGAAGGGGTCTATAGTCAGACACCTTGTGACCATTGAAGGAGACTATAGTCAGACACATTGTGACCTTTGAAGGAGTCTATAGTCAGACACCTTGTGACCATTGAAGGAGTCTATAGTCAGACATCTAGTGACCATTGAAGGGGTCTATAGTCAGACATCTAGTGACCACTGAAGGAGTCTATAGTCAGACATCTAGTGACCATTGAAGGGGTCTATAGTCAGACATCTAGTGACCATTGAAGGGGTCTATAGTCAGACATCTAGTGACCATTGAAGGGGTCTATAGTCAGACATCTAGTGACCATTGAAGGGGTCTATAGTCAGACATAGTGACCATTGAAGGGGTCTATAGTCAGACATCTAGTTACCATTGAAGGGGTCTATAGTCAGACTTCTAGTGACCATTGAAGGAGTCTATAGTCAGACATCTAGTGACCATTGAAGGGGTCTATAGTCAGACACGTAGAGACCATTGAAGGGGTCTATAGTCAGACATCTAGTGACCATTGAAGGGGTCTATAGTCAGACATCTAGTGACCATTGAAGGGGTCTATAGTCAGACATCTAGTGACCATTGAAGGGGTCTATAGTCAGACATCAAGTGACCATTGAAGGGGTCTATAGTCAGACATCTAGTTGAAGGGGTCTATAGTCAGACATCTAGTGACCATTGAAGGGGTCTATAGTCAGACATCTAGTGACCATTGAAGGGGTCTATAGTCAGACATCTAGTGACCATTGAAGGGGTCTATAGTCAGACATCTAGTGACCATTGAAGGGGTCTATAGTCAGACATCTAGTTACCATTGAAGGGGTCTATAGTCAGACATCTAGTGACCATTGAAGGAGTCTATAGTCAGACATCTAGTGACCATTGAAGGGGTCTATAGTCAGACACGTAGAGACCATTGAAGGGGTCTATAGTCAGACATCTAGTGACCATTGAAGGGGTCTATAGTCAGACATCTAGTGACCATTGAAGGGGTCTATAGTCAGACATCTAGTGACCATTGAAGGGGTCTATAGTCAGACATCTAGTGACCATTGAAGGAGTCTATAGTCAAACACCAGGGGGCCAGGAATGTTTTGTTTAACATTCTACTTATTATCCCTCACTCTGTAATGATTTTCAAGATTAAATGTCAAGTCAGTCTATACAGAGAACATGTCGCCAGAACACAGATGTTGGTCGGTGAGATGATACATGGACATGGGAGGAGTCACGAAGATGGAAACCCTGTCAATCAATATATACAGAGATGAGCCTGATAGATACAAGAGTGAAGCACATAACGTCAAAATTCCAAATCTTTTTATATATTTTGTATAATTGTCAATATATATATACTAATCTCGACTAAAATTCAAAAGTGTATATCATAAATCTGTAATTAACTCTAAAATACACATATAAGATATGCATTACTCTATTAATATGATTTAAATATCAGATAAAAACTTTCATATATACATAACCAACCATATACATTACCAATATGTTTTCAATGCTGATATAAATGTAACCCGTTACAGTGAATATCTATAAAATGAAATGATACCATTAGAATTTAATTCTAACCAATTATAATAGTTCATTACATTGTGATAATAACTGTTTACATTTCATCAAAAATCATCACAAATTCAAATGACAAAGGATTATCTCTACCTAGTTCTAATTGAACAGATTGATCATTAAAACTGATAACTGATTAATAGAATGGTATACTTTTTTTATTTATCCAGTGATAAACTCCCACCTAGTAATTAGTAGAATGATTTACATTGCTGTTCAGTGAATCCATAAACCATTGCTGTTTCATTGCCTTGTAATAAGCCCACCCTCTGAAGACTGACTTGAGAAATCTGAAGACTGACTTGAGAAATCTGAGACTGACTTGACAAACCTGAAGACTGACTTGACAAATCTGATGACTGACTTGAGAAATCTGAGACTGACTTGACAAACCTGAAGACTGACTTGACAAATCTGATGACTGACTTGACAAATCTGATGACTGACTTGACAAATCTGATGACTGACTTGACAAACCTGAAGACTGACTTGACAAATCTGATGACTAATTGAAGAAGTTTAAAGACATTAAGAATATGTTGGCACGATGGATTAATTGGAGATGGCAATGTACTTATCCAGTGATAATACTATACCTGATAACATCCACAGTTATTGAACTTTCTGTAGAAATCCTAAAAAATTGCCATTACCGTAATAAGTAAATCCACATACTTTGAATAAGAAGTAATGTAAGACTGCCTGGGCCTACTGAAGGATAAATACGGTGTACTGCAGTACAGGAAAGGTATCGAACACCACATGTATCAATATCTATATATATATTGTTCACATCAATATGACGCAGCAGCAACAGTACAAACAAGTGATTCTTAAAATGAAAATTACTTCAGGCAGAACAATTGTGATTTGAAATGCTGTAAGGATGATAAGCACCACATGAAGAACTCTGTGAGAGTAGTTGTCAGATTTTTAGTCTTAAATGTCAACTTATATCAGTTTGGTGGTAAAATTGTTTGATAGAGAAGTTTTTTTTGTTGAACTATTTTTCAAACCTACACCACTGAAGCGATCTGTGACTATATTTTCCCACTAATTAGTATCTCATAATGATTTGTGTCATGGTGGGAATAGATCTGTCACTGAAATGTCTTTCAGCAATATCCAAAGTTGGTAAGGATCTGAATTTTAATCGCAGTTTGGTTTACACATTCACCAAAATTCTCTTTTCATGTCTGCTTCCATTCTTCTACTTTCAAATCTCACATTACAGCTTCGGAAGTTAATAATTCAAAAACTTCTACTTCCAAATCTCACATTACAGCTTCGGAAGTTAATAATTCAGAAACTTCTACTTCCAAATCTCACATTACAGCTTCAGAAGTTAATAATTCAGAAACTTCTACTTCCAAATCTCACATTACAGCTTCGGAAGTTAATAATTCAAAAACTTCTACTTCCAAATCTCACATTACAGCTTCGGAAGTTAATAATTCAAAAACTTCTACTTCCAAATCTCACATTACAGCTTGTGATTTTAATTATTCTAAAAAATTCAAAAACAAATAACCATAGTGATTTTTAAATATGAATTCACAGATGTTTTCAATATGTTAAATAAGCCACTTTCAAACAGGTGTCATGAAAATTATGCCTCTAAGCTTTTATATTTCAATTCATATTGATATCTTCAGTCTTAACGTACCTCCATTATCCATCTTTAACAAAGTAACATAAAAGATTTGGATCACCTGTACAAACTATTGCAAGTTAAACAAGGCACACATTTCTTGATTAATGATTATCATAATTGTCTTAATCTACCAAGATACAGGACATGTCTGTTGATCACTGGTTCACAAGGCAATATCACTATTTCTACAGTATATATGTATTGACAATCCACTCAGCTTTAAACAACCTATTTTCATGAGAACAACACAGTTTATGGGGAACTATCCATAATAACAAAAATACTTTTCTACAAACCTCTATAACAGGAAAATGCTTCAACAATGATCTGATGTTCCATCACCCTATCAGAGGACAGCATACTTCATAAAAATATCTACTTGTAACCATGGAAATTTTGTGGGGGGTTAATTTCGCAATCAATTTTCATTTGGATTTGTCTTTAAAATTTCCACAATCTAACAACCTTCGCATTATTGGCGTAAATTCCCCCCTCACATGAATTTCCACAATCTAACAACCTTCGCATTATTGGCGTAAATTCCCCCCTCACATGAATTTCCACAATCTAACAACCTTCGCATTATTAGCGTAAATTCCCCCCCTTACATGAATTTCCACAATCTAACAACCTTCGCATTATTAGCGTAAATTCCCCCCTCACCTGAATTTCCACAATCTAACAACCTTCGCATTATTAGCGTAAATTCCCCCCTCACATGAATTTCCATGTTTACAACAGATATTCATATTTACATAATCTGCATAGTTTTTTTTCACAATACATCAATGTTAAATAATTTTTTTCATATTATTTTGAAATATATTTTACAATTTTATCTAACAATGCAAATATTTTACTATATTTGACTCAATAAGTATATCTGCTTGTATATGCTTCATCTCCTAAAAAGTCAGCTTATTGTACTTGTTTTTTCATCTATCGATGGAAATATATACATCTTCACTCTGTGCATCTGATAAACTCAGTCACTACATTATATGGCTGAAATTTTTCCTAGTAAATAAATTAAGCATACTGCTTTTTGTACTTTTCATTAATTTTATTTTTTTTCTTGAATTGTACACAGAAGCTTATTGGTTAAATACAGCTTGCATATTTTGTCATGGATTTAATATCACTTTACCTCCATCCAGGCATATCGTAAAAATAAATCACAGAACACTACGACTGCCAGTCTAAGACACCAGGACACTACGACTGCCAGCCTTGGACACGAAGACATTACGACTGCCAGTCTAAGACACCAGGACACTACGACTGCCAGCCTTGGACACGAAGACACTACGACTGCCAGTCTAAGACACCAGGACACTAAGACAGCCAGTCTAAGACACCAGGACACTACGACTGCCAGTCTAAGACACCAGGATACTATGACTGCCAGCCTTGAACACTTAAACAGCCAGCCTCGAACAGACAGTCTCAGACATTAGGACACTAGGACAGCCAGCCTTGGACACCAGGTCACTACAACTACCTTGTCTTAGACACTAGTACACTATGACAGACAGCTTTGGACAATAGGACACTTCGACAGCCAGCCCAGTCACCAGGGACAAGATAAGATTTTTGTTCAAAATAAGGCATTTTCCTTCTTCTCTTCAACCACAGCTATATTCACATAGTAAATACTAATGCTGAGAGGAAAATATAATACATCAGTGTACATAGTATATACATGATACTTTGATATGTAATAATTCACAATTCTTTTAACAACTAATTAAGGTCATGGACAGAATTCTGGGACGTCATGATTCTCAAAACTATTGAGAAATAATCTTCAACCATTTAAGTCATACACACTCTTGTGATATAGCAAAATATTCAATAAATGAGGATACAACAGGAAAACAAACATTTCCAACAAACAACCTAGGAAACGGAATGCATTATTCATACATTGTTTTGGCAGAAAATTTAACAAAAAATTCTAAATGAACTCGCACAAAATGTTCAAATGGTACTGGACAGGTGTGTTATTATACAAAACTGTAAATCATTCATTCACATTTGGAATTTATCTCTATTATTCAGATTTGATATTCATGACTTAAAAAGAAAAGCTCAAGATTATATCTATATATATTTAATTGTATATTTGTTAATCTGAAATTGGAATTTCACTTTCATTGTATCTATTATCTATTATTTGTTTTTTTAAGGTCAATGTTAAAAAAGTGAAATACACAACTCCTCAAAAAAAAACTTTCACATTTCACATTACAGTAATCAGAATTCCATGCATTCATTGAAAAAAATATATCTCTTTCTTAATGTGACAAAAAGCTTTTAAAATATTTTAAGCCTCTAATAAGGTTAAATTTCAGAATAAACATATCCATATATACGAGATCAAGGTTTGAAGATGAATAAGTTTAGAAATTGAGGTTTGAAGATGCAAAATTTGAGAAATTGAGGTTAAATGATGTGAAATTTTAGAAACTGAGGTTTGAATTTATGGTAATCTAACCATAAATGGTGATTATCTCAATACTCCATTACTCACAAGTCAACAAAACAAAATTATTATCATTATTATTATATGGTTAGGAATTCATATGAAAACCAATCAGCATCGACTTCTTAAAAATACTCAACAAAACATTTCCTCTCCTGCTTCCAAATCCCATATCTCCAGACCTCGTTTCATCCTTGCCTTGTTGACTCAATATGAGTAGATAACCTTTTCAAATGTTCCAATATCACAGGAATTAAAATCAAGACCTAAGAATTAAAAGTTTCCTGTATCATCAAATATAACATTCTGTATTGTACTAAAATATCTATATTTAGATAACAACTAATGCTATATTTGCATGAAATACCAGGTATTTCAAAAATGTATATAGATATAGATATTTAAACAAAATAGCAACAATGCCAAATACAATTTTTTTAAAAATCAAAACATTTTTTAAAAAAAGTTTCATAATGTATACTGTTGATAGTTGAGAAGAATATGGTAGAAACAGTGGTATTTGGGTTTTTATACAAGGTTTGGCAATACACTTGGGAGAACACAAGGGATTTTAAACAAGGTTCCATTTCAAATTGTGAAAGACATGCTACAGTGACACTGTAAGATGTTCAATAAACTATGTAACAGAAAAACAAATCCTGATCCTCTTTATCTTATAACAAAAATGTATACAAATACTTTGGAAGTTTTTAGGTAATTTGTTTTTTGGCTCTCAGTCAATTGTCTCCATAGTGACATTATGATAATGATATCTGAAAGCGTGTAACACTATTTCATTGTAGTCATATAATGTCACAATTTATTCACATCACAAAATGTAAAAAGTGCTTTCATTAAATAAATATGTCATTTGTGTGAAAAAACGGGGGGAAATAGAAAAGAAGAAAAAATTAAATATCTACAATGTACACAAGGTAAGTTAAAAAAGCAAGTTGTTTTATACTTGGTACTGTCAGATATATTGGTAAAACCAGATAAATCATTATATATATTAGTACTACCATATATAGCATTACAGGATATATCCTACCAGATATTACTGTTCTTTATAATCAAGCTCCATCACAACAATTCTCCTGAAAATTCCAGCAATAAATAGAGTTATGTGTTGAGAGGCTTGTAGTGTTACAACAGAAAGAAAATCAGATGATACTTTGAGTAGATTACAATGCTCATTTCTTTCTAAATATCCTCAAGTTTATGAATGGATGGAGTCAGTAGCTGGGTTTCAACACAACACAATTTAAGTTTGTGGACATATGAATTTGTGGATTAACAGTGCCCTTGTAACTAACAAAAATAAAACCCCAATGAAAATGACTGATTTTACTATTGATCAGACACCAAGATAAATTACAACAAACCATAGAATTCATGTTGTGGTACTTAGGGATACTTTGACATTTTTCTAGGTTTCAATCGTACAAAACTCTGTTGTTTGGGTAGGGTTCATAGTATGGGTAAGTAAATCAGCATGATGTCTGCATGGAATTATAATGTATAGACAACAATGACAACTAGATGAAAATCTCAGATTGGTTTGTGTACTGACAGTACATGTTTATAAGGCAACATGATAATGAGATGTGTGTAAGATGGTAGGATATCATATTCACTATCACATTCATTCACTACTTGTACAAGCATTTTTTTTAAAATTATCCTCAAATTCCAAATAAGTGGCTACTAAGCTGATGGCTGAGGTTGACTGAGCAAACACGTCCACTAGTTTTCCTTACTTCTGATGATGATGATATAGGTTGGTACTTCTAACAGTACCATGGTTAACTTAAACAAGTCAACCAGTTCTTCTCAGGACTTCATTTACTCTTACTGAAGTATGAACCTTGACCTCTATCATTTCAGTTAAGATTCCTTGGTTTCAGAAATATGGATTTAGTTGTCTGTCTACCAAGCCCAAGATAGAATGGTTTGGTTTGTCAGGACTTGGTAAATGGTTTGGTGTAAAAAGCCTGAGTAAAGAGGTTTGTTGGGTCAGATGTGACCAAAGAGGTTTGGGTGTGTCAGAGGCCTGGCTGAAGACGTTTGGTGTGTTAGGCTTGGGAAAAGAGGTTTATCACGTCCGAATAAAGAGGTTTAGTGGGTCAGGTCTGGGTAAAGAGTTTTGGTCTGACAGGCCTAGGAAAAGAGGTTTCATCTGTCAGGTTTGGGTAAAGAGGTTTGCTCTGACAGGCCTGGGTAAGGAGGTTTCATCTGTCAGGTCTGGGTAAAGAGGTTTGGTCTGACAGGCCTGGGAAAAGAGGTTTGGTCTGACAGGCCTGGGAAAAGAGGTTTCATCTGTCAGGTTTGGGTAAAGAGGTTTGGTCTGACAGGCCTGGGTAAGGAGGTTTGGTCTGACAGGCCTGGGTAAAGAGGTTTGGTCTAACAGGCCTGGGAAAAGAGGTTTCGTCTGTCAGGTTTGGGTAAAGACGTTTGGTGGGTCAGGCCTGGGTAAAGAGGTTTGGTCTGTCAGGTCTGGGTAAGGAGGTTTGGTCTGATAGGTTTGGGTAAAGAGGTTTGGTCCGACAGGCCTGGGTAAAGAGGTTTGGTCTGACAGGTCTGGGTAAAGAGGTTTGGTCTGACAGGTTTGGATAAAGACGTTTGGTGGGTCAGGCCTGGGTAAAGGGGTTTGGTCTGTCAGGTCTGGGTAAAGAGGTTTGGTCTGACAGACCTGGGAAAAGAGGTTTGGTCTGACAGGCCTGGGTAAAGAGGTTTGGTCTATCAGGTCTGGGTAAAGAGGTTTGGTCTGACAGGCCTGGGTAAAGAGGTTTGGTCTGACAGGTCTGGGTAAAGAGGTTTGGTCTGACAGGTCTGGGTAAAGAGGTTTGGTCTGACAGGCCTGGGTAAAGAGGTTTGGTCTGACAGGTCTGGGTAAAGATGTTTGGTCTGACAGGCCTGGGAAAAGAGGTTTCATCTGTCAGGTTTGGGTAAAGAGGTTTGGTGGGTCAGGTTAGGGTAAAGAGGTTTGGGCTGACAGGCCTGGGTAAAGAGGTTTGGGCTGACAGGCCTGGCACACAGGTTTGATCTGTCAAGCTTGTGTAAATGATGAAAAATGCTTTTCCTTATTCATACTTCCACAACAACCATAAACAAGAAGAAAGCTTATTGACTAGTTTTCTCTGCTTGTCTAATCATACTTCCAAACAAATCACAAACAAGGGGACAACTTATCGACTAGTTTGCCTTGCTAATATCTTTATACAATTTCTAAATAAAGCACATAAAAAAGGAAACATATTGGCTAGATTTATGTGTTAGTCTATCTAACTTCAGCTTGAACAGTAGAGGCCTTAATCAAAATAACAAAACAAAAATGATAATCTTCACAACTACATATGTATGACTAAGTAAATACATGGATTTCATGACAGAATGGGACAAAATGTGGATCAACAATACAGAATGACATTTTCTTTTTAAACAAAAAGCAAAATGCAGTGATTACTTTTAAACATGTGTAATTTGGGTCCAGTTGGTCTGAAAAATATCTGGTCCAGACTATAGAAGTCTTCAAAAACAAACTAAATGTTTGGTCATTAAAAGTATAACGGGCCCGCCGTTAATCAAACTTTGATTTGCTCAGGAAAAATCCCTTATTTCTTTCTATGTTATAGTGGTTATAAACCTCACGATAAATCTTAATCTGAAAAATTTCAAATCAAAGTTTTTTTTCAATTGTTTTCTTACTTATAAGCCAAGATTTGGTTAAATGGCCGTATTCATATGAGGGAACGTCTATTCTTACTTAGAAACTTTAAAAGTTGAAACAGCCTTTGACATCATTCTCCTTTTCTTTTTATTGTTGTTGGCTCTATGTTCTTGGAGGGACTTTATAATGGACAATTTCAGATATTAACTTTGGAAGGAACCCAGATTAACTTTTATATCTGTGGAGGGAAGGTGGAAAAGTGATCATTACAACCAGTTTAACCTTCAATGGAATGAACAGTCCAGTGATGTGCATCAGTCAAATTCTTGAGGAGAAATTATCCAAGGGACCCTGAATTATCCACTGTGTGTGTGTGTAGGTTCGCATCAGACAGGATTTGAATCTGAGCCAGGAACAAAAATCATGTCACAGAATTAGGAAGCCTCCTCAAATCTCCTGAAAACACCAGAAATACTCTAGGACTTCCGCTGTAACAGCCCTTCAGAATTACCCATGTCTCCATTACCAACATGAGGCAAAATGGTGTTAAAGTCTTTCATTGATTCATTAGCATTATCATCGCTGTTTGTCTCATCGTCATCATCTTCTGTGTCACTGCGTACATCCTTCTTTAACTGGAGTGAGAAAAAACATCATATATCAACAAACCATGTCCTGGTTGACCAAAGCTGACGACTATATTACGGGTGCCATTTTTTTTTTTTTTTGTAGAAAGATATTTCAAGGTCAGCTGCATATAGTATGCTAATCTGACTGCCAAAATTTGGGCAAATGTGAAATAAGAAAATTTTGTCATCAAAAGATCTTACATACTAATGATTGAGTCAATATTCTAGTATACCGTAAATATTCGCGTATAGTGCGCACTTTTTTAAGCTGAAACTGTCGTGTCAAAAAGGGGGTGCGCACTATACGCAGGTACATGCCATTCCGGGGGTTATCATTCCCGAGTTCTGCATCCGCCATATTGGATTACCTCCCATCACATAGTTTTATGTTAAAGATGTCGGTCTTATATGATAGTTTGGAGATAAAAACAACAAAAAAATTAAATGTTTTAATCATCTGCCATTCCCGCTAGCATAACGGTGAATCTAATTTTTTTTCGTTTCCCGTCATTTTGATGATGTATCTGTGGAATTCCATGAATCCGGAAGTTTTTAAGCGATTGTCGTTCTGTTCATAAATCGGACAGCCCATCCCACCGATGCCCAAAGTTGGTGACCCCATGACCTCTCTTGATCTGCATGGCCCGCACGCGCAGTTCTGTTGTACTGGCAACGATGCCGGGATATCGGCGATCGCATACAAAGTTGAACAGCTCTCTCTCTCTCCATCTCTGGGTGTTTCGCTGTCGCACGTATGTCAGCCCTTCTGGTCAGTGGTTGGGACTCTAAACGGTCTTTTCTTTCTTCCGTGCCTTGATATTTCACTCTGGAATGTCGAAGTGGCGACCGGCGGCACGAAACTCCAGTCTCTCGGCGTAGTCAAATGGCGTTCGCAGTTTCCCCATGTCGAAGTCGGTGTAAACAATCTATCATTAAATACCTTCGGATACCGCGGTAGGTACAGATACCATGAAAGATCATGCTTATACTGAACAAACCACCTGATTTATGGCGACAAGGTAGGATTGAAAATGTTCAGACAGTTAAAACAACATCGTTTTCTGACCAATAGTACGCGTTCAGCCCAAGCCGGGTGTCATCAGTCTCCTCATACTCAACGTGTTAACTGTCATTAACCGTTAATTATACAATCAGCCAAGCCTTTCATGCTTGTTAGGTCACCTGGGTAAATTTGTTTACTTAAGGTAATTACAGGTGTTAGGGTCACGCTCATTGTGGTTTCCTAATTATCAATGGATCAGACCACATCAAATGTTTCGTCGCAGTGACCAGTCAATTAATTTTTCTGTAGATTTTTTTTTTTTTTTTTTAAATCTGATCTCCAAAAAGTACCTGTGCACTATACGCGAGTGCGCACTATACGCGAATATTTACGGTGTATGTTTTGTGTTAAATAAGTTCCAGATCTTCAGAATGAAGAAGTGAATCACATGTACATTGTTTATGACATGTATATGTTCACATCAGATCATTTTAACAATGTCCACTTGCAAACAAAGACCTTCAAATATACATGGGAATCATAACCAAAAAAAACCCATAAGGTTTTACAATTTAAATATAAATGGCATTTTCACTCAGTGAAAATACTGTGTGATTTTTGCAATAAGTTTTGACCGATCAGATAGCATTATTTGCAGTGAAAACATCACTTATGACTCACAGTTGGTCAACATCTGGCAAGTTGTGTGTAAAATTGGTTATTCAAATCTTGAAAAGAATTGAATTATTAATGAAGAAAATCAATTATGGGAAGACTTGTGTCCTAGATGTATAACTATATTATCTGGCAGAGTAATGATATTACTTTCATTATTATTAAGTGATTAGCATACACAAATAGACAAATATGCAATTCAAAACTAGCATCAATGAAAGGACTTGATAAAATATAACAAACAGAATATTCCTTGTTTCTGACTGAATAACTGTTATATTTCATCTGTTTACATTTTATGTTATACACAAGAGCTTAAAGTGTACCCTGAGAGGTCAGCTATGTTGACCTTGAAAAATAGTTCTGCACATAAGATATGCTATGCCGAAAACGCGAATGCCGTGGAATGTTCCGTTACTGAGAAATTGCGACTTTTCTGAAAAACACACCTTTGGCTGAGAGGCGTTGACCTCGTCTTCGGGCACCCAAACCTGTGACGTCATAAGTTCAACGCTTTTGTTGATGCAGCCATATTGTCTTTACTGTGCTACATGATCTATTTCGGGATTTTCCGTGGTAATTTCTTTGTTTATTTACGTGAACGTACTTCACATCTTCGCAATATCTAAGGTAGTGAACGAGGGGTCGGTGAATTAGCGCTTAAATCCGCTAAAATGGCTTCCTATCGAGGAGGGAAGCGGTGTGTATGGTTGTCCTAACACTAACACGGATGGGGTGTCGATGCATGACGTCGATAAATAAAACTGATTGTTGATTAAATAAAAGTATATTTGTTAGGTTGATATTTTGTTATTAATTCTACAACTAAACATTTTAAATTGATAGGCTAGCCTATGACTTGGGCGGTCATAGGAATATTATTCCTTCGTAATCGTGAACGCCTAATACTCGACCTAGTCGTGAATGGGTCACGGGAATTTTCACCCCGAGAATTTTCATACAACTATTATATAGTATAGAATAGAATTATTAGAATTTATAGAATAGGTTATGTGTGTATGTTGTTTGTATAAGGTGTATTTGGTTTTTAGATCTTCCAGCAGACGATGTTGTTTAGTTATTAATTTTGCGATCGTAAAAATAACAATAAGATCACCAATCTTGATTTGAAAACACAGTTCACAATGTAGAGATGTCATCTAAACTCATAATCACACCTGTGCCAGGTTAGGTAATTAGCACCTCTGTGGCTGGAAAAAACAATTGTGACACCTGTGAGGCGACACGCCTGTCGACTAACAACAGACGCGTACCAGTGCTAGGGTAAAAACCAGTCAAATAATTGTTTAAACTTCTAAAACATCAAATTTTTATTATTAACACAGCGGAGGGTGTTATAATTGGTTGTTGACACCCTATCTATATATATCCATAGTGCAACGAAAATTCCCTGGAAAGAAAAATTCCCCTCGGACGAAACTTCTTCGGTAAGAAAATTCCCGACACCTCGTGAATATATGCATAGTCTTGCACAAACGCGATTTCCCGATGTCAGAAATTGTTGATCGAGACTTGAAGATAGTAAAATTAGTCCAAAACCACACCCAATTTTATTTTGTTTCTTTGAAACGACGATTCACTGTTCGACTACTTTCATGACTACTGGTGAGACCAAGTGAAGTACATGCCAATCTATGTTGCCCAAGCGATTGTCACTTTTCGAAGGGTCATTTTCCTCCTCACTGGATACATCGTCTTGTAATTCCAGTTCAAATCGGTAGGGCTGGATTCCGTCTTCAGACATATCATTCACACCATAATCAGACTCCTCAAAACTCCTGCTCAAATCGCTCTCAGTTGCGGTGTCGTTGTCACTGTCAGTCATGTTGACTGCCATTTCTGTTGAACTTATGACGTCACGAGTAGAAGAGCCTCGATTCCGCGGAAATGACGATTCGGCTGATTAGGCCTGGGCGGACAGGTGAAAATCGACGACTTTGAGCTTTAATAACTCGACACTGGGGCGACGGATTTTGACAGGGTTTTCATTATTATTATTTTTACGGCATTCTTAACATTATATCTAAATATAAAATTACTCTCAGGGTACACTTTAAAGTTTCAATCTCACAAAATGAAATTTAACATTGAGTGACAAGGATTATCCTCTGTCTACATGTAAATTCGTACTGGGCCGTTGATGACCCTGATTATGGGGCCTATATAAAGTTACATACATAGAACATTTTCAACTTTTCCTACGAGACTTCTTGTCTGATTTTAGTCAAACATGCTAGAAATTATCCAAAGTAAGTAGGGATGAGAATATATATTCTACAAAGGAGAGGAGGGGACCTACCGCATAAACCAGCATTTTGCAGAAATTATTGAATTAGGGAAGAATGACAATATAACTGTCATACCCTGAGGCATACAAAAATAAAACAGCAATTACCTCCCCTTCGGTGAACTTCTGGAATGCTATAGAAAGGATTGAGTATGTCCAGAGCAGATGTAATACTTGAAGGAACAACAACAGTCCAACAAAAATATCGTGAACAGGAAAACGATCCACATACTCGTGGATTTCCACCATACCAGCATACAGCATTCTACAACATATAATATATCCTTTCATCTCAAATAAAGTATGAAACCATCCATGCACTAAATAGCGATGGTTGTAACAAAATATTATTATCTATCACTCTCACTAGGATATGATAAAGTTGGTCTATTTGAACCTTAACACAAAAGGACACTGAAGACTATAAACCAACATTTCAAGTGAGTAAGAAGTATATATATATTCAATCAATTTATTGCAGTTCAAGACTATGTTTTCTGTTTCTCCACTATAGCACAGTTTTCTGACCACTTCAATAATGCTGCTACACAATGAGGATGGGAGATAACTCTGCATCTTTGCCACTTGAGAGCTCTCATTGTGCACCCCACAGCTATGCCCTCATTATTAATCAAAACAAAAAATAAAAATCAATTACAAAAGTAAATATGATAGGAAGATTTCTCTAAATTGAAAGACTGTTCATATAAACATTAAAGTTTTTAATAAAAATTGACAACATTTTTATTTTTATATAATGAATGCTTACTTGAAGGGGAAAACGTAGCACCGTGTGAAAAGCCACAGGATAACAAACACGCCAAATAACACCTCACATAGCTTCTGTTTCTTGCAGTATTTTGCCATTTTTGCACTCTGAAAAATCAAACATAACAAAGACCGTCACAATTAATATAAGAGGGGAGGGGGGATCTCTAGACAACAAAATCTTATCAGTCATTGTATACTTCAGATTAATCTAAAAATAGATATGTACAACACCAGCAGGTGAAGTTAAGACATAATAGAATTTTACTGAGCTTACAAGGTTAAGAGGAGCCGTTTAGACAAAGATTAAGACTAATTTTCAACAAATAGACATCGCTCCATGAGAACGATTAAACAAGGGACATAACTCCATTAAAAATCATTGGACTGAAAATATAATAGAAAGATGTACAATCTAAGGTAGCAGTAGTAATGACATTTGTCATTGGGTCAATAACATTAACCTTCAAGTCTAGGAGAAGTTGTCAATTTAATTTTCAGTATATGGACAATCTGATTCCATAATATCCAATAACCTCTTGGGTACATTGAAGTGATAAACTTAAGTGATAAACAACTTTAAACCAACCCATACTGCTTTTTTATTGCAATTCAGGCAAGAATTCTGAAACCTAATCCTATGATTTATAAGGACATAAAGGTGATTAACTTGGTTTTATCATGATCTACATATAGATTTCTAATTTTAAAGAGGCTCCCTAGAGGGGAAGTCATTATGACAGAATTACCAAACTTTTCAATAGTTATATAGAATAAAAGTGGAACTATAGGAAACCTTTCTTACAAATTATACCTCACAAACTCAAAGGTCTGTAAGACATAAATGCCCCTTTAATTGGACAAAAAAAGGGAGATAATAATATTACACATAAGTTATTCACTTATGCTGAAGGATCAAGGAAGACAAACTTTTATCCTATTTACATAAATATTGATTTTGTCTTCCTACTTAAAACCAACTAGTTGTCAGCAATGTCATGAGTCATGACCATACTTACATCAATCCAGTTGTCTGTGACATCATGTGTGATATCTATACTTACAGCCATCCAGCTGTCTGCGACGTCATGTGTGATATCTATACTTACAGCCATCCAGCTGTCTGCGACGTCATGTGTGATATCTATACTTACAGCCATCCAGCTGTCTGTGACATCATGTGTGATATCTATACTTACAGCCATCCAGCTGTCTGTGACATCATGTGTGATATCTATACTTACAGCCATCCAGCTGTCTGCGACGTCATGTGTGATATCTATACTTACAACCATCCAGCTGTCTGTGACGTCATGTGTGATATCTATACTTACAGCCATCCAGCTATCTGTGCATCATGTGTGATATCTATACTTACAGCCATCCAGCTGTCTGTGACGTCATGTGTGATATCTATACTTACAGCCATCCAGCTGTCTGCGACGTCATGTGTGATATCTATACTTACAGCCATCAAGCTGTCTGTGACATCATGTGTGATATCTATACTTATAGCCATCCGCCTGTCTGTGACATCATGTGTGATATCTATACTTACAGCCATCCAGCTGTCTGTGATGTCATCCAGCTGTCTGTGACATCATGTGTGATATCTATACTTACAGCCATCCAGTTGTCTGCGACGTCATGTGTTATGACTATCATGCAACCAATTCTAGAAAAGTTGATGCCCCATGAGAATCCCATCAGAAGTAGTGTAATGACATGGTGAAGTGTCATCTCCATCCAATCCTAAAATATATCAATCAATTTAGACCTGAATACATATCAATTGATTCACAACTTTCCCCAAATATATAAAATACACCAAAATGTGTTATTTTCCTATATAAACTACCAGATAGAGTTAATTTACTGCCTTCATAAAGGGCAACAGTGGACCCAGTTGATACGACAAAGACAAAGCAGAATATAGATTGAAAACAATACAGCATAAGAAATGTACTGTCTTTGATGTGATGATTGTTAATGTGACAGGAGTTGTTGTACTTACTTTGATGTGATGATTGTTAATGTGACAGGAGTTGTTGTACTTACTTTGATGTGATGATTGTTAATGTGACAGGAGTTGTTGTACTTACTTTGATGTGATGATTGTTAATGTGACAGGAGTTGTTGTACTTACTTTGATGTGATGATTGTTAATGTGACAGGAGTTGTTGTACTTACTTTGATGTGATGATTGTTAATGTGACAGGAGTTGTTGTACTTACTTTGATGTGATGATTGTTAATGTGACAGGAGTTGTTGTACTTACTTTGATGTGATGATTGTTAATGTGACAGGAGTTGTTGTACTTACTTTGATGTGATGATTGTTAATGTGACAGGAGTTGTACTTACTTTGATGTGATGATTGTTAATGTGACAGGAGTTGTTGTACTTACTTTGATGTGATGATTGTTAATGTGACAGGAGTTGTTGTACTTACTTTGATGTGATGATTGTTAATGTGACATGAGTTGTACTTACTTTGATGTGATGATTGTTAATGTGACAGGAGTTGTTGTACTTACTTTGATGTGATGATTGTTAATGTGACAGGAGTTGTTGTACTTACTTTGCGTCTGTAATCAAACATGAGAGAAAAAAGCAGTCCCCAGTAATATCCCATCTCCAACATATAATACCAATACAGGCCATCAGAGATATGCTGAAACAAGACAACAATCATTATACACAAATCATACAACAGGTGTCTGACAACTGCTGTGAATGAGGAAACATTTACCGTCCTAACTTATGAATTTTCCTCCGGAATCAAAACCTTAAGTCCAGAATTTATAACAGAGGAAACAATCCATGATCAGAATATAAATTTGTTGAAGAACGAACTTACCTGATAAGGCCAGTCTATAAAACAGTACTTGGTTTCCCAAAACCATGGTTCCTAGAAAATAAAAATTCATGAGTAAATAACGGAACTTTTTTCGTACAAACCAAATACATCATCAGTTTATAGCTCAAAATCTATTTTTAGTTTACTCTTCTTATCTTTAACTTTTGTAAATATATTTGTGAAGGTTTACAAAAATCTAGCATATCTACTTTAACAGTACTGGTCTGAGCTATAAAAATTCTACAATCCGTATCTACTGTGTTTTAATAAGTTGATGTTATATAGCACAAAATCATTTAAACTTTGTAGTATCTCAGAGTTTTAACCAGGTAATGCTGTTTCTACACTTTGTAGTATCTCCAAGTTTTAACCAGGTAATCCTGTTTCTACACTTAACATCACCAGAACAGAATTTTTCTGTTGGCTATTATTTTTTAGCAAATATATTGAATTCAATATATATTCATTAGCCCCCTCGTCTCTTCATATCTTCTTACACACAAAAACTGGTTTCAAGAATTCATCAAACAATCTTAGTTTGTTTTACTGTTCACCAGGAAACTGTTGCCATCATTTAACTTTGGCCGATATTTTTAAACATCAATGAAATAAATCTCCAGGAGATGAAAATTCTTCAAGAACCAATGCCTAATAAGC
Organism: Ylistrum balloti; assembly: GCF_031769215.1. Lineage (NCBI taxonomy): Eukaryota > Metazoa > Mollusca > Bivalvia > Pectinida > Pectinidae > Ylistrum > Ylistrum balloti. Next base: position 120,609 of record NW_026781941.1, on the reverse strand, counting down.
ACATGTGTATACAACGTAGTTCAACTTCTAGGTTTCAGGATAGCTAATCATAATAAGAGCCTCCTTTATGTAAAGATGTGGAAATAGATTAGATGAAAATGATTAGGAAAATTTCACTGTAAAACAGAAAATAACCAAAACAGTACTGAAATTCTAACTATGGCAGGAAAGCTTCTCGATAAAAAGGTAAATAAATGATAAACAAGGTAATCATTTCCTATTGAATGAATGTGTTCCTATATCATGCTAAGGGTGTAACAAACTTTGACTACTTGACCTCTGTATATCAGATAACTCATGAAGGTGTTTTAATGGGTGATACTAGATAGGATTAACAGAGACAGACTTATCAGATAACTCATGAAGGTGTTTTAATGGGTGATACTAGATAGGATTAACAGAGACAGACTTATCAGATAACTCATGAAAGTGTTTTAATGGGTGATACTGGATAGGATTAACAGAGACAGACTTATCAGATAACTTGTGAAAGTGTTTTAATGGGTGATACTAGATAGGATTAACAGAGACAGACTTATCAGATAACTTGTGAAAGTGTTTTAATGGGTGATACTAGATAGGATTAACAGAGACAGACTTATCAGATAACTTGTGAAAGTGTTTTAATGGGTGATACTAGATAGGATTAACAGAGACAGACTTATCAGATAACTTGTGAAAGTGTTTTAATGGGTGATACTAGATAGGATTAACACAGAAGAAAGTTTGATGAATTGTGGTTTCTCCGAGGATGACTGGAACAAGTGGCTGATGATATCAAAAAGTCTAAAACTCCAATCGGGGCAAATAAAACAAGTTCTTCCACAATAGTACAAAACATGTTCATTGGAGATAAAGCTGAAAGCAAAACACACAGGGGATTGTGTAATCAGATGAACCAACTCAAGGGGCGAGCAATGCTGGAGAAAGTACGAATGATGTCCCCCTACACCAGGGAGGTTCTGCAGCTAAGGACACAAAACCAAATTACACCTGAAGTGCAACCGTTGTGGATTGCCAGATCCCATCCATAGCACCACCACCATCTTAATACAGATATATAATTCAGCAATTATCAATGGGAAATTGTTTTGTATTTTATCATGGTACTGATCATGGATAAAAAATAACCAGTGATTGATTTCATGATGTACTACCTGTATAAAGTAGGTTAATCCTGTCTGTACTGCAGGCAAATTTGAAAAGAAGCCAATAAGTATATCAAAGTTAAATTTCAGCAAGAGTTTCCAGGAAACAGTATTACTTGACAGTAATTACATGTGATTTTCCATACCATACACGTTGATAAGCCCATGTCTGGTATACCCTCCCATGTCTAATGTTCCTTTTCTGTTGCTGTAGTAAGCCCACCCTAAGACTTTGTGTCAGATGATGTATGCTGGTCCCCGACTTCACTACAGATTACATACAGTAATCCAGACCGTCTTATCAAAACATCAATATAATACCGTGCTTAAAATGTATGTAGCCATAACCATAATCCCTGGGAGCTAGGGGCTCCATTTCACCAACATGCCATTACAGGGATATTTACCAAAATACTGGTAAATGAGCATGCAAAAATGGATTTTAAAAAATTTGATCTCAAATAAAAGAAAATGTAAGATAATTTGATGAATTATGTACAATTCATCATTATTTTATAAATGGTGTATATACCAAGTAATTAAATAGATTTAAGAACTTGATATGATAACATGATAATATGTGTGTTGACCAAACACTGAGGCTGGGCCTTGTCTCCTACTTCCCTTTCAACAACATAAGGTCCACATTAGTTGCCTCAAATGAACAAGAAAGGGAACACCAGAGAATATAATTGGATACACCTGAACTTGCACCAGTTACTAGAATCTCAGATCCAGAATATTTTCCCCCGATGAAACATTCACTATGAAGTAAAGCTCAGCAGACTACATTCTGCAGCAAGCTCAATGAACTATTTTTAAATAGATATACAAGCTGAAAAAAATTTGCATAAAAAGTGAATTTCTCCTTGAAAATAAGGAGAAGACAACTGACTTTCCCCATCACTTGTGATGATTTTCCATTGAAATTTAGCATGTGTCAAAATGGTCTAAAGTAAAATTTTATTCTTTTGATTTGAATAAATCATCGTTTTAATTTTTAAAAAGTGCAGAAACGGAAATTAACACTGCATAACTGTTGGAAACATACATGAATGGAAATCTGTTGCAAGATCCATAAAATAGCTGAACAAGAAACACAGTCTACATGGTTGGACCGTCTCACAAATGCATGCAGACACACTGTCAAATGCTAACTTTTTTTCCTCTCTCTAAAATCGAAACTAGTTTTTATGCCACCAGATACATAATACACATTTCCTCACACTCCCCATTCATGACAAACACAATTTATTTTTTTACCCCAATTTCTGAAATGAATTATTAGGAAATCTTTTTCAATTGTTATAAATTTTAAGACTGACAATTATTCAAACTGAGAGCCCAGCGGTAGTGTTTCAGACAATATAACAAGGCTTGGGATTATAAGCATATCAAATCTCTCCTTTGGAATTTCTAAAAAGTTGCTAATTGTAATGAGTAAGTTTTTAATTAAATGATAATGAATATATTGAAATTTTCTTGATTCAGGAATCTAGATGAAGACTGGTATCTGATAAGAAAATATGAAGCTGTAAAGAAACCTCATTCAAATGCTCTTGCAAACATGCCATGCCTAAATCTACACCCAGACCTCATTCCAGGATAAGTAAGAAAAATACCACACATGCATATCCATCCCAAAGAGAGTGTAATGTTTTAAAACATACTCCTAAGTGTACTCCAATCCTAGTCAATTTAGTAAGAACATGATTTCATTCTCTAAATGTTTTGCTGAAGAAGTTATTGCATTAAGATTCTATTTTTTTGCCCACAAACATTTTCATTTTATCATGTATTACAACTGATGAACATTACAGACTCTGTAGAACCAAGGCTATTTGTACAACCATTTAAGAATTCTTTCAATTTCTCCTCAATATTTTCAGTGGTTAGAGGTTATTTTTAGTTGTAGGCTGTTACAGATTCCAGTGATCTTTGCTACATCAGCCATTTCTTAAATTACTATTTTGGTAATAAAACCCATCACTTGAGAATTGGATGGAGAAGATAGATGATTTTAATACTGTTGAAAGTCTATTAAAAGACTACGTAGAACAACAATATAAAATTACATGTGTTAATAAACACTAATCAATTCAATTCAGCCTAACTTTTTTATATAATTTAATACTAGCGTCTCCTGAATATCAATAAAAATTCAACACATTTTTTATACATATATATATATATATCATACACTCAACCTAATTTTCAGATGTTTTCTGTGACTCTTTGTAATGTCAGAATTTGTAAAAGACTGCTAAAAATATACATAAAACAAATTGATGTTTTTGGTAATGAACCCTACAGCAAAGTCTAACACATCAATATCATATCCCTTGAAGGTATTTAATATAGTATAACACTAAAATAATGAACCCTACAGCAAAGTCTAACACATCAATATCATATCCCTTGAAGGTATTTAATATAGTATAACACTAAAATAATGAACCCTACAGCAAAGTCTAACACATCAATATCATATCCCTTGAAGGTATTTAATATAGTATAACACTAAAAAGATCTCCTTTTTTTATGTATCAGCATTTTAGAAGTCATTTAAAACATTACATACTCGTGTGTATAGGACTAGTTCTTTAACATTTCCCCAAACTAAACAAGTAGGGCTTCCGATGGTTGATTTACCTTAATGGAGAGTAAAGGAGACGCATCTAGAAATATAACACAGATTAATTAACCAAGTAATCAGTATAACGTTCCTTAATAAAGACATGTTCAAAACAGAGGTGATTAGCCTCATTTTGTGACACAATGGAGGACACACAAAGTCAAATTAGTGATAATCATGATATTAGGAAAACACCACAGATCATCATAAAAACCTAATGACATTATGTTAATACCAGAGGTCATCAAAGTAACATTGACATTGTGTTAATACCAGAGGTCGTCAAAGTAACAATGACATCCTGTTAATACCACATTGACATTATGTTAATACCAGAGGTCATCAAAGTAACATTGACATTGTGTTAATACCAGAGGTCGTCAAAATATCAGCAACATTGTGTTAACACTAGAGGTCGTCAAAATACCGATGACATTGTGTTAGTAACAGAGGTCGTCAAAATATCAGCGACATTGTGTTAACACTAGAGGTTGTCAAAATACCGATGACATTGTGTTAGTAACAGAGGTCGTCAAAATATCAGCGACATTGTGTTAATACCAGAGGTCGTCAAAATAATGATAACATTGTGTTAGTAACAGAGGTCGTCAAAATATCAGCGACATTGTGTTAATTACAGAAGTCGTCAAAGTAACAATGACATTGTGTTAACACTAGAGGTCGTCAAAATATCAGTGACATCGTTTTAATAACAGAGGTTGTCAAAATATCAGCAACATTGTGTTAGTAACAGAGGTCGTCAAAGTAACATTGACAATGTGTTCATACCAGAGGTTGTCAAAATATCAGTGACATCGTGTTAATATCAGAAGTCATCAAAGTAACAATGACATTGTGTTCATACCAGAGGTTGTCAAAATATCAGCGACATTGTGTTAATACCAGAGGTTGTCAAAATATCAGCGACATTGTGTTAATACCAGAGGTCGTCAAAGTAACAATGACATTGTGTTAACACTAAAGGTTGTCAAAATATCAGCGACATTGTGTTAATACCAGAGGTCATAAGAATAACCATGACATCAAGTTGCCAAGTTATAACAGATAAAGTTTGTGTAATTAATGAGACAAAATGTAAATAGTTCTGTCAAGTATATTACACTATCATCTTTACCCTTTTTGAAGAAATGAAAGTGATAAGATTTAGTTATTATGCTGTATTGTGTAGCAGAAGCCATTACGAAGTCTAAAACACTAAATGATATACAACAGTTCTAAAACAGATTCTACACACAAAGCATTGTCCATCTTAATATATCATCTCTAATTCTGATTCTACACACAAAGCATTGTCCATCTTAATATATCATCTCTAATTCTGATTCTACACACAAAGCATTGTCCATCTTAATATATCATCTCTAATTCTGATTCTACACACAAAGCATTGTCCATCTTAATATATCATCTCTAATTCTATCAACAACCAGAAATCAAAATCTACAGAAACTTCTACCACAATTTTAGTACACATATACACATTATACATGCAAGAAATCTCACACTTTATAACACCCATATATACATCACACCTACAACAATATACTCATTTACACAGAAACCTAGATCCATGTCTAAACGAAGATTATCTTAAACAAAACATTTAAACCTACAAATTGTATTCACATTCTATTTACAAAAGTCATCCCTCTAGACCTAAATTAAACAGACAACTTTCACCAAAAGATCTATTTAAATCTATATTTGTATTCATACTTATGTGTTACAACCAGAATAAAACTTTATATCACATAGCTTTACATGAATATTCAAAGGCAACAAGTCAATTTAGTGAAACCACCAGAAATGTTATTCAAAACGTTGAAAACAAATAATTGTAGAGTAAATCTGCTGCGATATCTCCTTTCAACTCCTGAGTAAAAACCATGCTATTCAGAATCCTCACAACATTCTTTGTTTGGCAAAAATGAAATCAGATTTCCATACTTCCATTTTATTTTCTTCTGAGAAAAAAGGGCCTGAAACAACATTTCTATCAATTTAAGTTTAAGCAAAGCTTTAATGAAGTTTGTGCAGGTGATGTGAATTGGATAGAAAAATGTTGTTATTGTGGATCCTTCTCTGTACTAACTAAGACAAAAGTGTAGTGAAATGTTCTAGCTAAAAGTTTGATAAAGTGAAACAAAAGGCAGATCATTCTCTGTATGTATATGACATGATGATGAATGCCTATCGTTAAAAAAAGTAGATAACTCCTGGCTATCTATAAACAAGAACAAATCGCTCTTTAAACCAGACAAGAGCAGCTCACCCTGGTTATCATTGAACAAGAACAGCTCACCCTGGTTATCATTGAACAAGAACAGCTCACCATGGTTATCATTGAACAAGAGCAGCTCACCCTAGTTATCATTGAACAAGAACAGATCACCCTGGTTATCATTGAACAAGAGCAGCTCACCCTGGTTATCATTGAACAAGAACAGCTCACCACGGTTATCATTGAGCAAGAGCAGCTCACCTTGGTTATCATTGAACAAGAACAGCTCACCCTGGTTATCATTGAACAAGAGCAGTTCACCACGGTTATCATTGAGCAAGAGCAGCTCACCCTGTTTATCACTGAACAAGAACAGCTCACCACAGTTATCATTGAACAAGAACAGATCACCCTGGTTATCATTGAACAAGAGCAGCTCACGCTGGTTATCACTGAACAAGAACAGCTCACCCTGGTTATCATTGAACAAGAACAGCTCATCATGGTTATCATTGAACAAAAGCAGCTCACCCTGGTTATCATTGAACAAGAACAGCTCACCCTGGTTATCATTGAACAAGAGCAGCTAACCTTGGTTATCATTGAACAAGAGCAGCTCACCCTGGTTATCACTGAACAAGAACAGCTCACCCTGGTTATCATTGAACAAGAGCAGCTCATCCTGGTTATCATTGAACAAGAGCAGCTCACCCAGGTTATCACTGAACAAGAACAGCTCACCCTGGTTATCATTGAACAAGAACAGCTCATCCTGGTTATCATTGAACAAGAGCAGCTCACCCTGGTTATCATTGAACAAAAGTAGATCACTGGCTATCACAGAATAAAAGTAGTTCATCCTGACTATCACTGAAGAAAAGTAGTTCATCCTGACTTTCACTGAACAAAAGTAGTTCATCCTGACTATCACTGAACAAAAGCAGTTCATCCTGACTATCACTGAACAAGAGCAGATTACTCTTTCGCTGCATAAAGGCAGATTACTGCTGCTGTCATCCAACAAGACCTAATCAATCCAGCTATTTGCTTTCACTAGATAAATCACAGAACAGGAGTAGATAATGTATATAAACAAAGTGATTGTGTGTTTCTTATCTCTAAAGATTGTGAAAATTTCTGCTGACAAATAGTGCTGAATAGCTACAATTCTTTCTACAACTTTCCTCAGATCATTACTGACTATATAGGTTTCTGTAATCATTTAGCTATTTCACTTTAAACATAAATATATGGAAAAAGTTTCCAAAAAGTGTAAAACAGAAAGTTTATGAATAATGAATGAGTGGTGTTTAAAAGAAATTGTGTATTAATGTTTTATAAAGGCGAAAACACACCAATAGAGATGGCCATCATTCATACTTACATCCCATAGAACGATCACTCCGTAAATAAAAATAGACCCATAGAACAGGAAATTCCAGCTGTAAAACAAACAGAAAAGTTGCTTTGAAACTTTAACTTTTAACTTATAAGATCTAAGAAAATATTGCCTCTAATTAAGGAACATTTAACAAAAGAATTTGCTGGGTAAATTCTACCAACATCATACTGCAGGAAGTAGATTAGCGAGGATTTTAATAGTGATGTTATCCAGCAATATTAAATGACTCTAAAGTTATTTAAAATCTTAACATCCTGTGAAATATTTACACTGACAGATCGAAAGATATAAATGTCATTTAAGAAATCCAAGGCTTTTATAATTGTCCCACTTTCATCAACATTTACCAACTGGGTCAATAATATTTTTTTCAAAGCCACTTAAATTTTGCAGTTTCAGCATATTAAAAGATTGCTGTTTTTCTATTCTGAAAATGACTGATAATAACTTCCACTAATATACTTAAACACCAGGGTATATATCACCATCAATATTTTAGTAATATACTGATATTCAATCATACCAAAGTAAGCTTTATCAATAGGAAACAAAGGTAATTGTCATGTTACATTTTTAATTCACTTTAAAATCATTATCATGTAAGGCTAAATTTTCCTGGTATGCACAAACACTTTTTTTTTGTATTAACATAACTTACCAACATTCACAAAACTTCTGCATATTACCAGGTGACCCCTGTTGTCTACGGACGCGAAACCATCGTTGAATTTCTCGTTCTGTTAAACTGGTCTTCTTTACCAGGCTCTGAAAGAATGAAGGTTATTTTCACAACTAAATTACTAATACTGAAGATTTTTTATGAGCTAGCATTCCCATGAGATTCATGATCTCAAGTTATATTACTTTGTTTTTGTGTTCCTTAAATTCATAACATGAAGTTATGATCATTACGTCACTATAGGACCAACAGAAATACATGAAATCACAGATCTGCAGGGTTTTATTACATGTGTGTCTGAAATTTATCTTATTGTTATTATTGATAGCAGTGATAAATATACCATGAATGTATTCCAAAATTAAAAGTTTTACTAAAACACCAATATATTAGTTGTCTGTAACAGAAAAAAAGTGCTGGATTTCATTTAGAACACCTGGTCCTTCCCTATAGGACATGATAACTTCTTCAAATACAAGATGTGTATGTACTTCACTGGGATTTACCAAAATTGTTCCAGTGAAATATATCAATTTTTTTTCTGGTTCATGTGATATCCTTAAGATGTTAGTAGGTCTATAAACAATAACTAAATGTAAAACCTAAGCCACTTAAGAATCATTTGTAATACATACAACATGAAAGGAATTTTCCAAATAACATCTTATTTTCTTTCTTTTTTTGTCCCTTAACAAAGTATTTTCAATTATATGTTAAAACAGTAGATTCATGTTATTTAAAAACAATGGAAAGCCATGTTCTATACTGAACAAAACCTAAAGATAAACATAGCTGTTGAGAAAGTATATTTATCTAAATATTTAGTAGAATGTGGCAAAAAACCTATTTTACTTTCATGTTAGAGTCATTCCTTTCCTTGCAAAAATACACATACAGTTATAAAATCTGGCAATTGAAGGTGACTCAGTATGTCCCAAGCAAGATGAAACACCCAGAATAAAGGGCCACAACTCTATATACACTGCAAAAGCATGGGACAAAGATCTATTTCAATAAATGTCAGTTTTCCAACCCTAGAAGCACTTCCATTGAAAATTTGGTAGCAGTTGTTATTTGGACAAATTGATCGATGTACTGTTGGGCTGAGTGGCCGAATTCAAAGTTCTTCAGTGAAATAATTCTGAACTTCTTAGCTCATTTTACAAACATAAAATCAATGGCGCCTCCTAGTGAGTACTTGGTTATGTTAGAAATTCCCCAGCATCCTGGCTTTTTGCCAATATCATGTCTACCTTGGTGCATTAACACCTCATCATCACATCAACAGTTAGGTGAGCTGCCTGAAGATACAAATCTACATTCTCAGCTTTGATTTTATTCAACACTTATAGAGCAGGTCTGTCTTATTCACAAAATGCAATGCAACATAGACAGAAATTATAAATTTCTAAAATATATAAATTGTATTTAAGCAGGATGACACCATTTGTTTGTAATTCTACAGATCAGCAATATATCTTGTCAGTGCTTAATTACTGCTGTACAAATATGGTACTGACAGTGTTAATAGTGAAATCACCAGTAACATGGTCTGACCTTCACTAGTTCTTATCTGATGAAGGTCGTCTAGTACATAATATGATGAACTTTGAATCACTACAAATGTACAACATCTCAGAGTGGTTGAGCTATATGAACATGTAAACCATTTCTTCTGCAAAGCTGGTTCTCTTCATGGGTCAAAATGTTCGTATTCACGAAGAAGCTGTTTTCTATGATGCAGATGGTAGTTTGGTGAGCAGTAGGTAACTGTAATAAGTGTTACCTATTTTTTGACAGCAAAGTTTGAGTTCAATCCCAGTGGTGAAACTCGAAAAGTTTGAAATAGGTGTTGTACAGGAAAACCATTATTGCACAATCATGTTACAAAATGGTCTCCCTGTCTGCCGTGACAAGGTCAAAACATAACAACATTTTGTTGCTAAATTTCCTTAACATTTCCACCGACTTTTAGCTCAATGGCACCAGTGGAACTTGAGAAGAAGTTTAAAATACTTTTTTCAAGGTGGCAGCCGTGACAGCCATCTTGGATTTCAGACATACCCACATAACAACACTTGGTCGGGACCATCTTAGGATAATTTCATGCAAGTTGGGAGTTCAATCCCACAGATGGAATTTCAGGAGAAGTTTACAATGTCCGAAGTTTACGTACTGTGGACGGTGGACTATACAGATGAAGTACAATAGCTACAGGTCATCATGACACTTTGGGCTTAAAAATCCTTCCCAATACCGATCCCTTTCAATTCCAAATACCAAACCGATTTTGTATGCAATATGCTTGAATATTCCGAACATCACTTTTGAAAACCAGCATTACCTGAACAATCAAGACCCAAGCTTGGACCCGCAGACCAAGAAATCAACACCTGTGGTAACAGTAATAAGCTTTGCACCTCTGGCATTTATGCCTAGCATGGGTAGGCTTTGCATACTACACCAACCTTGATCAGGAAGGTTATGATATACATAATGTAAAGTTACCTCCAACGACAAATTGAAACCACAAAAAGTCCATCATTTCACCGAAGTGAGAAACAGCTACTGATAAAGTCCAAAATATGTACTGGTGCAGAAATAGAAAGCTGCAGTTTTGCTTCTATATCGTTAGTAATTGAATAAAGTTAATTTAATATATATATATAATGGAATTATTCATCAAATGTCGGTTTAGAAGATAAGTTTTTAAGCTGATCAACAAAACACATATTCATCAAATATATTGGTTGGTAACATTTTCAGACAAACCAACCATCTGACCAGGGCCACATCGAACTGTATGTAAAATCATGTTACTTCTGAGAGCGCCAGGCAATGCGCAGATTTCTTTTTGACTAGAATACAATTATCACTGTTTTTTCACTTTACTGAAAAATTTTCATTTTATAAAAAATTTTGTTATCTGTATTCTGTTGGACATGTTGAGTGTAAATGCTGAAAGTGAATGTGAACGGTTAATGTAATGAAGAGAATGAATCTGTTAAATTAAATCAAGAGTATGGACTGGTCAACTTGCTTGACTTCTACAAACTGAACCCTCCCTAAACTGACCAAATATTCATGTCCCATGTTTGGTCTGTTTGGAGAAGTCCCACAGTATATGGTATGTCCAGGAAGCCATGTTCTACAGTTATCAAGCAATAAGACCATGCATGGAAATAATCCCATCCAGTTCAGTAAACTTGCCAACAAATGCAAATAATTGTCTTTTATAAGAAACCAATACTCTGATTTTGAATCAGATGGCAACCTCCGATTTTATATAAGAACTACACCCTCTCATTACGAGTCAGAACATTCTCTGTTTTCTAGTCAGAACATCTCCTCTGATTCTGAGTCAGACCCCCTCTGATTATGAGTAAGGACACCCACTGATTTTGAGTCCCAACATCTTCTCTGATTCTGAGTCAGACCCCCTCTGATTATGAGTAAGGACACCCACTGATTTTGAGTCAGAACATCTTCTCTGATTCTGAGTCAGACCCCCTCTAATTTTGAGTAAGGACACCCACTGATTCTGAGTCAGAACATCTCCTCTGATTCTGAGTCAGACCCCCTCTGATTTTGAGTAAGGACACCCACTGATTTTGAGTCAGATCATCTTCTCTGATTCTGAGTCAGACCCCCTCTGATTTTGAGTAAGGACACCAACTGATTTTGAGTCCGAACATCTTCTCTGATTCTGAGTCAGACCCCCTCTGATTATGAGTAAGGACACCCACTGATTTTGAGTCAGAACATCTTCTCTGATTCTGAGTCAGACCCCCTCTAATTTTGAGTAAGGACACCCACTGATTCTGAGTCAGAACATCTCCTCTGATTCTGAGTCAGACCCCCTCTGATTTTGAGTAAGGACACCCACTGATTTTGAGTCAGATCATCTTCTCTGATTCTGAGTCAGACCCCCTCTGATTTTGAGTAAGGACACCAACTGATTTTGAGTCCGAACATCTTCCTTGATTCTGAGTCAGACTCTGTCTGATTTTGAGTTAGACAGCAACATCTGATTTTATAGCAGAACTGTACCCTCTTGAGTTTGAGTCTAAAAATCCTCTGTTTTTTAGTCAGAACATCTCCACCGCTTCGGCAGTAGTAGGAAAAATTTTGTGTTGTATAAACTAGTGTTATTTCTAACTTCTGACATTATTTTAATAGAGGTCTAAACAAAAATCAAACAATCATTTTTTATCCTTTTTTTTGTCAAACCCTGAAAAGGATATTCTGTTTGCTTTAAATATCAATGACTTTAAGTTGGACAATATTTCTAAAACCAGTATACTGGTCATCAGGAGTATGATGTTTGTATACACTATACAGATGACACATATCGTGATAAATGTTGACTCTACACTTCATTCCATCTGGACCAGTCAATAAATGTTCCTATATAAATAATATTGTTTTTTGTGTATAAAAAACCTATCATGTTTTAATATCATGAATTTCATTTCAGAAAATTAATTATGCATCGGTTAGGTACAGTAACTTATACCCACGGCAAAGAAATTCAAATTCATCTATATAATACAAGTCAATACTTTAATGGAACAAAATCAGAAGTTAATGGTAGGAATATATATATACAATACTTTAATGGAACAAAATCAGAAGTTAATGGTAGGAATATATATATATACAATACTTTAATGGAACAAAATCAGAAGTTAATGGTAGGAATATATATATACAATACTTTAATGGAACAAAATCAGAAGTTAATGGTGGAAATTATGGATAAAATTTTCATAATCAACCTGGCTGATATACACTGCCTTCAGAAAGGAACTGTTTTTTTTTTATTCTAAAAGTAACAATGATATATTTTTGTCAATAATTCAAAGGCAACATAGGTCAATATCTATGGCTCTCAAGCTGGCCCTCCACTCAATCAACTAAAGGACACTTTTTCTAAGCCAAATTGGTGAAATTGACTAAGAAACCATCTGGGATATAATTTAGGATAACCTGTGTCAGGTTGATTTGGAAATGTCTGTTTAGTGATGAATATAACAAACTTTAAATATACTATACCTCTATTACTGGTTCTTTCGGAAATTTAGATTTTTTATATTCTACTTCCAAGATTGGATTAGGCACAGCATTCCTTGGTCTTTTGACACGGATTCCAAACTGTTTCCCAAAGGGAATAAATATTAACCTACAAAACACAATAAAAGAAAACAACATTAATATCTACATGGTATATCCTGTATATAAATATAAAGAGATATTATCGGTTTGATAGCCACTTCTCATATAATAAAAAAGTGTTATTTAGTCTAATCATATAATGCCACTCATCAAAATATCTGTTCCATAAAGTATTGACCAACTTCATTAAGAATCAATCTAATTACATTATATATAGCAAATAGGATCGAAATATTCATCTAATCATTGTCCTGTCTTCCTATAGGATTTATAACTGCTATGAATGACATTGCCTTGAAATGATGGTCACACTTGGTAACACATTATCAAGCAAAACTGTGTCATTTCCAATCCTATTTATGACTACTGACTCCTCATCATCAGACAGATATATAACAGGGTATACTGAATGACAGATATATAACAGGGTATACTGAATGACAGATCTATCACAGGGTATACTGAATGACAGATCTATCACAGGGTATACTGAATGACAGATCTATCACAGGGTATACTGAATGACAGATATATAACAGGGTATACTGAATGACAGATCTATCACAGGGTATACTGAATGACAGATCTATCACAGGGTATACTGAATGACAGATATATAACAGGGTATACTGAATGACAGATCTATCACAGGGTATACTGAATGACAGATCTATCACAGGGTATACTGAATGACAGATCTATCACAGGGTATACTGAATGACAGATCTATCACAGGGTATACTGAATGACAGATCTATCACAGGGTATACTGAATGACAGATCTATCACAGGGTATACTGAATGACATATATCACAGGGTATACTGAATGACAGATCTATCACAGGGTATACTGAATGACAGATATATCACAGGGTATACTGAATGACAGATATATCACAGGGTATACTGAATGACAGATATATAACAGGGTATACTGAATGACAGATCTATCACAGGGTATACTGAATGACAGACCTATCACAGGGTATACTGAATGACAGATCTATCACAGGGTATACTGAATGACAGATATATCACAGGGTATACTGAATGACAGATATATAACAGGGTATACTGAATGACAGATATATAACAGGGTATACTGAATGACAGATATATCACAGGGTATACTGAATGACAGATATATAACAGGGTATACTGAATGACAGATCTATCACAGGGTATACTGAATGACAGATATATAACAGGGTATACTGAATGACAGATCTATCACAGGGTATACTGAATGACAGATATATAACAGGGTATACTGAATGACAGATATATAACAGGGTATACTGAATGACAGATATATCACAGGGTATACTGAATGACAGATATATCACAGGGTATACTGAATGACAGATCTATCACAGGGTATACTGAATGACAGATATATAACAGGGTATACTGAATGACAGATCTATCACAGGGTATACTGAATGACAGATCTATCACAGGGTATACTGAATGACAGACCTATCACAGGGTATACTGAATGACAGATCTATCACAGGGTATACTGAATGACAGATATATAACAGGGTATACTGAATGACAGATCTATCACAGGGTATACTGAATGACAGATATATAACAGGGTATACTGAATGACAGATCTATCACAGGGTATACTGAATGACAGATCTATCACAGGGTATACTGAATGACAGATATATAACAGGGTATACTGAATGACAGATCTATCACAGGGTATACTGAATGACAGATATATAACAGGGTATACTGAATGACAGATCTATCACAGGGTATACTGAATGACAGATATATAACAGGGTATACTGAATGACAGATCTATCACAGGGTATACTGAATGACAGATATATAACAGGGTATACTGAATGACAGATCTATCACAGGGTATACTAAATGACAGATCTATCACAGGGTATACTGAATGACAGATCTATCACAGGGTATACTGAATGACAGATCTATCACAGGGTATACTGAATGACAGATCTATAACAGGGTACAATGAATGACAGATCTATCACAGGGTACACTGAATGACAGATCTATCACAGGGTACACTGAATGACAGATCTATCACAGGGTACACTGAATGACAGATCTATCACAGGGTATACCGAATGACAGATCTATCACAGGGTATACTGAATGACAGATCTATCACAGGGTACAATGAATGACAGATCTATCACAGGGTATACTGAATGACAGATCTATCACAGGGTATGACAGGTATCATATATGACAATGTACTGATAATAAGATAGTTCAAATTGATTACCTACACCTGCTGTCATCCATGAAGCAGGAGATAAGATAGTTAATGTTCACCTCTTTTTATATAGAGAGAATCTTACACAAATGGTTATACCACATTGTTTACTTGGTGAATAGTTTGATATGACATCATCCTGTAGCTTTTACTGAAGGAGTTTAATCAGTTCAATACAACATTAACACAAGTGTAAGATTCCATATGTCATATGATATACAGTGAAACATACATCATAGCTAAACACAGGATACACAGCACCTACCATAATGCATCAGGGACAAAGAAAATGCTTACTAGGGCTACTGAAATATCACCAGACCAGAGACATTAGATATATCACCAGACCAGAGATATTCGATGTCTGACCAGAGATATTGGATATATCACCAGACCAGAGATATTGGATATATCACCAGACCAGAGATATTCGATATATCACCAGACCAGAGATATTAGATATATCACCAGACCAGAGATATTAGATATATCACCAGACCAGAGACATTAGATGTCTGACCAGAGATATTAGATGTCAGACCAGAGATATTAGATATATCACCAGACCAGAGACATTAGATGTCGGACCAGAGACATTAGATATATCACCAGACCAGAGATATTAGATGTCTGACCAGAGATATTAGATATATCACCAGACCAGAGATATTAGATGTCAGACCAGAGATATTAGATATATCACCAGACCAGAGATATTAGATGTCAGACCAGAGATATTGGATATATCACCAGACCAGAGATATTGGATATATCACCAGACCAGAGATATTAGATATATCACCAGACCAGAGATATTAGATGTCAGACCAGAGATATTAGATATATCACCAGACCAGAGATATTAGATGTCTGACCAGAGATATTAGATGTCTGACCAGAGATATTAGATATATCACCAGACCAGAGATATTAGATGTCTGACCAGAGATATTAGATATATCACCAGACCAGAGATATTAGATGTCTGACCAGAGATATTAGATATATCACCAGACCAGAGATATTAGATATATCACCAGACCAGAGATATTAGATGTCAGACCAGAGATATTAGATGTCAGACCAGAGATATTAGATATATCACCAGACCAGAGATATAAGATATATCACCAGACCAGAGATATTAGATGTCTGACCAGAGATATTAGATATATCACCAGACCAGAGATATTAGATGTCTGACCAGAGATATTAGATGTCAGACCAGAGACATTTGATATCAGACCAGAGATATTAGATATATCACCAGACCAGAGATATTAGATATATCACCAGACCAGAGATATTAGATATATCACCAGACCAGAGATATTAGATGTCAGACCAGAGACATTAGATGTCAGACCAGAGATATTAGATATATCACCAGACCAGAGATATTAGATGTCAGACCAGAGATATTGGATATATCACCAGACCAGAGATATTGGATATATCACCAGACCAGAGATATTAGATATATCACCAGACCAGAGATATTAGATGTCAGACCAGAGATATTAGATATATCACCAGACCAGAGATATTAGATGTCTGACCAGAGATATTAGATGTCTGACCAGAGATATTAGATATATCACCAGACCAGAGATATTAGATGTCTGACCAGAGATATTAGATATATCACCAGACCAGAGATATTAGATGTCTGACCAGAGATATTAGATATATCACCAGACCAGAGATATTAGATATATCACCAGACCAGAGATATTAGATGTCAGACCAGAGATATTAGATGTCAGACCAGAGATATTAGATATATCACCAGACCAGAGATATAAGATATATCACCAGACCAGAGATATTAGATGTCTGACCAGAGATATTAGATATATCACCAGACCAGAGATATTAGATGTCTGACCAGAGATATTAGATGTCAGACCAGAGACATTTGATGTCAGACCAGAGATATTAGATATATCACCAGACCAGAGATATTAGATATATCACCAGACCAGAGATATTAGATATATCACCAGACCAGAGATATTAGATGTCAGACCAGAGACATTAGATGTCAGACCAGAGATATTAGATATATCACTAGACCAGAGATATTAGATGTCAGACCAGAGACATTAGATGTCAGACCAGAGATATTAGATGTCAGACCAGAGATATTAGATATATCACTAGACCAGAGATATTAGATGTCAGACCAGAGACATTAGATGTCAGACCAGAGATATTAGATATATCACCAGACCAGAGATATTAGATGTCTGACCAGAGATATTAGATATATCACCAGACCAGAGATATTAGATGTCTGACCAGAGATATTAGATATATCACCAGACCAGAGATATTAGATGTCAGACCAGAGATATTAGATGTCGGACCAGAGACATTAGATATATCACCAGACCAGAGATATTAGATGTCAGACCAGAGATATTAGATATATCACCAGACCAGAGATATTAGATATATCACCAGACCAGAGATATTAGATATATCACCAGACCAGAGATATTAGATGTCTGACCAGAGATATTAGATATATCACCAGACCAGAGATATTAGATATCTGACCAGAGATATTAGATATATCACCAGACCAGAGATATTAGATGTCTGACCAGAGATATTAGATATATCACCAGACCAGAGATATTAGATGTCTGACCAGAGATATTAGATATATCACCAGACCAGAGATATTAGATGTCAGACCAGAGATATTAGATGTCGGACCAGAGACATTAGATATATCACCAGACCAGAGATATTAGATGTCAGACCAGAGATATTAGATATATCACCAGACCAGAGATATTAGATGTCTGACCAGAGATATTAGATATATCACCAGACCAGAGACATTCGATATATCACCAGACCAGAGATATTAGATGTCTGACCAGAGATATTAGATATATCACCAGACCAGAGACATTCGATATATCATCAGACCAGAGATATTAGATGTCTGACCAGAGACATTCGATATATCACCAGACCAGAGATATTAGATGTCTGACCAGAGATATAAGATATATCACCAGACCAGAGATATTAGATGTCTGACCAGAGATATTAGATATATCACCAGACCAGAGATATTAGATGTCTGACCAGAGATATTAGATATATCACCAGACCAGAGATATTAGATGTCTGACCAGAGACATTAGATATATCACCAGACCAGAGACATTCGATATATCACCAGACCAGAGATATTAGATGTCAGACCTTAGATATATCACCAGACCAGAGATATTAGATGTCTGACCAGAGATATTAGATATCTGACCAGAGATATTAGATATATCACCAGACCAGAGATATTAGATGTCTGACCAGAGATATTAGATATATCACCAGACCAGAGATATTAGATGTCTGACCAGAGATATTAGATGTCTGACCAGAGATATTAGATGTCTGACCAGAGATATTAGATGTCTGACCAGAGATATTAGATGTCTGACCAGAGATATTAGATATATCACCAGACCAGAGATATTAGATGTCAGACCAGAGATATTAGATGTCTGACCAGAGATATTAGATATATCACCAGACCAGAGATATTAGATGTCTGACCAGAGATATTAGATGTCTGACCAGAGATATTAGATATATCACCAGACCAGAGATATAAGATATATCATTATACTGAGGACACCAATATGCCATATATACAAGCTGTACTGCCTGGCCAGGGACATATATAATACCCTACATTGTAATAACCTTTCTGTCTAGTCCCTTACACTGAAGATACATAACATCCATTATAACATGACTAAGGTGTGAATCTGAAAGACAACTTATCCCTGATCCTCACCAACTTATAAAAGGTTTTAGGAATTAATTTTGTCTATTACACTGTCTTTAATGATAAGATTACAAACATACCAGGCCTTTATCTAGAAGTCCCATGGGGCAATATTTACTTCCATTTCCAATGCAAAATAGCATTAAGATACATTAACTCCTCTGTCCTATAACTCACAGTAAAATTCCGGGAAGACTGCAAAAATTAGATAAACAAATTTAGGGTACCTGATGTTTGTGTCTTCTGATGAAAAAAAATGAAATACACAAAAACTGCCTTCAGAATAAATCTCCTGTAGGCACATGCTGAACACTAATACACTGTCAATTGGTTGACACCTTTGTTTGCTAGGTGTATCACCCTGTCAACAGGGACAAAGTCTCCTGGAAGTATATAGTGAATATTTCACTGCATTATTTATGGAATGACCATCACATGCCTCCACAAGCAATTTGGGTTATATTTCTGTACATAAAGACACTACCATTTCACAAATCTGTAGGGCTTTGTATCCACAGACTGGGGTATTAGGGAACACCAGTTCCTAAACTGGACCTATGAACCTTAAATGTTCACGCGAGCATCATTAAAACCGAAAATCTATCAATTCAGCTATCATTGCCCACTGTTGATATACAACATTTGAAGCTATTTACTAGGGATGTCAACAAATATTCCAATATTTGAATATTCCTATTCGGTTTGGCGGTGTTCCAGTAGAAAATTACATTGGAATATTCCTTTTCACATTTATACGATATTAACATTCGGAAGATCACTTAAGTTAATCTATTTACTGTTCACAAATTATCCCATTTCTTGATAGAATTTTGCCAGCTAAATCACTAAGGTATTATTAGTTTTAAAAGTTTTACACCTGTAATATATCATTAGCCTATGACCACAGGGCCTGAAGTCACCACTATCTATGAAAGTTTCACGTCTCAAACTCGTGAAACAACAACGATCAAAGCTGTACTGAACTTCAGTCTTACATTTTTGTCACCTTAATCAGGTTTTCACGAGGTCATTTCTGTTGAACATTCATGGACAGTAATTATAAAATACAGGTAATATGAACATCCAAGTTCTTTATCTTCCTTAGATATATACCGAAATGAGAGAAATAAATTATGTTATATATAGCAACGTCACAGTAATAAAACTTTGCCCACAAATAGGTCAAATAGGACTTTTGAGTGGAACTTACATACCGTAATATTAATCTTTAAATCGGTCAAAGCCCACCAATTTGACCTATATATATTAAAGTACACATAATTCTTTTCGTAACCTGACTTATGAACTTGAGGCCAAAAATATCAACTGTTTGTTTAAGGTTACAAGCTCATGAAGGTGAATTAATGTGAGATAACTTGGATTTTTTATCATTCAGTATCATATCTGTATTTTCATAATCTGAATATTGCTTAGTTAACCGATATGTAATGATTATTTTTGTGTAAAACTGTCTTTCATGTTATTAAGTATATAACGGTTAAAACTTCCTGTCAGACCTCTTTTAAATCTATTACTACTAAAGATAACAACTAAAAATCAAAAACATTTTTGGTTTATTGTTTTGAAATTTTCAGAAACTAATTTAAAACTCAAATCAGTCTTCAAATTCATGCACAAAATTTCCAGTGTAAAGAAGGCACTCCAACCAATTCATTGTTTGGCCTATAGTAAATCCTAGTACACGTGTACTCATAAAACTGACTTCTGAAATTAAACTAAAATTTCAGTTTGATTTTGTTTATAACATTTTACATTTATGATTTAAATGGTTTACTTCATAATGTTATTCTTCTTCATCCTCAAAGTAGTAGAACTGTCTAGCATACTGCCAAGTAAACTCAATTTGTGTGGTAGTCTTACTTTTTGTATCTATTCTTCACCTGTCTTTACATCATTCTCTTACTTCTGGATCAATTTTAAACATGAACATTTTTATCAAGCTATCCTGTATAAGTCTGGAAGTAGACAAGTAGTATTTTTGCCAAAATTAAGCACAATTCACAGGATTCACTGGTACCTTATACAAAAATGGAGGTTTCTTAAAAAGACATATATAATGTACATGATTTAGCTGTGATTCTTTTTACCTTCCTACCAAACAAAGAGCTCATAGAAGTGTAAATAGTGTCTACATGAATGAACTTTGTTTCAAGAAAAATTCCACTCTTGCAATAAAATTCCCTCCTATTCAATAAGAAAGGTATGGGATTTAACTTCACACAAATGTTGGTCAATATACTGTCCTACATCGTCAACTTGCCCCAAGGTCGGTATTCCAGTACATGTTAGCACAAGTGATTTTAAACTCAAACTAAATTTAGCAGATAATAGTGATTTGGTTGGAGGGTTTTTCAGTATTTCTTAGACCTCATGTACCCAGTAGATTCAATTTTCAGTACGTAGAAGCTCAGAAGGCAGGAAATAAATCAAGTTCCTCAGGAGGTATTTAAAAGCTTAAGACTATCCTTTTAAAAACAGTCACGGTTCTACGAACTAGGTAAATAAATTGCTAGATCAACTTATAGAAAAGGTGTAGCGTCACTGATGTCAAATAAACATATCTGTAGTTTATGTACACTTCCGTATAATGATATTTAGTCGTGCTTTAATTTGATGCACATTTTTTTTATCAACATACGATATTGATTTCTCTATGAGGCTATGGTAGAATATCAATTAATCTTTCTATGAATTGATAAAACCTTGATACATAAAGCCAAGTTTACAACAGTATTAAAGTCTAACCAGTTTTTTTAAGAGTGGAGTAGCTGTCTGTGTGCATTGCTACTGAACCAAGTAGTGATATGTGTAAAACTATTTGGGTAAAGTCAGTCATTTTTGTACAGGATTTGTTTTTGTCAATTTCACAGGTACACTTTTCCATGAATTCAGATATCTACAAACTGTTAATACAAGTTTAAGTTGATTTATTGAGCTAACTACAAAATCAACCGTCAATGAAATAGTAATAACGGTAGTAATTTTTGAAAAAAAATTTAATTCAGCTACATAATTTTACAGTAGAAAGTTCACTGAAAGATGACATTATTTATTTACAGGTAAACAAACTGTCAGAATACAGTGAGGTTGTAGTTGTGACTTATACACCTTCGAAAATTTTCATTGAAAATATCATTTCTCTCTTTTGGGGCCAATATTAAATAGTCATAGCAAAGCTAACTTTTAATTTTCTGAAGTTGACTCTTAAGTTTCAAAACTTCAGTCCCTAACACCACTGATCATTCTTAGGAGGAAACAGTTTAACCATGCAGTAACCATGTACCCAGAGTGTTTTGCATTATTTAGCTGTAAGATATTTCATATTATACGATAAAAGATCAAGAAATTGCGAATGTCATATTTTGTTCCGTTTCTGAGATATTGTGATAAGCAAGTGTATCTGAAATGCACAACTTTGACTCTGGGATGACTGCCTCAATATGGGTAGCCCACATCAGTGACGTCACAAGTTCAATGCAGTCAAAACTGCCCTATAGAAAAATGGGGAGACGCTTCCATCATATGTTTGATATGCAAGCTTTTTTAGCATTTTCTTCAGGTTGGTAATGTCACAATGTCTGATGAAGAAGTTTGGGTAGTCATCAAAATGTCTGATGAAGAAGTTTGGGTAGTCATCAAAATGTCTGATGAAGAAGTCATCAAAATGTCACACTCTAATAAACTTCTACTGGTTGTGTTTATAACAACTTCTATTTTAAGGCACTCAAAAATCTGATGGAAACCTTTGAACCAAGGAAAGCTTGAAACATCCATTATACATAAAAATGTTTGATGTATGATTTAGGCAGGTAACACATGTACCTACATATATGTTGTCCACGGGTTACAATTGTACCTGTATATGTTGTCCACGGGTAACAATTGTACCTGTATATGTTGTCCACGGGTAACAATTGTACCTGTATATGTTGTCCACGGGTAACAATTGTACCTGTATATGTTGTCCACGGGTAACAATTGTACCTGTATATGTTGACCATGGGTAACTTGTAACAGTACATGTTGAGGACAGAAATTACAAATTTACCTGTACCTAAAGCATGTGGAGGACAGATATCATAAACAATGAACAAGTCATTGTCCTGAAGGTAATATGGTCTGTCCAATGGCAGGTATAGTATGTAGAAGTATTTACACTGACTGGTGGAGTTGTTGAGTTGCTTTAAACAGATTCTGATGTCAGTTACTCATTAAATAAATATCGCCATTGATAGGTCAATATAACGATCTGTTATATCAACAGAAATCATTGATTCAGTTTGGACCTTAACCTTCATTACAATTGGGCAGAAGCATATTTACCTGTTGTCAGCACTGGCTAGATATAAGTAGATCAAAGTTACCGTATTAACCTGTCCTCAGTCCTAGCTAGATATAAGTAGATCAAAGTTACCATATTAACCTGTCCTCAGTCCTAGCTAGATATAAGTAGATCAAAGTTACTGTATTAACCTGTCCTCAGTCCTAGCTAGATATAAGTAGATCAAAGTTACTGTATTAACTTGTCCTCAGTCCTAGCTAGATATAAGTAGATCAAAGTTACCGCATTAACCTGTCCTCAGTCCTAGCTAGATATAAGTAGATCAAAGTTACTGTATTAACCTGTCCTCAGTCCTAGCTAGATATAAGTAGATCAAAGTTACCGTATTAACCTGTCCTCAGTCCTAGCTAGATATAAATAGATCAAATTTACTGTATTAACCTGTTCTCAGTCCTAGCTAGATATAAATAGATCAAAGTTACTGTATTAAACTGTCCTCAGCCCTGGCTAGATGTAAACAGATCAAAGTTACCATATTAACCTTTATCCTCGAACTAGCACTGACATTGTCAGAATATGCCTGCCACATATATTTTTGCTGTATTCGGCATTGACAGAAAATAAGTGGTATTTTAGCAGGTGCGTGAATTCAGTTTAATTTCTGAATTAACTTACAAATTACATTCAACAATATAAAGATAACTATTGAAGTTTTGAAAGTCTGATTTTCAGTCAATGTTGAAAATTTTGGTGAGGGATAGAAAAACAAAACTGGCTCACCAGAGGCTTGCCATTTTTGTTTTTCTTCACTTTCTCCAAAATACAACTTATATTTTAAGACACTCTATGTCCTCAGCGCTGGCTGGATATAAATAGATCAATGTTATGGTACTAACCCTTCCTTAGTCCAAACTAGATATAAAAAGATCAAAGTTCCCATAATAACTTGCTCTAAGCTCATGCTATACATAAAAACAAGTATACCTTAGTTAAAATAGATCATCCCATTAATATGCAACAGATCTGTGCTCAACCACCAAGGATAGCTTTACAACCCTATGCAATCTTTCTTGTCTACTAATTTTAAAGCAAATTATCAAACTTGAAGGTGGCCATTATCCTACATGTACTTTATATCTTGCCAAAAATGAAAGTATACACAAATTTTGAAATTGAAAATAGGAATATGTTGAGATGTTTTGTGTTTCATACAATTATCATTCGAAATTATATCAGTTGGATCTAGGTCACCTGAAAATCTGAGTTATATGAACGAGTTTTCAAAAAACGACCCAAGACACCTGAAATGTGACGATTCAATTGGGCGTGACCCTTTGGTGCCGGTAGCGGCTACCAGTTATACGATTAGCCGAAAAGCCACGATTGGTTCAGAAATATCGCAAGCGGAGTGGCGTGGTTTTGACTTGACCTTTGAACTTAATTTCATTCAACGTGCACATGTTTACATGCAGATTGAGAGACGTCATTCCTGTATTAGTTTAAAACTTACCTAAAACACGCGAACCTTATGACAGTCATTAGTAAGCCCATGAGAATCGAGGGCAGACCGATATCTGAAAATTGTCCATAGTAAACTCCTGGCGTCTTTGACCTTAAATCTTCCCATTTTATGCCCGGTGTCAGCCAGAACTTTTCATCCCAAAACCATTCGGAAAAGCTTTCCATGTTGCTGTGTCGTACACAGCCAAAAGCTTAGCTACACAGGTCCAAACAACTTGTCAAGTGTCGGATGTTTAGTGGGATAACCTGTGTACACTACGGGAATGCGCACGCATATAGAATTCATAGTCTCCTGAGCGTTTTCACTAAACACACTATTATAAAGACAAATATCGTGCTGACGCAATCTTTAGACTGAGATTTTTAGAAAAAAAAATTGTCTGTGTATAAAATACCTGCTGAGAGGACAAATAAATCTTCACTGCAGTTTATCTTTCACAGTCCATATTTGGTCTGTAGCTGTTAAGCTTACACTGAAGACACGATTATTCGAAAGAATGATTAACGATTTGGTCAGAAAAGCCGATATCCTTTTGACAAGCCGTTTTAGTATCTATCTTCAAATGAGATGATAATAATTTGAATAAGTGTTATCAGTTATTCATATAATGATATCAATAATTCGAACTAAAAAATATATATTCTTAAATATTTTCTATATCAAATATTTATTGATACCACTAAATCGAATTAATGATGTCACTACATGAAATACAGTTATTTATTTTATGATATCGCACTTTGTACCTAAATATTAAAACGGCGCCCCATATATCATACGAATAAAGTATCTGTAGTTACGGATTTTTCGTTTTATATTTGCATTTAAAAGCCATTGCAGGTTTTGGTAACAATAGAGACCATGACAAAGAGGCAATCTAGGTATCTTGTGACAAGTATGCATATTGTAGCGTCATTTAAATGTACGACCAAATACTCCCACAAATTAAAGCACACCATAAACTTTTGATCTAGAACATTTGAAATATTGCTAACAGTCATCCATATAACTACGAATTAGACGAATAAAGACTACCTTTATACACACACACATATATATAGCTGTACATCAAATTAGCAGAGTAAAAATAACGGGGAACAGCTATCTGGCCAGTATCATACTGGCTGTAAAAATTGGTCAATTTAGGTGTATTATCACATGTTAGGTGTTTTATTAGAGTTGGTAAGGATACAAATAAATTTCCTGGATAAATATTTCGAATAATTTTGATTTGTTAATCTGTGTTTTCCGAACGGTGAACCAAATTTCCAGGTATTTAAAGGCATATTAAATGATGTAGCAGAGAAAATCCAAACCAGAGTATGCCGCGAAAACGTTTTTACTAACTTTGTTGTTATTTTGATGCTGTTTGATGCTGTGTAGCACGATTGGTGAATCGTCAATCGTAATCTTTAATAATCAATTATAGACCGATTTTTGATGTGAGACTGGCATCATCTAGATCGCTGACAGTATAACGTAAGAGATGTGCCCGAGTATCACTTATTTTCCTTCTTTTTTTTTCTGTTTGACTTTTTCTCAATTGAACAAAGGGTTGCGTCCCATACTACACAATTTCGGCACACTTGACTTCGCAGCATAATATGATGAACTTAATGACTTTCTCATATCAGAAACAATCTGCTTCTTAAAGTATTAAAAATATCAAAATAGTCCCAGCCCTACTTTTTACCACAGGCTCGTTAATTGAATGTGTTCAAAATCCCTGGAAAATCGACTACGACCGCGTAACTACGGAGGAAGTAGCGTAGCTAAGATCAGGGATCAGTCAGCATTATTTGAACTCAGTTGGGGATATCACAACTTAAAAACAGCGCCGGGAAATCCCGTTGGGACACTACACCGGCTTATTCAACAACACCAGGCTTTCGGATGAAAAACTGTTAATCACAAGGAAACCAAGGACTAAAGGACTACATCGGCCTTTACTTAACAACTGCACTTACCTAGCAAAAAATGATCACGTTTTATTGGAGTAAGTGGTGTTTAAAAACTATATAGATTTAGAGTGAAAACGAAGCGGTGATAAAGACGTTCGTAGGGATTTTGTTGTTGATCTGTCGTTGTGGAGTCGGTCTAGTCTTGTCAAGATAAGATGAAGTTCCGATTTTGAACCAAATCACTTGAAACAAGTCCACGAGATAGGTTCTAACGACAGCACGTGCTGCTATAGAGGATGTGTTAATAAAATAAATTTCAAACTGCAGCGGTCCAGTTGTGACAGAATCAAGTAGACATTATTTGATTTTGTCAAACGTGTGGATGTGAAGTGTGAAAGAACTGAGCAACATTCAAAGTGGTTTACCTAAACATGTTTTATTTCGCAAAATAATACCACCATTTAATGTAAAATCTTTTATTCCGAGACAGAAACTGACAATCCGGAGTGTTAAATTTCGTGAGGCAATGACAAATGCACAGACTTTGATATATCTAATAATATATTGACGAAATTGGTCATTTTCGATTTTTTTTTTTAATTTTCAAAGAATTTTCGTTTTAGTTATCAGGATAATTTAAAACTTACGAACGCCGATTGATGCCACTTAAAGTATTTCTTTTTCGTAATTACAACTTTGTAATCTCGCAATCACAACTGAATTCTCTCGTAATTTGGAGCAAGTCGTAATTACGACATGTTAAGTCGTAATTACAAGATAAAGAAAATATTTCAAGTGGCATGAAGCGACTTTCGTAAAATCTCATACGTCCTTACTAAAATTACTCAAAAAGAAGTTCCATATACAACAAAAATCGCCCTAAACGTGGGATCAATGACTGTGCCATAATATATTGCTGTTATGTAACTTGTACCAGAGACACGTGATAACAAACGACTCTGCTTTCATATATGGTTCAATATGGCTCTTTGTTCACGTGTACGTGTGGCTGTTATCCCGTGACATTAGCGTGATCGACCGCGGGTGATGTCCGGTCCTTGATTACCCGGACTGTACTGACTTGTCCACACTCGTCTCATTTGGACCACCTAGCATCGCACAGTTGTTCACACCAGAATACGAAAATTTGAACTGTAGACATTTCCATTGGTTCATATATTCATGATAAAATGGCGTTGTCTAGATAGACCCCCCGCCCCACCCCAAATAGCCTTCTCTAGGTGTTTCAGGTCAATAATCGGAAGGTTAAAATGCTGTCGATACCCATGTCATGTTTCCAATATTTTTGCATTCTCTATAAATCCTTTTAAATAACTTTGCTTTCACTCTAAAGTCCAGACATTTTCATTGATTTGTCGAGACTTCGTAGTGTTGTCTTTTAGGGTGCTTGAAGTATGGATAAAGAGTTCAAGTTGTCCAACCACGGTACGTCTAGTTAGTGTTCAATACCTATGACTAAAGACACAAGTTTGCAGGCGATGCGACATGCAATCCAACAGTTCTTTGTTGTTTCTCTAGAAGGTTAATTACTTTGACATGTTGAGCAGTCAAACAACCTCTGTACAATGACATCACGTATGTAGTTTGGATTTCAAAGGATCTAGGAAAAGTCCGTGATAAAACCACTGAATCTACGATTTTTTTATCTATGCCCTGTGGTGTTTGGGGTTGGTGTCATCGAGGAGGTTCAGATAAAATTTTAAAGCGGCTATTACCTTAGATTTCAACAACGGGAAAAGCAGAATTCGGCTTATGAATAATAAAGTATATCCATAATAAAGCGATACACGTGCCTATAACGTCAAATTTGTTGTTTTTGTACATATTTTCGGCGTCGTAACACTGTTTATCTTGACTAATGTTTATCAACATCTTCACGCCCGGTTTGTTACGAAGAAAGCCGAGTGGGCCACATGGCTTGTCACGTGACGAAATCGTTTACTTCCGCCGCAAAAATGGATTTCGAGGTAAACAAACGCACATGTCTTGTGTAAGACACTTGCTTTTGCGCCTTACTGCTAATTCTTGTTTGCAGTAAATGATTCTATAGTGTTACAATATATATCAATCTATCAGTACCGTCATATTTTTACACTTAGAACGAATACCCCCAGTTGGGACCCACCTTGCAGTCAACAACAAACACACGTTGTCGATAGTAAATTCAAGCGAACAACACAACTATTTTCATTCAACATTTATCAGATAACACTTTAAGTAGTGTTGTTCAAAATATATTCACGTGTAAAACACTGGGTTTTGGATTATAATCAATGACAGGCGGATACGTTATACTTAAAGGGCTAACGTTAAGCTAACCAGTCAAGCAGCAGCTTCGTAAATTCCAAATCCGTATTCAGTTCGAGATCCTCCTTGATCTTTCGCCATCTATCAATCTTCTATCTAATATAAATTCTTGCGTGTCCTCTTTTCTTGTCTGACTCTTTCCTTTTTCGCTTTCTAGCACTTTCTGTAAGGTAACTTTCAGGTCCTCGTTGCTTTTTCGTATTTGCGTCCGCCATATAGCTTCTTTCCAGGCTTATACGCATGCGCAGCATCAGAGTTACGAGCGGTAATGTATGAATTTGATCAAGGCCGCACTGTTAACATTCTTTATTTTATTAGATATCAATAAAAATGGCTGCAGTGACTTTTAATTTTAGTAATTAACAGAAAGTCTTAGTTTTGTAACATACTATTGGAAAATAAAACGTTTCATATCGTTTTCTCGTAGTGTATTTTTAACATTATAGTATCTTGAAAGTTGTGTTTCATAAATACAAAGTATTTAGGAGAGCTGATTTCCACTGCACCAATGGATCAAGTCCTTGTATAGAGTCTGGACTTTGTTACATTAATTGATCTCTGTCTTTATTAAGTTTGGTTTTATGGACCTGAGTAACCAAAGTCTAGGGTCCAGGGATCTGGATGAAGTGTTTTTCCTGAAACCATGGAGTCTAGTGCTTGTATGAGTTTGGATTACAATTTTATGAAGTTTTGGATGAAATTGGGTATCTAGGTCATGTAGTAAATCTGGAATTCTTGTAATCAAGGTACAGTTTAGGTTCATAAATTGAAAATGTTTAATTGATCCAGGAGATCTACTTCTATAAAATTATGACTTTCATAGACCCACGGATCTAGTCATTGAATACAGTTCGAGTTTTCAAAATTGAACTTTGACTGGAAGTTTGTGGGCTTGCTTAAGTTTACGTTTCATGGAACCCATGATTGGAACTTTGAACTGAAGTCTTGTATATTAGGAGTCTGTATAATTGACTACAAAAAGAAAGACGCTCAGTGCATGGCGCTTTAGTCAAACAAACGTATGGAATTAAAGTTTATCTAAATAACTTGAATCCGACAAAGTGGGGGGAAAATCAGGTGAACATAAACAAAGACATGACGAAAGAAATGAAATATTTTATTGACAAATATTCAGGGCACAACTAATCCAGACCTGGATTAGGCTATTTCCGTACTAATACAAGTTCTGGGTCATCATAATCCCCATCTTACACCTACGTCACTAACATGTATACATTAGGGCTGTATCCAAATCTATCAGGTTACTATATTGAAACTTTCTTATTTTGGTAGGCTGCACTGTCACATTGTCAGATGTCCTGACATAGTACAAAGTCATGTTTGACATGCTAATCCTTTTACACGACAGCAGTAGTGACTATAGTTGTATGCAGCAGTTTTATAAAAATCACTTCCTAGGCCCGATAGATTTGTTAATAAAGTGCTATGGCTTGATACTTTACTAATTTGGTTACCAAGACTTGTATGTGGAATGAAATCACGATAATCAAAAACCAAATTTATATCTTATCCAACCAAACGCATCCCTTTAATGTGTGTCACTGTTGTCCCTACTATAATGTACTCACCGTTATCCCCATAATGTATGTCACTGTTATCCCCATAATGTATGTCACTGTTATCCCCATAATGTATGTCACTGTTATCCCCATAATGTATGTCACTGTTATCCCCATAATGTATGTCACTGTTATCCCCATAATGTATGTCACTGTTATCCCCATAATGTACTCACTGTTATCCCCATAATGTATGTCACTGTTATCCCCATAATGTATGTCACTGTTATCCCCATAATGTAAGTCACTGTTATCCCCATAATGTATGTCACTGTTATCCCCATAATGTACTCACTGTTATCCCCATAATGTATGTCACTGTTATCCCCATAATGTACTCACTGTTATCCCCATAATGTATGTCACTGTTATCCCCATAATGTATGTCACTGTTATCCCCATAATGTATGTCACTGTTATCCCCATAATGTATGTCACTGTTATCCCCATAATGTACTCACTGTTATCCCCATAATGTACTCACTGTTATCCCCATAATGTACTCACTGTTATCCCCATAATGTATGTCACTGTTATCCCCATAATGTACTCACTGTTATCCCCATAATGTATGTCACTGTTATCCCCATAATGTATGTCACTGTTATCCCCATAATGTATGTCACTGTTATCCCCATAATGTATGTCACTGTTATCCCCATAATGTATGTCACTGTTATCCCCATAATGTACTCACTGTTATCCCCATAATGTATGTCACTGTTATCCCCATAATGTACTCACTGTTATCCCCATAATGTATGTCACTGTTATCCCCATAATGTATGTCACTGTTATCCCCATAATGTATGTCACTGTTATCCCCATAATGTACTCACTGTTATCCCCATAATGTATGTCACTGTTATCCCCATAATGTATGTCACTGTTATCCCCATAATGTACTCACTGTTATCCCCATAATGTATGTCACTGTTATCCCCATAATGTATGTCACTGTTATCCCCATAATGTATGTCACTGTTATCCCCATAATGTATGTCACTGTTATCCCCATAATGTACTCACTGTTATCCCCATAATGTATGTCACTGTTATCCCCATAATGTATGTCACTGTTTTCCCCATAAGGTACATCAATATGAAGCTGTTCCCTCTCATACATACCCACATTTATGTGTATAATCACTGATTCTGATATATTAGTAAAAGCTTAAAAAGACTAATTGAAATACATGTGTACCATATTGATAGTAAAAATATCTGTGTTTCATACTGATTGACTGCAGTATATTTAAAATGTAAAAAAACCAACTACTGCTCCTGTATGTGGATACAATGTACATGGTCCATTGGGAAACCAGGGCTATTCACATTTACAAATTTAATACCATTTTGATTTTCAGTTTTATATGAAAAAATGTTCACAGGAAAATCAACTTTTAATAGTTTAAGTGCATATAATTGATGAACACATATCTGAATTTAAAAAAAAAAAAAAAAAAAAAATCAATAAATGGAAAAAAAAGATAATTGAAAATATAAAAAAAGGAATCAATAGAAAAAAGTGTTACCAATTATAGACTTTCCATGAGGTTAAATCTAGACATAGTGTCACTGCCTGGAAAAATCAAGGATTACCAGATCCATGTCATTTCTTTCCAGTTCAGTTACAAAATCATAAATATCATTAAAAATGATCACTTCAACTTAACAAAAAAGGTAACAACAATAAAATGTGTATAACTGTAAATCAACTTGCTTTCATGAGTTATCTTTTTCCCCACAAGTATATTGTAAAACACATTATTTGCAAGAATTTTAGATGGACAAGAAAACGATTGCTTCATATATAATAACCAACAAGTGGTGATCAACAAGGTTTCATCACCATTAAGGTGGTTTTAATGTAGAATGCAGTAACTTCTACAAGAGAATACAGAATAAACATCAATCAACACGTACAACACCATAACATTCGTTTAAGGAGCATAGCCAACCTTCTCGTCCATCATTTAATAATTCAAAATTAGAATCAATAGCTATGCTTTACATAATCAACTCTCCACGTTAAAAGTCAATATCAGTACCTTTCATCAAAACCACACACTTAGTATCATTTTGATTTTTTTTTTTTTTTTAGCAGAATGGGTGAAGAGCGTTTATTATTCGAGATCAATTCACTTGTTATGTGTTCATGAATTACACAAGAACTAAGAAATGTGGAATATGATATACATAACTATTAAAAGTGTTTCCAATCCAAACAATTTTTGATGTATCTATAGAGGTTTTTGGTTTATCAATTAAACGATTGTTTAAGATATAAAATCCTAATGTACACTTGCTTGTAGATCTATATTATTTGATGAGGCTTGACAATGCTCCATGAACAAATGACATGTTGGTTTGATATACAAGCATCTGAAATGGTCTTTATAACTTAAATTTTTTGCATTTCATATAACAAAGAAAGACAGTTTGATATTACTGTACACTATTTACTAAAACTGCCTGTTAATATGGACCGAGAGTGATGGAACCAGGTATGAAATAGATAGTCACAAAATACTTCATTTGGTACAGATTCTTCTTGCAAAATAATGTAAAAATATATTACATGAAGCCAAAGTGATTTACAGGGTGAAGGCAAGAGGTAAGCCAGAAGGAAATACTTCTAGCATTTTTTTGTTTTACTTTGTAAAAATAGAAATATAAATGAGTGGGATCAACTGTTATCAGAAATTTTCTACTGACGCAAAGTTTACAAACATATCAGTAGTTTATGAATTTTAATCTCATGGTAAAGACACAAAAATATAGCTGGCTGGTACCAAGTTTTCCCAATAAGGTCTTATACTCTACTTAAATATAAAACTGTTCAGTATCCAAATGGATTTTACTGATTGTTGCTATAAAAAAAACTTGAATATTGGCAATACAAACTTGACATGCTAAAGTGAAAACTGACTTTACTATAAATCTAATTGGCAAGACAGTTTTGGTTAAAAAGGATATATACAATTTCTTTTGATAGAAAATACATAGGAATTAAGACCTATTGGAATCGACTACTCTGAAATGTAGGTTTACTTATATTTCATTTAAAGCTAACAACAATTACAATATATAAACACTGATGTCTCAAAAAATCTACACCTAAGTCTGTTTCCAATTAAAGTAAGGAATCACCATTATATTATGGCTGTCACTCCAGTTTTATCATCAATTATAACATAGTATCTGAACCCCCAAAATAATTACCTCACTCAAAATAAAAAGTATTTTTATTAATATTTATAAATTAAGTTTTCCACACCCGCTCTCTCTGACCACGCCTACAAAGTGACAAATAATACTGCAGTGTTTTTATACATCAGTACATACTATAACTAAACCAACGTTCCATGTAACAAAAAATATAAGTCAGCAGTATAGGTAAAATCTTTTCCATGTTATAAAAACAATGCTGGAAGGTAGATTTCTATACTGCTCCTAGAATATTACAAAACTATTAATCATTGAAGAAATGGACACAAACAAAATAAAAAAGAGTTGATGATAGTAAAACAATCCTGAACATAAGTTGTCGACGACACGACCATAACTCAACTGTATGCATTTTTATACACAACTATAGGCTTGGACTTAAATCATAAATATTTGCAAACATTCTTAAATACAGGATTTTACACGAGTGTTGATGATATGTCATGAGCATTTGGGCTAGTGACATATCAAATTATTTAACAAGTTCGATAATCGGCATGGATGTTAAATTCTATCCATCATATAACTGATATTTCTCAAAAGTGAAAACTCGCAAATCAATTTCCTTATTAGACAGGCTTATTTCAATTTGGATAGCATGTCTTTCACTAATCATTTGATGTCATCAAGATACAACTTACTTATCACATCACTATCGTTATCACACTTGTTTTATACTATATTTACGACATGGTTATATACATGACACAAGGCCAGTTATGTGATAAATTGTCCTTATTAATACACATGACCATACGTAGTCATTTTATAGGGCTTTAATCTGTAAAGAGTTACATGTGTTGATAATAAGTGCCAAGATTTCTATTTCAGAACTTCATATAATCCTACATATAAGGCAATGTCAGATCAAACCAATTTTTCTGTTTTCATTTTAGAGTAATTTCCCTTTACTAAGTATCCTTTGTTTTTCTGTCCCTTAAAGAAGTGACATTTACAATGATTTGTTTAATGACTGGGAGTCTGGTTTTCAATTTTGATTCATCAATGAGTTTTAAAAAATATATGTACTTAAATACCAAACAAATGTAACTGTATAAAATCTGTATGTAGACCCTACACCATACTTCAGTAATAACTTCTGGCACATGGAACCCCTTACTATATCAAATCACTATAAAAAGTCTTATACAAAATTGTATAACCCAACACATGACTATATTCTCTCAAGTGACCTTGAAAGTGTTAACAGGCACAAAAGTTGATCACTGATCACACCACAAGACTGAGTGTCCTGGGGTCCTTGACTAGATACGTTTGTTATACACCTCTGTCCCAACTGTATTCCACTGGACCACAGTCAAAATGCTTCTCTTTCAAACATTTATATCAAAAATAGTGAAACTCTTGAGATCTCTAACCCTGATAACTCAGAACACCTGTTTAATTTACTGTCAGTAGGTATTTATCAGGTCCGGGTCAAATTCATTTATCTTAATTATAATTTACTCAAGTTCCTGAATATCTTGAAAGATTTTTATGGTCCGTCCTCTTCGAGATAGCAAAGTTTAGCAAAGGCATTGATAGCTGGAGTGGGTTATATAAAATCTGTTTGAAGGCGAGAAATAAAGAGCATGGCATTTTGACTATTTTGTAATTTAAAGTTCCATGATTCCAAACAACTTCAATCTTAAATTGCTAACTTAAAACAGTCACAACACATTAACAGCATATACGTTTCAACATAATATTACACTGGGCTGGGAGAAAACTTTGTTGTAAATTGCCAATAGGACAGAGTATGTTTTAATTAATGCAAGGACACAAAAATAACAAATTTCCCTCAAACGAATAAAAAATCTCATTGCACAAAGTATTTTTTTCATCCCTTTCAAATATTCAACGAGTAGTCAAAGGCACACAATTTATATCATACTCTAAACAAAGGCAGCAAATGATATACTGTAGAATCATTATTTTTGTGGGGAGTTGGGGGTTCGTTTTTGTTAAATTCATGGTCACACTCAAATCCACATTTTCTTATGTCCATAAAATAATAACCAGATCAAAACTGATGAAAATTTTGGTGCAAATTGATTTAGTTAGGTATTCACAAATTTAAGTGCCTATGAAACTGTATATTTCTGTAAAACCACAAAATTTAATATATATATATGATTTTACAGTGATAGAGAACATCACCCAGCATCATTTAGCCAATGTTCAGGAAACAACTGTTCATATGTTCAAAGCTGGGATTGTTTTGTTGTAATTATGATGTCACAGTCAAATACTCAAGCTGATGCAGTTTTCTACACGATATAAAAGAAAGAATACCGAAGGACAAGATCTCATTAATAATCCTAGGTGGTGATGAATCCCCATTTCATTCAGTAGTAAATTAAAAACAAAAAACTATGTATTACAACATAACAATGAATACCAAGGGGTAACAAAGCAACTTTAAAAAGCCATTGTAATATCAATAAAAGTACACTTAACCACAGACAGAACACTTATGTCGTACAGAATCTATACAAATACCAAAGCAAACTGTACGTTTAATATACACATGGAGTATTTACATCATAATCGTTACATCTATCAACGACATCCTATACATTTCCATTACCACCTACTCTTTCTCACTCATTTCATCTTAAAATACAAAAGGTCTATGAGCCCTGTATATTTCACTTATCTATTTTTCTCTGTGAAAACAAAAGGTTAAAGGGACCAGTATACTTGTTTAAATTACAAACAAAGAATGTATATTTCATCCATGTTTTTATATTTCTTTCCAGAAACAGCACATGGGTCTAAATTTTTCTCCACTTTTTAAATATTGAAGTACAGCTGTTATCCTCTGTGCAGGTTTCATTACGATTCAATGATAAAAAAGTATTACCATTTTTTTCTTTTTTTTTTTCTTTTTTGACCATTATCCTTGACCATTATAAATGAATTACAATTTTACCACTTAACATTTGCTTAACATTACATGGAATATGATAATCAGTTCTAGAATTAGGAATTGCTTATTTTGAAATTAATATTTGAACACCATATGCCTAATTTCACTGAAATTTAAAAATGTTTTTTTCATACGTAGATTTTCACTGCGACATCAAGTCAAAATCTAAATTCTGGGTTTTTTCATGCTTAGGTCAGATCTGTGAAGATATCCTATGTTAAAAAGTTCTTTAGGTAAAGTGTAGTGTTTAGATCTACAATGGTATATATGTCAGTTTGAAATCTGATTGACAATACAAAAACAACACAAGTCTCAATATTAACATGTTTGACAAGTACCAAGTTATCAAACTGTTACAATACAAAGCAATACTCACATATCCTGATGAAAATTAAAATACACTTTTTTATTATTTAAATTTTGTAACAAAACTAAATAGTAGTGTGAGGGGAAAATTAATGTTGGATTTCACAATTATGGTTGTACTGTACTTTTTGATGAGTGTGATTGTACCAAGGGTAACAAACTACTTACATGAGGACACACATACCAAGGGTCACAAACTACTTACATGAGGATACACACTCTCAACAAGGCATTTTGACTCTCAGTGATAGGCTACGCCCCCTCGCCATGTGACCACACCCTCATTGGAGAATCACATCCTTTCATTGAGTGATCACAACCTGTGTTTAGCTATGCCCTATCAGAATGAGACCATAACCCACAGTGCTTCATCAGTCAATGTTTGGGCTTTTATTGTAAGACTACACCCGTTCCCTCAGAATTGGGAAATATCCATTTACAGCAAGGTCTATCTCTCAACTACAGGTACCACATGTATAAATGTGTAATAAATAATATTCTATATTCATTTTGAAATTATTGTCCTGAATTTCATATTGTGTCATAAATTTCATGATAATGTGATGTAAAATCATAGGTGAAAAAAATTTCAATGAAAAAGATACCCGATTTTCTCTACTCCCTGTTTACATAGATTGGTCCTCTCAATGTTTAAGGTATTTATATCAAAGACTTTTATTATACCACGCATCAAGCTGTGATGTAAGGAAGATGGTTAAAACAATGCTTCCCTACCTTGTGTTATCTTCAATATTAAACATCTCAAACGGACTATCAACACTGTAAAACAAGAAATGAATTGAACATAATTCATGTAGGGGCAAAAATGATTGTTATAGTCATCATAATAGGAATATATTATAGTGTGTGAACAATGATCAAGGTCAAGGTGACACTGTCAGAAATAAAGATATTAAACATACATCCAGAACAAGCAGACATTTTGATCAAATATACTTGATTTTAGGTGGGAAAATATGTTTAATCTAGCATATGCTGAGAAAAGGAAACTGGAATAAGAAGGACTATGACCAGACATTTGCTTATCAACCATCAAATATGGTATGTAGTACTACCAACATGTTTATTGTAGACAGTACTAGTGTACTTTGTTTTGTTCAAACAGTTGCTAATAGCTATGCACTGCTAGATCAAGGAGAGAAGCGATGTGTCAAGGGTTACTACTCCATGGAGATAACCTTATAAAGATGTTATCAGTCACAGTATCAGAAACACTGTCAACTTGCCATCATGATAACCGAAAATTTTGTTTACCTGTAAACAAAGTTGAACTTTAGAACTTTGATATAAAGTTGTAAATATTTTTCTTCAGCATGAACACCTCAAACTTTTGTGTGAAAATTTTCCCAATTTTCATGCCATATTCTTTGTATTATAACACACCTCATACATGTGATGGCATAAAATACCCATCTCAGACAGAATATGAAGCTGTCGCGTACTACATTTCTGCTCCATTCAAACTTGTATTATTAGAATGGAATATTATACACATACCTAATCCAGGATTTATAGTTCCCTTCATTTCTTGTCCTTTTGTTCATGCTTTTTTAATGTTTAGAGAAAAATGTCTTAATTTTTTCCTTCCCTGAAATGTCCTTTTCGACAATTTTAATGCCATAATTTATGATAAATATCATATTTACAAGTATAAGGTATTATATTAATTTTTACATTAATTTATAACATTATCAAACTTCTTTTAACTCTTTTAAGGAAAAATAATCTATACAATCTAGACATGATGCAGGGCATGACCTTTGACACACATCTTGCACAAACTCAGTCCTCCAAACTCCAAAACTTCCATCCTAGACTATCAATCACCAGCTATATTAATCTCAATAGTAAATTACTTACAGCACTTATCAAAAATTATTAAACAATTAACAATTGTCGACTAAAATTGATTTTTAAAAAAAAAACAAATAAAAATTAGTAATGGTCAGTGTGCATGGTTTTGTTGACCTTTGAACTCCTTGAACACTGACATCAAAGACTACTAGAATCAGACGGTTGTATAGCTCTATATGCAATGTATCTTTTCCTTGTAATATCAACCCCCAAAATATGATAATTCAAACAAATGATAAATTAGATTTAAAATTTAAACATTATATATGTTGTTAAATTTAATTTAATGCATGCATTCCACATTGAAGCAATGCATTTGTTGTAATATAAAAATTAATGAACATACAAGTAACTGTCTACTGACCTTGAATCAAACACTAATCACTATAATGAGCTGAATTGATATTAAAACTTTACACCCATACTCTTGACATGCAAAACTTATCAGTAAACGTAGTATCAGTGATAAAGATTGAGTAATGATACAGCGAGCTTGGTTTTCGCTGCATCTGGTCCATACTCATAACAGTGGTCGACCAGTCAGACCAGGTAAACTGACAACGATGGCACACTGACAACCTTCAGTTCATTCTGATATTGAAATATATTACACAAAATGATTGCAACAGAGCATAGTCTGAAGGCATATTTTTCCAAATTTAAGTTTAGAAAAGGTCAAGTGGCGTTGTCATTAATACAAGTTCAAAAGACTAGTGTCATGCCACTGACAACATTTCCATCGAATACTGATTTGCTATATTAAGAGTCGGAACACCTTACATTATTTCATTTGTCACATACAACACACACATAAAGTAACAGAAAACTCACCATACAACATGCTAGATTGGCTTACAAAATTTTCATATCAACAAAACATATTATATTGCACAACAGCCAGTCAGCTGAATACTTTCTCAAAATTACAAGAGATTGACCAACATTTCCAGTGTCAATGGACAAAAATGATCGTTGCAATCTCTCACAATATTTTTGGCCTTACCAGAATAGAGAGCTGCCAGGGGAAGTAACTCTCTGTCCACTTGTACTGAGCGCATATATAAAAACCTAGCACTGTATTTTAAGTTTGACTAAAGCCTGTCAGTTACAACAAACCATTTCTATTTGAAGAAGAAATACGTCAACCT
The DNA here is from genome assembly GCF_031769215.1 of Ylistrum balloti. Classification (NCBI taxonomy): domain Eukaryota; kingdom Metazoa; phylum Mollusca; class Bivalvia; order Pectinida; family Pectinidae; genus Ylistrum; species Ylistrum balloti. Next base: position 80,061 of record NW_026781941.1, on the reverse strand, counting down.
ATTATTAGTTTGAGCTGTATTTACAATGCACAGCCACACAATTGCACCACGGTCATAAGCTTAGTCTAATTAAGAAGTGTATAAAGAGGCTGGTTTCCATGGCAACAGTGGTTGCCACCCCCCTGCATGCTGCCAATGGTAATGGCACTAAGACACAGATTTCACCATGTTGTGATTGTGGTTGTGGTTGTGGTTGTGATTATTATTAGGTTGAATGGCATGCCCATTTTCATCTTCGCTGACATTTTCCTCCTCAGAGCTACGAATGTCTGTAACCTCCTGTGAAAAGAAAAATTTGTGCAAATTAGGTCAATATTCGGAGAACTGAAACCAGAATTTGTCTACATGTACATATATTTGATATCATTTGCTTTTATCATGAACAGGTTTAACAATGCTTTCACTTCCCTCAGCTTTAGAATACATCAATATTATAAACACTCAAATTTGGTTCTTATAATCAGCTGATAACTAATATTCAATACCAAATCAAGAAAGCCTGATAACAGGAACACACTTGGAGGCAAGTCTTAAAAATCAGTTCTAGTCTATTAGAGGAACAAAAATTCTCTACAGACACAAAAATTATCAGTACCAATGTACCATTGTGATTGATGGTAAGTTAGTGTCATTAAGAAGTTAACATGTCAATTTTTCTATTTATAGAATCATCAAAAAGATATTTTACAGATTTCTTACATCTTCTTTTCAGAAGGAAATACATCAACTTTAGTAAAACAGATGTAAGTAAAACAGATGTAGTACATATACAAATTAACCAGTGGAAGTCTGTGACATATATTCTATGTGGCATGATATTACTAAGTCAGAATTACACAAAAGGAAATTAGGATCAAATCATGTAAAACCTGTTTATAAACAATGGAAGGCACATATGTTATCAATTTTATTCCACAAACATCTATTTTCAAACAAATTTCCTTCAAAGGCAGGAATGCAGTGTGTCAAGCTGGGGCAAATAAAGCATTTTTTGTTGTTTTTTTGTTTGTTTTGTTTCTTTATATGATTGTTAAATATTGATGTCAATGTTTTTTTCTAATAAAAATGGAATATATTTTCATGTTACAATTCAAATCAAAGTAATATGAATTATTTAAGAATAAATTCATGAAAAAAACAAACAAAAACACGGTGACCTCAGTAATCATTGTGATAATCAATAATCCAAACATGTCAACTTTATGTTAAAATTTCCATCAGCAAAATTTACACAAATGAGATGAGTAATAATATGACTGATGAGTAGAATATTTACAATATCAGTAGTATCCATCCAATACTTTTTGTGAATAACATTGGATATTGAATTCAAAGTGAAGATATGTAACTATGGACAATGAAAAACAATGAGTTGATAGAGAATCACAAAAGTTCTTCCATGAGAAAGACAGACAACAAACTTTCTCTGTATAAAGTGGGGTACCCATTAGCCATTGTGTGTGGGGTTTTTTTAGAAACGATGGAAATCTAAGAAAATTTTAGTAAGGCCAACATTCCCTTTAAAATATAGTGACGATTATCTGTAATGGGTTATAATTTGTCCTTTCTCAGTGCACTAAATGATCAAACCAAGACAGGTATAGGAAAAATCGGGAAAGGTATACCAGGCATCCAGTAGTTATTGAGTGACAGAGATATCAGCAGTGTTATGACAGATGAAAAGTATCACATTTCATCATCTGATAATTGTGGGCTGGTATAATTCAAAGAAACATTGTCAAACAGTAGTTGACAAATTAATTCAATCAATTTTGCAAATCATTAAACAATATTTTGAATGCTCAAAGAAATTAAATAAAGCAACACAATAAAAACGGAGGGAAAACGATAAAAAAAAGTTGGAAGAGAAAGTAAGCATACATGTTAGTTTAACATCTGACTTGTGTTAGGAATGATAACATCATTATATCATTCATCTTAAATGTAAAATTAAACAAAATAGGATCAATTATCACACAAGAGTACTAGGACCCTGAATATCTCACCTGATCTAACATAGAACATCCTATGATCACTTCATATATATTGCACCAGCCAAGAAGAGAAATTTCGTTTCACACCTTTTGAATTATTTTATAAATTTTCCTCATTCTGTACTATTTTAGGCTGCCAATCATTTGTTTATGAAGAGTAAAGTTTTTATTCATGTCTACCTTAAATAGCACCCTCCAAACTCCCTCAGTTTACATCTATGATAATTCTCAAACCTCACATATATCATTTATAAGGTTAAAATATCTCATATTTTTCAAGATTAGTCTCTTCCACCTCTAATCACGGACTAAATCTTAGGTTTTTGTGCCATGGAGACAGGAGAATCTTTTCCATTATTTAATCTTTAACCTTGGCATGTGTTTTCCTAGTAACAAATGCCTTTCCGATACCAAGATTTTGACTATGTGACCTTGACCATAACCGTTGATCTACATTTGAATGATATTAACATTGGCCATAACTATTGCATCATAAGAGGTATGGCTTTTCATATTTAGCATGTGTATTCCTTGTGACAAGACCTTTCTGGTGATACCAAAATTTTTGACCATGTGACCTTGACCATGACCTTTGATCTTCTATTGCAAGTTTAAAAATAAAATCATTACCAAAATGAAGTCATAAGTGTTTCACAAAGTGTGCATGCAATTAGCACATGTCTGACACAGTACAGTCTTAAATCGCACTTACGTATTTTGTTGCAACTCAGGCGGCATAATGTCTCATAACATTATGTCCCCTTATCTTTGAGACTATCAATAAAGGGAACTATCATAGGATAAAATCTAGGTTGAAATCTACTTAGTGTTATAATGATGTACCATAAAGATATACATAGTATTTTATTTAGGCAGATTTTCCTCAAATAATTTTGTCAATTTTCTCTTCAGCAAACATATTGTTTTGTTCTAACCAACTAAAACCTCAGTATTTCATTATAAAGGATTCCTACCATTATATGTTACATATTGTACTATAGTTAGTATCAGTACAGTATACTGAATTAAAATTTCAGTGTTGCACCATTCAAATCAAAGACAAATAGGTAAATTTGGAATTTGTGGTTCCCTGGCCAAGATATATATTTCACACTTAACTCTCAATATACAGTAATTCGTTCCTGACAGATCATCATTTCTATTTGGACGACAAATGTTGTGACATAGCTTAATTAACTTTTGGCCAGGTACACTGACAAAATGAAGCAAAGTTCTGGGCAAACGAACACTAGTTGTAGCCTGTAGCATGCGGACCGCCTGTACCAATGGTCAGGAACATTGACCAGCGGTCAGGGGACACAAGTATATACCTCTCCAGTGTTTGTGAGGACGTCGTATGTCACCTTGACGATGAGGGAGAACCAATAGGCATGCAATACCAGCAGTAGGCATAGCATCGCGTTAAACATATACATGGCGGGAAAATACCCCACCAGAAGAGGTAACTCAAAGTACGTGGAGTAGATCACCCTATAAAGAAATCAACAGAGCACACCGATATATATTTCATCATATACGACCAGGTCGTAACTAAGAAAAAACAGAGACCCATTCATATGGCATCCAATCAACTTCACTTGTACATTCACTGTTGTTTAATTCTAAATTCAGGGATTACACTTTTCTTTTTTCATTTTTTGTCCAAAAAAAAATGATAAAACATGAAATAGAAACTGGTTCTATTGTATAAAGTTCAGGAATCTACAAGTGATGATAATACTATAAGAATAAGTCTCCTGTGGTCGTTTATCTATATGGTACAACCAATGGCACTATTGTCAGTGTGTAAGTTGTGTTGGAGACTTTGTCACAATCTGTAGTTTGTGCCATGGGGTAGGGCAGCATTTGGGAATTGATGTCTGCTGTAGGAGAGAACCTGTGCTGAAAACTCTGGTTTTTGACAGAATTTGTTTGTATTTGAGATGTCTCTCAAATTATCCTTATTGATCTGTTCTACAGCTCTGCTATTGGTAACATGCACCTGAAAGAAAACATTACCCCATCTATAATTACACAGAACATCATGGGCCAAGATGTTCGTGTGAAAAGATTCAACCTTTAAAGCTACAAAAAAAAAGGGATACATAGATTTGCAGTTTAATTAGTAAGTACAATATAAAAGTATATAGTATGTGTAGAATCAAAGGAGAAACACTCACCTCACCACAAAGTTAGTAAATACACGTACAGTATGTGTACCACAAAGGGCAGAACATGCAAGCCACTGAGAAATTAGTAAATATATATCAAACACAATCAATTCAAAAGACACAGTATATATCAAACAGAGACAAAGACATACATGCACGTTATGCTGGTATGCTGCAAGGGGAATAGGGTAAAAATTCAAGTAAGATGTATTCAATATATATCAAAATTTTTATTTTTATTTTTTTTTTTTAAAGAATTTTTTTTATTGAAAATATATTTGAATGAAAAAAATCATCTATATAATCCATGCTGGTTTTTGTTTCCCTTTTTATGTTAGAATTTCTCTTTAGCTTTTGTCTTTATTTTTAAGGAGATCCTTCCAATGTAATGGGAAAGAAAGATTGCCCTCAGATTAGTCATTTAAGTTTTACCTTTAAAAAACAGTGTTAACATAACCAAATCCCCAACTATTACACAACAGCATGAAATACTGAGACACTACTGTTTCACCTCTTCGTTTCATTTATTAAAGAATTTCAATGATTTCTTAGTTCCTTTTAGATTTCCTGTTCTTAGAAGGTTAAAAAACAATGAAAGACATTTTCAAATGAAAAAAGGTGTGTGTAACCACAAGATTTGTGGATATCTTTGAAATTATTTCATTTTCATTAAATTTCATTTTGGACACAATCAGCAAAATATAAAAAAATCTCCGTAAATAGAAAGTCTTGATTTTCCAAGGCATTTTCAACCTGTTTAAATTGCTATTACTGATATCACATATATATATAAATATATCTGTATATATAATGTTTTTTTTTTCCAATATAGAAAACTTATATCATTATTGTGGATTATAAACACTGTATTTAGGTCAGAGTAGTACCGCTTATATCTCTGACAGAGATAAGCGCCTGAACTTTCAGAGTATACATACATCAGATGAGGTGATCATTTGATCTATGTACCTGTACAATAGGTAGGGTGATTCAGATGGACTACATATGATATACAGTGTATTATGTACAGTGTAGAATCCTGTTATATCACACCTGTATTCCACCATGGTTACCTACACTAGGCCCCTTAAACACCATATGGTACATACACAATTATCAAATTTTCATTTAATTTTAAATTTTGTTCTTCCTGTAATACTTTTATGTTACTGATAATCAATTTCATATTTATACATTACGTAACTTGTGTAATTTGATCTCATGAAATTTGAACCTTGACGGGTTATCAGACCATTATATGTCCTATGTCCTTGACACTGACAGTCATATCAACAGATGCTAAGCTGCATCAAGCATATCAGTCAAAATGAAAATAGTCTCAACCAACATTTTATATATTTAAACAGGCATATAATCTTCTAATAGGGCTTTTCTGCAAACAAAACCAAATATTTTCCTGGGTAGAGTTCTATATATATCTGGATCACCTGGAGGGACTGGACCCCCCCACTTTAAACAGAAGAAAGCTAAGGAACTATGGGCAAGAATTCCACACACAGAGATATTGTTATATATATGTTATGTTTTCCTTACACTAAATACTTTTAAAACTACCTTTTTTTTAAAATCAATCTTTGTTCCTTTTTAAAGCAACATTATCTTTTTAAAACCAATTTAGTCTCATCAAATTTTGTAAAAACTGTTTAAATTGCCACAAAATTGAGCTGAAGATTTAAAAACAACAACTACCCTTAACATGGAAAGGTTAAACAGTTTGTGATTATAAGAGTTGTATTGACAATCACAGATTGATCACATTAATTAGGTAATGTAAGTAGTTATACTATCTAGCATGCTACAAACTTCAGTCAGATCAAATAGATACCAATATCAATGACACTCCATACATCTAATGAAATAATCAGTGTATATAGGTCTTTATAGTAAACAAGTACTCATTCAAATCAGTCAACTATTCAGTAACAACAACAAAATCTTTTTAGAATTCAAAGAAAGTTAAAAGCAGTCCACAAGACCAGACATATGTAGGTAAACAGGACAGATAAAGTGAGTGTATTAGATGGAGAAGTGAACATACAGGGTGTGCATAAGCATCCATCACCTAGCGTGAAGGGGAGAACAACCTCTTAGCTTCATTAAGAACGCAGTTTACTAAAACCTTAACATCTGTGGTAAGTAGTAGCTTAATACTATAAGCCACTTGTGTGTGCATTTTATTTTTTCATTGAAAAGCAAAGCTAAACTCAAATTCATTAATGCACTAGCTGTCAGAGTGATATTGAGGTACAAAGGGGGATAACTCCCTCTGAAAAACCTGATTCAGAATATAAAGAAAAAAGGTGAAAAGAATCCTGACTTCCACAAAACTAACAGCTCTGAAGATGAAATAAGGATATCTTGTGGTATTCATGAAACCAGAATGAAAGTAAAGGCACTGAATTATCCAGTGATATCAGTTCCTGACACATCGCTGAAGGTACAGGAGACAGATAGATAAGAACAATTTTGAAAATCTAGAAGAAAGACTAAGGTTGGAAGCAGAAATGAAACAGATCAACCAAATGACTAAAATGTCTGTTAACAATATTTAGAGTGAAAGCATAAGAGATTTAATGTATATCTTTCCATTGTGATGAAGGAAATAGGAGATGATGCTATTAATTATTGCACACCATGAAAACATTTCATCAAATCTCATCATGCAGCATGACCAACAAATACCTCATTAAACTACATTTCAACAGAATACCGAATTCTTGTACCGCAAGCCCTTGTGTCAGTTAATCTGAATCATCAGTGTGCTTGTAATGTATGATTTGAATATGACTGTCAATATATACACAAAGTAGATACCAGTTATTTAGTTTCTAGTAAAAGCATACATGGTGTCTACTAATGAATAATATACACTGCCAGTCAAGCTGCTGACTGATGTTTCTAAAGCATTCCAGAACTTGTCACCAAAGGAAGATAAAATACTGATTATAAAATTAGTGGAGTTTTTGTAGATAAACATTAGATTTCACTAACAATGACACACTTCCAAATGATTTCTTTTGCTACTGTGGTTCTAGGATAAAGAGAAGATGTTGGAAACACACTCTGGATCAGTGTGCAGTCCGGGATATTGGGTGTTAAAAGTATATTCATTATCATAGTGATGCAATGGAAACATCTATGTGTGAAAATGCTATATTGTGGACTTATGTGGTCTATCGATCAATGTGTTAGTTTCCATTTATAACTATCAAAACATACAAATATTTTTGCATTAACATGTTTTTTGCATGTAAATGATTTGTGTCCATGTTATCTCCCGAGTAGGAGAAATTTGACACTATATATACACTGCCTTACACATTCTGCTTGTGATTTGTGTCCAAGTTATCTCCCCTGTATGATATACACTGCCTTACACATTCTGCTTGTCATTATTGTCCAAGTTATCTCCCCTGTATGATATACACTGCCTTACACATTCTGCTTGTCATTATTGTCCAAGTTATCTCCCCTGTAGGATAAACACTACCTTACACATTCTGCTTATCATTAGTGTCCAAGTTATCTCCCCTGTATGATATACACTGCCTTACACATTCTGCTTGTCATTATTGTCCAAGTTATCTCCCCTGTATGATATACACTGCCTTACACATTCTGCTTGTGATTTGTGTCCAAGTTATCTCCCCTGTATGATATACACTGCCTTACACATTCTGCTTGTCATTATTGTCCAAGTTATCTCCCCTGTATGATATACACTGCCTTACACATTCTGCTTGTCATTATTGTCCAAGTTATCTCCCCTGTAGGATAAACACTACCTTACACATTCTGCTTATCATTAGTGTCCAAGTTATCTCCCCTGTATGATATACACTGCCTTACACATTCTGCTTGTCATTGTTATCCAAGTTATCTCCCCTGTATGATATAAACTGCCTTACACATTCTGCTTATCATTAGTGTCCAAGTTATCTCCCCTGTAGGATAAACACTACCTTACACATTCTGCTTGTCATTAGTGTCCAAGTTATCTCCCCTGTAGGATAAACACTACCTTACACATTCTGCTTATCATTAGTGTCCAAGTTATCTCCCCTGTAGGATAAACACTACCTTACACATTCTGCTTGTCATTAGTGTCCAAGTTATCTCCCCTGTAGGATATACACTGCCTTACACATTCTGCTTATCATTAGTGTCCAAGTTATCTCCCCTGTATGATATACACTGCCTTACACATTCTGCTTGTCATTAGTGTCCAAGTTATCTCCCCTGTATGATATAAACTGCCTTACACATTCTGCTTATCATTAGTGTCCAAGTTATCTCCCCTGTAGGATAAACACTACCTTACACATTCTGCTTGTCATTAGTGTCCAAGTTATCTCCCCTGTAGGATAAACACTACCTTACACATTCTGCTTATCATTAGTGTCCAAGTTATCTCCCCTGTAGGATAAACACTACCTTACACATTCTGCTTGTCATTAGTGTCCAAGTTATCTCCCCTGTAGGATATACACTGCCTTACACATTCTGCTTATCATTAGTGTCCAAGTTATCTCCCCTGTAGGATATACACTGACTTACACATTCTGCTTGTCATTAGTGTCCAAGTTATCTCCCCTGTAGGATAAACACTACCTTACACATTCTGCTTATCATTAGTGTCCAAGTTATCTCCCCTGTAGGATATACACTGACTTACACATTCTGCTTGTCATTAGTGTCCAAGTTATCTCCCCTGTAGGATAAACACTACCTTACACATTCTGCTTATCATTAGTGTCCAAGTTATCTCCCCTGTAGGATATACACTGACTTACACATTCTGCTTGTCATTAGTGTCCAAGTTATCTCCCCTGTAGGATAAACACTACCTTACACATTCTGCTTATCATTAGTGTCCAAGTTATCTCCCCTGTAGGATATACACTGACTTACACATTCTGCTTGTCATTAGTGTCCAAGTTATCTCCCCTGTAGGATATACACTACCTTACACATTCTGCTTGTCATTAGTGTCCAAGTTATCTCCCCTGTAGGATATACACTACCTAACACATTATGCTTGTGATATTTATCAGAATTATCCCCCCACCCCCATCCCCGTGATTTGTTTCAAAGTTAACTCCCCTGTGGAATATATACTAACTTGCACATTAGACCCGTTATCTGTGTTAGTTCTCTTGCCTTTACTTTATGTACACATCTTTTGTTTGATTTGTTTCAAAACTGTTTCCCCTGGAGGATGTTTGTGTAATAGTATTTCCTTAAATATATATCAACTTATGGCTTGTCATTCTCAAAGTGTTGTATCAATTCATAACAATGTAATCCTGCCTGCATCTGCCCATTAATTACCTGAAAACCATTTGCTATAATATTGGTTTCAATTTTCTACAACTGAATAAGGCACACAAATTTCTTATCTTCATTTATCCATAAAAGGGTTTTAACAAACAAGTTCTCATTCCAGTCAATCAAATCTAAGCTGCAACAATCCTGCACAATGTAACAAGAAAGCTCAAGCTAGCACCTTAAGTATGTTTACCTGTTTCTCTCACCCGACTTTTATTTATGTTGTTTGCAGCAAACACAAAGCGAAATTACTTCTATCTTTCTGTCAATTTTGAATTTTGAGTCAAGATACAAAAATCAATGACAATGTAAAGGTGATTGTGGTACATGTTTGGTAACAAGATACAACAAACAATAACAGGAAAAAGAAACCAAGGAAGAGAAAGACAACAACAACCATGCAGAAAGTTTACATATGTCAGACAGGCAAGGATGATCAGTCCCAAGTTCAGCCGGATGTTTCTTTCATTTACAGAAAATATCAGATGATGCAAGTATGTAAGGACAGTGTAGTTATCATTATCTAACTAGAGATTTTAGATAGAAGGAATAGATTATGATATGTAAAGTTCTCTTCGTATGAGTTTGTCAAGTTACAACTGAAATTACCCTTCCCAAGAAAAGTAGGTATTTACTACTCTGCTAACTGATCCAATTATTCATATCAAACACGTACCTTAACAGTATTCAAAACAGCCAGTGCGTCACTTTAGACCATAACCAAATTACAAAAATAGAAACAATGAAAATATTCAATGCACAAACACCAATTTTAGTCATTCTTTACTTGACAAGAGAGAAAAAAAATATAAAACATTGTTTAATAAAGATTTGTGTAAACTGTGTGCTCCATGCTTCTAAGAGGTCTTCCCAGCAAACTAGTAAATGTTACCTTTCGATTTTTGTACCACCCAAAATATAAGACGCGGATTATCAGTACTGTCCATACACAATGCAGAATTTGCAAGGAGATCAAGAGAATGTTGTAGGTATAGTACACTGGCCCAAATCCGACGATAGGGTGGGCATAGAATAGTGTACTCATAATGATCCTGCAAAAACAAAAACACCGGGCAAAAATCAGGGCTAATTGTCTAACGAAAAACCACGAACACAATTCAGGGACTCAGATGCAAACATACAAAATTTTTATATAAAACTACAGCATTAGTTAAATAGATCACATGACCATCCAATACCCGAATTGATGTACTAATGGAAAGATGCTTCATAAAATCATGCTTTGAAATTATCAGTTATTTTAATTATATGTTGTACTTCCTGATCTTCAAAATAATAAAATATCTTAAGAGGATTGTTTTTTTAAAATAAATGTTACATGTTGATCTTGTATATCAATCAGGGTATTCAGACAAGCTAAAATCTGGACGTCACCTAACAATCTGTCATCAAAATACTTAAGACAGTGTCAAGTCAACATCCTCTGTCAAATGGATGTGAAATAGAAACCATGCTTTGCTTTACACTTGATTCCTGCAAAAAAATTTTACTCGATGATATTTGTATCAAGTAAGCAAGTGTGTATATTATATTGTCCTGATGTCTATATAAAGTGTGTGTACTGTACAGTCCTGATGTCTATATAAAGTGTGTACTGTACAGTCCTTATGTCTATATAAAGTGTGTGTACTGTACAGTCCTTATGTCTATATAAAGAGTGTGTACTGTACAGTCCTGATGTCTATATAAAGTGTGTACTGTACAGTCCTTATGTCTATATAAAGTGTGTGTACTGTACAGTCCTTATGTCTATATAAAGTGTGTGTACTGTACAGTCTTGATGTCTATATAAAGTGTGTGTACTGTACAGTCCTTATGTCTATATAAAGTGTGTGTACTGTACAGTCCTTATGTCTATATAAAGTGTGTGTACTGTACAGTCCTTATGTCTATATAAAGTGTGTGTACTGTACAGTCTTGATGTCTATATAAAGTGTGTGTACTGTACAGTCCTTATGTCTATATAAAGTGTGTGTACTGTACAGTCCTTATGTCTATATAAAGTGTGTACTGTACAGTCCTGATGTCTATATAAAGTGTGTTAACTGTACAGTCCTTATGTCTATATAAAGTGTGTGTACTGTACAGTTTTGATGTCTATATAAAGTGTGTGTACTGTACAGTCCTTATGTCTATATAAAGTGTGTACTGTACAGTCCTGATATCTATATAAAGTGTGTACTGTACAGTCCTGATGTCTATATAAAGTGTGTGTACTGTACAGTCCTGATGTCTATATAAAGTGTGTACTGTACAGTCCTGATGTCTATATAAAGTGTGTACTGTACAGTCCTGATGCCTATATAAAATGTATGTACTGTACAGTCCTTATGTCTATATAAAGTGTGTGTACTGTACAGTCCTGATGTCTATATAAAGTGTGTGTACTGTACAGTCCTGATGTCTAAAGTGTGTGTACTGTACAGTCCTTATGTCTATATAAAGTGTGTGTACTGTACAGTCTTGATGTCTATATAAAGTGTGTGTACTGTACAGTCCTTATGTCTATATAAAGTGTGTACTGTACAGTTCTGATGTCTATATAAAGTGTGTACTGTACAGTCCTGATGTCTATATAAAGTGTGTGTACTGTACAGTCCTGATGTCTATATAAAATGTATGTACTGTACAGTCCTTATGTCTATATAAAGTGTGTGTACTGTACAGTCCTGATGTCTATATAAAGTGTGTGTACTGTACAGTCCTGATGTCTATATAAAGTGTGTGTACTGTACAGTCCTTATGTCTATATAAAGTGTGTGTACTGTACAGTCCTGATGTCTATATAAAGTGTGTACTGTACAGTCCTGATGTCTATATAAAGTGTGTGTACTGTACAGTCCTGATGTCTATATAAAGTGTGTACTGTACAGTCCTGATGTCTATATAAAGTGTGTACTGTACAGTCCTGATGCCTATATAAAGTGTATGTACTGTACAGTCCTTATGCCTATATAAAGTGTGTGTACTGTACAGTCCTGATGTCTATATAAAGTGTGTGTACTGTACAGTCCTGATGTCTATATAAAGTGTGTACTGTACAGTCCTGATGTCTATATAAAGTGTGTGTACTGTACAGTCCTTATGTCTATATAAAGTGTGCGTACTGTACAGTCCTTATGTCTATATAAAGTGTGTACTGTACAGTCCTGATGTCTATATAAAGTGTGTACTGTACAGTCCTGATGTATATATAAATTGTGTGTACTGTACAGACCTGATGTCTATATAAAGTGTGTGTACTGTACAGTCCTTATGTCTATATAAATTGTGCGTACTGTATAGTCCTGATGTATATATAAAGTGTGTGTACTGTACAGTCCTGATGTATATATAAAGTGTGTGTACTGTACAGTCCTGATGTCTATATAAAGTGTGTGTACTGTACAGTTCTGATGTCTATATAAAGTGTGTACTGTACAGCCCTGATGTCTATATAAAGTATGTACTGTACAGTCCTGATGCCTATATAAAGTGTATGTACTGTACAGTCCTGATGTCTATATAAAGTGTGTGTACTGTACAGTCCTTATGTCTATATAAATTGTGCGTACTGTATAGTCCTGATGTATATATAAAGTGTGTGTACTGTACAGTCCTGATGTCTATATAAAGTGTGTGTACTGTACAGTCCTGATGTCTATATAAAGTGTGTGTACTGTACAGTCCTGATGTCTATATAAAGTGTGTACTCTACAGTCCTGATGTCTATATAAAGTGTGTGTACTGTACAGTCCTGATGTCTATATAAAGTGTGTACTCTACAGTCCTGATGTCTATATAAAGTGTGTACTGTACAGTCCTGATGTCTATATAAAGTGTGTGTACTGTACAGTCCTGATGTCTATATAAAGTGTGTGTACTCTACAGTCCTGATGTATATATAAAGTGTGTGTACTGTACAGTCCTTATGTCTATATAAAGTGTGCGTACTGTACAGTCCTGATGTCTATATAAAGTGTGTGTACTGTACAGTCCTGATGTCCATATAAAGTGTGTGTACTGTACAGTCCTGATGTCTATATAAAGTGTGTGTCCTATACTGTTCTGATGTCTATATAAAAGTGTGTGTACTGTACAGTCCTGATGTCTATATAAAAGTGTGTGTCCTATACTGTTCTGATGTCTATATAAAAGTGTGTGTCCTATACTGTTCTGATGTCTATATAAAAGTGTGTGTCCTATACTGTTCTGATGTCTATATAAAAGTGTGTGTCCTATACTGTTCTGATGTCTATATAAAAGTGTGTGTCCTATACTGTTCTGATGTCTATATAAAAGTGTGTGTCCTATACTGTTCTGATGTCTATATAAAAGTGTGTGTCCTATACTGTTCTGATGTCTATATAAAAGTGTGTGTCCTATACTGTTCTGATGTCTATATAAAGTGTGTGTACTCTACAGTCCTGATGTCTATATAAAAGTGTGTGTCCTATACTGTTCTGATGTCTATATAAAAGTGTGTGTCCTATACTGTCCTGATGTCTATATAAAAGTGTGTGTCCTACTGTCCTGATGTCTATATAAAAGTGTGTGTCCTATACAGTCCTGATGTCTATATAAAAGTGTGTGTCCTATACTGTTCTGATGTCTATATAAAAGTGTGTGTACTGTACAGTCCTTATGTCTATATAAAGTGTGTGTACTCTACAGTCCTGATGTCTATATAAATTGTGTGTACTGTACAGTCCTTATGTCTATATAAAGTGTGTGTACTGTACAGTCCTGATGTCTATATAAAAGTGTGTGTCCTATACTGTTCTGATGTCTATAGAAAGTGTGTGTACTCTACAGTTCTGATGTCTATATAAAGTGTGTGTACTCTACAGTCCTGATGTCTATATAAAAGTGTGTGTCCTATACTGTTCTGATGTCTATATAAAAGTGTGTGTCCTATACTGTTCTGATGTCTATATAAAGTGTGTGTACTCTACAGTCCTGATGTCTATATAAAAGTGTGTGTCCTATACTGTTCTGATGTCTATATAAAAGTGTGTGTCCTATACTGTTCTGATGTCTATATAAAAGTGTGTGTCCTATACTGTTCTGATGTCTATATAAAAGTGTGTGTCCTATACTGTTCTGATGTCTATATAAAAGTGTGTGTCCTATACTGTTCTGATGTCTATATAAAAGTGTGTGTCCTATACAGTCCTGATGTCTATATAAAAGTGTGTGTCCTATACTGTTCTGATGTCTATATAAAGTGTGTGTACTCTACAGTCCTGATGTCTATATAAAAGTGTGTGTCCTATACTGTTCTGATGTCAATCTTGAAATGTCTTTTGCTTGAAATAGGTATATAATATTTTCTTAATTTCAATTTAATTGTTTTGGTTTATTCTCAGACATACCTCATAGGTTTTTATTTAGTATTTGTCTATTTGGCCAGCATTGCATACCTGGTACCCAAATACATTAACATTTCACATAATTGTCATTGAAAGTCTTGGTAATAAGACATTTTTGAAAGGTTCAAACATATTCAACCCCTACGGCCTTTAACATGATTCAAGGTCATTTCTTTCACAATCTCCTCTGGGTTTTATCTCAAAAACCTCTTTGAAGGTCTTACCAAATTTGATCTCTTTGACCTTAAATAGGGTCAGGGTCATTTCTTGACTCAAACTTTGTTGGACTTTATTCCTAAAACCTATCAGCCAAATATCATGATTGAAGGCATTTGATTATTGAGAAGTCCTTCAAATTTTTATGAAATTTGACCTCTTTTACTATAAATAGAGGTCATCATTGTCAGGGTTCATCCTTAGAATGTTTAACCCAAATATCATGATTCTAGGCCTTTTGGCTATAAAGAAGAAGCCATTTAAAGTGTTCTTTTCTTTTCTTTATTGCTTTTTTGTACAAATTTGACCCTTGTGACTTCAGGTGTTCCTTTGGTCAAGGTCATTTCTTTAAGCAAGCTTTGTCAAGTGTCATCCAAGAAACTTTCCGGACAAATAACATAATTCTCTGCCTTTCATTATTGAGAAGTCATTTCTTTTTCCTTTTTTTTTCATTTTTAAACTGATTTCTTAAACCCTGAATATAGGTCAAGGTATTTTTTTCAGAAATATTGTCTAGGCTCATCCCAGAAACCTTTCAGCCAAATATAATTCTAACACATTTTGGTTATTGACATGAAATTGTTTGAAGAACTTAACATAACTCTAAACATTTCGATGAGAAGAAGTTTTCAAATTAAAAATAAATTTGACACCTGTACCAGGTCATTTCTTTCCACACACTTTGTTGGGTTTCATCCCAGGCACCATCCAAATAAAACAGGATTCTACCCCTTTTGGTTATTGACTTAAGTTTTTAACAAATTTGTTCCTTGTGACCTTGACTATTTTTCAAGGTCATTTCTTTTCACAACCTTTGTTAGACTGCCAGAATTTTGTTTTTCTGATCAGTTCCAATTGACAGACAGATGGACAGATGACAAAAGATCATGGACGTAGGGTGATTTGAAAAGCCTTCCATCTAATAGCAGGCTAAAACTATGAGAATCAGAGAAATTGAAGTTAGCATTGCTAGTGAATGATGTTCCACAGACTGTGAGTAAGTGCTAGCTGTAATGTGTGTTCTGTCTGTGGTTATAGAAATCATGATAACAAGGTTATTAAACATCTAACTTCTAAACAACAACCAATATTCAAATAAATGATAATGATTTTCAGACTCATGCAAAATACTACAAATTCCACATACATACACACTCATCACAGCATGTCAATCAACTACCCTAAATCCCCTAAAGTTTTCATTACTTTTTATCATCAAATCAATGGAGAACAACAGAAAAGGCACATGAAACTAATTCTTATGTAAAAAGCATAAAACAACATAAACTGGTCCTATAATCAATAAAGGCACACTGTCCACATCAAACATCTACAGAGGATACAGTAACAGGTTTGTCACTTATCTTTGTAGGACTAAAGTCTCAGTCAGCTCTGGCATCCTAACAGTCAAATACAAATTCTGGGAGTTAATGAAAACTGAAGGGTCAACAATTCTAATATCACTGAAATTTGTTTCCAATGAAAATCAATTTTGTTTTCATTTCAGCATAAGTGCTTACGTATAAAGATATACCATTTCAAAATCTTAGTAAATTTTATCTCGATTGTTATTAATAAAACCTATAACCTAAATATAAACTATTCAGTAGACCAGTAAAAGGTAATTAACATTATTATCTTAATTGCGTGGGAACATAAACTAAACTCACCTCTCCTTATTTACATGTATATCCATTTGAATTATCTGCTTTAATTCAATCATTTTAAAGATTCAGATTTTCCTTGCATTGATTAGTAATTTCTATTTTAAGTGGCTAGACATGTAACACAAATGATTCACTGAATTTGATGACTGGATCGTGTTATTCAGGTTAACATTATTGAAAAGTTTTTCAGTATTCCACAAAAGATTTATTCCTATTTCCAACAAGATGCCCAGAGGGCCTGTATCGCTCACCTGGATCTTTATGACCAACATTACTATATCTGTGTATATGTTCCATGTTTAATACATTTGACCCCTGTGACCTTGACTATGGGTTAAGGTCATTTCTTTTTGCAAACTTTCTTAAACTTCATAAAAGGAACATACTGGCCAAATATAATGATTCTAGGCTTTTCGATATTTCAGAAGAAATTGTTTAAACGTTTTTACACATTTGACCTCTGTGACCTTGAAGATCAGTCAAGGTCATTTCTTTTAGCAAACTTCATAGGACATCATAAATGGAACATAGTAGCTTAATGTAATGATTTTAGGCCTTCCGGTATTTGGAGAGAATTCGTTTAAATGTTTTAACACATTTGACTTCTGCGACCTTGAATATCGGTCAAGGTCATTTCTTTTCACAAACTTGGTTGGGCTTCATCAAAGGAACCTTCCAGCCATATATAATGATTCTAGGCCTCCAGGTATTTTGAAAGACGTCGCTTAAATTTTTTAAACACATTTGACCTCTGTGACCTTGAATATGGGTCACCCTTTCGGCCAGGTGAGCTAGAAATAGGCACAAATAGTTAAAAACTATGATAACCTGCCAGGTGTTAACAGTAATGGAATGACCAATTTTCTCTGGGAATGGGGTTTACAGATGACCAGCAGTCAAAATATGAAGCATGACCTTAATGCAGGGAATTCTAAAGTCAAGTAACAATAAAAATCATCCATTGTTATTTGACCCAAAATCTCAAGGTGCATGAAACACTACAGTAGGACAATGAAAAGGGAGAAAACTCTGATATACTGCAAGAGGAAACTACAGAAATCACTGGACTATTTACTGACAGAGGGGACTACAGAAATCACTACTATTTACTGACAGAGGGGACTACAGAAATCACTGTACTATTTAGTGACAGAGGGGACTACAGAAATCACTACTATTTACTGACAGAGGGGACTACAGAAATCACTGTACTATTTATTGACAGAGGGGACTACAGAAATCACTGGACTATTTACTGACAGAGGGGACTACAGAAATCACTACTATTTACTGACAGAGGGGACTACAGAAATCACTGTACTATTTATTGACAGAGGGGACTACAGAAATCACTACTATTTACTGACAGAGGGGACTACAGAAATCACTACTATTTACTGACAGAGGGGACTACAGAAATCACTACTATTTACTGACAGAGGGGACTACAGAAATCACTGGACTATTTACTGACAGAGGGGACTACAGAAATCACTACTATTTACTGACAGAGGGGACTACAGAAATCACTGTACTATTTATTGACAGAGGGGACTACAGAAATCACTACTATTTACTGACAGAGGGGACTACAGAAATCACTGTACTATTTATTGACAGAGGGGACTACAGAAATCACTACTATTTACTGACAGAGGGGACTACAGAAATCACTGGACTATTTACTGACAGAGGGGACTACAGAAATCACTACTATTTACTGACAGAGGGGACTACAGAAATCACTACTATTTACTGACAGAGGGGACTACAGAAATCACTGTACTATTTAGTGACAGAGGGGACTACAGAAATCACTACTATTTACTGACAGAGGGGACTACAGAAATCACTGTACTATTTATTGACAGAGGGGACTACAGAAATCACTACTATTTACTGACAGAGGGGACTACAGAAATCACTGTACTATTTACTGACAGAGGGGACTACAGAAATCACTGTACTATTTACTGACAGAGGGGACTACAGAAATCACTACTATTTACTGACAGAGGGGACTACAGAAATCACTGTACTATTTATTGACAGAGGGGACTACAGAAATCACTACTATTTACTGACAGAGGGGACTACAGAAATCACTGTACTATTTATTGACAGAGGGGACTACAGAAATCACTACTATTTACTGACAGAGGGGACTACAGAAATCACTGGACTATTTACTGACAGAGGGGACTACAGAAATCACTGGACTATTTACTGACAGAGGGGACTACAGAAATCACTGGACTATTTACTGACAGAGGGGACTACAGAAATCACTGTCCTATTTATTGACAGAGGGGACTACAGAAATCACTGTCCTATTTACTGACAGAGGGAACTACAGATAGCAGTAGACAATGAAGGAAGTGAAATTTTCTTGTCCATTATTAACAGACGAAAATACCTATCAAAGGTGTTGAGTAAAAAGAATCATAAAGAATTTTGTAATGTTTCTTTTGCTTGAGAGAAAAATAATGAATTTCCGTTTCTCTTTTTTTCTTTTTTTTTAAATTTTTTTTACAAATCTTAATTTTCGTAAACCAAGGGCATATCTAATCAGTACAATAAATAAGGCATTTCAAAATATTGTCATTTTTTTTTTAAATCAAAATTTTATGAAGTCTACAACTAACAGATTACACATGAAAACACACATTATAGTTATAATGTTATAGTTAATGCTAATTTCAATCAGTTTTTAAGATAATTTTTGAAATAGGACAGAATAAAAGGAAAATTCCTTAAAAGGTTATTCTTCTAATATATTAAAATTCTACCACCTTTATAAACCCAATATTTCAGTATGACTTAGCTGTAACTGTATAGACATAGAACTCTACCACTTTTATACACCCAATATTTCAGTATGACTTAGCTATAACTGTATAGACATAGAACTCTACCACTTTTATACACCCACTATTTCAGTATGACTTAGCTATAACTGTATAGACATAGAACTCTACCACTTTTATACACCCAATATTTCAGTATGACTTAGCTGTTACTGTATAGACATAGAACTCTACCACTTTTATACACCCAATATTTCAGTATGACTTAGCTGTTACTGTATAGACATAGAACTCTACCACTTTTATACACCCAATATTTCAGTATGACTTAGCTATAACTGTATAGACATAGAACTCTACCACTTTTATACACCCAATATTTCAGTATGACTTAGCTATAACTGTATAGACATAGAACTCTACCACTTTTATACACCCAATATTTCAGTATGACTTAGCTGTTACTGTATAGACATAGAACTCTACCACTTTTATACACCCAATATTTCAGTATGACTTAGCTGTTACTGTATAGACATAGAACTCTACCACTTTTATACACCCAATATTTCAGTATGACTTAGCTGTTACTGTATAGACATAGAACTCTACCACTTTTATACACCCAATATTTCAGTATGACTTAGCTATAACTGTATAGACATAGAACTCTACCACTTTTATACACCCACTATTTCAGTATGACTTAGCTATAACTGTATAGACATAGAACTCTACCACTTTTATACACCCAATATTTCAGTATGACTTAGCTGTTACTGTATAGACATAGAACTCTACCACTTTTATACACCCAATATTTCAGTATGACTTAGCTGTTACTGTATAGACATAGAACTCTACCACTTTTATACACCCAATATTTCAGTATGACTTAGCTATAACTGTATAGACATAGAACTCTACCACTTTTATACACCCAATATTTCAGTATGACTTAGCTATAACTGTATAGACATAGAACTCTACCACTTTTATACACCCAATATTTCAGTATGACTTAGCTGTTACTGTATAGACATAGAACTCTACCACTTTTATACACCCAATATTTCAGTATGACTTAGCTGTTACTGTATAGACATAGAACTCTACCACTTTTATACACCCAATATTTCAGTATGACTTAGCTGTTACTGTATAGACATAGAACTCTACCACTTTTATACACCCAATATTTCAGTATGACTTAGCTATAACTGTATAGACATAGAACTCTACCACTTTTATACACCCAATATTTCAGTATGATTTAGCTATAACTGTATAGACATAGAACTCTACCACTTTTATACACCCAATATTTCAGTATGACTTAGCTATAACTGTATAGACATAGAACTCTACCACTTTTATACACCCAATATTTCAGTATGACTTAGCTGTTACTGTATAGACATAGAACTCTACCACTTTTATACACCCAATATTTCAGTATGACTTAGCTATAACTGTATAGACATAGAACTCTACCACTTTTATACACCCAATATTTCAGTATGATTTAGCTATAACTGTATAGACATAGAACTCTACCACTTTTATACACCCAATATTTCAGTATGACTTAGCTATAACTGTATAGACATAGAACTCTACCACTTTTATACACCAAGTATTTCAGTATGACTTAGCTATAACTGTAAAGACATAAGACTTCAAGATTTTTTAATGTATTTCTATCCACCTGGAAAGATGTCATAAAAATTATTTTATGATAGAAAAAGAAAGCTTCATAAGAAGAGCTGAAAACCTCCCAGAGTGCATTCATCTATAACTTGAAGTCTCATTATATAAGCATTTGAAGGAACTATCAGTGACCAGATCAAAGAAAGTATGTTGATAGCATACATACTATATTGCACCAACTGCTGCTTGGTAAACACGCCAATTAGTTGTGCTTGGCAAATCCACACAGGGTATTATGTTAGCGGAAAACCAATGGTTAGTATAGCTGTGCCCTAGGGGAGGAATGTACAAAAATGTCTGCAGTACATGTAGATTTTATTGGATTACTTTTGGAGTTTGCTTACCAATAACAACAAATTATGGCATGTAATCAGACATTGGTGCTTTCTTTGCAAATTGACCCTGAGAGAGTAACAGTGTAGATACATATAGGATACAACAGCTTTGGATCTTGAGAGGATTTTGTATTAATTCAATATTGGGAATGTCATCATCAACATTATCATTGCATAATTTTTTCTAAAAATCTCACAAGACAAAGCTATACCAAGAGCTCTACGAGAGCAGTATAAACACACCAGAGTGGAGTATACAGAATCATTTAGACCAAGGACTAGAACCAACCTCCAGAGACATCTGTCCTACAACTGTAAGTCTCATCATATAATACTATATTCACTTGGCACCTGAAGTAAATTATGGGCACTTTTCTCACATAAATCAATGAATAATGGAAATGATAACATTGTGGCCTTGTGATATCAGCAAAATACTAGTAACCATTATAGAAATGATAAAATACTGGCCTCAAAAGGGTAAAAGAATACTACACTCATGATATGAGAAAATACTGCCCTCACAGAAACTACAAAACACTGGCCTTATCATGTCATTAGATAACAAGAAAATCATAAAATTAAAAATTACAACACTGCCATCAAAAGTACTGCCATCATTACATTCTATAGAATATTTCATGAACTCTGGAGTAAATAATGAACAACACAATGCTGCCTCCAAGGTAACTTTAAAATACTGCCCTCATGGTAACATTAAAATACTTCCATCATGGTAACATTAAAATACTGCCCTCATGGTAACTTTAAAATACTGCCTCCAAGGTAACTTTAAAATACTGCCCTCATGGTAACATTAAAATACTGCCCTTATGGTAACATAAAAATACTGCCCAAAGAGTAACATTAAAATACAGCCTCCATGGTAGCATTTAAATACTGCATCCATGGTAACATTAAAATACTGCCCTCATAATAACATTAAAAATACTGCCCTCAGAGTAACAGTAAAATAGTGCTCTCATATTGTTTGCATAGTAATAACAAAATGCCCTCATTGGCTACTATTAAATTACCATTGTAAGATACTGCCCTCACGATGACACTAAAGTACAGCCCTCCTGTAAATAACATTAGAATACTGTTATAATATTTTAGACAAACAAGGATCCTATGGTATTTGGTTTTGTTAGTATATTTCCTTGATGGTATTTTATACGATACCACATTCTCCTGTTAGTGGTATAACTGCCCATTGTAATGGCTATATGACAAAAAATTGCATCCAAAGTAAATTATACCGATTTAAAAAAAAACTATAACAACACCCCTCACCGTAAAGGCAAGCAAATGTTGGAGATCAGTGAACAGTGTGCCTCATATGTCTTTTTTACACAAAAGAGAAAAACCAATACAACCAAAACTTCTAAATCCAAAACAATAAGCTTTACAACAGTCACATGCAAACAATAACAAAAAGTATAGCCACTTTTCTTCACCAAGATTTTAGCATCATCTCATAAAAACACATTTTCTACATTGAGTTTTAGCGTAGACTTTCTCACCATATAGATATACAACACAACAAAAATCTAGGGGGCAAACATGCCAACAATTAATTTTGATAATAGCCTGGATTTTGAGGTGATTAAATCTTTTTCTTCAGACAATATAAATAAAAGATTGTTTATTTGCTTTTGAATAAAATGTTCCATATTTCCTGCTAACTGGGTGGGAAACATGGGGCATGCAGTGTTAGTAAATCGTTCACACACATCTCACATGCAACAAGCCCAGTATGGTTACTGAACAAGCAGGATTATACTGCACACCAAGCTGTCTATATACCGAAACAAAGCATACAAAAATGATAATAATATTATGTTAATACCTGGTTCATCATTCTCAGACACATAATGGATATATCTAATAATCATATGATAATTAAATACTGTATATCTCTATGTGATCATGTATGACAAGAAAGGATTAAATGCATGTTTTATTGGATTCATGGACTAATGAATCCATGAAGATCTTGTGCTTAAGAAGAGTTCACAATGTAAATGCACCAAATAACATAGAACATATATTTATGATATATATAACTATGTGTAAACCTATATCATATAAATATGAGATATATAGATCACTATATACTAATGCTTGGTTTGGTGATGCATTCTATATCCTACTATGAAGGAAGGCTAAATTTGGTATGATAAGAACTACCGGTATACTAAATACAAAAGCATGTCTAAATTGAGCTAATTTGTCAACATTGTGCTAATTTGTCAACATTGTGCTAATTTGTCAACATTGTGCTAATTTGTCAACATTGTGCTAATTTACTGAATTTGCATGCTGCAACAAGGACTTGAATTGTGCATTCCAAGATAAAATAAATCTAAATTTGTTTTTTATTATCAAACACATAAAAAAATTTTGTATCAAAAATGTGTTCTAAAGTATAGAATATTTCATTATGTTCATTAAGATATAAAGCTTTCGTCAATAACAATGTTGAAAATACAAAGTTGACTCCTGATGGATGGCGAACTGATGGGGAAATTATATAGACTGACTCCTAATGGGAAAAATATCATACAGATCTACTCATATCAAGGAAATACCATACAGACCAACTCCTGACAGAGAAAATATCATACAGACTAACTCCTGACAAATGACATACTAAATCAACTCCCTGAGGGGCAAATATCATGAAAGACCAACTCCATGTAGGACAAATATCATACAAGACCAACTCCATGTAGGACAAATATCATACAAGACCAACTCCATGTGGGACAAATATACAAGACCAACTCCATGTGGGACAAATATCATACAAGACCTACTCCATGTGGGACAAATATCATACAAGACCAACTCCATGTGGGACAAATATTATACAAGACCAACTCCATGTAGGACAAATATCATACAAGACCAACTCCATGTGGGACAAATATCATACAAGACCAACTCCATGTGGGACAAATATCATACAAGACCAACTCCATGTGGGACAAATATCATACAAGACCAACTCCATGTGGGACAAATATTATACAAGACCAACTTCATGTGGGACAAATATCATACAAGACCAACTCCATGTGGGACAAATATCATACAAGACCAACTCCATGTGGGACAAATATCATGAAAGACCAACTCCATGTAGGACAAATATCATACAAGACCAACTCCATGTGGGACAAATATCATACAAGACCAACTCCATGTAGGACAAATATCATACAAGACCAACTCCATGTGGGACAAATATCATACAAGACCAACTCCATGTAGGACAAATATCATACAAGACCAACTCCATGTGGGACAAATATACAAGACCAACTCCATGTGGGACAAATATCATACAAGACCTACTCCATGTGGGACAAATATCATACAAGACCAACTCCATGTGGGACAAATATACAAGACCAACTCCATGTGGGACAAATATCATACAAGACCTACTCCATGTGGGACAAATATCATACAAGACCAACTCCATGTGGGACAAATATTATACAAGACCAACTCCATGTAGGACAAATATCATACAAGACCAACTCCATGTGGGACAAATATCATACAAGACCAACTCCATGTGGGACAAATATCATACAAGACCAACTCCATGTGGGACAAATATCATACAAGACCAACTCCATGTGGGACAAATATTATACAAGACCAACTTCATGTGGGACAAATATCATACAAGACCAACTCCATGTGGGACAAATATCATACAAGACCAACTCCATGTAGGACAAATATCATACAAGACCAACTCCATGTGGGACAAATATCATACAAGACCAACTCCATGTGGGACAAATATTATACAAGACCAACTTCATGTGGAACAAATATCATACAAGACCAACTCCATGTGGGACAAATGTCATACAAGATCAACTCCATGTAGGACAAATATCATACAAGACCAACTCCATGTAGGACAAATATTATACAAGACCAACTTCATGTGGGACAAATATCATACAAGACCAACTCCATGTGGGACAAATATCATACAAGATCAACTCCATGTGGGACAAATATCATACAAGATCAACTCCATGTGGGACAAATATCATACAAGACCAACTCCATGTAAGACAAATATCATACAAGACCAACTCCATGTGGGACAAATATCATACAAGATCAACTCCATGTGGGACAAATATCATACAAGATCAACTCCATGTGGGACAAATATCATACAAGACCAACTCCATATGGGACAATATCATACAAGACCAACTCCTTGTAGAGGAACTATCAAACATGACCTTACAAGGTAACTCCTTATGGGGCAAATATTATACAAGATCAACTTTTTGAAGAGAAACCTAATACTAGGTCAACTCCTTGTAGGG
Source organism: Ylistrum balloti (assembly GCF_031769215.1). Taxonomy (NCBI): domain Eukaryota; kingdom Metazoa; phylum Mollusca; class Bivalvia; order Pectinida; family Pectinidae; genus Ylistrum; species Ylistrum balloti. The sequence continues at coordinate 54,070 of NW_026781941.1, read as the reverse complement.
AAATCACTATATGTGATTTTATAAGATAGATGAAATATCAACCAGTTAGGCTTACATCATGTAACAGCAAATCCTAAAGATCAAATATTGTTTACATACCCATCATATCAAATAAAGTAACATATTGGGTCTTATTCTACAATAGAAGAACAACACAATTTTCATATTTATTGTTTTTCTAATTTACTGCAATAATAGTCAAAAGACATCTCTGAAATACAAGCACAGTGCAGTGAGTACACTTGCATAGATCTATTCTTATACAAATTGAATACATATCTGATAAGAATGTAGATTTGGTTTGTTGCAATGTAACTGTTTTTGTAGATATATCCTAAACCCAGTGCATTTACTTGACCCAATGAGACAAAATCACCTTAAACCCAGCTCACCAATCATATGAATATTCTACACCAATGAGAAATCATATGAATATTCTTCACCAATGAGACAAAATCACCTTAAACCCAGCTCACCAATCATATGAATATTCTACACCAATGAGACAAAATCACCTTAAACCCAGCTCACAAATCATATGAATATTCTACACCAATGAGACAAAATCACCTTAAACCCAGCTCACCAATCATATGAATATTCTACACCAATGAGAAATCATATGAATATTCTTCACCAATGAGACAAAATCACCTTAAACCCAGCTCACCAATCATATGAATATTCTACACCAATGAGACAAAATCACCTTAAACCCAGCTCACAAATCATATGAATATTCTACACCAATGAGACAAAATCACCTTAAACCCAGCTCACCAATCATATGAATATTCTACACCAATGAGACAAAATCACCTTAAACCCAGCTCACCAATCATATGAATATTCTACAATCATTATCAGTCAGCCAATGATTCATTTTACTCCTGTTTTTTTTCAACTTTGTGCATTAGCTTTCTGCATGTTACCTACAACTCCTTCATCTCTTTAAAAGCTGATGTGGTACAGAAACAGGGTAAAGCACTAAGGCAGAACACGGTAAGGTGTGATTTCAGCCACATAACTTAGGCTATAATCTGTACTACATAACATATATTGGGACATTTTTGCAAAGTTTCATTTTCTTTTATGAAAATCTTCAAAATGTATATTTTGCTGCAGGTTTTTTTTTCTTCTATTTTAGTATTTGATTTCTGATGATTTCCAGGTTTTTTGAAAAATGAAAATACAAAAACTTAATTTGATTTTAAACAATATTATTCCACATCACCAAAGTGCATGGCAAAATGCTGATATATAAAAAAAAAGGTAAGTACTATAAGGGTTACAATGATTATTTAAATATTACATATCAATAAATTACAACTGAAGGAAATTAAATTAATTAACATAAAACTTGTCAAACTCTAACAGACAATAGACAAATTGTACAATTTTCCATTTTTTTCATAATTCATAGGGATGAAAATTTTTTTTTTTTTTTTTAAATGCAAAAAATACCCCATATATGATATGACAATGCAGATTTTCAAAAAAAATCAATTCAAATTGGTTTGTTTTGATTTGTTTTGGTGTAGGATTTGACAAAGGATTTTAAAGGTTCCATAATATGTGTAATTTAAAGAAATGATATTGGACATGAGTGTAAATCACACAGGGTGGCTAGGTTAGGTCTAGAGGAGAGGAAAGTTCAAACTCCACTGGCAACAAATGTTTGAGAAGTATAATCACACATGTTTATAAATTTTAATTTAGTATCAAACTTATTTTGTTTCAGTAAAATTAGTATCCTTGTTATTTCCAAACCTTTATTTAAAACAGTTACAAAAGGAAATGTAAAACACAATCTAAACATTATACTAAAATGATCGATCATGCATGCTTCAAAAGAACATGCTTTCCTTAAATAAAAACACTAATGCTGTATAACGATAATCAAATCTTGTTTCATACTAACACGGACATGCTAAACAATACAGCAAAATTCAGTCAAAAGTCCTAACTCTATTTAAATCATGTAAACTATACACATTTTATAAGCTTTCAGGAACTGGATTTCTAAAAGACCGAACCTGGCTGTAGATTTTCTGATTTGGCTGATATAGTATATTATATTGTATATTATACTGCATAGTATATAGTATACGATATATGTTCTCTGTTGAAGGTAGAATGGATAATGTAGAGGCAAAGAGTGTTCTGTATTCTTGGGACAAGTAGGACAGATCTCCAAACACAGACTTACAGTGTGACAGTGTGCCTTCAATGATACTACAGGTCAAATATTTACACACAGTTACCTTCTTTCATCACTCACAAATATTTTGCTACAGTTACCTCCCTTCTATTACTTACAAATATTTTGCTGGAATAAGCCTTTCTTTTTGTAATTTTTGTTATAGTAGTATATAAAACAAAATAATGTATAGACATAAGAATACAAAATATTCTTACGATTTGAACTGAAAATTAACATACATCAAGAATGATGAAGTTACTGATCGTATTGTAGGTAAATATTTCACCTGTATAACACATAGAATCATATTCAACACATAATAGTCATTACTTAAGATTATCATTTAGAATATATATTTAATTCTATAATTGAGAACATAAAATATATGAGATTGTAGATACACAAAGATACAAACATTCAAAATTTGTACTGGAATATTGCATTATAATTATACATAGTAATAGTGAATATGGTCATAATATTTGCCTCATGATTTAACATTACAAACAATACATGAAGGTATGATATTAATTACAGGGTCTACAAGTTTTATATATAATATATACATTTCTTTTTCAGTAAAGGTAGTTAAGATAAAACATATGAGGACATTTGGATCAGGAGCCAGCAATCTAAGGACCATGCTAAACCATCTAGAGATTATTTACATTCTCACTCAAAGCTCTCATTCCATATTGTTATGATACATAGTCGCCATGCACCAAGTTAAAAGCACCTACCTGACAGGGAATATAACAAGTCTGGTTACAAACCAAACTATACCAAAGATGGCAAACAGTACATCACACAGGTGCTGGTATTTCAGGTACTTAGCCATCTTAGCTGCCTGTAAAACCAGAAGGATCATAGTACAATCATTGAATCAACATTTTGGTATTTAACATAGGTACAAATAGAACACAGCAAAACCATTCTCAGATATTAATTCCGATGAAAATCTTAAAGTTCCTTCAATGGTGTTTGCCTACAGGTGAAATAATTAGAGTTTAATTCCTTTGTAAAAAGAATACATAATTTTATCTAACATAACTTTATAAATAATAAAAATGAAGAAAAAAAATTTGTCAAACTCCTGTGATAGGATTTCACTAAGATACCTCCATCCAGAAGTCAACAGCATCGTGAATGACCAATACAAGAGTGCCGACCCGGACGAAATTTCCTGACCAGGAGAAACACAGTAAGAGCATGGTGGCTACATGGTGTGTAAACATCTCCCAGAAATCCTACAATCATCAGAATGATATATAAACAAATAAATATCTGTTACCATCTTCAAGAAATGCCACAATCATTAGCGTAATATATAATCACCGGCGTTATTTTCATGATCAATATACATTCACATATTTAAAACATACAAAAAATAGTCCTCCTCACCGTTATCATACAAATCAGTCCTCCTCACTGTTATCATACAAATCAGTCATCTCACTGTTACCATACAAATCAGTCCTCCTCACTGCTATCATACAAATCAGTCCTCCTCACTGCTATCATACAAATCAGTCCTCCTCACTGTTATCATACAAATCAGTCATCTCACTGTTATCATACAAATCAGTCATCTCACTGTTACCATACAAATCAGTCCTCCTCACTGTTATCATACAAATCAGTCCTCCTCACTGCTACCATACAAATCAGTCCTCCTCACTGTTATCATACAAATCAGTCCTCCTCACTGCTATCATACAAATCAGTCCTCCTCACTGCTATCATACAAATCAGTCCTCCTCACTGTTATCATACAAATCAGTCATCTCACTGTTATCATACAAATCAGTCATCTCACTGTTACCATACAAATCAGTCCTCCTCACTGCTACCATACAAATCAGTCATCTCACTGTTACCATACAAATCAGTCCTCCTCACTGCTATCATACAAATCAGTCCTCCTCACTGTTATCATACAAATCAGTCCTCCTCACTGTTATCATACAAATCAGTCCTCCTCACTGTTATCATACAAATCAGTCATCTCACTGTTATCATACAAATCAGTCATCTCACTGTTATCATACAAATCAGTCATCTCACTGTTATCATACAAATCAGTCATCTCACTGTTATCATACAAATCAGTCATCTCACTGTTATCATACAAATCAGTCCTCCTCACTGTTATCATACAAATCAGTCCTCCTCACTGTTATCATACAAATCAGTCATCTCACTGTTATCATACAAATCAGTCATCTCACTGTTATCATACAAATCAGTCCTCCTCACTGTTATCATACAAATCAGTCCTCCTCACTGCTATCATACAAATCAGTCCTCCTCACTGTTATCATACAAATCAGTCATCTCACTGTTATCATACAAATCAGTCATCTCACTGTTACCATACAAATCAGTCCTCCTCACTGTTATCATACAAATCAGTCCTCCTCACTGTTACCATACAAATCAGTCCTCCTCACTGTTATCATACAAATCAGTCCTCCTCACTGTTATCATACAAATCAGTCCTCCTCACTGTTATCATACAAATCAGTCCTCCTCACTGCTATCATACAAATCAGTCCTCCTCACTGTTACCATACAAATCAGTCATCTCACTGTTATCATACAAATCAGTCATCTCACTGTTATCATACAAATCAGTCCTCCTCACTGTTATCATACAAATCAGTCATCTCACTGTTATCATACAAATCAGTCATCTCACTAATCAGTCCTCCTCACTGTTATCATACAAATCAGTCCTCCTCACTGTTATCATACAAATCAGTCCTCCTCACTGTTATGTTATCATACAAATCAGTCCTCCTCACTGTTATCATACAAATCAGTCCTCCTCACTGTTATCATACAAATCAGTCCTCCTCACTGTTATCATACAAATCAGTCCTCCTCACTGTTATCATACAAATCAGTCCTCCTCACTGTTATCATACAAATCAGTCCTCCTCACTGTTATCATACAAATCAGTCAGTCATACTCACTGTTATCATACAAATCAGTCCTCCTCACTGTTACAAATCATACAAATCAGTCCTCCTCACTGTTATCATACAAATCAGTCCTCCAAATCATACAAATCAGTCCTCCTCACTGTTATCATACAAATCAGTCCTCCTCACTGTTATCATACAAATCAGTCCTCCTCACTGTTACATACAAATCAGTCCTCCTCACTGTTATCATACAAATCAGTCATCTCACTGTTATCATACAAATCAGTCCTCATACAAATCAGTCCTCCTCACTGTTATCATATCACACTGTTATCATACATACAAATCAGTCATCTCACTGTTATCATACAAATCAGTCCTCCTCACTGTTATCATACAAATCAGTCCTCCTCACTGTTATCATACAAATCAGTCCTCCTCACTGTTATCATACAAATCAGTCCTCCTCACTGTTATCATACAAATCAGTCCTCCTCACTGTTATCATACAAATCAGTCCTCCTCACTGTTATCATACAAATCAGTCATCTCACTGTTACAAATCAGTCCTCCTCACTGTTATCATACAAATCAGTCCTCCTCACTGTTATCATACAAATCAGTCCTCCTCACTGTTATCATACAAATCAGTTATCATACAAATCAGTCTGTTATCATCACTGTTATCATACAAATCAGTCCTCCTCACTGTTATCATACAAATCAGTCCTCCTCACTGTTATCATACAAATCAGTCATCTCACTGTTATCATACAAATCAGTCCTCCTCACTGTTATCATACAAATCAGTCCTCCTCACTGTTATCATACAAATCAGTCCTCCTCACTGTTATCATACAAATCAGTCCTCCTCACTGTTATCATACAAATCAGTCCTCTCACTGTTATCATACAAATCAGTCCTCCTGTTATCATACAAATCAGTCATCCTCCATGCCTACTGTTATCATACAAATCAGTCCTCCTCACTGTTATCATACAAATCAGTCCTCCTCACTGTTATCATACAAATCAGTCATCTCACTGTTATCATACAAATCAGTCCTCCTCACTGTTATCATACAAATCAGTCCTCCTCACTGTTATCATACAAATCAGTCCTCCTCACTGTTATCATACAAATCAGTCCTCCTCACTGTTATCATACAAATCAGTCCTCATACAAATCACTGTTATCATACAAATCAAATCAGTCCTCCTCACTGTTATCATCACTGTTATCATACAAATCAGTCCTCCTCACTGTTACTCATACAAATCAGTCCTCACTGTTATCATACACATACAAATCAGTCCTCCTCACTGTTATCATACAAATCAGTCAACTCAATGGTATAATACAAATCAGTCCTCCTCACTGTTATCATACAAATCAGTCATCTCACTGTTATCATCAGTCATCTCACTGTTATCATACAATTCAGTCCTCTCTCTGTTACTGTTATCATACAAATCAGTCCTCCTCACTGTTATCATACAAATCAGTCCTCCTCACTGTTATCATACAAATCAGTCATCTCACTGTTATCATACAAATCAGTCCTCCTCACTGTTATCATACAAATCAGTCCTCCTCACTGTTATCATACAAATCAGTCCTCCTCACTGTTATCATACAAATCAGTCATCTCACTGTTATCATACAAATCAGTCCTCCTCACTGTTATCATACAAATCAGTCCTCCTCACTGTTATCATACAAATCAGTCCTCCTCACTGTTATCATACAAATCAGTCCTCCTCACTGCTATCATACAAATCATGTAATGCATTTTATGTTGGAAAAAAAGTGGAATCAATGGAACCACAATTTAATGCAGAATATTCATAATTCTTTTACATAAAAAAATTGAATTTGCAAAATCTATCATTATGCAATCCTTCCAGATCTACTTGGCAATGGTCAAATACTTACTTTTCTTTTGACGTCTATAAATTGTGAAAACATCAATGACGAGTAGAATCCTATCTCTATCATGTAGTACCAAAATATAGATGGTGGGATGTGCTGAAAAATACATAACACCAATATTAGTAAATTGATCACTAAATAGAACTTAACAGGAGTACAAGGCTGTTGTTAATTTATACTGATCATCAACTTTCCAGGAGAATGGCAAAATGTCATACTTGTCTCAATGCTAATCTTCATAATTTTATTTACATTTTCTCCTTCGAAATACTTTTGCAGCTTTCACAAAATAGGCATTTCTTTAATCATTAACAAGTAGTGAACTCTAGTTAATCAGTTGAATATTTACTTGTATTGATGGGGACGTGTTGAGATTTCAATATTGATGATCAGTTATTAAAACCAGCCACTGACAACCAATCAATTACTGGCTTGTTTATCCAATTCACTGTTTTTTTTCTAGTGATTTTTAAAAAACCTTACACAACAGCACTGCACATTATTAGTTCTAAAATACAAAGTGTAAAACTGATGAGTCCTGATACTACAAGTTGTAGACGATGATGGTCACCTTTCTAGCCTTGGCTAAAGAGAGAATTTCTCTTTAGTATAGTGATTGAGTGTCGCCCAAGAGACCAAACAGTCACTATACCCTCACCAGAATCATGATAACCTAGAAAAAGAAGCCTAATTCAAACCCATGCACATAAGAGCAGATTTGTATATATTAAATATATGCATCAAAATCCAAGAAAATCTCAACATTTTCATTTTCAGTCAAAATATGAATCAATCACGCCTTTCCAGATACAATCAACAACGACTACACAATAGCTTTCATTTCAATGGAAAAAAATTAATTAATTTAATGTTACCAGGTACATAATTTTCAAAAGTGAAGATTATTTCAAACGTCAATTGTTTAAACCATGTAAGAACCTTGATGTCATAGGCATAGTGGTACCAAAGATTAAGATATTGGCAAGGAGTGTGTGTGGCAGGTCTAACTAAAATATGAAGTCCTAGTTTTAGAATAAGGACAGAAATCAGTTACCCTTTCAAATGTGTATGATCATCTATGCAACACTGATATCTTCCATATAATAATTGAAAATATTCAAACATTGTTTGTATTATGTAGTGGGATTAAGACCTTACCACAAAATATCTACAGAAGTACACAGGAAACTTTAAAAGTGTGGTTAAAGTGAGATAAATTGAACAGTGTAAATAATAAAAATGTCCTTCCAAACAGAGTAGAAGCGTAGTAATATCTACATGAAGAAACTCCAATTTGTTACTTAAAACAAAACTTTTTTTCACATTTCCTTTTTCATCTCTTTATCTAATATACATGTATTCAATAAAAGACCGCATCAACTGCTTCATGAACTAATTCCAAAATAGATGTTCTATTCTTTTTGCAGAGGTATATGTGCGTTGTTGGGTCTTTTTGTGTTGTAAAATTCGGTCCAGTCTATAAATAGCCTAGCTAGCTACAAGCTGATCTAGGTAATAGCTAAAAAGACTGAGTGTCCTACAATGAAGAGTTTTGATATACTACATGTATCTAATAAGTATCGTGCATGAGTGACTTTCTCCTTGGGCTAATTTACCAAAATGTAATAATGTAGTAAAATTTGATTTCACCTGATATGATATGTGTACAGTATATTACCTCTGAAATTTCTATGAAAGCGAACTACAAAATGTCTCACCTTCCCTTTTTCTTAGAAATTAAAGAATTATCTTTCTTTTTGTTTTTCCCCTAAGATATTTATAAATGATGAGTCAGGAAATGACAAACAGTATTCTGATTTACAGGAGGCTGTTATTATGACACCATTAACACAAAGTGATAACTTTCTGTTTTATTCCTTTCATTAAAAGTTAATCTTCTATATCCCCTGACAGTCAGTACATAGTCAACTTACATGGTGAGGGTACCCATTCCAGCAATTTGAGGAATCTGCAAACCATGGTTTCTGAAATGATATGAGGGTAAACATTTAAATATGATTGACTCCAAGTTCATTTTTTTTAAATATTGATCAAAACGGTGAATATAAGATTTGATCTAAACTAGAAATATGGAATGTTTAGTAAGTAATAAGCTGAGATGCTTGATGTTGCCCTTGTTTCATTTTAACTCCTTTAATTACCTTTAAGTGAGCTAAAACAAAATTATTAATTGCACATCACTTTCGCAAAAGCACTTGTTAATAGTAAACATATAAGTCACACTGACTAGTTAACACAACATTCTGTCACATAAATGTTTGTATTATATACTTACATCCCATTGGACCATCACACCATATATAAATACAGAGATGTTCTGTCAAATAAATGTTTGTATACTTACATCCCATAGGACCACCACACCGTATATAAATACAGAAATGTAGAAGGCAAATCTCCATCTGTAAAATATAACAACATTTTCCAGGTTAAAAAGCACACCTAGTATAACTGAAACACTACATATTCCCTAGGCTGCCCCAATGAGCTTTTACAATGTAATGAATTATGAAGATGGCACTCTTGGGTATTAATTTGGAAAAGGAAAAAAAAGAAAAAACATACATTTAGTTAGTGTTAAAGGATTGCTCAAAAGTCTGTAAGGAATGAAGTCACTGGAGTGCTGATCAACAATTTTTTAAAAATAGTAACGGTGACCTTGACCTTGACCTGACAACCCAAGAACTCAACTTGTTCAAAACAATTTAGGGCTTTCAAAATGAGTAATGTTTTTTAATATTGAAGGAGTGAAAATGCTAGACTGCTGACAATGATTGTCTAAAAATAGTTACATTGACCTTGTGACCACAAAACTCTGGAACTCAAAACTGGTTAAATGTATTTTGCTGTTGTATGAGTTTGTGAAGTTTGATTAGAATCCTTCAAGATATAAAACCAGTAGAAACCTGACAATTATCTCCTAAAAATAGCACCAGTGATCCAACAAAATTGAAATTTTAACTTTTGGAAGATAATATGATGCTTATGAAAATTTTTGAACTTTGATGAGGATCCCTAATGAAATAAAGTCAGTAGATGCTGACATCAGGTTTTTTTTTTAATAATTAAAGTGACCCTAACCCAACAACCCTGAAATATGACAAAGATATTTTAATGCTTCATAAGTGTGTGAAGTTTGGTGAGAGTCCCTTCAGGCCAGGTGAGCTATAGGGTTTCTCATATCTAACTGAAATATTATTCAGAATTATAAATTATATTGAATCATGTGTTAAGTGCATTGGTTCCAACTCTTTAGACTAATAGTATTAATTATACTTTATTTAGGGTTGTGTTGAAATCTATTATTCACTTGTGTGGTTTTTTGTAAAAGCATTTTAAACCTTACATTGACCAGTTGAGGTTTTTCTCCTTACTATGCTCTGCTTTTCAACAAATTACATCTATAATCACTGAACATATGCAGATTCTACATTAAAGGAGTTTTACTATACCTGTCTGATCCCTCCCATTATCTTATATAATTCTAGAATGGTAACTTCAATATGAAAGACACAAAACAAGTACGTTACTCCTTGAATGGATTTTATAAGATCTCTGTAATAAAGGAGTTTGTAGTAGAATTTCATGTGAACATTTAAACAAACCGTTATATATATAAAAGATATTTGACACGAGCAATAAAAAGAGATTAGTAGTATGCATCTTGACTTCAACGATGTGAAATACATATGAGAATTTTATTTCTAACTAAAGCATTGTTGACTGAGGGTATCACAGTGTAAGGGTTATTTAACTGTATGGTACTGAACAAGTCCACAGTGGGAAAAAATTGATGTGAACTGCAGTAATGTGGTAGACAAGTAAAGTGGAAAGATGAGAAAAGGGGATGTAATCATTGGTCTGTAAGCCAAGGGGAGGTCTGATGAAAAGGGGAGGTCACTGTATATACACTCACTCACATAACTTGTGGGCAGGACAGATGGGACAGTGAATATATAACGTACTGTCAGTCAGACAAACAAATATCATTCCAGAGTGGGGTGATCACCTGATTACAGGACAAACACATTAAAAAAGGAATCAGACCATAATAATACACACCAATAATCAATACCTCGCCTCCCACTCTATACACATGTAAATCTCTCTTCCTACATATATCTTTTACCAATGACTAAGCTGAACTGGTACAGCAGTCAGGACAAGTAGCTAAGACAGCAACAGGTGATGATGAGTGGCTAAAACAGTAGCTGGTGAGGATGAGTGGCTACAACAGTAGCTGGTGAGGATGAGTGGCTAAAACAGTAGCTGGTGAGGATGAGTGGCTACAACAGTAGCTGGTGAGGATGAGTGGCTACAACAGTAGCTGGTGAGGATGAGTGGCTACAACAGTAGCTAGTGAAGATGAGTGGCTAAAACAGTAGCTAGTGAGGATGAGTGGCTACAACAGTAGCTAGTGAAGATGAGTGGCTAAAACAGTAGCTAGTGAAGGGAGTGGCAACAACAGTAGCTGGTGATGATGAGTGGCTAAAACAGTAGCTGGTGAAGATGAGTGGCTGCAACAGTAGCAGGTAAGGATGAAGGGCTAAAACAGTAGCAGGTAAGTATGAAGGGCTACAACAGTAGCTGGTGAGGATGAGTGGCAACAACAGTAGTTGGTGATAATGAGTGGCTACAAAAGTAGCTGGTGAATGGTGAAGGGGAGTGGCTACAACAGTCACTGGTGAAGGGGAGTGGCTACAACAGTAACTGGTGAGGATGAGTGGCTACAACAGTAACTGGTGAGGATGAGTGGCTACAACAGTAACTGGTGAGGAGGAGAGGCTACAACAGTAACTGGTGAGGATGAGTGGCTACAATAGTAGCTGGTGAATGGTGAAGGGGAGTGGCTACAATAGTAACTGGTGAGGATGAGTGGCTACAACAGTAGCTGGTGAGGATGAGTGGCTACAACATAGCTGGTGATAATGAGTGGCTACAACAGTAGCTGGTGGGGATGAGTGGCTACAACGGTAGCTGATGTTCCAATTCACAGCAGAATTTTACTTGATGAAAGAGCTTGATTAAGTTAATATCCCTTGCCAAGACTCCCATTCTCAGCTATACATGTAGCCTTACAAGAGTCCTGTTTCTGTCCTTGTGGAGACTTGTATTACATCTGTATATTTGAATAGTTGGAGTGCTATGAATTAACAAAAATTAAGAGATATTCCTAATAACTCCAAATTATAATCTTTAACAATTATGTTGTGGTAATTTTAGAATGGTTGTTTTGCTTAAATCACTGAAATTCTTGAAATAGAAAAGATCTGTTTTGAAAAAGTATATCTGGAGTAACCCTCCCAACGTAACTGGCACTTTCTTTCAAAATACTTCACTCACTCCAATCAAGCTATTTAACAAGATTATGTCTCTATCATATATCTGCAAAGTTGAATGTGGTTTGTGTTTCTCAGAAAGATGAAAGACAGACCAGTTTGTGTAAGCATGTTTATATCCATGAGCAAGAGACACTGCCCTAATTGTTCTAGATGGCATATGATGGGCCTCCTGCATGTTGTTCAATGAGGTTGTCATCAGCTTCTACAAAATGACCCTGGCTATTCAAAGGACAAATAAATCAAACAAGATAAAGTCATTCACAAAGCAGTAAATTACCTCACTAAAGAGAGACCAGAAATCCTCCCTTACATACAGATGGTTAGGATAGTGTCATTTGTTTATCTTTCTGATCTGTATGATTACTTTCTGGACTGTATGATCATTTTTGGTCTGTATGATCTCTATCTGGACTGTATGATCACTTTCTGATCTCTATGATCTCTATCTGGACTGTATGATCACTTTCTGATCTGTATGATCTCTATCTGGACTGTATGATCACTTTCTGGACTTTATGATCACTTTCTGATCTGTATGATCTCTATCTGGACTGTATGATCACTTTCTGATCTCTATTATCTCTATCTGGACTGTATGATCACTTTCTGGACTTTATGATCACCTTCTGATCTGTATGATCACTTTCTGGACTGTATGATCACTTTCTGATCTGTATGATCAGTATCTGATCTGTATGATCACTTTCTGATCTCTATGATCTCTATCTGGACTGTATGATCACTTTCTGATCTGTATGATCACTTTCTGATCTCTATGATCTCTATCTGGACTGTATGATCACTTTCTGGACTTTATGATCACCTTCTGATCTGTATGATCACTTTCTGGACTGTATGATCAGTATCTGATCTGTATGATCACTTTCTGATCTGTATGATCACTTTCTGATCTGTATGATCACTTTCTGGACTGTTTGATCACTTTCTGGACTGTATGATCACTTTCTGATCTGTATGATCACTTTCTGGACTGTATGATCACTTTCTGATCTGTATGATCACTTTCTGGACTGTATGATCACTTTCTGATCTGTATGATCACTTTCTGGACTTTATGATCACCTTCTGATCTGTATGATCACTTTCTGGACTGTATGATCACTTTCTGATCTGTATGATCACTTTCTGGACTGTACGATCACTTTCTGATCTGTATGATCACTTTCTGGACTGTATGATCACTTTCTGATCTGTATGATCACTTTCTGGACTGTACGATCACTTTCTGATCTGTACGATCACTTTCTGATCTGTATGATCACTTTCTGATCTGTATGATCACTTTCTGATCTGTATGATCACTTTCTGATCTGTATGATCACTTTCTGATCTGTACGATCACTTTCTGATCTGTATGATCACTTTCTGATCTGTATGATCACTTTCTGATCTGTATGATCACTTTCTGGACTGTACGATCACTTTCTGGACTGTTTGATCACTTTCTGGACTGTACGATCACTTTCTGGACTGTACGATCACTTTCTGATCTGTATGATCACTTTCTGATCTCTATGATCTCTTTCTGGACTGTATGATCTCTTTCTGGACTGTATGATCACTTTCTGATCTCTACGATCTTTTTCTGGACTGTATGATCACTTTCTAGACTGTATGATAATAAAGTGTTTTACTAAACAAATATGTATTAAGTCCATGTCTATACATTATTCCAAGCCTCAATGTAACAGGGATTCCTAGACATGTCAACAACCTAGCAAATAAGAAGTTTGTACCGGTATAAATTTCACTGTACAAGATGAGTGTAAACAAAGAAATCAACAAAACTACTGTTTGATGTGTGCATATGTATGTGGACTGTTTTAAGTACAATTTAGAATTGCCCCCCCCCCCCCCCAAATATATATGCTCTTTTCAAAACTTGCCAGCAACTGAATAACACAAAACCACCTACTCAAACTAGTTGATTCTAAAGCAAATCCCAGATATATATATAGAAAACAAATTCTTAAATCCTTACGCAGCTTCTGTAAAACGCTTCATAAGGCTCGGACGATCTTGATTCCTCCTCATCCGAAACCACCTTTCCACTTTTCTCGTAGATAAATCTGTCTGTTTTGATAAATCCTGCAAATCAGATCATAATGAAGAAATCAAAATTTATTGAATTAAAGGATATTTTCTAAATATAAGAACAAAATAGCAATATAACAAATCTAGAAATTAACAACACAAAGTAATTATATGTAATATATAGCCACATGTTTTTGTTGCATAATAAGCTTCACCTGGAAATCTTAGTAAGATGGAAACTGTATGTCATTCATTAAAAGCTAAAATATACATATAAAATATCAATCTATTTCTGTACATATATTTGTGGGTTAAAATTTAAATCAGTGTTACATGATTTTGTATTGATTGCAGTTGATAACACTTTGGTGTTTTAATTTCAAACTTTTCTTGAAAATTTAATTTTAATTCAATTACCTGCTCATGTCATGTAAATTTTGTTTTAGTTTTGTTTTACAACAGATATTAAAAAGAAAACATCCACAGCACACCACTGCATATCTGTATGTTTCAAGGTGTGTGTTCAATGTTAATTTATCAACATTTTAGGCCTCAAAGTCCACACAGCAACAGAGAAGGAAAATAGTTTATATAAACTGGACAAGAAAATCTCATTGTACTTTTTTCAATCATCAATCATAAAAAAAATCACCAAACAACCTAGTGCAAGAGAAAACCTGCCTACTAACAATGCTAAATAATGCAGAATCTGGGGTAACACAGGAGATCAATCTGTCACTGTTGATCGACTACTACAATAACTGGTTAACATAGTCACCAAGCATTTTTGTTACACTTAAGTTTTGATGGTGACATATAAATACTAGCGGCTGAGTATTGGGTGCAGGGTTCTGACCTTTGTTCGGCTATATAAACCTTTTCACCCTAGTTCTACAAAAAAGGGAATATGACAATTTCATACCAAAATTTAGGATAAAAACAACAAAATGTTTTAAAGAAGAATTGAAACCCAGTGATGGAAATATGATTTACCACTGTTAACTTCACTTCAGATTCCAATACTTAAAAAGATTAATGTAAAATATATAGCAAACATGTCACACTGTGTACTGGTCTAGATCAAATACAGTAAAAACTTCAGTGTCATAACATTTATTTACAAGGAAAATGAACCAACATTTATCAATTATTTTCAAAACAATGGATTTTCTTTCTTTTCTGCAAAATTTGTCTTTAATATATGATAACTGTGTAGCCTTCCAATACAATCACCTGCCTGATTACATATGGTGCTTGCAGTCTGGTAACAGCCTAGGGAGGATCAACCCAGTTCTCGAGGGATAGCTTTTTATGACAAAATTTGAAATTGTCTGACACTTAATTATTATAAATATGTTTGATATGCAATACTACAACAAACATTTTCCTTTCTGAATACCAGTTCTTGTTGTCTGAGGTAAAGATGTTTTTAACAGGTGTCACATGAAATCCTTCCTCTCATATGTTTTATGTTTAGAGAAAAATCATTAATATATTCCCTCCAGAAACTAGGACTGAGTGCTTGTGGTCAAAGGAATACAAGTGGTTAGCAATGGAAGAATAAAACTACATCATACCATATAAACATCCTGAAACAAAACAGCCGATCTAATTACTACATCTATGCTATAGTACATATTTTATTTGTGACTAGTTATCTCCCTTTAACACCTCTCTATCATTATCTTATAAGTAAATCACAACAATACTGATTTATTTTCAGCATTGCTAATGATAAATCCCTTTGTTTTTGAACAGGGTATTTTTAGCATATACATGTATATAGATTCATATTACAACAAGTCAATACAAAACTGGCTATTTTTGGAGATAAACCATTTGTTTCAAAACTTTAAACATGGCCAACATAGACTATAATTCTATAATAAAGATGACCTTACTCTTCGATAAAAAGTTACATTAGGTTCATCCTTACAATAAGCCCAGGGGCCCAGTATATAATTTTTATCTTACTCAAAGTCAGAGGATGGGCTTGTTACTGGGCAGCAAAAATTGCATTGTATGATGGTTTTATTTGAGAATGTTGTATATATTTAGATCTACAGTAGCTCATGCATGATGTAGTATTATATCGCATGTAATTTCTACTTGGAAAGTTTCCTGGTGAAGTGGATGGTTTCTTCACTTTACATACATAGTATCAATAATCAGGAACATCAGACCAACACATTATTTACTAGTATCAATCATCAACCTACAAGGTAGCCCTGAATCAATGAAATAATGTCATTGCCATGTTTTATAATACTGTTACAGGCTGTTATGTACTGTTGTTATAGGCTGTTATGTACGATTGTTATAGGCTGTTATGTACTGTTGTTATAGGCTGTTATGTACTGTTGTTATAGGCTGTTATGTACTGTTGTTATAGGCTGTTATGTACTGTTGTTATAGGCTGTTATGTACTGTTGTTATAGGCTGTTATGTACTGTTGTTATAGGCTGTTGTGTACTGTTGTTATAGGCTGTTATGTACTGTTGTTATAGACTGTTGTGTACTGTTGTTATAGGCTGTTGTGTACTGTTGTTATAGGCTGTTGTGTACTGTTGTTATAGACTGTTGTGTACTGTTGTTATAGGCTGTTATGTACTGTTGTTATAGGCTGTTCTGTACTGTTGTTATAGGCTGTTGTGTACTGTTGTTATAGGCTGTTATGTACTGTTGTTATAGGCTGTTATGTACTGTTGTTATAGGCTGATATGTACTGTTGTTATAGGCTGTTATGTACTGTTGTTATAGGCTGTTATGTACTGTTGTTATAGGCTGTTATGTACTGTTGTTATAGGCTGTTATGTACCATTGTTATAGGCTGATATAGGCTGACATGTACCATTGTTATAGGCTGATATGCATTGTTATAGGCTGTTATTTACTGTTGTTATAGGCTGTTATGTACTGTTGTTATAGGCTGTTATGTACTATTGTTATAGGCTGATATAGGCTGACATGTACCATTGTTATAGGCTGATATGCATTGTTATAGGCTGTTATGTACTATTGTTATAGGCTGATATGTATTACTGACATGTATTACTGGTGTAGACTGACATGTATTAATGGTGTAGACTGATATGTATTACTGGTGTAGACTGATATGTATTACTGGTGTAGACTGATATGTATTACTGATATGTATTACTGGTGTAGACTGATATGTATTACTGGTGTAGACTGATATGTATTACTGATATGTATTACTGGTGTAGACTGATATGTATTACTGGTGTAGACTGATATGTATTACTGACATGTATTACTGGTGTAGACAGATATGTATTACTGGTGTAGATTGATATGTATTACTGGTGTAGACTGATATGTATTACTGGTGTAGACTGATTGATATTACTGGTGTAGGCTGATGTGTATTACTTGTGTAGGCTTAACATTCTGTTTCTGCTGCATTCCTCAGTTCAGTGGTTAAAAGAACTACAATTGTGTTTTGTTTATGATACAAATTGATAAAAACATCACATGACATTTGTAATTTTATCTTAGTATATGTAGGCCAGTAAAATTCCTGGAGTGTTTTCATGATAATAACCAAGTATCACAAGATTGTCAGATTTTATCTGATACAATCTTCTGTAACAAATACTGCTTTTGTGCCTATCAGGGGAAACTACCTTTTATTGCAAAGAGAATTTTATTGTAACAGTAAAGAGTGATAGTTTTCAGTGTTTCCTAGTCTGTTGAAAGGTTGGACCATGTCCAAATTGCTGCTCAACAAAGACAGGTCATCAAAACAACAATTTTCAAGGATCAATCAAAAAATGTAAGGGGGAAACACTAATAACTTTGTTTAATTGGGGTTTTACCATCATGTCTTAGCAATAACAAAGCAAATGTCATAATGCTGTGGTGGGACAACAAGAATGACAACTAAAAGTGCCATCACACTGAAATGTCCTATCCTGGACAAGGGGTCACCTGAGGGAAATCTAAATGTGACTTCACACTAAAATATCTTATCCTGACCACGGATAATGAGGTCACTTATGGGAAATCACACTTTAATGTACTACCCTGGCAATGGATAATGAGGTCACTTAGGGGATATCACACTTTAATGTACTACCCTGGCAATGGATAATGAGGTCACTTAGGGGATATCACACTTTAATGTATTACCCTGGCCACTTGTGATGGGGTCATTTCAGAAATATCACTTGAATGTACTACCCTGGCAATGGATAATGAGGTCACTTAGGGGACATCACACTTTAATGTACTACCCTAGCCATGTGTGATGGGGTCACTTAGGGGACATCACACTTGAATGTACTACCCTGGCCATGTGTGATAGGGTCCCTTAGGGAATATCACACTTGAATGTCCTGGCCATGGGTGATGGGGTTAACAGAGGGATACCACACCTGAATGTCCTATCCTGGCCTTGGGTGAAAGGGTTAACAGAGGGATATCACACTAGAATGTCCTATCCTGGCCTTGGGTGAAAGGGTCACCAGAGGGATATCACACTAGAATGTCCTATACAGGCCATGGGTGAAAGGGTCACCAGAGGGATATCACACTAGAATGTCCTATCCTGGCCATGGGTGAAAGGGTCACCAGAGGGATATCACACTAGAATGTCCTATCCTGGCCTTGGGTGAAAGGGTCACCAGAGGGATATCACACTAGAATGTCCTATACAGGCCATGGGTGAAAGGGTTAACAGAGGGATATCACACTAGAATGTCCTATCCTGGCCATGGGTGAAAGAGTTAACAGAGGGATATCACACTAGAATGTCCTATTCTGGCCTTGGGTGATGGGGTCACCTAAGGGGATTGGGGTGTCTAAATGTGCTATTACACTTTTGTATCCTGGCTGAGGCAAAATAACAATAAAAAATAATTTTCAACAGTGGCTGTTAACTCATTTCCTTTTTCATGGTTTTTACCTGGATTTTGTCATTTTCAGGAAATTTGTGACACCTGTAGGCTTTTTCTAGGACTGGGTTGGGCGGAGGTTTCCTTGGTTGTGTGTCTCTGATTCCAAAATATCTACCAACAGGGGCAGCTACAAACCTGTGGAAAGAAAAACCAGTCAAATATTAACTTAAAGCATTGTACAATGTTGTCTAATCTTTAAACACAGCATAGGTACATTTCATAGCAGTCTGATTAGCAATATATTGTTACAAATGGATTTTGCATCATTCTCCAACTGCTACAGTTTACAGAAATACCTTAGGGTTATATTGCTTCCCTTCTTTGTAAAAGAGATCAAACTATTGCTAAGACTTGGCCCTGTCTCCATAATTAACTATTAAGAATGTTAGAAAATCTGCTAAATACTATATTTTAAGTTAAAACTCGGTCCTATAAAATAACTTTCATCACTTGTTTGATCAGATCTTTGTACATTTTCATACATTTATCAAATTTGCTGAAACATATTTTTCTGTATATGTATAAATACACATGAAATATACATGTAATGGCATCCAACATATTTTCAACCTCAAAGACATTGTATTTAGTAAAGTGCATTCCAGAAATGTAATAAAATGATATTATCAGCTGATTACATGCTGTATACCATAATTAGGATCAGCAGATGTTGATGACATTCCACTAGTTGATTTGAACAAGTACTATATACATCAGGATGTGATGACTTTTCATAGGTATCAGAAAGCCAAAAATTATTAAAACAACAAAAAATCTCTACACATTCCAAACTGCAAGTTAAGCATTCCATACATTCCTAAGCAGTGCAGTTGAGGCTATTTTTTGCAGTGTGTGCTGAGTACAGTCAAGTCTTGCGATAAAGATATATCTATAGTGATGATGTGCATTATCATAAATCACTTCATTCCAAACGTCCCAATCATTCAATCTCTCCAATAAGAATGAGTGTTTGCTATATTTAAGACAGGTAGATACACTAGAAATGGTTTGAATTCTTACTACCTCTCTACTACTTTATTTTATCCTTTTTGAGTCAAAAGGGAAATGACCACTTATGTACTTAGCTTTAAATTATCTCACAGTCACTAGCTTCACTCATGTTCTGATGTTAATGTACAGGATCTGCAAATATAATGGCCTTTCTGCCTTTTAGTCCACAAAAACAGAAATTCTTACCAGAAGTAGTATTACTAGAAAATAGAAACAGTGTGTGTGTGTTTGGGGGGGGGGGGGGGGGGGACAAAAAACTTCTAGTAACTTTTATAAATATAATTTCAATCTTTTATGGTTAAAATTGCCCATCAAAGACAGATGCTAATTAACATTGAGGTCAGTGTCCTGTCTGACATCAATTATACAGAACATACCATGGTCTAATTATGCTACAGCTCAGTGCTCCCTGGTGTGACTGGAATTTTGTCAGAACTCATGGGGCAAACATTATGAAAGGAAAGAGGTTGAGGTTGAAATGGACCCCATTTAACAGCTTATGGCCGTCTGCTGACATATATTACACCATTTTATGAATTTTACGCTTTTGTCTATCCCATCAGTTTCTACATTAGTAACATACACCATATGATGTGGGATAACAGTTGAATGTTATATGTATCTTAAAGCATTGCAATCATTTTGCAAAATACTGATAAACAATATTTACCAGTTTTGGACCCAATAGATATAGAAATATCGTTCAGCATATAATTAATAATGCAAAGTATTATTGAACTATTTCATGACCAACTGCCTGTTATCATTTGTGATTCAGCACTGCCTGCCAAAACTTGTAAAAAAAATGTAGCATAAGACAATAAACAAACAGTGTTGTCCCCTATTGGGCCCCAAAATTAAAAATATGATTCAGCATACTGCTAATAACTCACATTAATGCTTGAGCTATTTAGTAATCAACTGCTCACTGTCATTTTAAGGTGGGATGCCACTGAAGGCAGAGTAACTACATTAGCCCCAAATAGACAAGCTAAAAATTTTGATTGAAATATGTTAAAAGTAGTTCTTCAACAAGCTTTCATTGCTGTTATTAAAATCCATCAGAGTATCATAGTTTTCAACCCCTGTAAAATCATACAACGTTATGCCTATTTCTATTACTGGTCTGATGTTTCACATGACAATATTTGAACTACATAAAACTTTCTAGGAAACTAATCCAATGATCATCAATTGTGATGGAAGCCATTGTCTCCTAACAAGAAGAAATTAAAACTATGTGAAATCTCTGTGATACAATTATCAAATGTACTTTACATGTTTGATTAAGAGTTGAGGACTGGTAGATATGAAGAGTGTAACACTTATCCTTATTGTGACCAGAAATCTCAGTCAATGACTGATCTCTGTACATTGCTCACACAGTGAACAAACAAAACAATCCCCTATATGTAAAGGTCACTGGTTCAATCACATGTCCAAAGTCTTCTCTATATTTAATAGATACTGTCTCCTTATATTACCAATTCTATCTTTCAAACTTAATTTATTGAAGACAATGATGTGTTATAATTGAAATTCCAAATAAATAAATTGCTTTAGATACTTGATCTAAGATACTGTATCTAAACTATCAACTTTAATCCAAGTAAATCACACAACAAGCATTACCAGTAAGTCAGATATTTATTGGCCCACAAGTTTCCCCTCTGGTGTAAGGGTCCATCAAGGCCTTACTTGCATTAATTTTGATATTTTATTTCATCGCCTGGCAAACCGTTCAGTATCCACACCCAACATGCAGCATCCCACTTACCAACCAACCCACTCACTCTGAAATGATGTTGGCCTTTTTTTGTCAAACTAACACCTTGTTATACAAAGTACAATGTAAACATACTAGAATTTCAACTGTCTACACCAAGTTTGTGCATAATCAATCTTGATTAAAATATTATCTTATTTTGTTTTACTTTTTCCTATAAAATATTCACATCATAATTCATATCAAATCTGTTGAGAGGTCCTCAGACATGACATCGACTCTGAATGGCAAGACACAGGTTGAGACAGCAGTGAGTAACACTATATGCCCAAGCCCTGTCCCTAAAATAAAAGGGGCTACTGATTTGACAGCTTAAAAGGTAAATGCATGAAACAGAGTAAGGACATTATAAAGGATTTGGGGAACAGGTTGCATAATCTGACAAAAGTCTTGGTTATTTTTTTAAAAGATAGAAGGTTCAAGGTTATATGACACATTACACAGTTATAACTGAACGCACTAGGCAAACATTACTGTTAGTGCAGAATTATATATTGGTATTTAAAACAATTTTTGAATGACGCCTGTGTGACACCTTTTTAGATCTTTTTATGCTGTTGAAAATCGAGACAGTTCCACTTGAGACAACTTTAATAAGAGTACAACAAACATTTGTACATACTTGTCACACTTAAGCAGGAAAGGTCTAAACATCTCTTAGTGTATATTTTGTATGAGGTGATACAATTGCAGTATCTTTGAAAATGGTTGTAAGCAACTGTCAACCTGTTCTGGCATTAAGGACACCTCATCAATTTTCTGTTCTTCTGAGGTTTTTTTTCTTTCAATTGCAGCATATTCCCAAAGGTGGACCTTCCCTATGATTGCCAGTAACATACAGTACATATAAGAAGGATCAGTACAGAGAGATTTAGGAGGAAATGGGAGGATGAGATGGAAATTCAACTTCATCATAATCTGATCAGTGTATCAATATTTGTAAGAAAAATTTGTGAGGATTATTCACCAGAGAGGAATAGACAAGAGCTAAGAGGAGTAATTCAGTTTTTGATTCGGAAATGAAGAATTCACTTCCAACAAGAAACAGCAGATTTTAAAGACGATATTGATTAAGAGTATGACTTTGTAACACTGACATTGAACTGAAGCTTTAGTCATAATGATTCTTGCTTTGTTCTCTGAACAACATCGCATCAGAATGTCACAAGAAATATGAAACATATTATACAAGACCATCAAAGTCTGATGGTCTCTGTGAAGCCTCTGTGAACTTGACTTTCAACATGGAAATCTTAATCTGTAGTTAACTTATGAAAACCAGCTGTAAATGAATATTAGATCAATTATATATCTGACTCAACTTGTATTCATAGTAAATGGTGTTATTCACATGTGTCTTTATACAACTTGTACCATTTACCAAATTTCATCATCAATTCTTGACCTCAGGCATGTTACTTCAATAGTTGATCTCACAACTTCTTTGTTTTAAACATGTACTTCAATGTTTCATAATGCATTAACTAACTAATTACATTCAGAATTCAAATCCTGTTTTCAACTTCCTAAAAAGTAAAGGTAAAAAAAAGTAAATTTTCAGACTTCAAAGAAACCACTTTGTCTTTAAGAATGTTAAGATTTAAGCCTTCTTTTGCAAATGAAGACACTGAACACAAAGGCACTTTGGCTCTCAATATGATATACATTAATGCAGCATATGGGCTGGAAACCATGTACCAAAACACTTCAACATTGAGACATCTACTAGTCATCTAGACAGAAGGTTCCACCTCACCACACCAGTATAACAGAGGCCACCCCTAACAATACCCTAGAGCAATAGACAGAGCTGACATGAAAACTGTACTACAGTAACTGAAAATGAATTATACTGAGATGAGACTACATCAAGATAATGATCAAAAAGAAAAGAGATCTAAAGAGAAGGCAATGAAGGGAATATTTGGTGACAAACAAACCATTATTTAAATTCCAAGACAATTAGTGAAGTCTTGATGTTGTGGCATCAGGTTATTTTTGTGACGTCAATGACAATGAGTGAATGGCGAGTTATTATATAGTCATTATTTCTCTGTGTGTATATGGGTGGGGCTGTTTAAAGAGACAGACCTGCACATGAATTCAAATGTAAACAGCCATGTTTCCTGTTGCTTCACAATATGGTCACAGAATTAGAATCCTATGACCTATAAAACTTGTGGGTATTTAAATATGGTCAACACTTATCACAATACTGTACATGTTTGCCAGCTTGAACTCAATACTGGACAATTCATGTAGAAGAATATCTGACCTTAACACAAATCTCCTTAAACCATGTACATATATAGAGGAAAAATGGATTTGATCTCAAGCTACAAATTTTATATTCTAACACGATGTACACATATATGGAAGTGATACAACTGTTAACAAGCTTAAGCCCATGAATGTATGGAAAAACAAATCTATAGGACTGAAAATTAAAGTCTTTGTGAAATAATGCCATAAAGCTTTCATTTAACTCTTCACTTATTTCATCTGAATGAAAAGAATTCAGAAGACAGCTAAGAAGAGTAAAATCTCATCATGGGTTTGGCACATGTGGATAACAGACAGTGTTTGACAAAAGAATAAAAATGTGATCAAAGGAGGGGTTTTGGAATTAAAACTGCAGGCAAGAGGGCTGCAAGGATAGCCTGCAACACTATACATTTATGTACTTTAGGTTTTATAGGATTATATACCCTTCACAATACACACTCTTTCATTTGGTTATTTGCAATATCATTCATATTTAACATCCAGGGGCAGATGGAGGAAACATCAGCTGTCCTTCAGAAGGACAAATAAAGCATTTAGACATAAAGTTATGGTAAGTATTATCATGAAAATTGGTTTTTCATGAAAAACCTCAAATTTGGCCAAATAGTTCACAGTGATAAAGACTCAGTCATAACCACTTTTTACTTGGTAAAGGAAACAAATGTTTTGGGGAGATTGCAAATACATTTTTCAATCAGTGTTTGTGTTAAGAGTTAAAGCCCTTCTTAAAAGAGACTTTTTTGTTAGTAACACATGCCACAGATAGAGCTGATTTTATATGGCATGTATGAGGCATCTACATACAACAACAAAATACCAATGTGATGAGAATTGAAAGAAAATGTGAGCACAAAGTTTCATAATGTTATTTTCCTACTAATAACCAACAAAAATCAAAGATAAAATCATAGATTGTAAGCTGCACAGAGGACACAGGCACTCAACATTTTCTAAATGGCAACCTGCCTGTCAGATCAGCAGGTGATTTGTTTAATGTCAGCTACTTTCTGCTTTTACTCAAATAGTGTATCGTAATGAAATGGCAAATGCCAACAGTTTTTATTTGAAATGTGTGGCCATATTGAATCATCTCACCTAGATATTTTCAGAAAAAGTGAAATTCAATCATAAAGTTTTTTTACGAAAAAAAAAAAGATCCATGTATCAATTAACCAGAAATAAATCAAATTATCCAAACTATCTGCTTACCAGATATAGCTAGATAACATAGGAAACATACAGTTTGTACAAAACTATCTGCTTACCAGATATAGCTAGATAACATAGGAAACATACAGTTTGTACAAAACTATCTGCTTACCAGATATAGCTAGATAACATAGGAAACATACAGTTTGTACAAAACTATCTGCCTACCAGATATAGCTAGATAACATAGGAAACATACAGTTTGTACAAAACTATCTGCTTACCAGATATAGCTAGATAACATAGGAAACATACAGTTTGTACAAAACTATCTGCTTACCAGATATAGCTAGATAACATAGGAAACATACAGTTTGTACAAAACTATCTGCTTACCAGATATAGCTAGATAACATAGGAAACATACAGTTTGTACAAAACTATCTGCTTACCAGATATAGCTAGATAACATAGGAAACAAACAGTTTGTACAAAACTATCTGCTTACCAGATATAGCTAGATAACATAGGAAACATACAGTTTGTACAAAACTATCTGCTTACCAGATATAGCTAGATAACATAGGAAACATACAGTTTGTACAAAACTATCTGCTTACCAGATATAGCTAGATAACATAGGAAACAAACAGTTTGTACAAAACTATCTGCTTACCAGATATAGCTAGATAACATAGGAAACATACAGTTTGTACAAAACTATCTGCTTACCAGATATAGCTAGATAACATAGGAAACATACAGTTTGTACAAAACTATCTGCTTACCAGATATAGCTAGATAACATAGGAAACAAACAGTTTGTACAAAACTATCTGCTTACCAGATATAGCTAGATAACATAGGAAACATACAGTTTGTACAAAACTATCTGCTTACCAGATATAGCTAGATAACATAGGAAACATACAGTTTGTACAAAACTATCTGCTTACCAGATATAGCTAGATAACATAGGAAACATACAGTTTGTACAAAACTATCTGCTTACCAGATATAGCTAGATAACATAGGAAACATACAATTTGTACAATTGATGGAAATCCCTCAGTACTGTGTGCTGGCCATACCACTATTAACAAGAAATACAATATCCTATGCTTGTATGCATTAATTGTTACACAATACTCTTTAACTGTGAGTAATGAATAACTTAACATATGATTATGTCAATTCATATAGTTGTGACACAAGCTCACATGTAATGACAATTTTTTTTTTTTTTTAAACAGGATTCAGATGAAATTTTGTGAGATTTGTTCTCTATGTAAGTAGATATATATCCTTAACCAGCATTGTACTTTTCAATATGAAATCAGTAATGTATATACCACATGTCTAATTTTAGTCATCAACTTGTTCATTATGCTAGGAGCTGGTGTGAAAATCTAGAATGGGAGTTAGTCAACTCAGATTCAGCGCCAAAAGTACAATGATCATGTAAATTGAGGGGCAAAAACAACCTCAAACCATTTTGCATGGACTCAACATAAATATAGGTAAACGATTTAGTGGCCTTTAAAAGACTCATTCAAAAGTTGTCTCCCCTCGTAACTTGTTGAAGATTTTTCTAATGATTCACCATGAATATTTATTACAAGATAATGATGTAGAGGAATTTGTTTACATTGATAAACAATAGCCAGGATTGGACTTATTTTTAGTTACGAGTTTATTGTTGGGTAATACAGTGTTATGTTGCTGTGCCCAATACCAGTATATATTTCTATAGATCAGAAGTCTGTCATCTCACTGGGTAGTAAAATCTTATCTTGAATAAGAAACTTTACATAACTTTGAATAACAAGTACAACTTGGATGTACAGGGATGTTTATCTTCACTAAGTAATTACCTACCTGAACAGCCCAGAGCAGAGTTTCAAATCATATATCAATTATCAGCCCATTAATTTCCACACCATACCAGGCACACATATCACCACCAGGCTTATAATAGTGAAACTTTGTTGAGGATCTAATCTGTATCACACAAGAATCATCAAAACACTGCTGCTATCCAATTTTTTTTTCCTTTTCAAATTGAGGAAATATGATTATTTGAAAGTAGTAAAATTGATAGAGAATACACCGTCTGCAAACATGAAATATAAAAGTTACTACTATAGTATATTTCATTAAAAAGAAAAAAGTGAAACTGGTCAATTTGAATTATAAGATATAGACAGAATTGTCATGTTTTATTTAATTTATGTAAATTAGCTAAAAGTGTTTCATAAAAAATCACACAAATGATGTGTGTAATGGAAAAAGCAGAGCTGGAGTAGAATTGAACTAATGATCAATCTGCTACAGTCCTACTTTGGAACTGGTTTATACTGTGTTGGAATCATTAACTGTGACAAGCTATAAAAAACCAATAACCTTGTGTTCCAATGGTGCCACATCAAAGCCTTGTAAAATACTACTGAAAAAGCAGTAACTTTACTAAGTATCCTCCCTGAATTAACATGGGGTTTCTTTGTGGACTACACGAAAAATTTATATCAATGGACTGGTGTATATTTCTTTGGGGATGAGGACAATGAATGTTTAAGAGCATCAAGAAGAGTCCATGGATCAATACACTAGTGTTTAACATCATGGTGTTGGGTCCATTATACTCTTCAGGAACATGTCCATTACATTGGTACAATCAATCTACTGATAAACTGTCACAAATCAGTGTGTTTCTGCCATAAGGAAGGAATCACTCCTGAAGTACATGTAATTAACACACAGTATATTACATATGTTAGTTTGCAGTATCCATCATTGCAGTATGTCATTCCAGTATATTGTTGACTAAATAATATAATCCTACAACTTGTCAGGGACTCTCAGTTATTTGAAAATGGTATACACGATTTCAATTCCTATTTCTGGTTCACAGCTGTTTAATCAATGTTTTATTAATTTTGGTCAAAAGAAATGTTTTGAGTTACCACAGACAACTAAGATACAGGTATACGTACAGGCCAATTAGAATACCTACAGTCAACTTCACCAGCCTCAGCTAGAGGGAAATTCCTGTAGTCAGACCAAATCAATGATGTCTGGGAAAAGACCAAAGACAACAAAGGTTTTACCTCTTTGTGTTTTTTGTTGTTTGATATACACTATAACATGTCAATATTATGCATTTCCTTTAAAAACTTCCAATTTGCAATAATCATCATATTTGGGGTGCACTGCATTTAATTTCAGTCTCATTTTATTTCTAGTTCAAATAAAAACATGTTCACCTTCAATACAGATGCCATTATCAAAATTATCAACATTCACTAACTGTCCATCTGTCCACTAGTTGTCCATCAACACCCCATCCTCCCCCACTCTCCACTTAACACATCATTAACTGTCCATTAACCATCTACTAACCATCGACTAACTGTCCATTAAGCATCTACTAACCATCAACTAACTGTCCAATAACCATCTACTAACCATCAACTAACCGTCCATTAACCATCTACTAACCATCAACTAACTGTCCAATAACCATCTACTAACCATCAACTAACTGTCCAATAACCATCTACTAACCATCAACTAACCGTCCATTAACCATCTACTAACCATCAACTAACCGTCCATTGACTGCCTACTAACAATCTGCTAAATATATCATCCATTAACCATCCACTGACCCATCCCCTTAACATATTTCTAAATGTCCATTAACCATCCACTGACCCATCCCCTTAACATATTTCTAAATGTCCATTAACCATCCACTGACCCATCCCCTTAACATATTTCTGAATGTCCATTAACCATCCACTGACCCATCCCCTTAACATATTTCTGAATGTCCATTAACCATCCACTGACCCATCCCCTTAACATATTTCTAAATGTCCATTAACCATCCACTGACCCATCCCCTTAACATATTTCTAAATGTCCATTAACCATCCACTGACCCATCCCCTTAACATATTTCTAAATGTCCATTAACCATCCACTGACCCATCCCCTTAACATATTTCTAAATGTCCATTAACCATCCACTGACCCATCCCCTTAACATATTTCTAAATGTCCATTAACCATCCACTGACCCATCCCCTTAACATATTTCTAAATGTCCATTAACCATCCACTGAGCACCTTAATAAGATGTATATATACTTTCTTCCCCTCTGATAGATCTCAAGGCCCTTCTCAGTCTCTTTATCCCTAAAATCTGTCTAAACTGTTTCAAGTGTGAGGATATCAACCCAGATTCCATGGTACCATCTATCCCATACTTCAAGATGTCTTACTTTACTTATCCCTAAAACCTAATTAATCTCAACTTCCTTGTACAGTTTAAATAAATGCGACTGCAGAAAAGTATAGCCCAATTCATAGTTTGCTTAATATCACGTGTCATTTGAGTATGAAAAATGTGATAGTAAACAAAATAAGACATTAAACAAAACATGACATTTACAGATTATTTTAGCACTCAAAACAGAGAAGCCACGAAACAATTAAAATCATATGGTTTTCAAAACTAGTTTTATTAAGAAAGTGTCTAATATTCTTCGATTCCATCGCAGCTTAATAACACCTTTTTATTTCTTTTAGATATAATTACATGTAACTTCATTAGCATATGCAGCAGATGTAAATATCAAAGGAGCTTGTTATTCAAAATATTAAATTTATGATCAAAAGACTTCAACCATTGACGACTGTTTGCTCTAAATCACTTTCACAAGTGATTTCATTGGCTGATAATAAACACACCTCCAAACTTGACTGCTGTTTCAAGATGAGTGATCTTTCTATCAGTCAGCAGCTGTCCATCGTGTGATAATCAACCCTATTTAGTATCTCACTGCAGTTATATAACGAGACCATACAAGGTGCTCTACAACTTGCTGAGCCTATAAATCTTCTCCTCTTTTTACCAGTACATTCATGGTCAGATTCCTTTGTGTTGATAACAAAAATAATATGATTGAAAGCAGAGACCGAATCACAACAAGGGAAAATACCACAAGTCCAAAACCAATATGGTGTATTTTTCATAAATATCAATCCTTTTTATTGAGAAAAAAACAGAATAAAAACAAGACTCACTGACATGTGTGATTTAGGAATTGCCTTTTCTATATTGTGTAGGAAGGTGTTTGAAAGAAATGTACCTTGCAAGGAATGCCAATGATCAATACCAATTTCAACACTTCACAACACATCTGCTGTTTTAAGTAGCATTCTCTTTCTTCCTTTTTGTAAATTGTTAGTTAAGTTAAATTAAAAAACATTCAAAAACTTCAGTTAAATAATAATTTCATTTTTACAAAATTTTTATGAATTGTGATCACAGGTCTGGGGTGTGCTTATATTTTATTGAAGGGCAGTGAAAATTATGTTAATTAAATGATTGCTAAATATGGGATTGTTACGGAATAGTTCTGGTAGATATTGGCATGATCTCATGGCTGCATAATCTTTGTTAAGATATAATTTTTACAAAAATAGCTGTATTTACCTCTCACATATCTTCCTTATAAAGAATATGACCAAGCCTAGGTACAAGGACCATAGTAAATCAGTGTACTGGGGGTGACGTACTCCATCGTCTTTATCTACAAAGTCAGTCCAGGAATGTCCTGATCCACCAAACCAAAACCACTCACTCCAAAATGTTGTCCTTACATAGTCGTATACTTCCATCATCACCAGCTTTGATATGAATATTTCTACTAGATAAGTTCTGCTACATTGGCTATCAGATTTCACTGGCTATCAGATTTCACTGGCTATCAGATTTCACGAGCCAAGTTAAAAACAAACAAATGAAAATCTCACAAAGCCATCAAAATCATAACCAGTGCACACTTTATCGAAAGTCCATTATCTAGTTCACAAATGAGCTATCAATATGTTGTTAGGACCCACATGTCTACAGAGGAGCGTCACTTTTCACAGCCCTTTTAGAAGATGGTGGACCACTAGGAATCAAATAATGAAGCAATCAGGACAGTAGTGATGGAACACCTGAACACTGAGTCTAATTTATTCTAAAACTCCTCTTTGAATTGATTCTCACAGTCCTGATCCTGTCTTTTCCCATGTAGCACACAAAATGAAACAACGTTGTTCTGTTATCAACTGATCCTACACCACACCACACATGTTGAGTACTTGAGGGTCACTTCCTGCCACAGTTCATCTACACACACTAGCAACCTTGACCTTTACATACCCCTGTATGGAATGTGTACTACACTTTATGAATCACTTTGTCCTATGTACATAGCCTCTAGACATGTCTTTAATATTACTTGTTAACAGCCATCATATCCCTGTCCAAATAATCAACAGTTTCACCATTATTAAAATTCCTTCATAGTCACCTACTCCTCCAGGTCTGTTTAATCCTTGTCAGCTACACACAGGTAAAAGTGACTTCATTAACATATAAATTCTCAAGCCCTGGAGATGCTACACACATTTAAGTACTTTCTCCTTTACTAAATATCCAAGGGGGCAAACCACACCACACAAAGAATGTACTGGACCTTACTTAAACAACTTTGGATAAATTAATTTGACCATCAATATCATTTCTGATTTTTTTTTAAAGTATTGTAATAGTATGAACCTTATACACTGACATGCTGTATTGGGAATCCTGTACTTAAGATTATTTCACTGTCCTCCTAGTCCCCCTCCCCACCCCTCCTCCTCCATTCCCTCTTCCACACACAATATATGATAAAAGAAAAATTGAGTCCAAGCCTAATGACAAGCATCCAGCTGGCTGTAAATGATAGGTATGCCATTGCCTTCTGCCTTGCAATATATATTAAGCCATGTATATTACATGTGCCTAGGTAAAAGTGTTACCTGCCAACGTATAATACGGGGCATTGATTTACATGTATGATGTAAATGTGTTACATCCCTAATATGCTGTAATAATTCTGAGATTCTAAAGTATTGAATTTTTCTGTCTTTTAAGATCTAAAGATGGATCAGAAAGGCTATATACTCTTAGTATTTTCCAATAAACAGCATTTGCCAAAAGGATATCTTGTGTAATTTAGAGAAAAATATTCAAAACCTTAATTATTCTGTAAACAGCCCTCATAATTCATTTCTAAATGATGTCCTAATTTATCTGCTTCATCTATAAAATCATAAACACAACACCTTCACCATGCCAGGATCGTGTCACAACTATTTTCCTCTGCATCGTTTCAGTCTGGTGACTTCATTTAAATAATTCAGGATTTAACTACTGCTGATTTCCATATGACAAACACAAACCAAATCTTTTATTTATATTTCCAATGTCATATGGGGAATTCTTGACCTGGAAGGTTTCATTTTCCATGCAAATAATATATCAGAAGTCTTACTTGTACAGTTTCAAAAAATTTTCATGAATGAAAGGGATCTTAAATATAATAACATATTCCCTTCATACAAATATTTGCCTACATATATATATATACATATACTTGCTTATGCAGTAGATTTTGCATAATATGAAATGAGCTTCTAAAAGCCATGATGGACAAAAAGATGAATTATGGAGACCCATTTTATGAACTCTGAATATCAATGAACAAATACAAGCCAGATTTGATGTTTCTTAACATGTAAGTGTAATTTCAATACAATCTGAAGAAGTTCCTGGTATGTAGCATCATGTTTATATTGACTTATCCTGTCCTGACAACTTCTTGAAAGTATAAAAATAGCAAAATGTTATGCCATATATAGCTGACAATAACGACAACTTCAAAAAATTCTGATTTACATTTTTTTTAAAAGTTAATGATTCAGGTAAAAAAAAGAGAGAGAGGGTCAATGATTCAGGGGGAAAAAAAAACAAAAAGAAGGAGAGAGAGTCAATTGTCCAGGTGAAAAATAATCAAGGAAGAGTATCAATGATTCAGGGGGAAAAAAACAAAAAAGGACAGAGTCAATGGTCCAAATGTAAAAAATTAAAAGACACAGTGTTTAACAAAATTGTTTTATGACAAAAAAAAGTACTTGATACTCAACCTCAGGGGCGATAGCAACATGCTGAAGAGCATTGAAAATGCTCTTAGCATAAAAATAATAAAATGAATCGAGAGTTCAGGAGAAAAAAAATAATCCAAAGGAATGAGTCAAGAGTTCAGAAGAAAAAGAAATAAACTATAGGAATGTGTCAAGAGTTCAGGTGAAAAAAATAAACTATAGGAATGTGTCAAGAGTTCAGGTGAAAAAAATAAACTATAGGAATGTGTCAAGAGTTCAGGTGAAAAAAATAAACTATTGGAATGTGTCAAGAGTTCAGGTGAAAAAAATAAACTATAGGAATGTGTCAAGAGTTCAGGTGAAAAAAATAAACTATAGGAATGTGTCAAGAGTTCAGGTGAAAAAAATAAACTATAGGAATGTGTCAAGAGTTCAGGTGAAAAAAATAAACTATTGGAATGTGTCAAGAGTTCAGGTGAAAAAAATAAACTATAGGAATGTGTCAAGAGTTCAGGTGAAAAAACAAGAGATCCCAGAGGGATCTTGGCGCCCACCATTTGAGGATCTGTTTTCAGTTCTTGAAGATTTGTTTATTTTTTTTGGTTTGTTACAGGTGTTGTAAATGTTCATGAACTGGTCTTCATTGAATGTACTCAATGATGGCACAAGATATTTTTATTAAGCACCTATTAGCAAATATCATTTGAAAAAGATCCCAAAGTATCATTAGATAGCAGTCAGTTACAGGTGGATAATGGACAATATGCTTGTGCTGTATTACTGTCGACATCCAAGATGGCTGCCTATGGGCCACCTTGATTTTAAATCACTCCAAAAAAGGTACAATGCACAACTAGGGACCAAGGGAAACCAATACAATATCTATGAAATATCAGAAGGATCCATCCAGTACTTCCTCAGATATAGCAGTAACAAGATTTTACTCTCAAAATCCAAGATGGCTGCCTGTCAGCCATCTTGATTTCGGATCAGTCCAAAAAGGTATAATGCACAACTTGGAACCAAAGGGAACCTGCATATGAAATTTGAGAAAGATCCATCCAGTACTTTCCAAGAAATAGCAGTAACAAACTTTTACTTCCAAAATCCAAGATGGCTGCCTGTCGGCCATCTTGAATTCGAATCAGTCCAAAAAAGGTACAATGCACAACTAGGGACCAAGGGGAAACTGCATATGAAATTTGAGAAAGATCTATCCAGAACTTTCCAAGAAATAGCAGTAACAAGCTTTTACATCCAAAATCCAAGGTGGCCACCTGTTGGCCATCTTGAATTCGAATCAGTCCAAAAAAGGTACCATGCACAACGAGGGACCAAGAGGAACCTGCATATGAAATTTGAGAAAGATCCATCCTGTACTTTCCAAGAAATAGCGGTAACAAACTTTTACTTCCAAAATCCAAGATGGCTGCCTGTCGGCCATCTTGAATTTGAATCAGTCCAAAAAAGGTACAATGCACAACTAGGGACCAAGGGGAAACTGCATATGGAATTTGAGAAAGATCTATCCAGTACTTTCCAAGAAATAGCAGTAACAATCTTTTACATCCAAAATCCAAGATGGCTGCCTGTCGGCCATCTTGAATTCGAATCAGTCCAAAAAAGGTACAATGCACAACTAGGGACTAAGGGGAAATTGCATATGAAATTTGAGAAAGGTCCATCCTGTACTTTCCAAGAAATAGCGGTAACAAACTTTTACTTCCAAAATCCAAGATGGCTGCCTGTCGGCCATCTTGAATTCGAATCAGTCCAAAAAAGGTACAATGCACAACTAGGGACCAAGGGGAAACTGCATATGAAATTTGAGGAAGATCCATCCAGAACTTTCTCAGAAATAGCGGTAACAAACTTTTACTTCCAAAATCCAAGATGGCCACCTGACGGCCATCTTGAATTCGAATCAGTCCAAAAAAGGTACAATGCACAACTAGGGACCAAGGGGAAACTGCATATGAAATTTGAGAAAGATCCATCCAGTGCTTTTCCAGAAATAGCGGTAACAAACTTTTACTTCCAAAATCCAAGATGGCCACCTGTCGGCCATCTTGAATGCGAATCAGTTCAAAAAAGGTACAATGCACAACTAGGGACCAAGGGGAACCTGCATATGAAATTTGAGAAAGATCCATCTAGTACGTTTCCAGAAATAGAGGTAACAAGAATTGTTTACGGACGGACGGACGGACGGACCACGGACCACGGATGCAGAGTGATTTGAATAACCAACCATCTATTAGATGGTGGGCTAAAAAAGGAATGGATCAAAGATTCAGGTAAAAAAAAATGTCAAGGGCTCAGGAAGGACAGCTAAATGGGTGTGAGCAGAATAGTTAAAGGCGAGAGTCAAGGGTTTCTGGTAACAAAATCATTGAAGTCTATCGATCCAGTGAGCAAGCTGAGACAAGGAAACACTATACTTTTGACGAAATATATTGTTTGTGTATTTACACTTGAATTTTTTCAGCAGATTATGATTGAACTATAAATATTAGCACTGTCAACATGAGTCACTTACAATGACTTAATGCCAGTCTACAAAGACAGATACAACAGAAAAGCCTAAGCTAAATACATATATATACATACTTCAGATGATACACATGCACCACTTAAATTTTATCATAAACAAAAATGATCTGTATAAAACCCAAGGATTAACCAGTTCATCATTATTTATCTACATAATATTATTTTACCTTTTTACTGAAATAATAGCATTTAGTCAGCTTCTAGCATTGTAAAATTATCACATCTATAGAACTGGGAAGTGGATCTAAAATCCTATTGGATGTTTGTACCATTTCATTCATGGAATACAGAGGACTAGTTACTTCATAACTGGACATGTTTTTCAAGGAAATGTTAATTCATTAGTGAAGGAAGAATTTTGACAATCTGCAGAGCCTCAAAAAATTAATTCCTATACCCCAATAATAAAGATGAAATATCTAAGGCCTTGTACTAATACAAGAACACCATCACAAGGATATGCAGGTTAGTGTGATGTCTACTAACAGCAACACTACTGCATTCAGCGGGTTAATGAATACAGTCATCATGATATGGCAAATGAAAATCCAGGGGAAATAATATTATATAGCAGCTAAACGATGACTATACGATACAGTCATCACGATAGGATATTTATCAGGGGCAGGTAATCAGAGATAAGATATAACATCCTGTAACCATTTATCTCTTATATCAGTGACACAATGTACTGTCAATATAATTGGGTCAAGAGCATAACCCCAAGCTACCATCTATACACCTGAATGATAGCAGATTGTCAGAGGTTGAAAGGATGGTCATAACATATCTAGTCACCAAGAACTTTTGGCATGTTATAACATTCCTTCACTGTAGTTGGTAGGTACAGTGGAAGTAAGTAAAACCACCACAGAGATCCATGTACTAGATAATATCACTTAGAACCTGGTCATTTCTCTCTGTTATTCTTTCTAATACAACTCAGTTGCTAGTCACTTAAGGATTTCCTAAACTTTCAACCAGAGCAATGTTTAATTTCCAACTGGACCTCTCCAACACCCTTTACTTCAAATAAAAGCAAATCATTAACCTGATACAGACAATCCATATCATTATGAAGTTTATGAGGATTTCCTCTACCAGGAACAAGTCACTTGTTTCCTGAATTCTAGAATTAATATTTCAACCCTGACTCATAGGAGGATTTCCTCTCAGGGACTTATATCCTGAATTGGTTTTACAGGTTACTAAATGAGGGATGGCCTAATTTCCAATATCCAGTGAAATACCACTGTCTGACAGAATTACCCAGTATCTATTTGCCATAATAAATAATGTGTGTGAATTGCAGAATAAATAGACTTGTCTATGTATTACTCAAGTTCATGACAAAATATCATATGACCTAGGTATTATCTAACCAACTAATGAATGAACACAATGCAAGTCAAATACATCCAACTATTTGACCTGATTGAGTTAAATAGGTACCATATATGTAGTTTGTAAGCTCATGCTACAGTTACATTTATACAGCTGGTCTTAGCCAATGGTCAGACTAGCAATGATTGATTACACTATGCTATTTATACTTTTCCCATCAATTATAAATATATTGTATATGACACTATAGAAGTTTTTTCTGTATGAGCTAACCTTTTGTGCAGCTACTTTGAATGATTTTCCTTGCCTGTATATAAGGAGACCGGCTATATAATGTATGTGTTGTACACAGGTATATATAGTCAGGTTATTGATATCATACCTACAGGAAAATCAATATACACTTTGCCACTAATGAAGGCTTAACAGAATGTGGAAGATCTGTACACAGAGCTGCCATTACAACAGGTAGCTAGCTAGCAAGTTACAGGCACCTGATCACTGACCTATGGGATGTGATGAGGTCACCTTCTCCAGTAGTCAGTTCAATTGAAGTACTACCAGCTTAACTCTTTCTCTTCAGAAATTTCTATCCATTGTTGTTTCATATTGTTATAGTATGTTTTTCATTTACATGAATCTGCCTGTTGTTAAGCCTCGTCTCATGATCATCAGTAATCAATGACAACAGGAGGCGATGGACTTGATCCTGTATTGGTGGTAAGTGGGTGGAGAAACCACCTGTCTAGACACCCGGATTTTGAATCGATTCATAAACAGTTTCTACATCTGTTTGAGATTGGTGATAATATGAGTTCTAACTTAATAACTTTATTGACTCATTTCAATTTTCCCTTTTTTTGAATATCAAATACATTTGTGGCAATTAATACCTGGTAAAGCTGACATGACTATGAATATCTCGGAGCTGATTAACTAACGGAATGAGTCAACTCTGGTAATAATCAATCCCAATATTCATATTGGATGAGTGATATAAGGATACATACACATTTCCTGTACTATTGACTATGTTTACATGAACAGCGAACACATCATTAGAGTAAATCCTATTATCTTAATCATATCACACAATACAAACATCAGTCTCAATATATAAGGTCAGGTGTAATATTACAAACACATGCAAAGAAATCAGGGTTTTAATCAAAGATTAAATCCTAACCAGTTTTCAATTAAGTTACAAGTAAACAATACATTTTATTTTCCTTTATTGATCATCAGTATTTAGACTACAAATTAAATGTACAGCCGTAGGTTAAAACGACAGCATTCAACTGATAATGACTGTCTTGACAGATCCCTTGGGATCCCTTGTGTTATGCTATTCACCAGTTTGTTCCAGAGACTAAGAACAAAGTACTGGGCGGTGATAAATGTCACCCTTCAGCATCTATAGACATAAAATCCTGTCAACCAACTACAGCAATCAGATTTAAAATAACAATAGTAGTGATATTACTCCAATAATGTTTTAACTAATATAACTAACCAAATGTATTATGCTGCATTATACAGATCCTCTGATAAACTTTCCAATATGTATATATATATATATAATTACAACTGCTACATACCATGTATGACATCAAATTTCTACTGGGGGTTTGGTTTACACATATAAATATTTAAACACCAATTTCAATTTGAAGGTCATTTACATAATTATAACAGTCTTATGTATACCCAGGTGTGTTTGAATTTCCTATTACCTTAGAGACATATCTAGCTCTCACAGCCTGACTACAATGACATATACAAATGTACACTCTTACTAAGATGTTGACCAGTTTTGTTGTATTCTTCCTAAAAGGCACTATCATAAATAAATTTTATCTCCAGAAAATCCAAGAACAACTCCTGTTTTGAAGAATATTTCAACAAAATAATTTATTTTAATCTATTATTTCAATTATATCAATGGAGTTTTTGAAAATTATTGGTAAAATATTGATGTTTTAAAGATGTGTAAAAAGTTGAAAAAATCTCCCATTTCAGAAAATGTTTAGTATGAAAAGGTAAAATTGACAATCTACTGCGATATAGTAAGGCATAGAAATGAAATGTTTCAAAGCAAAAACCTAAGGAGTCCCTTTAACCAACGTGTATCTGTCCAGGAGTATGCTTAAATGGAACATTTAGATGTATGTCCTTCTGATCAGATCCTCTATACAAACAATTCCAAATGACCAATTTGAAAATAACCTTTATTCAACAGTAGATTGACATCATTACACTAAGAATGGAAAAATACAAGGTTGAATTAATCAAGGAAAATAATGTGTAACCTAGTTGTCTACCACTGTGAATTATTTGTCTTTGCTGACAGGACCTAGAAAACCCTCAAAATAAAAATTCAGCTACATGAGTGTTCAAGAGCTTTATATTCAGGGGAAGAAAAATATCTGGTTCTTATTAGGCAAGCCTAACTTTCAAAAGTAATACTTTGTAAATCATAATTCCAAAAGAAAAAGAAAATATCTGACACGTAATGTTGTTTAAGTCTCAGTTCACCAAATAAGGAAAAAAAATGTTTCTGATATCCCACGTCACAACCTCTCCACATGATACTTCTTCAGAAAAGGAAGGACCAAGCACTTGCTGGATCAGAAAAATCAGTTTAGTAACAATTTTTCTGCAGCAGTACTTGTTGCTTCAGGATGTGAACCATTGATTTCACAATTCAGTTTCACCACATTGTAAATTCTGTCAAACAGTTACCACAAAATCTAAACCCATTTTCCTTTGTTCTCAGGTTGGTTGCACTACAGGCAAAATGGTTAATATCACAAAACTTTTCTGGAGGTGTTGTGTATCCTTTACAAATACAGGTGAGGATCTCAACCCAATCCTCCTACACACACAAATAACATTAATCCTACTGAATTGTTAGATTACATTTAGAGTGTGGGATCAATCCTTTCATGGAAGAAGAGACACAGTCTGTGTTGTCAGCTATCTCAATATTACACAAAGACAGTCTACTTACACGTTTAGTAATCTTAGGTCCCTGAAATGGATTATGTGTCAATCCAGTCTCAACCGGATGTTATTGAAAAGTGTTTGTTAAGTATTGTTTAAATGAAAAAAGGTCTGTTGAACACACAGTGACGAATCTATGTACCATATACATACAGTATTTAACTCTGGCCTCTAAGGCTCAGCTGTTGTTAAAGTACCTGTATGCACTCATTCAAAACCA
Source organism: Ylistrum balloti (assembly GCF_031769215.1). NCBI lineage: Eukaryota > Metazoa > Mollusca > Bivalvia > Pectinida > Pectinidae > Ylistrum > Ylistrum balloti. The sequence goes on along the minus strand of NW_026781941.1, from coordinate 13,328 downwards.
CAGGATTGTAAGTGAAGGCGTGTCTGGATTTAGTTTCCTAAATTAAGATAAATAGAAATAGGTAATAAACACTTGAAAATATGTTGCTTTTATTTTCATAAATATTCCTTTTTTTGTGAGTCTTATAATCTAATAATGATTTGTTGACATTCGTTAAATGAATCACAAAGTTGACATATAACATAAAATAGTTGGGTGATCAACATTGAATGTACTGTGATCTCTTAACTGTAAAAATATCTGCGATATAAATGTATATAACTCAAAAATTTCTAGAAATTGTTGTAAAATCTAATTCTAAGCATTCATTAAGGTATATGATTATTTTCCCCTGTAATCCCACATTTTCTATTGGCCAGAACAGACACCTGTAACAATAAAGTAAAAAAAGTCATCATGTTACAAGAGAAATCAATATCATTTACCCAGTGAAATGGCTTGGTTATACAGAACTCAAAGTATTTCAGCTCAAATCACTAACACACTAATCACCATGATAGAGAGCAAATAATTACTGGTCAGTTCAGGGTATGCCATTAACATTAAAGAGCAATAAAGTTTTAGAAGGCATCATAACTAGCCATATCCATAAAGAAGCCATGTCTATGATTGGCCTAATTATCACTTGGATATGCTATACTTATTTCTGTTTTTCTCATTATACTGTAAGGAAATAGGTTTACCAGAATTATGAAAGATATGGTTCACTTCATAATTAAGGACATAATTATTATGTACCAAGTATGTATATATATACTAACACCTTCAAGATGGTACCATATCTACAATGGTTTAGCATTTGTTTGTTGGACTTATCACCCAATGAACCGCCAAGGTCATTTTGAAGAAGATTTAGTTGCTGTTGGCTACATTTATACCTTACTTAACAACATACTGGAGGCCCATAGCATGCCATCAAGAGCAATTAGTGTAAAGTGTCTTGTTCATGAAGCAATTTAGCAAACATATAAACATTATGTACCTTAAATGATAACAGTGTCATGTACTCAATGATACAACAGTCATTGTAGTACATTTATGTAGCTAGGCATACAGATCTTTTGGCAATTTTTTTATGGTTATGGTAGGATTTTTTCCCATATAGAAGTTATCATCATCAAAATTCTTACAATAATTACAAAAATTCCATTTTAAGTAACCAATAATATCTCATATTACTCAAGGACCCACAACTCTACTGGCCTGATATGTCCTGAGCTAACAGCTATGTATGATATTTACTCCTGAAAATATAGGTCAGGCTATAGCATCTACCAGCTGGCTAAATACTGTACATGTGTGTATCTAATTATGAAACTGTACAACTAGGTCTCCTCAGTCTGATATTGCTTTTTTATGTAAAAAACCATTCAGCTTTTTAAGATACAGCAGGGTAATGGAAATTGGGAACCGGATGGAGTTCAGAACTAAAAAGTGTATGGAAAGCAGGCATATAGAAATGGGCAACACCATTTGTTAGCATTTAAATTTTTTGTGGTTTAATTATTAGGCATGGGAGTTCTGAAGAACCTCTAGAGGATCTAGAGGAGACCTGAGATCCATATTTTCTAGTACCTTGATATAATTTGTAAAAACAGAAAAAATTACCATAAAATAAAAGTTATTCATATTCCATAATATTTGATTAAAAAAGTTATTTTTTGTCCAGTGGGGTATCCATATGAAGTACCAAATTTACTGGATAACAATGATGAAAAGATGACCTGTTAGAGCTCAAGTAGCCACCAATTGTAAAGGTTTACTAAGTACACATATTTGATTCACCTCTGATAAGAGTCTATTAACTACGTTATAGATAGATATATATATATATATATATATATATATGAATATATATGTGTGTTACACTGTATCTGATTTGTAGAATAAATAAGACTATTTTACTAAAGGTTAATCTCCAAGTCATATGACAAACTGTGTGACCTCCATCAATAGTATCAAGGTATCAACTAGTGGTCAGGTTACATTCATTCTACTGTCTATATCCACCATATGTCCAGATGAGCCAACATACTTGGTAATATACATAATGCCTTTTCCTCAAAGTCTGAGGCAGACTTATTATGCAACAATAAATATTGATTCATAATTTTATGAACAACAATTTACAAACTGTAATTGTAATGCAGGTAGAAGCTGTAAAGATATGATTAGATTCTTTATATATAAAGACACAGCATTAGCTTGCATTTAGCATACAAAACTAAGAAAACTGCTGTACATACGTCATACAGCTATTGATTGAATGAAAAAAACAAGAAAATGTTACAAAACACGCAATATATATATATATTAACAAATTTACCAACTAGTTGGTAGCAACTACTGAGAATGTGATGTGCGAATTACACATCATTCAACAACAAAAAAACTGAACTTGCATGCTTGTGGCCATACATTTTTGTAACTAGTACAAAACAGTTGATGAACATTTTATAAATATTTAACATACGAAAAGTGTGATTCAACAATTGTATCGCTCTTGGCTGAGTTGCACCCAGTGCACTGTGTAATGTAGCTACTTTATGACTTGCTCTGCTGAACTGTATGTACACTGTAGAACGAAAGATATAATTCTCAATAAAACTCATTTATTAATTGAATAATTCGTCGCAAAAATGTGATCACGCCACCTTTTTTTGTCAAAAAGATGATCGCGATTGTAAATAACAAACACTTTGTGACGATTGGTTCTTAGACCGGGGAATGAATCATACAGAAGCATGTTTGAGGGATGGGGCATAAAAACGAGGCGGTGCCCGTTTTTCAATGCTCAGCTCTGTATCATTTCTGATAGTAGGCCTATGTATGAAGATTATAATTTGATTAAAACAAATAAAGAAACATTTTTACTAACTAACAAAAAGAAAGATATATTTCCAAACCGTTTACATGTTATGAATAGAAGCAGAACAATATGTATTCATACTCAGTACCGGTGAAAGAGAAATCCAGCCACTCACCTTTCATACAGCTTCCGTACGGCAAACAACATACAACCACAAAATATCACGTATTTTAAATCCGACACAACAGGATGATAGAAATCGTCACTGTAATTTTCAAAATCTTTCCAAGTTACGCTTTCTGGTAACCAAAATTTTTCATCCCAAAAAAAGGCATGAAATGCCCCGAACGCTTCCCGAAGAAACGCCATCTTGTCTTCTGATCTAAACAACTAACTCGGCCTGCGTGTAAATATATCCGGATCGACAAGGGATTGTCTCCCATCATTCACGTATTGTGTGATCGCATTCAACCGACACAGCCAGAAACTGTAACAATTTGTTGATTTATTCTGAATTCGTTCATTTTATTTATACTGATTTTATATCGACGTTATTGTGCTATTGACGGATAGGTAGGAGGTGTTGGGAAAAAGAAAATGATGTAACGATTATGCATATAGAAAAGAAAAAACATGGGGAAAAAAGAAAAAAGATATTTAAATTTGTGGATGTCATGTAGAAAATAGACTATTACCATGAACGGCATAAAAATATGCTTTCAAACGTCTGTATGAAAAGAATATCTCATATCAAAAAACGTTTGTGTTTGGTAGCACGGAATTAACAATGATGTGTGTGAGTGTGTATGTGTGTGTGTGAAATTTTCACTTGATGTAGATATGGAGGTTTCGTTTTAGAGTTATTGTAAAAAAAATGCGTGGAAAAAACAAAATCTTCGATTTGTTACTGCCAAGTTTGGAGATAAATCTACTATATACAAAAAAAATCAACTACATCCGAAAAGTATACTGACGCTCTTTTGTCTGGTTCATCCAACCATGTCTGATACTACTCCGAATTATTCTGACGTTCTATCGACATATTTTTTATCGGGTCATCGACTCCAGACCGATATGGGAAAGTCGATAAAACGTCAGAATAATTTGGCTTTAGGTCCCCCCATCCCCCCCCCCTCTCTCTCTCTCCCCCCCCTCTCTCTCTCTCTCTCTCTCTCTCTCTCTCTCTCTCTCTCTCTCTCTCTCTCTCTCTCCCCACAAAACTTTTCAAGGTTTTAAAAGTTCATAGAATTGTCTGCGCCATACTCATAAACCTTTTCTCAGATTTATTACTTAATTTTATGAGGGATTTTTCAAATCGACATTGATATTATGTGTTAATTGGATGTCCTCGAGATAATACTCCCTTTTTCACAGCAAATTCGGAAAATGGTATCGCCTATAACCTTTCTTTTTTAACATCCGTCTTTCAAATATTTGTATGGCAAATCTGCTTGTCTAAACAGAAACAGACATTTTCTTAAGCAAAAACGACTTGGATTTTTTTTATTGTTATTAATACCCCCCTTTTTAGTATGAAATACACTACAATGAGCTCTAGGTTTTCTAGTAGATAATTGCATCTTTATTCTACAATTGTAAATGTCCCGTTATTTCTGAATGTAGTGTTACACTTAGTCGTCATTCTGTCATAATTTCGTTAAGTGATAAAAAAAAAACAAGTCAAGTTAGTGATTTTGTCATGGCAAAGTTAGTTGCAGAGTTAATGGTCATTTGTTTTTAATTTTGAATGTGAAAAAGATGAAGAGCCCTGCCCATGGATGTATTCACCGACTATTTCCATACATATAAACAGTCCATGTACAAACGAACTATTTTGATGTGACCCAGAATAAAGTAACACATCTCTCTTTTTCATTCTATCGTGTATGTCATTGTAATGTAAAACCAACGATACCAGTGCCATACAATGACAATAGATTGTGCGTGTTGTCATTCTCAAATGCAAATTATACATTTCTTACTCCCAATGTATCGAATGTTTTATATAAATTATACACAAAGAGCATTGCTGCTTAAGTGAGTGAATCCTAAATCGGATTAAAATTCCGTTCGGAGAATAGCTGTACCTGTGTGATACACTGATAGGTCACGTACATGTATTGTATTTTACTTTAACGCCAAGAAAGTAGAGGAGTTAAGCTTAAACAACACTTTACTATCTAGCATTTACCAATGAAACGAGTTTCATTGCATATGAAGTAAGATTTCCGGGTAAACAGACGACGAGCTGAATGTAACACGACAAGTTTTATCTCTGATGTACAGGAAATATATCATACACATGTAGACCTGGAAGGTGTATATAAGATCGGATAGTTCATGCTTTAGAGGAATTGATTTGAAGTAAATACGCAACAAAGCGCTTAAGATGACTACTAAACAGCCAATTCTACACACACACACACACACATAAAACACACACCACCACCACCACCACCACCACCACACACACCACCACCAACACCACAACCACCACTACACACACACAACCACCACCACTACACATGTCCTCTTTGCATAGTAGGCCTATGTTGTATTTGCATATGCACACCCGCAACTCGTAAAATTCCACTCAGTTCACATTTAGACACTTGTGGCAAGGGACTATTCTGGGTGTACCCTTTCCATAAGATGCCCGATTCAAATACAACAAAGAAACTTTGCAAAAAGGACATGTTTGTCAAACTCTTCACTAAATGTTAATTAATCAGTGTCGTTACGCCTTAAAAATATAAATAACGTTATTATCTCCCTTATATATTATTGATTTAATTACGTCATAATGTTGTTATTAAGACATTAAAGTATTCGCCTGAAGATAGCCGAGACACGGCTTGAAAACGTTAGCGATAATCAAGTTTATTTGCCTTGTTGGCCTTTCATGTTTACATATTTTAACGATACACAATGTTCTCACCCAATTGAACTATATATATATAACAGGATGACTATAGTCGCTCTAAACAGTGATAGCCTATAGTTACTCTTACTAAACAATGTTGGTTTTTTTTACATAACGTTACAAACATCATATTATTTTATAAAATTATCACATTTCATACTGCACAATTATAAAATGGATAATAATAATAATAATATATTTTATTTAAACAGGGTGACACATTTAGATAAAATCTAGTTTACAATATAGCCCTGCTGTCGAGTGTCGACCTATGTGTGTACAAGTTTAACAAGACAATAAAAAGTTACAAGTCAACAATTCATAGAGCAATGTACATGTAATGCATATACAATGAAAAGTATCACAGACAAACAGGTACTGCTTCATATAGTCTACTGGTTGTAAAACATTTCAATGTATTTCTTCATCAACACTGGAAGCCCTTGTGATATCTCAACTTAGGCTGTTCCATGAAACAGAGCAACTATAGCTAAAAGATCTCTTAAAAATACTTGTCTTGGCTAAAGGAACATAGAGTTTGTCATTTGTAGCTGCCCTGGCAGATCTGGAAACATCTCCGACATAAGAAAACATACTGTTTAAAACATGTGGTGTTTGTCCATTAAGAATGTTAAAAGTCAGCTTTCCTGAAATTGTAAAAATCAGGAATAGGCATCCATTTCAATGCATTAATAAGAGTACTAGATGACATTAAAATATCTTTGATGTTGAGTAAAATCTTTTGTAGTTTGAAAAAAATTGTCAATAAACATTTAGTTGCTTGGAACACACGAAACACTGGAACAATATGTAACACACTGGTAGACTTTTAAGAACTCCTACTTTTTTAGATACTTTTTTGCAAACATTGTCAATATGTTCTTTCCATGACAGTGTTTTGTCTAACAGAACACCGAGAAGTTTGGCACAATCAACAATGACTTTCTCACATTAAAGTTCAAACATAGAGTTCTACATTTTGCAAGTTTTTGCACAGAACCAATCATCATACAGTAGGTTTTGTTGAGATTGAGACTTAATTTGTTATTCTCCATCCATTTGTATGTACATTCTAAGTCTTCGTACACTTTTTGCTCCAGTACCTCAACTGTTTTAACTTTAACATATTGCAACGTATCATCTGCGTACATGGTAACAGAAAGATTTTCAAACACTTTGGATAATCGTTTATGTACAATATAAAGAACAGAGGCCCAAGAATTGAGCCCTGTGGGACACCAATATTAATTGGCTGGAACTCAGAGAGTGCACCCTTATAGCTGACAGCTTGAGACCTGTCAAATAGATATGACTGGAAAAAAAGTGTAAGGCTGATTGGGATACACCGTAAGACTCAAGTTTGTGTTAAATTCATTGTGATTCACTGTATCAAATGCCTTACGTAGATCGATAAAAAGAAGACCAATGAGATAACATTGATCTATATTTTTAAACCATTTGTCTAAGACATGCAAAAGAGCCGTTTCGGTTAAGTGGTGAGGTCGGAAACCGAACTGGCTATCAGTTATAAGGTTATTACTTGATAAAAAATTCATAGAAAAGTATCATGAACATGCCTTTCTGATATTTGACTAAGGCCTGAGAACACAGATACAGGTCTGTAGTGATTTACACAGTTAGGATCACCTGCTTAAAAATGGGAGTGAACTTTGTCTTCTTCCATTCGGTAGGAAATTTACCAGATCTAGTACATGTACTGAACAGAAATGTTAACAGTGGTACAATCGCGTTACCGGCACACATTAACAACTTTACAGCCATACCGCCAAAGCCAGTGGCTTTGACAGCAGACATGTGCTCAAGTTGCTTGGCTACAAACTCAGGAGTAATATATGGTATTTCAAAGGGATTTTCAGTATTGAAAGTTTCAACAGTCGGTAAACTGTTGTCAAAGTCTTTGCCTATTTCTGCACCAATACTACTGAAAAAATTGTTAAAAATATTGATAACTTAAAATTTATCTGAGACAGCTTTACCATCAATATTCAGAGTAACATTAATATTTCCTTTTTTTCTGGCGGTAAAAAAATATTTTATCTTTTTCCATACATTTTTCAAACTATGAGTATTTTGTGAAATAGCTTCCTCTATGTAGTTAGCTTTAGTCTGTCTAGTTTTCAATAAAACATGATTTCTACAAGCTTTGTATTTGGCCCAATTACTCACTAAAATGGAGAAAAAACTTTCGCCTCTTAATAGCATTATCCGAGGTTTTTGTAATATGTTTTACACAATTCTTATTTGGTTACACAAAATAAAGCTTCTCAACATTGCCAAAATTATCCAAATCTTCAACAACACGTGTGACACTGTGGAGACATCTCATGAACAGAGACTTGAATATAACACCACGTGACCAGATTTCTCTAACATGTGTTTGATAAGAACGCTCTCTTTAGATTTCTGATTTAATTACTATGAATATATATTTATTTTCTATTTTTTTCTATTTTTATTCATTTATTTTTTCATTTTTTTTTTCTTTTCATTTTTTCTCCCTTTTTCAGTATAACACATGAACATGAAAATACATCAATACACAACCTCACTTTCTCACACCATTATATGCATTCAAGTAAATAACACTATGAGAAGGCACACTTAATGTAAATTTACTGTCATCATCATCATCATCATCATCATCATCATCATCATCATCATCATCAAAGAATTGATATCAATCGATAAAGTAGTACCTATGAATATAAAGCTAAACACACCTACAGAGAACATTTAATTAGCACTGATGAGTTACAGTCATTTCAAAGATTGACCAGTTATACACTGTAAATCACTAGACTATTAGCATAAACATGGTCAACAACAATCCCAAAATTTTAACAAAAAGCGTTCGAAACATCCCTGTTTTTTTTTCGTTTTTGTTTTTATAACATATATGTCAGTCGAACTCTCTGAAAGGAGAAGAAAATGGTGTTTAAAAAGAATTGTTATAAAGTTTCAATGCCTATCTATTGTTGAGAATTGATACAAGGATGTTATAATGTTAGGCATGATACAAGGATGTTATTACGTTAGGCATGATACAAGGATGTTATAACGTTAGGCAAGATACAAGGATGTTATAATGTTAGGCATGATACAAGGATGTTGTAACGCTAGGCATGATACAAGGATTTTATAACGTTAGGCAAGTACCTATTATAGAGAAGTGGTCAGGTGATTGAAATTTGATAACTACCTATATTGACTTTCTTTACAATGGTATTGGTCATAGAAAAATAAGGTATGAGTGACGTCTAGACAGCAGTCCGAATTACTGTGACGTTTTAGGGACCTTAATATATCGTCTTGAGTCGATGAGAGGAGTAACGACCTGTTTATAATATTGTATAGTCCATTCTCGGAATCTTTTAGACTCAGTAAATGTTTAATTGACGATTATCAAATATCGTTTTCATTAAGTGTACGCTATGCCACACAATATTGATTATTTCAATGGTATTTATGATTATTACTTCACCAGGGTCAAGTTTGATAGAAAACTTATTCAAACGTCGAGGCTACTGTCAGAAAACTATGAAAATGATCAGCAACAGGGTGACAGATACATATATAGACCACATTTCTAAACACAACTTCAATGGTAGAGTAAAAAGTACCTGGGCTGACTTATCCTTGACTGCTATGATAAGGTATTGACTATTTTGTTTTTGTTTTATCATTAATTGAACAAATCAAGCGGAACTACTTATTACTGAAGTTTAACAACAGATATCCATAGTCAAATGGATAAGAAAAATAATAACGTTCCATTGTGTGTGGATCTTCTAGACCTTTATATCTCAAATCATTAGACACTGTTCATCACCAGGGTCTGAGGTTCGCTCTCGGAGCTTTTAAGACCACACCCACAGCAAGCCTCTGTGTAGAGGCTAACGAACCATCACTATAGAAATAAATTGGCTAAAGCTAAAGTCAAATCCGTCAAATCCTGATTTTTCACTTATATTTGATCCAAAATATAAAACCTTGTTTCAACACAAAACAAAGACCATTTCACCATTCGGTATTAGGATTTCCGCTCTTTTACAAAATTTTAAAAAAATATTGACCAAATTCAGTCATTTGGAACGATAGAAAGGAGGAGTGCCAATTTGGGCCTTCTGGCGGCCATGACCGATATTTTTTATTTCTTGTGTAGGAATTCCTTGGGGTTAGGCGGTCATGATATGACATAAAATTAAGGTCAGATCTGAGCCATTCATTAGTTATGGGGGGGGGGGGGGGGGGAAAGTGGGGGGTAAAATTCATAAACAGCTCCATTATGACAAACCTACATTATATTTTTGGATTTTTTCTTCTTAATTTTCATGTAATAATCCATATCAAAACATTCATTAGTAAAATTGATTGAAAAAAATATTCCATTGTTGAAAAGTAGGTCATCGTAATTAAGCTCATTAATTGCTAATTATATTAAAGATGAACTTAATTTTCTGCCTTAATGTACATAAAAACAATACCTTTATCATGTACCATGTTTTAATAAGAAATATTTTTGCATACTTTAAAGAAAACAAAGAAGAGGCGGTGCTTTGAATTTTAGTTCGACAACTTTGACCATATGTCTGTATCTAGTGGTTTTACCGAAGTATTAACACAGAAATGGCTAATGAAAGATATCAATCTTAACCTCTAGTGTTGCATTTCACTCCACTATACATACAATGGTCGTACACATAGTTAGTTACTCATTGTCACTGTCAGACTCAGACCAGTCCTCAATCATCATTGCGTCATCAGCACAGCTGAGGTAGCTTGATGAGGCAGTTGGGTGTGCTATCCTAGGCTGGTGTCGCTCATAAGAAAGGTACCAGAGAACAGATGCAATATGGGCACAGCAGCCCACTACCCTGGCACCAACCTTACACTGGCAATACCAACCAGATATAGGAGTCAAACCAGGGGAATACTCAATCCACAGGTTGTACAGTTTCGAAGCAACATGTCTGGAACGAATCTGAACTTTAATTAAGCCAGGCTTTTCCCTGCATGCCATTAATTCATACTGGCCATCTTCAGACAAGTGCTCCATGGTATATGACTTTGCCTGCTTCAACTGATATACTCCCATGGTAAGATCTCTCAACTCCGGTTCTGTCAGCTGAGGAAAGTCAGGCAAACTGGCCTCATCAAGCTTGACCCATATGGCTCTTTTCCTAGCCAAACCTTCTTTTTCAACTTGAATTTGCAATTTATTGGGACATTTTGACAGAGCCAACATTCGCTCAGCAATGATGAGGTCATTGGGAGAATCAGAGGCAAGTGGGGGGCGAAAAGCATTACAAATTGCACACACAATTCTCACAAAATCACCTACAACTGGAATGAGAGTGTTGGGCAAAACATGTCCCAAGGTCTTCCACTGCTTAATCCGCCCATTTGCCGACTCCACAACCCACCTTACCTTTGTTACAAGACGAGATTCGTTTGCCTCAGTATGTGTGTGTTGTTTCTGCCCCTTTGGCAAGAAAAATGGCATTTCTGTTTTGATGCCAGCATCATTCAACAGTTCTGTCACATCTCTGAAGCCTCTGTCAACGACAAGAACATCATCATCTTGAAACCAATCCTTGATGTTCTCAGTGTTAGTTTTCAACATGTGTTTTGTAATGTTGGCGTCATTATTTCGACCGTCTGCTAAATATGGGCCTAGGACAGACAGTATATAGCCATCTGAGGCCACAAGAAGCATTGGTTTCAGGAGAGGGCGTCCTTTGTGCATCGAAAAAGAGCGTCGTTGGAAAGTATAGTTGCTGGACTTTTCAACATAAATATATGTGCCATCAGCAACAGCTATAGCGACATCTTCACCAGAGGCAAACATCTTCCTTGCAAATACCGTTGTATGGTTTTGAATTACTTGTTCTCTAGTGATGTGTTGCAGGCCAAGGTGTGAAGGAACGAAGTGGGTCATCAATGCTTGGCGAGCTGAATGAATACATTTTCCACATATTCTCTTTGTCATGTTGAACAGAGAAGCTAATATTGATAAAGACATGCCAGTCCTCAACTTTACAAGCAGGATGGCTAATGCAGTCCTTGCGCTTCTGTTCAGTGTAGAGTAAAGAGAGGGATTAACTGATCGTAAAAGGTCAGAAAATTGATTTTTATACAGACCTGTGAGACGGTAGTAATCTTGATCAGTTAATCCATCTGAGGAATCAAAGTCTAAACAACTTTTCTTTGAAGCAGCTGCCCTAAGTGTCAAAAGGATCTCTGATATTTCAGAAGAATCCAGTTCAGTGTCTTTGCTGGAATATGCGAGTGAAGATAGACTATCAGATGGGAAATCACCATTCACTATGTGGGAAGAACAACATCTGCAGGTGTTTGGGACAAGGATACCTGTCTTAATAAAAATCTTTACTCGCATTTCTGTTGAGAGCATTACCATTTTACTTTTACATTCCTCTCTTAACATTTTACAAATGAAACATCGAGATTCACCTAATGTAGCCCGTGGAATGTCAAGTTTGATTTTTTTTGTTTTCATGTGACTCAAGCTGGTGCTCTACATCGCTACTAGGATGTTCAGTAGATGAATGGTGATTGTAGTATCTTCCCCTGCATTTTTTACATACGGGGTCACCAAACCTTAAGGCATCATTAATATTTGCTTTCAAGTAAGACAGAATGTCTGTTTTATTCAGACAACAGAGCCTTAGCTTATATTGTGCTTTACAACAAGCGCACTGCCTGTGCACTGGCATATTGATAAAAGAAAAGAAAACAGGGCATAAACTTAGAAAACACTCCTTATTAAAACCTTAATTTGGATGAACAAAATTATGAACAACAGTTGAATTACAATTATATGTCTAAATTATATGTACAATATCAGTGACAGTCAAACCAAGAAAGTATACTAAAATCGCTGAGGTTGTGAAGTGTAGTTGCCACGTATTAATTGTATATATAAGGGTATATGAACTGTCTGAGACAAGGTGCACATGTATACTCACCGTTAGACACAAAGATCCTTAACAAGGTATATGTCAGGAGATGGCATTATATCCCGCCATTTTAGCTTAAAGCTCCCACGTTTAATTGTATATATAAGTACCAAACTGGTTTAAATATCTCTACATTTATCAAGCAATTTATTTTAAACAGTTCTTAATGCAGTACAATTTAACATTTATTTATTAGATATTTATTATCTAATATAATTACATAAGACAACTCTGATATCAACCAAAAGTTGTCAAAAGTGTGAACCCGCCCCCTCCCATTAATTAATTCTCTGGCGCAGTGTTAACGCACTCGCCTTTCACCAAGCCGACCGGGGTTCGATTCCCGGAACGGACGTGAAAAGGTAAGGGGCCACCTGCCGGACCACGTGGGTTTTCCCCGGGTACTCCGGTTTCCTCCCACAATAAGACCCCTCGCGCGCTTACATCCGGGCCAACAAGAGTGATTAGTATAAGTTGACATAACTTGTTTCGCAATTGTTGTAAAATAAATAAAGTTTATATTTTTTTAATTCTCCATTTTCTACAAAGTATTCAAAAATAAATCTTACTAAAGCATGACACATGATAAAGGTATTGT